>NW_027507764.1:171888950-173088950 GCF_037356315.1 Lithobates pipiens
TATGGTGGGGGGAGGGTGGAGTATGGTGGGGGAGGGGGGGTGTTAGGTGTATGGTGGGGGAGGGGGGTGTATGGTGGGTGTATGGTGGGGGAGGGGGGTGTATATATAGTGTATGAGGGTGTATGTATAGTGTATGGTGGGGGGAGGGGTGTATATATAGTGTATGGGGGTGTATGTATAGTGTATGGTGGGGGGATGGGGTGTATATATAGTGTATGGGGGTGTATGGTGGGGAGGGGGGTTTATAGTGTATGGTGGGGGGTGTATATATAGTGTATGGGGGTGTATGTATAGTGTATGGTGGGGGGAGGGGGATGTATAGTGTATGGTGGGGGGAGGGGGTGTATATATAGTGTATGGGGGTGTATGGTGGGGAGGGGGGTGTATAGTGTATGGTGGGGGGTGTATATATAGTGTATGGGGGTGTATGTATAGTGTATGGTGGGGGGAGGGGGATGTATAGTGTATGGTGGGGGGAGGGGGTGTATATATAGTGTATGGGGGTGTATGGTGGTGGAGGGGGTGTATAGTGTATGGTGGGGGGTGTATGGTGGGGGAGGGGGGGTGTATATATAGTGTATGGAGGGTGTATAGTGTATGGTGGGGGGGGGGTGTATGGTGGGGGAGGGGGGGTGTATAGTGGGGGGAGGGGGGTGTATATATAGTGTATGGGGGGTGTATGGTGGGGGGATGGGGGGTGTATAGTGTATGGTGGGGGGGAGGAAGGTGTATGGTGGGGGAGGGGGGGTGTACAGTGTATGGTGGGGGAGGGGGGTGTATATATAGTGTATGGAGGGTGTATAGTGTATGGTGGGGGGAGGGGGGTGTATATATAGTGTATGGTGGGAGGAGGGGATGTATATATAGTGTATGGGGGTGTATGGTGGGGGAGGGGGGTGTATAGTGTATGGTGGGAGGATGGGGGGGTGTATAGTGGGGGAGGGGGGTGTATATATAGTGTATGGGGGTGTATGGTGGGGGGATGGGGGGTGTATAGTGTATGGTGGGGGGGGGGTGTATAGTGGGGGAGGGGGGGTGTATAGTGGGGGGAGGGGGTGTATATATAGTGTATGGGGGTGTATGGTGGGGGATGGGGGTTGTACAGTGTATGGTGGGGGGGAGGAAGGTGTATGGTGGGGGAGGGGGGGTGTACAGTGTATGGTGGGGGAGGGGGTGTATATATAGTGTATGGAGGGTGTATAGTGTATGGTGGGGGGAGGGGGGTGTATATATAGTGTATGGTGGGAGGATGGGGGGTGTATAGTGTATGGTGGGGGGGAGGGGGTGTATATATAGTGTATGGGGGTGTATGGTGGGGGGATGGGGGTTGTATAGTGTATGGTGGGGGGGAGGAAGGTGTATGGTGGGGGAGGGGGGTGTACAGTGTATGGTGGGGGAGGGGGGTGTATGGTGGGGGGATGGGGGTGTATAGTGTATGGTGGGGGGAGGGGGTGTATATATAGTGTATGGGGGTGTATGGTGGGGGAGGGGGGTGTATAGTATATGGTGGGAGGATGGGGGGTGTATAGTGTATGGTGGGGGGGGAGGGGGTGTATAGTGGGGGAGGGGGGTGTATAGTGGGGGGAGGGGGTGTATATATAGTGTATGGGGGTGTATGGTGGGGGGATGGGGGTTGTACAGTGTATGGTGGGGGGGAGGAAGGTGTATGGTGGGGGAGGGGGGGTGTACAGTGTATGGTGGGGGAGGGGGGTGTATATATAGTGTATGGAGGGTGTATAGTGTATGGTGGGGGGAGGGGGGTGTATATATAGTGTATGGTGGGAGGATGGGGGGTGTATAGTGTATGGTGGGGGGGAGGGGGTGTATATATAGTGTATGGGGGTGTATGGTGGGGGGATGGGGGGTGTATAGTGTATGGTGGGGGGGAGGAATGTGTATGGTGGGGGAGGGGGGTGTACAGTGTATGGTGGGGGAGGGGGGTGTATGGTGGGGGGATGGGGGTGTATAGTGTATGGTGGGGGGAGGTGGTGTATATATAGTGTATGGGGGTGTATGGTGGGGGAGGGGGGTGTATAGTATATGGTGGGAGGATGGGGGGTGTATAGTGTATGGTGGGGGGGAGGGGGTGTATGGTGGGGGAGGGGGGTGTATGGTGGGGGAGGGGGGTGTATAGTGGGGGGAGGGGGGTGTATATATAGTGTATGGGGGTGTATGGTGGGGGGATGGGGGGTGTATAGTGTATGGTGGGGGGGAGGAAGGTGTATGGTGGGGGAGGGGGGGTGTATGGTGGAAGGAGGGGGGTGTATGGTGGGGGAGGGGGGTGTATATATAGTGTATGGGGGTGTATGGTGGGGGGTGTATAGTGTATGGTGGGGGAGGGGGGTGTACAGTGTATGGTGGGGGGAGGGGGGTGTATAGTGGGGGGAGGGGGGTGTATATATAGTGTATGGAGGGTGTATAGTGTATGGTGGGGGGAGGGGGGGTGTATATATAGTGTATGGTGGGGGGAGGGGGTGTATATATAGTGTATGGGGGTGTATGGTGGGGGAGGGGGGTGTATAGTGTATGGTGGGGGGGTGTATAGTGGGGGAGGGGGGTGTATATATAGTGTATGGGGGTGTATGGTGGGGGGATGGGGGGTGTATAGTGTATGGTGGGGGGGAGGAAGGTGTATGGTGGGGGAGGGGGGTGTACAGTGTATGGTGGGGGAGGGGGGTCTATATATAGTGTATGGAGGGTGTATAGTGTATGGTGGGGGGAGGGGGGTGTATATATAGTGTATGGTGGGAGGAGGGGGTGTATATATAGTGTATGGGGGTGTATGGTGGGGGAGGGGGGTGTATAGTGTATGGTGGGGGGGGAGGGGGTGTATGGTGGGGGAGGGGGGTGTATAGTGGGGGGAGGGGGGTGTATATATAGTGTATGGGGGTGTATGGGGGTGTATGGTGGGGGAGGGGGAGTGTACAGTGTATGGTGGGGGAGGGGGGTGTATGGTGGGGGAGGGGGGGTGTATAGTGGGGGGAGGGGGGTGTATATATAGTGTATGGGGGTGTATGGTGGGGGAGGGGGGTGTACAGTGTATGGTGGGGGGAGGGGGTGTATATATAGTGTATGGGGGTGTATGGTGGGGGGATGGGGGGTGTATAGTGTATGGTGGGGGGGAGGAAGGTGTATGGTGGGGGATGGGGGGTGTATAGTGTATGGTGGGGGGGAGGAAGGTGTATGGTGGGGGATGGGGGGTGTATAGTGTATGGTGGGAGGAGGGGGTGTATATATAGTGTATGGGGGTGTATGGTGGGGAAGGGGGTGTATAGTGTATGGTGGGAGGATGGGGGGTGTATAGTGTATGGTGGGGGGGGAGGGGGTGTATGGTGGGGGAGGGGGGGTGTATAGTGGGGGGAGGGGGGTGTATATATAGTGTATGGGGGTGTATGGTGGGGGGGAGGAAGGTGTATGGTGGGGGAGGGGGGTGTACAGTGTATGGTGGGGGAGGGGGGTGTATAGTGTATGGTGGGGGGGAGGAAGATGTATGGTGGGGGAGGGGGGGTGTACAGTGTATGGTGGGGGAGGGGGGTGTATAGTGTATGGTGGGGGGGGGAAGATGTATGGTGGGGGAGGGGGGTGTACAGTGTATGGTGGGGGAGGGGGGTGTATAGTGTATGGTGGGGGGGAGGAAGGTGTATGGTGGGGGAGGGGGGGTATACAGTGTATGGTGGGGGAGGGGGGTGTATAGTGTATGGTGGGGGGGAGGAAGGTGTATGGTGGGGGAGGGGGGGTATACAGTGTATGGTGGGGGAGGGGGGTGTATAGTGTATGGTGGAAGGAGGGGGGGTTAGATTACTTTGTAATTCTGACATGGAAAAAACTTACCTTACAAGCTTGTCTGCAGTCCCAGCGTGATCTCTTCACACATTTCAGAGCAGCAGGGAATAGGGAGGCTCCGCCCACCTCCTTGTCCCTTCTGCAGCCAGCCAGGGGATTGGAGGAGAGCACCATGGAGGCTCCGCCTCTGCATCCCCGACTCCTGTCCCGCACTCAGACAGCTGAGCACTAGCAGAAGTCAAGCAGTGCTGCACCCGTCACCCAAGAGGACCCGAAATCGAGGAGACACGGCCGCCACTGCACTAATGACACTGGCGGGTCTGAAGTGAATAATGTGCCCGGGTCTCAGGTGGTCAGAGACCCGGGCACAAGTTTCAAAAACCGTACTGTCCGGGTGAATCCCGGACAGGTGGCAACCCTAATCTCCAGAGATCTAGATTTGCCTTTGTCACAGTGCGCAATGTTATCAAGAAGTTTGCAACCCATGGCACTGTAGCTAATCTCTCTGGGCGTGGACGGAAGAGAAAAGTTGATGAAAGGTTGCAACGCAGGATAGTCCGGATGGTGGATAAGCAGCCCCAAACAAGTTCCAAATAAATTCAAGCTGTCCTGCAGGCTCAGGGTCCGTGTCTATCTTTCGACATTTAAATAAAATGAAACGCTATAGCAGGACATCCGGAGGACCCCACTGCTGACACAGAGACATAAAAAAGCAAGACTACTGTTTGCCAAAATATACTTGCGTAAGCAAAAATCCTTCTGGGAAAACATCTTGTGGAAAGATGAGACCAAGATAGAGCTTTTTGGTAAAGCACATCATTCTACAGTTTACTGAAAACGGAATGAGGCCTACAAAGAAAAGAACACAGTACCTACAGTGAAATATGGTGGGGGTTCAATGATGTTTTGGGGTTGTTTTGCTGCCTCTGGCACTGGGTGCCTTGAATGTGTGCAAGGCATCATGAAATCTGAGGATTATCAAAGGATTTTGAGTCGCACTGTAGACCCCAGTGTCAGAAAGCTGGGTTTGCGTCTGAGATCTTGGGTCTTCCAGAAGAACAATGACCCCAAACAAAAAGCACCCAGAAATGGATGGCAACAAAGCGCTGGAGAGTTCTAAAGTGGCCAGCAATGAGTCCAGATCTATATCCCATTGATCACCTGTGGAGAGATCTTAAAAATGCTGTTGGGATAAGGCTCCCTTCCAATAAGTGAGACCTGGAGCAGTTTGCAAAGGAAGAGTGATCCAAAATTCCAGGTGAGAAGTGTAAAAAGCTTATTGATGGTTATTGGAAGAGACTGATTTCAGTTATTTTTTTCAAAAGGGTGTGCAACCAAATATTAAGTTAAAGGAGCCAAGAATTTTGACATTATGTCCAATCTGCTTTTTTTCCTCCCTTTTTTTGTTTTGTTCCAATACACACAAAGGGAATAAACATGTGTATAGCAAAACGTGTTACTGCAATACTTTTCTGTGAGAAATACTTGATTTTCTGGAAATGTTTCTGGGGTGCCAACAATTTCGGCCATGACTATATATATAATATACAAAGACAGAAGAGGTAGTTGGAGGGAAAGGGGGATTATTGCGGTGCCTAGATTCATCAAAAACAAAGAAATATATAAAAAAAAAAAACTATTTTAATACACAATAAAACAAGATACAAAAATCACAGTAGTATCATAAGGATTTGTACAATCATAAATAAACAAAAGCACATCCAATGAAGTAGGGCCAAGATAATATAAGCCTGGGTGTGCGAATGGGTCAAAATCCTCCCTACATGTTTTGCCATACAAACGGCTTCATCAGGGGAAATGGAGTGAGACCACCATATGAAGACAAATTCTAAAATAAGGGAAAAAAGAAAACAATTTAATAGAAAATTATAAGCCCAGTTAAGTACTGTATCAATCAAAGGAATCCCAACAGTGCTAAAAACCGCCAAATGTCCCACAGTTTCCATCCGTGATGGATAATACATGTAACCTATAAGGGCCAAGTACATACCTCCAGAGCCAATACAGAAGGGACAAACCTAGGTGCAACTGCAGGGGGTAGTCTAAAACAAACAAAAAAGGTAATTTTATCAATACTCAAATGTACCCTTGTGGGGTATATAAATCAAGAAACAAAAACCCAAAGCGGGATATGCTCAAATACATCAAGAGGCCACCGGGGCCTTCTAAATTTACCTACCCTAATAAAAGCAAAGACGAATATAGGATACAGAACCGCCAATAAAAAAGTGAGCAGCAATAAAGTTGAAATCCAGAATGCTAAGTCCTAAATTAAAAATAAAAATAAAAAATTATATAATTCAATAAAAAAAAAAAAGAGGGGAGGGCTTACCCGAACTTTAAGTTTCACAGACCAGCCTAATAAGGGCAGTTGGAAATGTGTATATCCCCTAAGTGGGACAACGCTGTTGCAGATAAACCAAATAGGGGTAATAAAGAAGGAGCTTCAGTGCTCATCATCAAACCTAATGAACACAGAAAGGATCAAAGGAAATATAAATCAGAGTGTGATCATTAAATAGTATAAAAAAAAAGAAGGAAAGACCAAACATCATCCTAAATATTACTGACCAAGTTATGGATGAACTGACAGAGAGGCGCCTCCGTGGAACCGGCAATGGACAACCTGCTCCACTTCCTGATATACCCCCCACCCGTTCGACATGTTTACGTCACTGCCGAACGGGAGTGGACGTACTACGATCCGAACGCATGCGCACCAAACCCTATCCATAGCCTACAATGCCCATAATGCATCACCAAAACAAGACACACGTGGGTAACGATCGGATAGATTAACCCGAACGGCCCACAATGATCAAAGTCAATCCCTGCAATGGGACGACAGAATGGAAAAAGGGGGAGCTATATTGGGAGAGTGAAATAAACTGTAGAAAAAGGATGATGGAAAATGGGCGGTAAATAAGCGAAGGGTCGCTGAGGCGGGCCTGTATCCATTCACAAGCCCTTGGGTGTCCATACAGTTGCAGGTAGTCATATGCTGAACCACAACCGGCCAGCCCCAACGCACCGGCAAAGGTTTGTAGGGATGCACAATTCAGGCCCAACAATAGAGACATATAGCGGGATAAAAGGAAAATTAAAGGGACATCACTGCGGTGCACTGGTGGGAAAAGCCCTCAAATCGTACAGCCAGACCTGGGTGCAAAAAAAGAAAAGGGGAAGAAAGATTAATTTAATTATTATTTTTTACAATAGAATATTTTCATAAATAAATAGTCCAGATCATAATAATATAATCAGAATAGTTTTATATATATATATATATATATATATATATATATATATATATATATGGGACAGACGCTCTCCTACGGACGCGCACACTCCTTCGCGCCCGCGCATTGGTTCATTTGCGATCTGCAAAGTTTCTCATGCGCACCTTAGTAAACAAACAGCATCATGAATGCCAAGGAATACACCAGACAGGTCAGGGGTAAAGTTGTGGAGAAATTTAAAGCAGGGTTACATTATAAAGAAATATCCCAAGCTTTGAACATCTCACGGAGCACTGTTCTATCCATCATCCAAAAATGGAAAGAGTATGGCACAACTGCAGACCTACCAAGACATGGCCATCCACCTAAAATGAGAGGCCAGGCAAGGAGAGTATTAGTTAGAGAAGCAGCCAAGAGGCTCATGGTAACTCTGGAGAAGCTGCAGAGATCCACAACTCAGGTGGGAGTATCTGTCCACTGGACAACTATTAGTCCTGCACTCCACAAATCGTTGAAAGAAAGCCATAAGAAGTTCCATTTGTGAGAAGCCATGTGGGAGACACAACAAACATGGGGAAGAAGGTGTTCTGGTCAGATGAGACCAAAATTTTACTTTTTGGCCTCAAAGCAAAACGCTATACGTGGTGGAAAACTAACACTGTATATCACCCTGAACACACCATCCCCACCGTGAAACATAGTGGTAGCAGCATCATGTTGTAGGAATGCTTTTCTTCAGCAGAGACAGGGAAGCTGGTCAGAGTTGATGGGAAGATGGATGGAGCCAAATGCAGGGCAATCTGAGAAAAAAACTTGTTAGAGTCTGCAAAAGACTTAAGACTAGGGCGGAGGTTCACCTTCTAGCAGGACAATGACCCAAAACATACAGCCAGAGCTACAATGGTATGGTTTAGATCAAAGCATATTCATGTGCCTAGTCAAGTCCAGACCTAAAACCAATTGAGAATCTGTGGCAAGACTTGAAATTTGGTGTTCAGACGCTCTCCATCCAATCTGACAGAGCTTGAGCTATTTTACAAAGAAGAATGAGCAAAATTGTCACTCTCTAGATGTGCAAAGCTGGTGGAGCCATAACAAAAAAGACTTGCAGCTGAAATTGCAGTGAAACTTTTCACATATTTATTTGTAAAAAAATTGAAAACCTTTTATCATTTTCCTTCCACTTCACAATTATGTTCCATTCTGTGTTGGTTTATCACCTAAAATCCCAATAAAAAATAATGTACACTTTTGGTTGTAACATGACAAAATGTGGAAAATGTCAAGGGGTATGAATACTTTTTCAAGGCACTGTGTATGTATGTATATATGTATGTATGTATATATATATATATATATATATATATATATATAAGTTTTACCTAATTTAAATTCAATGGTTTGTTTCACAAGGTAAGGGTTCACACATACTGTATACTTTAAGACTGATAATACGGAAGACAAGGAGAGCATTAAGAGAATCTTAGATATGTTGGAGTAGAAAGCATTAGAATAAATACTTTTAATACTATAGTATTATTTGAGGCCTGCCTTTAGAGTTTTAGGCCACCTTGGTCTTTAGGTTGTTTGCAAGGATAGGAGCGTGAAGTTGGAGGCCTAAATGTAATGTTGACCTATTCTCAAAAAATGAAAATGTTCTATGTTATAAGGAATCTCATAAGATTAATTGTAGCTGAGCAGTAGCCTGGCTTTAACCAACCGGTGCACGACGATGTACGTCGGCAGAATGACACGGACAGGCAAATGGGCGTACAGGTACGTCCCTTTGAATTAGCCATCGTGCCATCGCGTGCACGCCGCCGCCGGCCTGCGCGTGCTCTGGTCGTGACCTCCGTGAGTCCGATCGCGGGTCCTGCGGACTCAATCACGCGGGGATACCGGTGATCATCTCACTTGGAGGAATAACAGGGAGATGCCGATGTAAACAGCATCTCCCTGTTCTGCCTACAACAAGTGACACTGATCTCTGCTCCTTGTGATTGGAGCAGAGATCAGTGATCTGTAAAACACAGCCACGCCCCCCTACAGTTAGCAACACACCCCTAGGACACACTTAACCCCTACACTGCCAGGAACCTCTATGCCTCTCCGATAGAATGGGACGATTTGAATGTGTATCGATTTTATATAACATTGAACTGAAGAACCATACCTTCAGTACACCACACCCTGCATAGAGGATGCCTTGAAATGTCTGTCTGGGGCTAAATGTTTCAGTGTGCTGGATTTGAAGAGTGGATACTATCAGATTCCGATGCATCCTGATGATCGAGAGAAGATGGAGTTTAATAGTTCATCTCACCCCTGAAGGAGTTCATGCTTTGTGCCAAGGAGTGGAGCATCGTCACAAGGGGACAGCAGGAGCGGAAGCTGTGGGAGTCCCGCAGGAGTGCCTCAGTACTATTGTGATGTGACGCAAGTACGGAGCCAAGAACTGCCTCAGTTGACCAAGGAGGACATGAGGAGGGATCAGTGGGAGGATCCATTGGGCAGCCTGGTTAAGTAAGCACTGAGAGCTAGAGATTCTCAGATGTTGTTGAAAAATTCTGTAAACAGTGCAAAAGTCGTCCACAAAGAGTGGGAGCAAATGCGACTGGAAGATGGTATCATTTACAGGAAAGGCCTCACGGAAGAGCCAAAAGGTATTCAGCAACTATTTCTCCCAGAAAAGTACAGATTGGTTGTGTTAACAGCCCTTTATGGAGACCATGGACACTTGGGGCCAAATAGGACTCTTAGGTTACTTAGGGATCGATTTTATTGGCTGTCCATGAGGACTGAAGTGGAAAGCTACTGCTTCCAAATGAAGACTTTGCCTAGTAGAGCTGCCCCATGGACCATTTACAAAGTCAGAGTCCTATGGACCTGGTGTGCGTTGATTTCTTGTGTCTCAAACCCAACTTGAGTGGGCGGAGTCCTAGTTGTGACAGATCATTTCACTCGCGATTCCCAAGCTTTCCCGACCAGAGACCAACAAGCCAATACGGTCACCAAGACTTTGTTGGAGAAGTTTTTCATTCAGTACGGTTCTTCTCAACGTCTACATTCAAATCAAGGTTGGGATTTTGAGAATAAACTTGTGAAACTGCTGGGCATTCAAAAGACAAGAACTACCCCTTATCGTCCCTAAGGGGACCCAACAACCAGAACATTTCAGCCGTACCTTGCTAAACATCCTAGGGATTCTACCTTCCGAAATGACACAGCATTGGGGTGATTACATTGCCGCAGTGGACCGCGCTTACAATAGCACAGTAAACGACTCCACTGGATATTCCATTTATTGGTTGATGTTCAGAAGAGAAGCTCGTTTGCGAGTGGACCTGGCTTTTGGGACATCCCTGGATCATATCTCCAAGGCTTAAGGGGTATGTAGACAGACTTCGAAAAAATTTGAGAGAGCCAAGAAAGCATCCACTGTCTGAGAACAAAAAACAAAAATAACTTTGATTTTAAAGTAAGGGTTCAAGACTTGCAACCAGGAGATCGAGTGCTGCTGGGCAATCTGGGAGTGCCAGGAAAACATAAGTTCGCCGACCGTTGGCAGTCTCAACCCTACATTGTTTGCAGACAGCTCCCTGGGCTTCCTGTTAACAAAATTTGGAGGGAAAGACTGGCCCATTAAAGACATGGCATCGAAACCATCTTCTGCCTATATCCCAGGCCATTTGGGTGCCTTAACCTCCTTGCCCTGATGTGCCCTGTCCTCCTACATGGAGATCTAAGACTAGTCGGGTTTCCAAACCAGCCCCTTTACCAGACACTAAGGGAGAAATTGACGAAGAAATTGACTGGCTGTGGGTTCCCCCTTCTGAAGACATCACAAGAGTTCCCTCATCTCCAGTAGATGACATAAATGAAATCTACCTACCAAAAAGGGTAGAACCTCAAACTGTTGTGGAGGAGAGGCCTGCACCACTCCCTGTAAGTGAGACTGGAGGGGTAAAACCAGAGCCCATTGACGACTTGGGAGAGCAAGGACTTGAAGAAGCTTCTGTTCCTCCTCTAAAAGAAGTTGTGGAGGAGGATGTACCTGCGAGAGAGGAGGAACCTGGAGCCTTTGGAGAGCATATACTCCAGACTCAGATGGAAAATCTGCCCTTCCAGGCGACTAACATATGACACTGGGTGAAAGCTCTCATGAACTCATTTCTACAGCACAGCATTCTAGTCAAAATCCAGTTTCTTTTACCCAACCTTTGGTAGAGGATGACCCTGTTCCGCCCTCTTACACTGCTCTATTATTGGCCTGTAAACAAAGTGATCTATCTCTATCTGATGAATTATGTTACTTACTGTTGGTAAATCCCTCTGTTACTCAGCTCCTTGCCACTGTAGATTCTGGTTAGCAGATTATTATTTACAGGGCTTTAAGGTGTTGGGACATGACTCTTCAGTGGGATTACATCCTAATTTTGAGGGATTAAAGACTTTCAAGTGGAGGAGGATGTATCCAGGAGCAGAGTAAGGTTATCTGACCTTTGCAGACTATTTATCATTATCCTAGCTTTGTTGATATATTCCCCTAGTGCTGGATTTCAAATGCTGACATCATCTCCTGAAGGACAGAGAAAGGCATTGTGGGAGATGTAGTCCCTTAATAGACATGATGTGGACTGCATCTCCCAGAGGACTGTCTGCTCACAGGGGAGGATTGTGGGGGAGACTATATAAGGATCAGGCCCAAGTTCTCTTGCTTCCTGGATCTGACTGTGTGATCACCACGCCTCCACTGTATTAGAGGATTGCGGCCTAGCGCGCGATCCATACTCATCGCTCCAGCCCCAGTGAGTCCAGCTGTCGACTGCTGGGAGAAAGACGCACTGTCGCAGCATTGAGCACTAGGATCCAGATCGCTGAGTCCACAGATGAATCCCTGTCTCGGCCTGCCTGCCAGAGGAAGAATCGTTTGGTCCCATCGGGAGGCTTTGAGGTCTATCAGAATTGGTGAGGGAGCACAGGACACCTGACACATTTTCTTGGATTACAAATAGAATCCCTATCATTTAGGATTTATTGTCATGCATTGTTCATCATCTCTTTGTTGCAGCCAGAAATTTCTGTTCTATGAGCTCCAACGTTGCCTTTGAAGACAGTGCACGGCCTTGCTGTTAGGACAGTGTTGTTAGTACTCCTAAAGGGGACACTTAACTGGTCAATATAGTTTACTATCTCTCATTAGGACAAAGGTATTATAATTCAGTCTGGGGTTTCCCTTTAATGTGAACACGTTCCTTACAATCATTGACGAGTTTCATGTGAACATCCTATGGTGATTGTATCTATTGCGGTATTCGTGTATCACTATTGATTGCTATTGTCAATAATTTTTTCAACCTAGTTCTGGTAAAACCCAGGAAGGACACCTTTAATTTAGATATCTCATTACAAAGAAGTAAAGCCAAAGAGAGTTGAAACTATCTGCTTTGAGTCTGAGTGTTATTCAAAGGTGTACTTCCCATGTCTGAGCCTAGGGTGTCAGAGGGACTGGAGAGTTCACAGGGTCAAGGCAGTATGAGAAAACATTCATTACCAAGCAACCCCCTAGGGGGCAGTGCTACATTTATTTGTAAAAAATGTTGAAAAACCTTTATAATTTTCCTTCCATTTCACAATTATCTGCCACTTTGTGTTAGTCTATCACATAAAATTCAAAGAAAATACATTTACGTTTTTGATTGTAACATGACAAAATTTGGAAAATTGCAAGGAATATGAAAACTTTTTCAAGGCACTGTATGTAAAGTGATAACTAAAAGGTGAACACATGACACCAGTACAAGACAGCTCTGCCCCGCTCCCTGCTGCCCTGTTCCCTCTCCAGCCCAACTTCCGCAAATACATTTCCTTTCAAGCAGGTTTACTTCAGGTCCTTAGCCCATAGGACTGGCTGAGGCCCAGTAGCAGTAACATTTCTGGAACACACACAAATGCTTGTTCCCAGGGGGAAAGCTCCAGGGGAGAGAGAGAAAGAAAATTATTAGATCCTCTCAAATGTTTATCTTCTCCCTAACCACACCTTCTGGGCCAGCCTCCCAGGTATTGGATTGGTTCAGATATCTATTCAGCACCTCACTGATTGATCCTCCCATTTTATTTCTGGAATCTTCTTCCAGAAGTCACCAGGTTTAGGGAAACCCTGATCAGAGTTGAAAAATAAATAGCAGCTCAGCTGGCTACAGCAGGCCTACTATATATACCAAATTTAGCCAGCCAAGGCAGTGGTCCTACATTTGCATATGCAGATACACTATATTGTCAAAAGTATTAGAACACCTGCCTTTACTTTAATGAACTTTAATGGCATCCCAGTCTTAATCTATAGGGTTCACTATTGAGTTGGCCCACCCTTTGCAGCTATAACAGTTTAGGAGTGTGTCTATGGGAATGCTTGATCATTCTTCCAGAAGCGTATTTCTGAGTTCAGGCACTGATTTTGAACGAGAAGGCCTGGCTCTCAGTCTCTGCTCTAATTCATCCCAAAGGTGTTCTATCGGGATGTGGTCAGAACTCTGTGCAGGCCAGTCAAGTTCCTCCACCCCAAACTCGCTCGTCCATGTCTTTATGGACCTTGCTTTATGCACTGGTAAACAGTCATGTTGGAATAGAAAGGGGCCATCCCCAAACTGTTCCCACAAAGTTGGGAGTATGAAAATTTCTTGGTACGCTGACGCCTTAAGAGTTCTCTTCACTGGAACTAAGGGGCCAAAAAACGACCCCACCAAATGATTTGGACCAGTGCACAAAGCAAGGTCCATAAAGACATGGATGAGCGAATTTGGGGGAGAGGAACTTGACTGGCCTGCACAGACCACTTTTGGGATGAATGTGGACAGTCTTCCCAGAAGAGTTGAAGCTGTTATAGATGCAAAGGGTGGGCCGACTCAATATTGAACCCTATGGACTAAGATTGGAATGCCATTAAAGTTCATGTGCATGTATAGGCAGGTGCCCCAATACATTTGACAATATAGTGTATGTATCCATGCACACAGTCAACATGCCCACAGATCTTTGTGGCATATAATAAAAATGGTCTCAGACACTTAAAGGAAACCTGTTACATGAAAATACAGAGGCTGTCATTACTAACCTCTCATGAAAATGCTGAATACCTGGCACTTATACCAGCCCTCTTATTTCTATACTTGAGGTCACAGATCTGGAACTTATGAACAGTCTCTGATTTTTCCAATCTGTATATTGATTCTTGGTCAGTAACTCAATAGATCAGCATAACAGTCAGGCAACTACATTTGCAATAAAAGGAGCCACTTTATTTCCCTCATGACAAGATTACTTTAAATCTGGGTAGAAGAAGATCCAAAGAAATGTACTTGAAGTAAAACTTGTAGCTGTCTGGACACATATCTAACTGCCAGAATCAATAGACTTTTTTTTCACATATTATGCGGTGAATGACATTTATAGATTATAACGTATCAGCTTATCTTGAAACTTTTTAATAAAGCTTACTGTCAATCATTTTTTAATCCACTACCATGTGTCAGAATTGTTTGTTTAGGTAGGGGAAAATCGTTTATTAACCTCTTGGTGCCATAAATGCTTTTCAAACCCATGAACAAATCTGTACTGAGAGAATTTGTGACGACCTTCAAAAAATTCTAGTTGCCTGGCTGCCCTTGACTCCAATACTTCGGGCCAATGACCTGACAAGAATGCAAATTGGGAAAATCAGAGGCCTTAATCTGTATACTCTTTCAGTGAATCAATATGCATTGAAGCCACTGAATCTGTGTGACAGCCAGGAAACTAGCATTTTCTGAAAGGGTGGTCAGCGATGGTAACCTGTTTTTTATTTAAAAAGTGTTTATTGTAGATTTTCTGAAAAAATAGTACATGCCTACAATGCAAAGTCGACTAGTTCTTGAACTGAGAAAGTACACACACATTCATACCAAACGAACCCTCACTTCCTTCTTTTAATGTCCTGCAGGGATGAAGACAAAAGCACAGTAATTAAACATTGTTAAGTTATCCAAGCAAAAGATCATAAAAACTAGCAGAGGCTCCTAGTTAAAGTCTAGGCCACCTATCCGTTTCTGTCAAAGGCCTCAATTTTTTGTGAATTTCACCGGATATGCCTGGTGTCATAGATCAGTTTAAATCTTTGCAGAAATTAGTTATATAAAAATGATCAACTGTCAGGCAAAAAGCAAATCAGACAAAATAGAATCCTGTAATGAGTTCCTTGAATGCAGGCATTGATAACTCCAAGGAGTAATATCTCTGGTGGATAGAATAGGGGGAAACCCAGTAATAGTGTTAGGAGCAAATATATTGATGTCCAATAATGATGTAGCATGGCCCCCTAAGGGACTGCTTGGAATTACCTGCTCATCTGCACAGCCATGACCTGGTGAACATTCCAACCCACCTGACACTTTGGGTTCAGAGATCCTTATATCACTGTAGAGCAATAAATCAGACAACTCTGTGTATTTATGTTCTGGGAATATTTACTTGAATCAATTAAAGGAGATGTTGTCACAAAAGGAGATAATAGATCTGCTGAGTCCTAGGCAACAGCGCCAACTCAGCAAAATAATTCCTTTGAAAGGCACGAGACAAATATTAACAATGACAGTATTATATACACGCTTCCTTAAGAAATATTGTTACCCCCTATGTTTCTGCTAACTAATGCTACTGACACTCTGTAGAGGATGGAACCTGGCCAGCCTATGCTGCTATCCTAAGGAGAGAGATCTATGAAACCCTCCAGGCCCTATGCCCCCTAATATTAGGTTCTTTAGAGATGTTATGTTGCGTGATTTGGATCAAATGAAGGTGAAAAAAGCCAGGTTGCAGAGGGATCTTGACATTGGGTTGGACACTTTATGTACCAGCAAGTCACTGGACCAGCAGATAAGGGGGGGGGGCATTGTGGTGCTGGATCGCGATGACTATTTAAAAGAAATGCACCGTATTGTTGATGACAGTGAGACTTATACTATTTTGAATAGAGATCCTGTCATCAACTATAAGAAAACCCTTGAAATGATTGTGGATCACGGTTTCCGGAGGGGAATCTTGAATGAAAAAGAGACTTTTTCTTGTACCATGTGCTCCACGCACGCCGGTGATATACTACCTTCCCAAAATACACAAAAGTGTGACTTGGCCCCCGGGACGTCCGATTGTTAGTGGTATAGATTCAGTTACGTCCCGGGTGGGTAAGTATATAGACCATTTTCTGCAACCGTTGGTCCGGAACATGCCGTCTTATATTAAAGACACAAAACAGGTTATCAATTTACTGTCTAATATGGTCCCTAAGAGAGACCTATGGATGGTTACTGCTGATGTTACCTCTCTTTACACTATCATCCCACATCACCTGGGATTAGAGGCAGTTAGGCTCTACCTTGAAAGGGGATCGGGCCTGAAGCTTGCACAGATTGATTTTATTATGGAGCTCTTAGAATACGCAGCCAGTCACAACTATTTTTGGTTTGATCACCAGTTTTATCGTCAGGATAGGGGGGTAGCTATGGGGGCTAAATATGCCCCCAGTCTTGCCAACCTATTCATGGCTAAATGGGAGGAGGATGTCATCGATGCCCCCAGGAGGCCTGAGGTGACCTTGTGGGCACGTTACATTGATGACATCCTCCTCCTCTGGGACGGAACAGAGACAGATTTACATATGTTTATGGCTACCCTCAATACGAACAACAGAGGTATCAAATTTAATTTTGAGGCCAGTCAAAGTGAGATTTGCTTTTTAGATCTGAATATTAAGGTGGAGAATGATCGTTTTGTAACCTCCACCTTTTTCAAAACAACCGATCGTTATTCGTATATCCCCTTGGACAGTTGCCACTATGAACGTTGGCTGAGGGCTGTACCTCAGGGACAATTCACACGCCTGAGAAGGAACTGTACTGAAGTGGAGACCTTCGATGAACAGGCAGCTGTTCTTGTTGAAAGGTTTTTGGAGAAAGGATATAGTAGGGACTTTCTGTCGAAAGTACTTCAGAGTGCCCGGGAAAGAGATAGGGTGGAGCTTTTGGGTGATAGAAGAATGGAGTACAGGGAGACACAAAACAAAGTTCCATTTATTACCACCTTTTCGTTGCAACATTTAATACAAAAACATTGGCATTTATTAACAAGTGACCCAATTCTTGGTACTATCCTACCGGGTAAACCACAAGTAGTGTTTAAGGGGGTGTCGTCTCTGGCAAATCGGATTGCACCAAGTGTACATGATCCCCCAAGTACCAATAGGTGTTTTTTTCAGAACCTTAAAGGATATTACAAATGTAAAAACTGCCAGGTTTGTACCTTAAACAGGTGTAAGGAAAGGAGGATTACTAATGTTGTATCGACCAGCACATCAAGGTCCTATGAAGTCGAAACTTATATATGGGCATTGATAAGTACAGGCCCCACTGGAGAGGTGGGTCATTGGTCAGGGAAATCTCAAGACAAGAGATGGCGTGGATACATAGACTCAGAACCTATGTCCCATATGGCCTTAATGTAGATACGGATGTGAACGCATTCATTAATAATGCTTGAATACGCCTGCAGGCCTTATAGAAATCAGTTTTCCACGTGGTACTCCATGTGGTAGGCCGCGTGGTAGGCCGCGACCCCTCTCTCCATGCACAGAGAGGTCTGTCTTGCGTCGGGCCCGGGACGAAGAGAGCTCCACTCGAGCTTTTGCTTGTTTTATAGCTACTCCCAGCAGTCTCTCCAATGGCAAAGATCCCTGGGATATGTAGTCCTGGCACATAATCGTGCAAAACAATTATCTGACATGAGGACTATTCATCCCACAATCCTTTTGTTTGGCACACAAATATGATGTCACCTGATACACCTGATATAGCATCTTCTACGAAGCTAAGACACCATACCACCTCTGCTGTTTTGTCCCTGATCTTCTGCACTGTAGTATGGAGCAGGTTCTTGTCGACCTCAGAAAGTGTGGTCTCAGGTCCAGGGAGTAGGTAAGTTGATATGAGGCAGATCTGATCCAGGTCTCGGTGATGGTGGGGGGACTGCTCAGCTAAGAGCTCAGTGAACAGCTCTGGCTTGGAGGAGAGGGAGGCAGGCTGTTTCAATGATTGTGCGCTATCCTAAATATGCTTTGTGGCCCTATGTATTGAGACCAGGGGTTGTTTTCCTGCCCATCCACCGAACAGAGGGTCCCGTTAAAGGGTACTTACTCCACCGTCGTCTTGCAGTAGACCCCAGGAGAGATTCATCGCAAGACAAGATGGAACAGGATTGTACTGTACTCACCGAAGCTTAAACAAGATGTGACTGTCTACATTGGGCCTGGACATGTTCCCAGCAATGGTAATCTTATTAGTTCTCTTAAATTTGTTGGTATGCATTAATGATCAACACAGTTCTTCAAACTGCTAATTGCCTGGGTTCTGTGCTTACTTAATGGTTTCAGTACTTTCTGAGTTACTGAGCTGTTACTTGTACACAGATCAGGAAAGTCAAAGAAAAATGTGATGTCCTTGGAGGGATTCAAATTAATAAAGCAAGAGGAGTGATAGCTCTAGCCAGAAATTTCTGCTTTCCAGAAGATAACAGGCTAGTATATAGATTTTTTTTCAAACTCACCACTAAACAAGTAAGTTTACTGTATATTAAAAAATGACTAAGGTCCCCTTTACAGTTATGTGCCCCGCAACAGAAGTGTTTTCATGGATTGAGGGACACATTAAATTAAATTGGAAAAACAAAGTTACATTATCGTATCTATTCTTAAAATGTCCCCACCCCTCTTCTACCTATCCTGCTTAAAGCGGAGTTCCACCCAAAAATGGAACTTCCGCCTTAAGTGGAAGTGACCCCCCTGACATGCCACATTTGGCATGTAACTTTTTTTGGGGGGGAGGGGAGCGGATACCCTCTTTTTAAGGGCATCCAGGTCCCACTTCCTCCCAGGGCTTCGCAGAGCTGGAAGGAAGTTCACCTCTCCCCCTCCCTCGGTGCAATCTTCTGGGACACGTCAAAGACCACAGCTGGGCACCCACAGGCACAATGCCGGTGCCAAGGAGAGGAGGGGGAGTGGAGCGGGGCTTCGTTCGCCTGCATCGCTGGGCCATAGGACAGGTGAGTGTCCGATTAGTAAAAGTCAGCAGCTACACTTTTGTAGCTGCTGACTTTTATATGGTTGGAACTCCGTTTTAGCCTGTATAAAAAGTGCGTACTTACCTATTTTTAATCTGCTCTGATCCAGTTTCCAGTTACATGATTTCCTGTGTCAGTGAGCGGGGGGGGGGGGGGGGGGGTGGGTGGAGAGGGACGCCAACCATGGCTATGAGTCAGGATTACATGACTGGACAGAAGTAGATTTTTAAATAGGTAAGTACACAGCTCTTTTTTATACAAGTTAGACAGGATAGGTAGGTGGAAGAGTGAGGGAACATTTTTAAGAATAGTTAGATCTAGGCATTTCTTCCACTTTAAAGGGGTTGTAAAGGCAAAAGTTTTTGTTTTACCTTAATACATTCTATGCATTAAGATAAAAAGCCTTCTGTGTGCAGCAGCCCCCCTAATACTTACCTGAGGTATGTCCAGCAATGTCTATGAGTGTCTCAGCCTCCCGAGATTCTCCTTCCCGATTGGCTGAGACACAGCAGAGGCGCCATTGGCTGCTATTGCTGCCCATCAAAGTCAGCTAGCCAATAATTGAAAAGAGGGGGCGGGGCCAGGTCTGACACAGGAAGCTGTGACTCGGCTCGGGTGTCCCCATAGCAAGCTGCTTGCTGTGGGGGCACTGAACAGGAGGGAGGGGCCAGGATCACAGAAGAGGGACCCGAGAAGAGGAGGATCTGGGCTGCTCTGTGCAGATCCACTGCAACAGAGCAGATAAGTATAACATGTTGACTATTATTATAGAAAAAAAATGGGACTTTACAATCACTTTAAATCAAGCTTTGACAAAAAAAAATATATTACATAGCATAACTTAACCACTTCCCGCCCGGACTATAACAGATTGACAGCCGGGAAGTGGTCTGCTTTCCTGACTTGGCATCATAGAATGTCCAGCAGGATAATATTCCGGCGCGCACCCGCGGGAGTGCACAGCACTTCAATCATGAGTGCGGCGTGTCAGTCTGACAAGCCGCATCTCCCATCACAGCTGATCATCGCTTGCACCAGGAAGTGCTGGTAAAAGTCATTCCTCGGTTCACGCTGACAGGGAGAGCCAATCGGTGGCTCTTTCTATCAGAGGGGGGTCTGTGCCGATAATCAGCACATTGATTATCAGCACAGCTCCCATCAGATGTGCCAATCAGCTGCCAATCAGTGCCCAATAGCTGCCAGTCAGTGCCCCTCAATAACGTCTCTCAGTGCCCACCAAAGTGCCAATCAGTGCCCATCACAGTGCCAATCAGTGGCCAGCAGTAACACCTGTCAGTACGTCAATATCAGTGCTGCCTATCGGTGCCATCTATAAGTGTCCATCAGTGCCACTGGTCAGTGCCCATCAGTGCTGCCTGCCAGTGCCCATCAGTGCTGCATATCAGTGCTGCCTATCACTGCCCATCAATTCTACATATCAGTGCCTCCTCATCAGTGCCCATTAGTGCCACCTTAGAACCAAAAAATTATGGTTCTTTTTTAGTTTGTTTAGCAAAAAATAAAAACCCCAGAGGTGATCAACTACCACCAAAAGAAAGCTCCATTTGTAGGAAGAAAATGATAAAAATTTAGTTTGGGTACAGAGTTGCATGACCGTGCAATTGAAAGCTGAAAATTGTCCTGGGCAGAAAGGGGTGAAAGTGCCTGGTATTGAAGTGGTTAAAGTGTAACTCCACTTTTCAGGAAAAATATTCCCCCCCCAGGTGATCTATGTATAGTGCAAGAATTATTACAACCTTTGTTGCATATTCCTACCTTTTGTTATTCTGGAGAAATCCCTGTGTTCTTGTCTATGCCTCTGTGCAAGGTGGATCTAATGGGAGTCAAAATAATTTATCAGCTGTGGCAGCTGCAGGGTACTAATGAGGAAAGCTGCTGGGCTTGCATCCTTTTGGATGTGTTTCTATTGGAAATATCTCACCAAAAATAAAAATTTTGTTGCAGGGGATGCTTGAAATCTGACTTTTTTCTTATGCCGTGTACACATGGCCGGACTTTTCGAACAACAAAGGTCCAACGGAACGATCTGATCGTGTGTGGACTTCATCGGACCTTTGCTATCGAAAAATCAGACGGACTTTAGATAGAACATGTTTCAAATCTTTCTGACGGACTCGAGTCCGGTCGAATAATCCGTTCGTCTGTATGCTAGTGCGACGGACGAAAATCGATGCTAGGACAGCTATTGGCTACTGACTATGAACTTCCTAATTCTAGTCCAGTCGTACGTCATCACGGCCGAATCCGTCAAACTTTGGTGTGATTGTGTGTAGACAAGAGCGATTCTACGGAAGTCCGTCGAAACTCCGTCTAAAAGTCTGACGTAATTCAGTCCGTCAAAGTCCGGTTGTGTGTACACGGCATTAGGCAGACTTCTGGGAATATTGGTGAGCCAATCACACAAGCAGGAAATTATGTTTCTGGGGAGTGGTCAGTGCACATTCTGTGTACAGAACAACTTCAGGTAGCCATATTAGATTGCATTTATAGAAAATTACAGCGGCTGCAGATTGAAAAGGAAAGGTCATTTTTAATAATATTCAATTACAATAAGACTTGTATCGCAATTGTACACGCTATATTATTTTTTCTTTATTTGCTATTTTTTTCCCCCACTAAAGTGGGGTTACCCTTTAATTATTCAAATATATTAACAACTGAAATGTTCACTCTATTATAAGTGCTAAGCCCTACAGATGTAGTCACTTTCTGATCTAGCTCCACTCTTCCTATGGTTTGAATGATGTCCTGGGTCACTCTTCCTACTTCCTGTAAGTCCAGGACGTCAAGAGGGCTTCCTGGGCTCACAGGAGAATGCTGTGGAAAGCAATGCCCTGTAATTACAGTATATGGTGCTTTTCTTTACAACATTCATGATCCAATCACCGCGGGAGAAAAATAGAGATCAAAAGTAGCCGTAATGTCATGAGGCCTGTTCGAAGGTATATATATATTTTTTTTAAAGCCACGTGAAGTGTTCCAATAGGGGGGGGGGGGGGCAAATGATCAGGGGGATCTCAAGCCTGGAGTTGGACTTTCGGGCATCCTATCCATGTTGTGTCTAAGTTTACCTTACCACACAAAAGAAAAACACTATTTGCAGTAACACACAGTTTGGGGGTATTCTACAACATCCTGTAGAATTCCTTCAGGATGGTACCTTCAGGAAGTGATGGTGCTTGTACCAAATTCATGTATTTGTCAGAGAGAAGTACATGAATCTGCCTGTGTCTGTACTGAGGTAGTAGTGTCCACGCAAGACATGCCTTCCTCAGTGCACTCACTCCTGCCTTCCCAGGCCCACTGCTCCGGTCACACTGACAGGCTCATGGCTGGGGAGCTGTGAACTTGAGGTGGGTGCAATTTGATGAACAACTAGTTCCCCATCAGGTGAAGGTGGATTCCATAGCCTATAGCAGGTTGTCTATTGGCCAAGGATCTGCCCACTTGTCTGCTGTCAATCACAAGGGGAGCAGACCTGATGAGGAACTAGTGTTGGTAAATCCCCAATAGGCCCTGTCCCCAGGTACAACACTTCCCGATGCTGCACTGTCTAATAGGTGCAGCAGCGGGAAAGAAGCACAGTTGCACTGAGGGCTGAATGTCTGTATGGGCACACTGCCTCAGTGCACATTCACACTCTCCCAGATTCATGTACCTGTCTACAACAGGTACATGAATCTGTCACCGGCACTGACATTTGTCCTGTGAAGGCATGTCAGAATTCTAAAGAGTGCTAAGCCCCATACACACTATGAGTTTTTCTGCTGAGTTTTTCCTTCAAATTTACCAAAACCATATAATATGAGGTCAAACCTTAGCCCTTGTACACACGGTTGGACATTCCGACGGAAAATGTCTGATCGGACTGTGTTGTCGGATAATCCGACCGTGTGTGGGCTCCATCGCACTGTTTCCGTCGGAATATCCGACCGACAAAGTTTTAGAGTTGGGCTATAAAATTTTCCTACAACATGATCCGATCGGATTTTGTCCGATCGTTTATAGAGAATTCCGATCAGACAAAGTGCCACACATGCTCAGATCAGATTACGAGACCAAAGCTATTGACTACTAGCCTGAACGTAGTGCCGTCATAACAAAATAACGTCATCACGTTACGAACGATCGGATATTCTGATAACTTTGTCCGACCATGTGTATGCAACACCAGTTTCTGACAAAATCCGACGGATTTTGTTGTCGGAATGTCCGACCGTGTGTACAAAGGCTTAGGAGTTTCAATTTTTATGCAATCAGGCAGGCCCTTGCACTAGATGGTTTTGGTAAACTTGAAGGAAAAACTCAGCAGAAAAACTGATAGTGTGTATCGGGCTTTAGACACTCTTTATGAATTCCCCTGACTGTATGTAAATTTTACCGCTTGTTACTGCAATGCATAGGTGCATACCTTCAATTTTTTGAGATGGAAATGAGGGACACCTATCAGCAAAAGTATGCAGGCATAGGACACACCCCTTGCAACGCCTCCTTAGAAGACTTGTACAAAAAAAACAAGATTGGTAAAACCAACAAGTGCTTTTTTTTTACCACTACTATTCCTTTATATTGGCTTTTGGAATTTACAAATGCAGCAATTTGTAAACCAGATGAAAGGTTTAGCGCTGGGAAACACTTTTTGATAGATAAAAAGTGCATTTTTATGGACAGAGGGACATTGCTTCAAATCAGGCACAGTCCCTCGAAATCAGGGACAGTTGGGAGCTATGTATAGGTGTGAAGCCAGCCTAAAACCCCTTTCACACTGAAGCAGTTTTCAGACGTTTTAGTGCTAGAAATAGTGCCTACAAACTGCCTCACATGCCGCCCGAATGCGAAAGCCTGAGCGCTTCCACACTGAAGCGGTGCGCTTGCGTGACGTTACAAATTTTTTAAGATAACTAGTTTTATATGAACAATTACAAGCTGATCATTTTAACTACTTCAATACCGGGCACTTATACACCTTCCTGCCCAGACGAATTTTCAGCTTTCAGCCCTGTCGCATGACAATTGCGCGGTCATGCTACACTGTACCCAAACTACATTTTTATCATTTTGTTCCCACAAATATAGCTTTCTTTTGGTGGTATTTGATCGCCTCTGGGATTTTTATTTTCTGCTACACAAATATAAAAAAAACGAAAATTTGGAAAAAAACATGTTTTTTCTTTGTTTCAGTTACATAACTTTGTAAATAAGTAAGTTTTCTCCTTCACTGATGGGCACTGACGGGCTGCAGTGATGGGCACTGATGGGCACCGATGATGTGGCACCAATGAAGTGGCACTGATAGGTGGCACTGATAGGTGGCACTGATATGCGACACAGTTAGGCACTGATAGGTGGCACAAATAGGCACTGATAGGTGGCACAGATTGGCATGGATAGGTGACACGGATGCGCATGGATAGGGGGCACGGATGGGCATGGATAGGCAGCACGGATGAGCATGTATAGGCGGCACATTTGGGCATAGATATGCGGCACGGATGAGCATGGATGGGTGGCACAGATGAGCATGGATGGGCACTGATAGGTGGCATGGATGGGAACTGATAGGCGACACGGATGGGCACTGATAGGCGGCACAGATGGGCACTGATAGGTGGCACAGATGGTCACTGATAGGCGGCATTGTAGTGTACAGTATTGTATGGATGGATGCCAATCAGTGTCAAACAATGCATGCCAATCAGTGATGCCCATTGTGGGCACTGATTGGCATCCATTGTGGGCATTGATTGGCATCCATTGTTGGCACTGACTGGCATCCCTGGTGGTCTAGGGGGGCATACCTGGTGCTGGGCATCCCCGGGGGTCTGGTGGCGTCCCTGGTAGTCCAGTGTGGGCATCCTCGGGGGGGCTGCACTGATAATCGATCAGCACAGATCCACCCCTGTCAGAGGAGCAGTCGATCGGCTCTCCTCTACTCGCGTCTGACAGACACGAGTGAGGAAAAGCCGATCATTGGCTTTTCCTATTTACACTGTGATCAGCTGTGATTGGACACTGCTGATCACATGGTAAAGAGTCTCTGTCAGAGACTCTTCACCGAGATCTTAATTGCAGTATGTCAGTCTGACAAGCCGCAACAACGATCACCGCGATGCGCGCCCCTGGGGGCGCGCAATGGCTTAATATCCTGATCACGTCATATGACGTCCGGTCAGGATATTAAAACCACTTTGCCGCCGTCATTCTGCTATATGGCGTGCAGCAAGTGGTTAAGCACCCCTGCCAGTGTTAAATCGTCTGTCTCATCCCTGTAAAATGATACATCTTGAAGAGATGCTTGTTCTGTTGAAAAATAACAGACTGGCCAAATCACCAGATGAAAATAGTAGACAGAACACCTGAAAAAGAAAACAAATGCAGTCATCACATCTAAGAATTGGTAAACTGCTATATAAAAAAAAATCGTTGCTTTTGGGTTTAATTTTGCTTTAGGACAAGAAAACAAAGCGAGAGCACAACGATCCAGCACAATAAAACATATTGGGGGAATTAACAGAAAATGGAGCAGATAATGCTCCTGATTTCATTTGTTCCTTGTTCTATGCTGTGTATGTCACAATCACAGCACAAAACAATAGTTGCATACTCCAGATTCTCCTGTCCATCCTGTCACCCACTCTGCTGAGTGGGAGGGAGGAGGAGGACTGTGTACGTTCTTCTTGTACAAGCAGAGAGAGAAATGGGGTCTGTCTGCTTACAGCTCTCATTCCATACACCAGCTCCAGATCTGGTGGAGATCAGTGGCAGTTTTCTATACAGAAAACTGTCATGATCTTTTTGTAAATTAGTCACAGAACCCACTTCAGTTTCTAATTCTCTCTGAGGCCTGGTTCACACTGGTGTGATCAGGGCCAGATTAAGAGCATCATGGACCTGGTGCTAAGGATTTTGGTGGGTCTTTTTTTTAATGAAAATAAATAAAATGAAAACGCAAATATTTTTTTGTTAAAACAAATTAAATTAAAGAGCGAGAGAAGGGTGAGAGAAGGGTTGAGCGAGGGAGAGAGAGAGAGAGAAAAGGGGGGGGGGGGTGATAGAGAGAGAGTGGGTGATAGAGAGAGGAAGGGGGCTTAAAAAGAGGGGATGAGAGGGAAGGGGAAAAAGAGAGCAAAAGGGGTGAACGAGGGGGGGTTGGGTGAGGGAGAAAGGGGGTGAGAAAAAGGGGAATAGAGTGAGGGTAAAAGAGGGAAAGGGTGTGAGAGAGGGTGGTAGGAGAGAGGGGGTGAAGAGGGAGTGAGAAAGAGACTGGGGGTAAAGGGGGTGAGAGAGAGAGAGAACGGTGGGTAAGAAAGTGAGGGGATGAGTCTGTGGGGGGCACAGCATATTTTATTACATGGGGGCTAACACCAAAGTACATTACATGGGTGGCACAGCAGAGTATGTTACATGGGGGGGGGGCACAATACATTACATGGTGGGCACAACACATTACGTGTTGGATACATGGATATAGAACATAACATGTTGGGCAAAGCACAGCACATTACATGGTGGGCAAAGCACAGCACATTACATGGAGGCTCCTTATCCTACATGCTGTTGCTCTACTTGGATCCCTGACTTCTGGCTTGGCTGACTACCCGAGCTGCTTATTGAACTCTGGCCTGGCTGACTACTCGATCGGGTTGCTGGACTCTGGCTATGCTGTGACTACACTTTTTCTATTTAACTTTTTATTTTTATTTAATAAACAAGTGTGATTTAATTATACTTCTGTCTCGGTCTGATTCATGGTTTCTGACAGCGGGCTATGGCCCACAGTTTATTACGCACTTGCATACAGTTAGACTTCTATACAGAGGTGCTGGGACCTGTAGTCAGGATCTAACATAGACTGACATTAGGCAGGTCTAAAGCCTACTCCCCATTGCACTTTTGTACTGTGCCAATACCAGAGGTAATAACCATTGGAGTACCTCCAGAAACAGTTCCAGGATCCCTTCTAAGTTAACCCTTATTATCTCACTCTTTGGATTATAAATTACTCCAGACACTAATAGCTAGCAGAAGAAAGAAGATCAAAGACTGTATCTAGTACTGCAAGGCCTTGTACCTTTATTAAAGTAGGGGAAGCTCCCTTGTAGTTGTGTTGTGCTTTATTTGTATATTGTTTAAACCATCTGTATTGTCATGTTATGTTGATGTGACAGTATAACTGTTGAGATTACTATTTTAAACATTAACATAGTAAAGATATGTTTTGGTTAAGAACTTTGGTGTGGAGTATTGTTCCTTATCCAGCAGGTGGAGCCATTGGATACCCAGATAATAACAAAGATATATTGTTACTATATTGTATATTGTGGGGTTATCCTTCACCATTAGCTCCACACCAACATTGCACCACAGCTGTGTCAAGGGGATTGAGCCAAGTCAGTGGGGTTCACTATAAGAGTGCAGGCCCAAACAAATTCAGAAGCTCCTTCGGGGGTCAGTGCTATATATATATTATAATATATATATTAAAAATGACTAGCAGACTTCTTAGGAAGTCCTCTGTCCAGCACTTCCTGTTTGGCTGGGACAACCCTTATTTCGTTTTGCTCCTTCACACACACTTTGTGCAGGCATTGCCTGCTATTGTCACTATAAGGAAGATAGCCCAGTGTAATGATATGCAGCCCCTGCATGCAGGATTGTACATAGATAGGAAGTAGCTGAATGAAGTCAGAGAAAATCAACAGCACTGAAAAAAGTATTTTAATGGAAAAAAGCCATTTCCACTTGTTTGATACACAACTATTTTTTTTAGCTCATTTAAACTGCTCTGCAACTAGGCAATTTTATACATTGCTTTGTTATCTGGAGTCACTTAATTCTTGAATTAAAACATCTGCCTGTGCCCTGTGTTGCTAATACATGAAGCTAGGTGCTTGGCTAAGAAAGGAGAGTGAGAGAGACACTGGCTGCAGCTGTTCTGTAGCTGCTACCCTGCTGTGCTGAACTGGTAAACAGCTATATCAGCAAGAGGAGGTAGCTGCTGAGCAGGAAGAGTTCAATAGACTGAGTCAGGCAGCACTGAACTGTGGGAACTACAGTCCCGAGGAGAGAGACTCTACTGTAATCAAGAGATTTTGAAGCCCTTTAGAAACTGAGCTGAACTGACCATACAGCCATACAGTATTCTTATTGCTGCCTGCAGGCTTGACTGGGACTATTCTCATGTGCACCAGTAATACAACTGGGCCCCAATGCTAGCTAGCCATATAGTTAGAACTAAAGATTGTTCCACAGAGATCTTCACCTATTGCTTATGCCAAATAGTACCTCTCAGAAGATATCACATTGTTTAGCAGACTGGGTCTGAATCTTTAATTTGTGTGCTCATTTATGCTCAAACCATCATTTACTCTAACACATACCAATACAATGGGGGTCATTTATGAAAGGAGAATCCACTGCACTACAAGTGCAAACTACAAGTGCAAAGTGCACTTGAAATTACACTGAAAGTGCACTTGGAAGTGCAGTCACTGTAAATCTGAGGGGTAGATCTGAAATGAGGGGAAGCTCTGCTGATTTTATCATCCAATCATGTGCAAGCTAAAATGCTGTTTTTTTATCTTCCTTTCATGTCCCCCTCAGATCTACAGTGACTGCACTTCCAGTGCACTTTCAGTGCAATTTCAAGTGCACTTTGCACTTGTAGTTTGCACTTTCGTAAATAACCCCCAATGACTAAGGCCGCGTACACACGGGCGGACTGTTCGCCCAACTTTGTCCGCTGAACAGTGTTTCAGCGGACAGTCCGCTCGTGTGTGGGCTTCAGCGGACAGTTTCAGCGGACAGTCTGACGAACAAAGTTTTTCGGAATTCCCGTAAGACAGTCCGCTGAAACTTGGTTTGAGCGGACAGTCCGCTCGTGTGTAGGCTTGTTCGACAAACTAAGTTTCGCGCATGCTCAGAAAGGATTTACACGGCGAAGGTTGCATTGCAGTGTATTGGACGTCAAATTTTTCGTCCCGTCGTACGTGCCGTTCACGTCATCGCGCACGGTTTCAGCGGACTGTTCGTTCATCGTGTGTGGTCAAGTCCGCTCATGCAAATTTTGAGCGGACTGTTTGTCGGATTGTTTGACAAACTAAGTTGGGCGAACAGTCCGCCCGTGTGTACGCGGCCTTAGTTTACCACTAAACGGTCTCGTGTCTATTTCCTGATGCTAATTCACAGTCAAATTAGGAGGTATCCACAACTATGTTCCTATAAGTGCATGCAGTAACTTTCACTCAACCAGGTGTTCCGGAGAGGCTGTGGTTGCAATTATGGGCCTTACCCACGATTGGATTTTCCGACGGAAATGTTCCATGTTAGCGTGTTGTCGTAAATTCCGACCGGGTGTATGCTCCATCGGACATTTGCTGTTGGAATTTCCGTCAACACCTGTTTGAGAGCAGGTTCTCAAATTTTCCAACAACAAGACTTGTTGTCGGAAATTCCAAGCGTGTGTACACAATTCCGACGCACAAAAGTCCACGCGTGCTCGGAATCAAGCAGAAGAGCCACACTGGCTATTGAACTTCATTTTTCTCGGCTCGTTGTATGTGTTGCACGTCACTGCGTTCTTGACGTTTGGAATTTCCGACAACATTTGTGTGACCATGTGTATGCAAGACAAGTTTGAGCCATTAAAGTTGAGTGGCAGAGCAGAGAGCCCAAATTGCCAAGCGGCTGCATACAGTACATTACAGCCTAGCCTTTCTAACTAAAACTGTTCTGTTGCTGATCAATTTTTACACTGCTGTATCATCTGCAGTCTTTTAATTCCCAATGAGTATTTTATAGAAATAAGCCAGTGGCAGAACAAATTTGCATCACTGAGAACAGAGAGAGCCTTAGCAAACCACTGGCCAACTTCCATATACTACACCAGACCTAGTGTCACAGCTACCAGGAAACTGAAACTACATAAAAAAAATAATAATTGCTAAATGAATCCATTATCACGTATTAAAGAGGTTCTAAAGGCGGTAGTTTTTTTAAATCTTTCTCATTTGTCTCATTCAATGCATTTAGATAAAAAAAAACTCCTGTGTGCAGCAGCCCCCCTTATCCCCTTTAATATTTACCTGAGCCCTATCTCGATCCAGCGATGTTGCACAAGAGTCTTGGATGAGACAGCAGTAGAAGCCATTGGCAACCATTGTCCATCAAAATCAGTGAGCCAGTGAGGAGAGAAAGGGGACAGGGCAGGGCCAAGCCATGGCTCAGTGTCTGAATAGACACACAGAGCAGCACCTCAGGTGCCCCCATAGCAAGCTGCTTGCTGTGGGGGCACTCTTCAGAAGGGAGGAGCTAGGAGTGTCGGCGAGGAACCAAAGAAGAGGAGGACTGGGGCTCCTCTGTGCAAAGCCACTGCACAGCGGAGGTAAGTATAACATGTTTGTTATTTTTAAACTAAAAAAAAAACAAGACTTTAAAATTACTTTACATTTGTACTTGTAAAACAGAGTAAACATTATGAAAAAATAAATAAATAAATAACACGGATGCAAACCCCTAGTAATTTTCATGTAATGGCACCTTTATAACTGCAAGAATACTTGATGCACCTGTTTTATTTATGGACCATCCCCTGCCAGCTGTGTTTTCATAGCTTGCATTACCATGCAGAAATACTGCGTATTTTAATAAAAATAATGGTTATTAATGTCAAGATTTTATTTCTTTTCTTGGACATTTTTGCTGAGGTATGGCAAAGCAATCTATTTTTTCCTTCCATTGCAGCAGTCCTATTTTTTACTGTTTGATTTTCCAGAATAACCCAGTTTTGAAGCGGCTTCTATCAGGCAGGGTCTATTTATAGAACTCACAAGTGGGACCATAATTATCAGTGTGAGGCAGTATGGGATTACAAAGTACTCAACTGATGTGAAGTTGTAGTCGACTGAAGTTTCAGTGTCCTAGGCTACCATCTTTGGAATTCCCTTGATAAGGTATTGCTAGATGGAAGTAGTTAAATGAATGCAGCATCTATTATAATGTGGACAGATTTAACCAATATTTTTTTTATCAGAAATGCTTAATTTTATTAATGTTAAATGGTAAGGTCTGACTTTTTGTGCCATGCTTTTTGTGTCTGACAATTAAGTTAATTACTATTGAACATTTTCAGTAGCATTTAACTAGCATTTGCCCTCGTCCTGTCAAGGTGCATTTTTTTTGAGCATGTTATATGCCTCGTGTGACAAGAACAGGGTTATTTTCATCATTTAAAGCCAAACTCAAGGTGAGAAGCTAAATACAAAGTTGAAATGTATAAATTAGAACTGTTTGCCAGCCAAAATATTTGCATTTCTGTTTATCTAGTACTGAGATTTACCTTCTCAGGCAGCTGTGCCAGGGTAGTCCAAGAACCAAACTCCTAAAAAAGGAGGAACAAATAAACACTCCTTCAATATTTACCATGGGGCTAGTAAGGGTTCCTGTTGAACACTGTATTGTCATCTCAAAATGAAGTTAGAAGCTCACTGGATTTCTGGTAAGCCAACAAATATTTCTCTTTCGTTCATTGATGGACACAGCTCCTTTAATTCTTGACCTTAGGGTTATCATGCCACATTCAGGAGAGGACTAGGCAGAACATGTAACACATGTAAAAACAGCAACACTGCACAGCACCACCCAGGGGGCGGTTCCTCTGGCCATAACCCCTCACCCTGCTTCCTGCAGCTCAGTTTTTTTCTGCTTAGTGTAGGAAAAGGACCCGGCTCCCTGAGGGGACCATTGGTCCTGGGATTTTTTCAATTTTTTTCTACAATTTCTGATCCTGTGATCTACAAACAACAGCTGGCTGGATAATATAGATCCTTGTAGTCTCCACAACCTGGCCATCGAGTGTGAGCAGTCCCTAGCTACTAGCTGGGTCGGCCACTTCATGCCCCTTGCGCTCCAGGGGCGGTCGGTAAGCTATATGCTCCAAGGGGAAACACATATGACCGGGCTACTGCTGTCTGTGTCAGTGTGCCTTGGCCAACAGCCACCCCGTACTGCTCGGGTGATGGGTCTGTGGTGGAATGCGTCCAGAAATCCCGACAGGAAGGGTAAGTATGGCTCTCCCTGCCTTGGCAGGATAGAGCAACTGGGCATTCCCTGGGAGGTTGACTAGTGGGTCTCTCACTCTCCCTTTCCTCTCTCCCTACCCCTAATTACCTCCTCCCCCTGCTGGAGCCTCTGTGTGACTGGGCATGAGGTTCGGTGTATGTACCTAGGCCGGGGGTCCTCCGGGGGGCTCTGTTAGACGCACTGTCTGTTAGGGTCCGTTTTAATTTCTTTCTTCGCTATGAGGTGCCTGAGTGAAAATTTACCTCAGGAGAGGCCGCTGTGCAGGCAGCATCCATTTTGTCTGTAGTCTATGCAGTGTATGGGCTGTCAGCCATTTTCTAGAAGGTTCGGCGGCCATTTTCTTGGGGATTTTTGTGCTAAGGATGGCCGGCGGCCATTCTCTTGTAGCCTCTGCAAGTTTTTACCTCTAGTGCTGGCTCTGTATACCTCATAACAGCGCGGTTTTCACTCTGAGCGCTTTGTGACTGAAAAAGGGCAGATCGCTCAGCGGCAGCACAGCGCAGCACTCGGTCAGGGTGGTGAGTCCTGTGGAGGGGCCCCTCAGTCTGTGAGCAGCTAGGAGGGTGGGATTTGTGTACCTTGACTTAAGTCCCTAAGTTGTGGCATGCGAGTGAGTGTCAGCATGGCGTCAGAAGCTGGTGCTTCTTCCTCAGACATCCCTGCTATTGCAACCGGCTCACCTGCAAAAAATGCGGTCCCTATGGACGCTTTGTCGGCTGTCCTGGAGACCTTTGTTGCCAGGGTGGAAGCGGCGTGTGGGCGCAAGGGGGGTAAAAAATACCCCCACCCCCGTCTTCTGGGGAGAGCTCTGATTCAGACTCAGGTCCTGCGGTGACTGGCGGCCCCTGTTCTGACATGTCAGAAGATGCTGACTAGGACCGTTTGGACAGTGAGAATGACTCTGTATCTGGGTTAGCGCAGGAAAATGCGCTAGTAGGAACACTTATCACTGCCTTGCGGGATACCCTGAAGATACAGGATGCAGCAAGAACCTCTGCTTAGGTGGCGGTCCCTTTTTGGTCCCGCAAACCAGCCCGCACGCCTAAAGTGTTTCCATATTTGACTTATTTGGTAAGTTCATCTACAAGGAATGAGGAAGTCCGCAGCGGGCCTTTTCAGTCCCAAGAAGAATGGTGGTGTGTTACCCCTTTGAGGAGAGCCTCCTGAAAAAATGGACGTCTCCTCCGGTCGTTGACCCCCCCGGTATCCAGGTTAAATAAAGTAACCATGATTCAGGTAGAAGGGACTCCTTCCTTCAAGGACCCCGCCGAGGGCAGTGGCCTGGTCCATGTTTACGGTAGTGGGGTCAGCGCTACAACCTGTGCTGGCCACGGCCTTGGTGTCGCAGATCCTTACTGAATGAGCAAAGCTGTTGGTACCGTGAATTGGAGAAGCAACAGTCTCCCCTGGTCTGTATAGAACTGGCAGACCAGTTGGTAAATGGCCTTAAGTATGTCTGTGATGCGGCCTTGGATACAGTCCCCCTGCTCTCTAGAGCATCAGTATCAGCAGTGGTCCTACGGCGCCTGATTTGGTTGAAATGCTGGTCTGCAGACCAGGCATCTAAAAAAGCACCTGCAGATTTGCCCTTCCAAGGTGAGAGGCTTTTTGGATCTTCGCTGGATGACATTATTAAAAATGGGAATGGGAAGAGCACGTAGGCAAGGGCCCTCTTTTTCCACTCAAAAATTGCTTTTTCGTCCGTCCGAGTCAGCAGGTAAGCGTTCCCAGTCTGACAAGGTGCCTGCTGAAGGACAAAAGTGTCCGTGGTTTCGCAAGCCAAACAAGTCTGCGAGCAAAAATGTTACTGGATGAAGGTTTGCCCCGCCTGACTATCGGGTGGGGGGTTGCCTTCGGGAGTTTGCAGCTCGAAGGACCTCTCTACTGTCCGACCAATGGGTCTGTGAACTGGTTTCATCGGGATAGAAGATAGTTTCTTTCTTGTCCACCAAACTGATTTTTTCCCTTTAACCTACCTCTACTTCCGGCTCGTCGGGAAGCCCTGTTCGGGGCAGTACAGGACCTGCTACTGCACGGGGTGATAGTACCTGTACCGACGCTGTAAAGGTATATATATATATATATATATATATATATATATATATATATATATATATATATATATTACACACACTTTGCATCCAGGTGTCATATTATCATTGGTCTAGCGCCACTGTCCATCCCTGTCCCCCCCCCATGTTGCTTCACCCCACGCTGGCTTCTGAATGAACCGGAAGCCGATCAGCACAGAGCACTTCCCATTCATACACTGTCCAGTGCAACTGAGGTTGCAGAGAAAGGCATGTGTGTGAGCTTTGGGGTGCACACCCTAATTAAATAGGCTGTGCATACCTATGTATCAGTGTAAGTATTCTCCAAATCTATGAAATGACCAACCTTGTCACAATGAGTCCTGAAGTGCAACCAACAAAACATATACAGAACACGTCTAAAAAACCATCCAAGAATTCCGCTCAAGCTTGGCTTGCATGCATATGATCACACAAAAGTTCTCGGAACTTTTGACCGTCAAGAATGCAGTGACGTACAACACTACAACGAGCAGAGAAACTAAAGTTCAATGCTTCAGAGCATGCGTCAAATTGTTTCCGAGCATGCGTAGGAATTTTGCGCGTTGGAATTTGTACAGACGATCGGAAATTTCCGATATGAATTTTTTTCCGACCGAAAAATAGAGAACCTGCTCTCAATCTTTTGCTGGCTGGAGTTCAGTCCGATGGAGCATACACACATTCGGAATTTCTGACCAAAAGCTCACATCTGACTTTTGCTGACAGAATTTCTGATCATGTGTATGGGGCTTTAGTGTAAAAAATAGTCTGCATGAGTCTAACCCTGATATCCATTCCAGGATCAACTGTGCTGCTGTGATACCCCTCGGTAAAGCCTCCAACGGCACGTCACTCCACTATATTTTGCAGTATGTTATTGCCTACATGTATTTAAATATCAATGTCAACAGAGACTGAAGTGATCCATTCTGACCATAGCTTCTCAATTTTTTTAGGGCATCCCCTAGAGGTATATGTTAGCTTGAACAGCGGTAGTGCTCTATTAATCAGGTCCACCCAGAATTGAACAGAAGGGAGAATAGGGTTTTTCCATTTGAGTGCTATGGCTTTCTTAGCATAAAAAAAACCCTCTATATTTAACAGGGTCTTTTTATTACTGGACAGATCCTCCTCTCCAAAGTCTCCTAAGAGACATCTGGCTAGGGAGTAAATATTTGGGATGGCCATCCTTTCCTATAGAAATACAAGGATTGGTGCTACATGTGGACACTGCCATATCATAAGAAAATAGTTCCCTTCCTCATTATGACAGTGATGGCATTCAAATTATTTTGTCCCTAGTAGATATCACTGAGGGCAATAGAGCCCCCGCTATCTCAGTCCAGGTTTCATCAGTTAGGGTCGGTATGTCAGAAGCCCATTGTCTAGCTATTTTCTCCATCCTCTGGGGGGATGAGGATAAGAGAAGGGAATAGTATCTAGACATAAGTTTAGTATGGTCATCTTCAAACATTAATTTCTCTAATCTAGAAGGGGAATGTGACACCTCTGTCAACCCAAACTGGGCCGTCATCGCATATCGCAATTGCAGGTATCTATAAAATTATTTGTTGGGAATCTTATATTCCAGGGGGATTTTAGGGGGTCCCTAAACATTTTACAGACCACATCAGAAAACAATTAGTAAGCGTACTTAGTAGCTGATGACTTTTGATAAACACACACTCACCTGTCCCATGATCGAGAGATGCAGCCGCCTGAACCCTTGGTTCTCTCCCTTGCCTCTCCCCGGCACCAGCATTACAAGTGTGGGCACCCAGCTGTGCGAGTCGCGCTGCGCCTCCTCAGTGGCTGTGCAATGTTCTAGGACCTCTGACACGTCCCAGAAGATTGCAGGGAGGGAGGTGGAGAGAACTTCCTCTTGAGATGCCCTAGGTGGCCTGAGGGGAAGTGGGAGCGGGGTACCTGTGAAAACAAGGTACCTGGATCCCCCCCAAAAAATAATTACATGCCAAACCTGGCATAGAAGGGGTTGAGAAGTGCTTAAAGCGGAACTTCCATTTTTTGGGGGGAACTCCGTTTTAAGCCCACTGGTGGCCTTCTAATGGAAGTGACAGATGTTCATTTCCACAACCACTGGAACATGCCTTCTCTTGTCCTACCCCACCCACCATGTATCCCGAGCTCCACTGTCCCACTATGGGCCAAGGATGGGCAAGATGGGTGTAGAGTGGGGGCTGATCATTGAAATCCAATTCACTGATCTTCACTTCAGTGAATTAACTCCAAAGTGATATAAATTATATATTTAGGGTAATAGCTGTCCATTTCCATGTTGCTATGGCTAAGTAAGCTCAATTGTGCTCAGTTAGCTGCAGTGAAGAGCAAGGGAGACATCAGGTGTTACTAGACCCCTGATGTCTCATTAAAGTGGACTTGTCACCAGCTATTTGCTTGGGATCTAAATAAATTCAAGTTATGTACATTCATATACAAATGTAAAGGTGCATATCAGGTGTGGCAAAATACAAAAAGGAGAGTTGCGCTACTCATATTAAGTATTGCTGCACACGTCTAAGCGAGTGCAATAATTGTAAGGCAATAAATCACAGTTAAAGCAGTAGTAAACCTGCTGAAAAGAAAACAAAAAAATAAAAAACAACCTGCAAGATAAAGGCATAGGGGCTGATTTACAAATGGTTTGCACCATGAGTTGCGGCACACGCCGATGCGCAACGGGCGTTTTCGCATTCACAAAGTATTTGCGCCTGTAACACAGCGCAATTCCCCATTCACTGATAAAATGCCGGTGCACGGGAGGCGGCGATCTGTGCGCCGCTATAGACCTGGCGCACACATTCTTCAACTCAGAATTAAAAGAAGCTGGAAATGTCAATATTATGGGGATGATGTGGGTGATGTGAGGAAGTATAGTTATAACTGTCCAGGTAACAAATATGCCCAAAATAGAACAGAAAAGTAACTTTCTCTGAGCAAGCTTGCTGCGCCTGCAAATACACTTGGAGCTGCGCGAGGTCAATTTATTCACTGCGCATGCACAAGCGGCATTTGGTTCACTGTGCTGGCAAAATCTTAGTAAATGTCAAGCCACATAGATTCATTTGCATAAGTTGAACAGGCGCACCACTCAACTTTTTTTGCGCTGGTTCGTTTCTATGGGTTTTTTTTAAGGCTATTTGCACACAGGTCATGTTAGCATTAAGAAAAAAAAATGCGTAGGGGTCCTTGGTCACTGACAAGGCTGCAATGGACACTGGGACAAGGCTGCACTGACAAGGCTGCAATGGACACTGGGGCAAGGCTGCAATGGCAAAGCTGCAGATGGACAATGGACAAGGCTGCAGATGGACACTGATAAGGCAGCATTGATGGGAATTTAAATGTTTAAAAGTGTTTTTTTTTTGTAAAATTCCCTCATAAACTTGGGGTGCGTGTTATACGCCAGCATGTGTTATACGCCGATAAATACGGTATATACAGTCTCCAAAATATATATATCCACTGCATTCTAGTCTAGCCAAGCCTATATCTGACTGCAGGTAGTTCCTGGTGTTCGTTTTCAAATACACTTTCAGGCAGGCAGGCAGGTGATTCAGTGATCTGCGGTGCATAAAATATGTATACAGTCTCCAACATATATATATCCACTGCATTCCAGTCTAGCCAAGCCTATATCTGACTGCAGGTAGTTCCTGGTGTACGTTTTCAAATATGCTTTCAGGCAGGCAGGCAGGCAAGTGATTCAGTTATCTGTAGTGCAATATATATATATATATACAGTCTCCAACATATATATATCCACTGCATTCTAGTCTAGCCAAGCCTATATCTGACTACAGGTAGTTCCTGGTGTACATTTTCAAATACACTTTCAGGCAGGTGATTCAGTGATCTGCAGTGCATAATATTTATATATATATATATATATATATATATATATATATCCACTGCATTCCAGTCTAGCCAAGCCTATATCTGACTGCAGGCCATTGCTGGTGTACGTTTTCAAATACACTTTCACGCAGGCAGGCAAGTGATTCAGTGATCTGCAGTGCATTAAATAAATAAATAAATAAATATATATATATATATATATATATATATATATATATATTTGTCTGAACATATGTCTGAAGTGTATCAAGTGTGGCCAAAACAGCAGCCGCTTGGGCACCGCATGCTTGACCAGACATATTTCAAGCTCCCATGCAGTCCGTTGACAACGGTACTTAAAAGACTCACACCAAAGAACAACGCGGACCTCTCCTTGCTCCTTATCAGCTGGGATCTCCAGCCCCACTACACCTTCAGTCCTCTCAGAGACCTGCACTATGCTGATGCTGAGTGACTATCCTGTTATGCTGAGTGACTATATTATTCCTCCTCAATGTTCATGTTGATAGCTTCTGAGCAAATTTTTGGTTCTGGGCAACAACACCAGTGCCTAAAGCCCAGTTTTTCTGCCCCTGTTTAACAGGGGAGTGTAATTACAATTTTTGCTGTAATATTTTGCAGCAGGGCTCGTTCCTGCGCTCAACTAGAGTATCTGTGAGGAGTTGTAGTGTTGTGGCACCAGCACCAGTGCCTAAGACCCAATTTTTCTGCCCCTGTTTAACAGGGGCGTGTAATTACAATTTTTGCTGTAATATTTTGCAGCAGGGCCCGTTCCTGCGCTCAACAAGAGTATCTGTGAGGCTTTACAGTGTTGTGTCACCACCACTGCCGCCTAAGGCCCAATTTTTCTGCCCCTGTTTAATTACAATTTTTGCTCTAATATTTCACAGCAGGGCTTGTTCCTGTGCTCAGCAACAGAATCTGCGAGGGGTTACAGTGTTGTGGCACCACCACCACTGCCTAAGACCCAATTTTCTGCCCCTGTTTAACAGGAGTGTGTAATTACAATTTTTGATCTAATATTTCACAGCAGGGCCTGTTCCTGCGCCCACCAAGAGTAACTGTGAGGGCTTACAGTTTTGTGGCACCACCACCATAGGCCCAATTTTTCTGCCCCTGTTCAACAGGGGCATGTAATTACAATTCTTGATATAATATATTCTTGATTTAATATTTCACAGCAGGGCCCGTTCCAGCGCCCACCAAGAGTAACTGTGAGGGCTTACAGTGTTCTGGTACCACCAACACCTAAAGCCCAAATGTCTGCAGAGTATATAGGGCACATTTTCAAAATCCAATTGTCATTGTTACAGAAAGTGAGGTGAAATCTTCTGAACAGGGGCACATACAGCAAAACAAATGTTACAGGGGTGATGATAACCCTTCCCCATATTATCCAAAAAGCTTAAAAATAGATTTGTTGGCTGTAGTTACACTTAAAAAATGTACCTGTTCCAAATTACAAACAGATTCAACTTAAGAACAAACCTACAGTCCAAGTCTTGTTTGTAACCCGGGGACCTCCTGTATACTGCTGTTCAGAGTATATAGGGACTGGGGGCCCCCACGCCTTTTTTTTTTATTTGGGCGGGGTTACCCTTAATATCCATACAAGACCCAAAGGGCCTGGTAATGGGCTGGGGGGGGGGGGGGGGGTTACCCATGCCATTTTTCTAAATAGTTTTATACAGTAGGGTTCCCTTTATCTGTATGAGAAATGATTGTCAAGAAAATGCACATTTTATTTATATACATTGGGTTTGATTTACTAAAATTGAACAATGTGAAATCTTGTCCAGCTCTGCAAAGTAACCAAATTTAATTTTTTTTGTCAAAGCTTAATTGAACAAGCTGAAAGTAGAGGCAATCAGCTACCATGCAACAGATTTTGCACTTTGCAGTTTTAGTAAATCAACCCCATTGCGTATTATTTTGTGTTTTCTTTCAGGTATTAGACTTGTATCCTCAGTTCTATTTGAAATGATTTAAGATGTAGATAATTAGCAGGTGCTAAAAGGTGCTGGCGCATTGCCGACAGCGGCAACCAGTGATTAGTGTAATGAATTAGTACCTGACCAAACTTTTAAGGATGAAATGCTGCAGGACCTTTCCTTGCTGTGCTCATCCAAACATTTCAACCTCTCGTACTCAGCAGCCAGCTGTTGTAGGAAGGAAAGTGGTCTGTAATTAAGAGAAAATTTGAGTGTCTTGAAGAATTATTACCATGATGTAGATGTTGTGCCTGCTGAGGTTGGCGATCTTCAACTTTAATATTATAGTACAAATGAATATATATATTCGCAAACCATTGCTATTGTAAACTACTGAATTGTAACATACACTGTAAAATATATATGAATATATACTTGAATGTCTAATCGTTAAAAGAGAAGTAGCAAAAAAAATAAAATAAATCATACTCGCCTAGATGGCTGCAGCACTGATCCCAGCTGATCCCCCGCTGCCTCTACGCCAATAACTCGGAGTTCACCCCCTCCGCTGTGAGAAGAGGGCAGTGACTGGCAGTCTCCGGCTCTCTACTCTGCCCTTCCAGCGCTCACTGGAGCTCTGGGCTGTGGAGGGAGCAGAAGGGGCCAGTATAGGCTCTCAGAAGCTTGCTGAGAGGCTGAGCCAGGTGATGGTCCAAGCATCTTGGTGGATCCCAACTGTAAAGTTGGGATCTTTTCCTTGCCTGGACCGGCTGAGTGATGTCAGCCAACAGCGGCCTTTAGCTGCACTCCTGTAGCCCATAGGAAAAGCATAGCCAAAATACTTTGCCTATAATTACAAACTAAACATAGGCAAAAAAATATAATATCCAAACTAGTTATATATAAACATACTGAACACCCCTTTAAAAGAGTTCTATGGTCACAGCATACACTTTCATTTAAAAAAAAAATCAACATTGTAATGGCAATACAAACCATAGTTGTTATTAACCACTTGCCGACCGCCGCATGCCGATGTTCGTCCCTACTTTGGGGGCGGATATTGTTGCTATGGCAGCAGATAGCTGCCATAACCCCGTTATCCCCGTGTTCGGCCGGTGGTCGGCTACAAGATAAAAGTGGTCGCTGCGGGATGTACCCGGATGACCCCGCCCCCTCTGATGCACGGGGACTTCCCAAAGACTTCCTTGTGGCGTCAGAGGGGGCGGGGTACCAGTTTACGTACCCGGGTGGCCCGCCTCCTCTGACACAACAGGGAAGTCTTTGGGAAGTCCCTGTGCGTCAGAGGGTACGTCTCCGTGTGGCCCCGCCCTCACTTATAAAAGTGTGTCTGTCATCCGCGTTGAAGCATCATAAGGTGGGTGCCTCCCATGGAGGCGGATCTTTTTTATTTTATTTTCTGGTCCGTGGACTTCATGGGACATTTTTTTTTTTTTTTTTTTAATAAAGGACTTGTCAAAAGGTGTGTCATGTTTTTTTTTTTACATTTTGAGACTTTTTTCGTGAAATGGTACGGGTACAATGTACCCGTTACCATTTCAAACAGGAGGACGCCAGGATTTGGGGGTCCCCTTGTTAAAGGGGGCTTCCAGATTCTGATAAGCCCCCCACATGCAGACCCCCACAACCACCGGGCAAGGGTTTTGGGGATGAGGCCCTTGTTCCCATTAACATGGGGACAAGGTTCTTTGGGGGGCTACCCCAAAGCACCCTCCCCATGTTAAGGGCATGTGGCCTGGTACGGTTCTGGGGGGCGCTCTCCCACCCCCTCTTTTCCTGCAGCCTACCAGTTTGCATGCTCAGATAAGGATCTTGTATGGATTTTTTGGGGGACCCCAACACTTTTTTCAATTTTGGTGTGGGGTTCCCCTTAAAATCCATACTAGACCCGAAGGGCCTGGTATGGAATTTGGGGGGACCCCCACATGATTTTTTTTTTTAATTTTGGTTCAGTGTTCCCCTTAATATTCATACCAGACCCAAAGGGCCTGGTAATGGACTGGAGGGGATCCCATGCTGTTTTTTTCAATGACTTTTATCTGTATTGCCGGGACCTGACAAATCATTATAGCCGCGAGTAGTTTTAAATTACTTTTTTTCTTTTAAAAATGTAATTTTGTGCAGGGACTCTTCTAAACATGGGAAAAAATGCGCCACTTTACAGGCATACTATAGACACCCCCCAGGTACAAAATTTAAGCGAATATTTCACTTTTTGTCACGTACCTGGTGATGGAGCCCAGAACGCAGGGAGCGGCCTCTCGTATGCCTTTGGCTCGAGAACCCCTGGTAGTGAGGACAGGGACTCAAGAGTTCAGAGGAGCACAAGTACCTGACAGGTGACAGGTGTGGGGCTAGTCCGGACCTCTGAAGTAGCTGAAGAGAGGCTGGCAGGGGCAGCAAGCTGGAGCTGATGACTGGAACACTGCAGACAGCTGGGAGGAGTTCTGTAGTACAGCTGGAGTAACAGATAGCACAAAGGTGTTCTGTAGTACGGCAGGAACACTGGATCCGCAGGCTGCAAGGAGGTGCACTGAAAACTGGCGGGAACACTGGAACAGCTGGCAGCACGAAGGAGCTCTGAAGCTTGGTAGGAACTCTGGAACAGAAGATAGCAAGGAGGTGTTTTTTAGTTTGGCAGGAATGCTGGATCATCAGGCTGCAAGGAGGTGCTCTGCAGTCAGACAGGAACACTGGCAAGGTCAGACGGGCAGGGCCAACACTAGCGCGCAGAGCAGGTACCAAACGGAAGCAGGAGGTTGTTGAGGTGCAGGCCGGGCTGGTAACAAGTGGGCAGTGATAAAACCAAAGGAAGAGGCAAAAGAGTAGTTGGGACAAGCCAGGGTCGGAGGCAGGCAGAAAACAGACGTAGTCAGGAACAGGCCGGGTAGACAGGAATCAGGTCAGTAGGTAACAATTAACAAGAGTCTCAGGAAACGCTGTAGACCAGACAGCAAGAAGGCACAGTGACAGACTCCTTTAAATAAGGCCGCGTACACACGCGCGGGCTGTTTGCCCAACCTTGTTCGTCAAACAGTTTCGGCAAACAGTCCGCTCAAAATTTGCATGAGCGGACTTGCCCACACACGAGCGGACTGTTTCAGCGAACTGTTTGCCAAACAGTTCGCTCAACTTTTGAAATGAACGGACTCGCCCACGTAAGGAGGAGGCAAATCCGCCCATTTCGAGCGCGTGTACAGGTAGGCGGGGCCCGCGAAGGAGACGTCGCGGGCTCCGCCGCCTGGAATGGGCTTAAAGGGGAACCCCAACGCCGAAAAAAATCGGCGTGGGGGTTCCCCCAAAGTCCACACCAGACCCTTGTCCGAGCACGCTACCCGGCCGGCCAGGAAAGGGGGGCAAGCGAGCGCGCCCCCCCTCCTGAGCCGTACCAGGCCGCGTGCCCTCAACATGGGGGGTGCCTTGGGGAAGGGGGGGCCGCGCGGCCCCCCCACCCCAAAGCACCTTGTCCCCATGTTGATGAGGACAAGGGCCTCTTCCCGACAACCCTGGCCGTTGGTTGTCGGGGTCTGCGGGCGGGGGGCTTATCGGAATCCGGGAGCCCCCTTTAAGAAGGGGGCCCCCGGATACCGGCCCCCCACCCTATGTGAATGAGTATGGGGTACAATGTACCCCTACCCATTCACCTGTGAAATAAAAGACAAAAAAAAAACACAACACAGGGAAAAAATATTTTATTGCACAGCTCCGGGGGTCTTCCGTCTTCGGGGGTCTTCTCGCCGGACTCCTCCGCTATCTGTGTGTAGCTCTTTTGCTAGCGGAGGAGTCCGGCTTTCTTCCTCCCCGCCACCGGCCTCTTCTCCCGACTTCGGGGGTCTTGTCCCCCTCTTCGGTTCTTCTGCCGGGCCACCGCGCCTTCTTGTAGCTCTTTTGCAGGCGGTGGCCCGGTCTTCTGTCGCCGCTGCCTTCCGTTCTTCTGTCGCCGCCTTCGGTTCTTCTGCCGGGCCACCGCGCCTTCTTGTAGCTCTTTTACAGGCGGTGGCCCGGTCTTCTGTCGCCGCTGTCGTCGCCGTCGCCGCCGCCGCCTTCCGTTCTTGTTCTTCTTCTTGTTCTTCTTCTTATTCTCCTGGAGATGTTGACTCGACGAGCTCTCCGGCCGGAATGCCAGGGACACGCTCCGCTGCCACTTATATAGTGACAATGGGGCGGTGTCACATGGTATATGTCACATGGGTTGGTCACATGGTGACCCCGCCCCCTTACGATGTCATAGTCCCCATGTGACATCAACCCATGTGACCAACCCATGTGACATATACCATGTGACACCGCCTCATTGTCACTATATAAGTGGCAGCGGAGCGTGTCCCTGGCATTCCAGCCGGAGAGCTCGTCGAGTCAACATCTCCAGGAGAAGAAGAAGAAGAACAAGAAGAAGAACAAGAACGGAAGGCGGCGGCGGCGGCAACGGCGACGACAGCGGCGACAGAAGACCGGGCCACCGCCTGTAAAAGAGCTACAAGAAGGCGCGGTGGCCCGGCAGAAGAACCGAAGGCGGCGACAGAAGAACGGAAGGCAGCGGCGACAGAAGACCGGGCCACCGCCTGCAAAAGAGCTACAAGAAGGCGCGGTGGCCCGGCAGAAGAACCGAAGAGGGGGACAAGACCCCCGAAGTCAGGAGAAGAGGCCGGCGGCGGGGAGGAAGAAAGCCGGACTCCTCCGCTAGCAAAAGAGCTACACACAGATAGCGGAGGAGTCCGGCGAGAAGACCCCCGAAGACGGAAGACCCCCGGAGCTGTGCAATAAAATATTTTTTCCCTGTGTTGTGTTTTTTTTTGTACTTTATTTCACAGGTGAATGGGTAGGGGTACATTGTACCCCATACTCATTCACATAGGGTGGGGGGCCGGTATCCGGGGGCCCCCTTCTTAAAGGGGGCTCCCGGATTCCGATAAGCCCCCCGCCCGCAGACCCCGACAACCAACGGCCAGGGTTGTCGGGAAGAGGCCCTTGTCCTCATCAACATGGGGACAAGGTGCTTTGGGGTGGGGGGGCCGCGCGGCCCCCCCTTCCCCAAGGCACCCCCCATGTTGAGGGCACGTGGCCTGGTACGGCTCAGGAGGGGGGGCGCGCTCGCTCGCCCCCCTTTCCTGGCCGGCCGGGTAGCGTGCTCGGACAAGGGTCTGGTGTGGACTTTGGGGGAACCCCCACGCCGATTTTTTTCGGCGTTGGGGTTCCCCTTTAAGCCCATTCCAGGCGGCGGAGCCCGCGACGTCTCCTTCGCGGGTCCCGCCTACCTGTACACGCACTCGAAATGGGCGGACTTTCCGAGCGGGAACAGTTTGCTCATTTCGAAAGTAGCCTACACACGGGCGGACTGTTCGCTCAAACACAGTTTCAGCGGACAGTTTTTCGGAATTTCCGAAAGACTTTGTCCGTCCAACTGTCCGCTGAAACTGTCCGCTGAAAGCCCACACACGGGCGGACTGTCCGCCCAAACACTGTTCAGCGGACAAGGTTGGGCGAACAGTCCGCCCGTGTGTACGCGGCCTTAGCCTCTTGGCGCCAAGTGCTGTCACACGCCGCATCTGTGCGCACCGGTGTACACCCTTGCGTGTTCGCGTGCACCCGCTCATACCATCACTCACCCACGTGCGCCTGTTGCATGCGCCCATTGTTGCTATCATGCACCCGCATGCACCCGTTCATGCTATCGCGCATGCACCTTGGCGCTATGTAAACGCATGCGCCAAGTCCTAAAAGCTGTGACGCAGAAAGCGTCACAGAAGGAAGAAGAAGTCCTTCTGTGACACTTCCTGCGTCACAGCTTTTAGGACCTGGCACATGCGCAGTATAATTCGGGGTTAGGGGTTTATAAGGTGATCAGTGGATCACCAATGCGGGACGGCATCCACACCCAGGATCTGTCTTTTTATTTATCTGAAAGGTAAGCTCCATTGATCCTACATTCTCTACTAATGCCTCAGTTATTGCCTGCTCTTTACATTCTGTCTGATTATTTTTAACCAGATTTCTCTGACTGGCATGAGTAGACCTTTGATTGTTAGCTTCTATACACAATACAACCCTTATGATTGTTTACTTATACTTTTTTCATCCTCTGTTTCTCCAGGTTCTTTTGCTAAACCTCAGGCATTATTCGAGAATGTATTACCTCTCCTCCATATATTAGCTTTTTGCTGTTAAAGCTACATACTAACAATTAACTTGTTCCCAGGTGTGTTATTTTTAATTCTTATTTCACTGTTATTAGGTGGGTCATTTTCAGCGCACCTCCCCCCACGCGCAGTATTTTTGGGTGAAGATTTCCGTTTCTTTTCTGTCTACTGCATACCCCCTTTTCTCCATCTCCCCTCTCTCCTCTCCACTCCCCCCTTCCCCCCACCCACTTTTCCTTGCTCCTCTCTCCCTTCCTCCCCCCTTTTCCTTGCTCTCTTTTCCCCCCCCTTCCTTCCCCCCTCCCTTTTCTTTGCAGTTCCCGCCTTTCCCCTCTGTCAGCTTTCCCCCTTATCTCCCCCCCTTTTTTCTTTCCTCTCCTCCTTTCCTTTTTCCCCTTCCTTCTTCCCGTCCCCCTCCCTTTCCCTGTCCCCCCCTTTTTTTTCTCCTCCTTTTCTTCCCCCCCTTTTTTTCCTCTCCTTTTCCCTCCCCCTTCCTCCACCCTTTTTCCTTTTTTCTTTCTTCTTTGCTTTTCTTTTCCTCTCGGTGCAAGCCTCTAAATCTAACACTCCATGATATTTCTATTTATTTCATTTATAGAATTATTCTAACCTTCTCCTCACCCCCTGTGCCCACCTCAGGGGGTACACCCATATTTGGGTGTCTCAGCTATGCTGCCTGTAACCCTTTGTGACCTTGTTGGTGAGTCGCACTGATTTAACAAAATACTCCAATGCCATGTTATGTTTTTTGCTTGTTGCTTTTTGACCCTCTGTTATTATAATTTTGTATTGTATTTCCTTTAGATGTTTGGGTTGGCGCCTCCTGAGGAAGCGGCATTTGCCGCAAAACTAGTCACGGTTCACATCTATACCAACACCAATTGTACCCCTACATTCTTGTGGGGGTCATTACCCAAGAATTTTATTGTATTGGTACTTGTAACAACTGATACTGTTGCTGTAATTTGTGAATTTCTTGTATATTTTCCAATAAATGTTATTTTTTATTAATGGTTTTTGTAATATTGGGTACCGGAATAGTCCAATGAACTTTGGGTGATTAAGGGCAAATATGCATTTTGGAGTAGCCCTTGTTATATCTATCCACCTTCTCAGTAAACTCTGGGGAAAATTCCCTTGCAAAGTTGAACTTCCCTTGCCAGTCAAGCAGGATTACTCAGCGGGTGTGTGTATAACAGAAGAGTGCATATCAGAATTCTTCATCTGGAAAAAGGATTCATGCATACCCCCTAGCGGTGGGGTATGGGAACAGGTGAGCTTTGCTTCAGACCACCTGGGGATGTGAAAATTAAAGTACCTTATTGCCTTGCCTGCAACCAGAGCATAAAAAGGCCAGCTGTTGCTGGAATGCTGACCTGGGCCAAGGCATGTGTCTGCAGTATATCAATGTCCTCTGCTGGAGGATATTGGGATAGCAATTTAAGTCCTGATAGTTTACTGCTTTTTGCTCATTGGATGCAGAACTATACAGAGTGCCGACATGGGTTTTACTTGTGAATGGTATAAGATGCAAGGGCCAGCTATAATAGCTCTGTCTTTCACCTTGAGCCCACCTAAGATACAGGACACTGAGGGTGACACTCGCCGATTCTGATTACCGATACTTTTTTTTAATGTCATGTGACAGTGGCACTAATATGCAGCACTGATGACGCGTGGACTATGTTAGTAGTTTTTACTCTTTATTTTTTTTACAATTGTATTTTTTACTATTTCTTTTTTAATAATTTTTTCCATCATTTATTTTTTTTTATTTTTTTTACACTGTTTTCTTTTTTGGGGGAAGCAGAGTGGATGTGTCAGTGTGTTTTTTATTTTATGTTGTATTATTTTTACAATGTAAGCTTTTCAATATTTATTTATTACATTTTTATTTTATTTTTTTAGCCCTGTTGGAGGGCGGCTTTGGCGAGATATCAGGGGTCTTAACAGATCCTGGACATCTCCCTTTTGAGACAGGGAAAGGGACTGAAGACAGAGATTACCCAGCCCCTTTCTCTGCAGCATCAGCTGCACTGAAGATGAATGGACAGAACACAGCGGCTTCTCTCTATTCATAAACTGAAGCATCGTAAACACAGTTTATGATGCTCAGTGACAGTTATTAATGAACAAAGTCAGTGATCACTGACTGTTCATTCAGAAAAGGAAGGAGGCGGTAACTTACATTTACCAGCTCTTTCCTCCGCTCTCCATCCTGACAGATCGAGGACAGAGGGGACAGAGGAGCACAGAGGGGGAGCGAGGAGCACGGAGGGCGGCCTGAGCACAGAAGACGTTAGTATAGTTAGAATGTTAGCATGTTTATGTGTACCCTTTTGCGTGAATTTGCTCTCACTGATGAAAATCTGAAGTTCTAATTTTTACGACTGTAAACTAAACAAAGGTTTAGTTTTTGACTTTCTGTGTGTTTTCCACTTTGTTTTATGTTGTTAATCAAGGCTTGACTTTGTCAACATTGGTGACTTTTTCAACACTGTAGATTTTCAAACGAATGTTCGTACAAATATTTGTATGAATATTTATACAAAAAATTTGATCATTTGATTAATGCCATTAGAAAGTACACAATTTAGTTTGCCTTTAACGTGAGGTTGAATGTAATTTTCTGAACAAAAAGCACATACAATATTAAAAAATCAGTTGTTCAAGAAAAAAATTTCCATTCTGCTCCTTCAAATTTCCTTGCCATTGTGATCAAAAATGAACATTGATTTGACCCCACTAATGAATAAAAATGTGAAAAAAAATCGTAATATTAAAATGTATACCGTATTTGCGGCGTATAAGACGACCCCCTATTTTTCAAGTGAAAACATAGGTTTTGGGCTATACTTGCGGTATAATACTACCTCCCCCCCTTCTGAGGCCACACCATTTAAAAAAAAAATTTGAAACATTAAAAAACACAAAGCAAGAATGCCAGCTACTCATCCGCCATGCTTTGATATGGCATACCGTAAATCAAAGAATAATAACACAGACAGAGATCTCTTGAATGCCACAACTCTGGAAAGTAGAATTTTTCACCAACCAAACCTATACCACTTTTGGGTTACATTCTATGGGAATTGTCCACCAAAATGCATTTAATAAACCCCCTGTCATATGTCCATGATTCACCTGTCCCTCTTGGGTGCCTGGGACCTCAAAGGCAAACAGCAGGATGTATAGTAGTGGGAGATCAGTGAATGGATTTGCCCAGTGAAATATTTTGAGCAATGTATTCTTTTAATGAATACAATGCCTGCTTGGATTGGCAGAGGCTGTAGCATCATCAGCCCGTGCCTCTCTATCTCTCAAAGAGGTTGTTACTCCAATCCGAGCAGGCACTGTATTCATTAGTAGAATACATCGCTCGCCGGGATTGGCTCAGCAGCATATACTGTATGTAGCTGAAGCCACATACAGTATTAGCGGACATTCAGGGGGCTGACATTCACCTGGTGTATAAGACGACCCCTGATTTTTGGGCATTTTTTTAAAGTGTAAAAGGTCATCTTATACGCCGGAAAATACAGGTAATGAAATTCTACTAGTGTATGGCCAGTTTAAGTCCTGCCCTCTGCAGCTAATTAGTTAATAATGTGACAAACAGAAATGGAGGAGGGGCTCTATGGGGTGGGGTTTAGGGTCAATGTTAGAAAAGCTCTTATTGACAAAATTAAACCAGAAAGCTTATGTAGGCAATATAGTACGTAGAGGACCAATTGCACAGCTCTTTATAGCTCCATGTTGCTGCACAGGTGGTTTGGAGAAGAGTCCATTGGAAGCAGAAGCCGGTTTTGATAGGTAAAATTGCAATTCAACATCAACAGTGAGGTGGATTGAAAAACACTGAATCTCACTACATAAGCTCTGTTTAGTGGTTAAAATAAGTGTGAAATGCCAGACTCCGGTGGGTGTAACAAGATTTCCTATTGCTACCTTCTCGCTGTATCCTTACTGTGAATGAGTGCAGGGTATAGCAAGATTGCGACAATGGAACGGCACTTCCGTTACAAATTCTGACAGGTCGCCGAATCTGACAAAACACAGGCACCGCTAGGCACGCCCCTCCCCCTTACTGAATAAGACTGCATGTCATGCATTCCAGGAGGCATCGGTGGCAACGCTTCACTTACCTAGGCAAATTCTGGAAGTTAGGGTTTGGGCCGAGCCTAGCTTTGAAAATAGAGGTAAGAATTAGAGAAAAAAAAAGGAATTAGATATCGGCGCTGGGGAGGGGGTGGGGAGGAGGAAAGTGCTGCGGGAGGGTGAAGATCCGCTTTACCTTGGAAAAGGACTGACTGGTACAAGTCTCTAGCTGGGTCAGTTGTCACAGGAAGCAGAAGGCATGTAGCTGGGTCAGCTGGCACAGGAGTCAGAAGATCTGTGGCTTGGGCCTCAGGCATGCGAGTCAGCTCTAGACAGCGCCATGACAGTTATTGCTAATAGCAAAGTATATTTTACCGTATTCCCATAAATCCAGTCAATGTAGTTATTATTACTTTTTCTTGGACAGTGTAATAATTTTATTTTAAGGAGTACAAAAGGAACAAAAACTCTAACTACAATTCTGGAAAGTAGGTTTACGCCTATTTGGCCCCTAAACATGACCTCACTAGTTAAACATTCCTGCTGCCCTCCAAGTCCTGCAACATGAATGCTATAATATGATAAATATGATAAACCTGTATTCAAGTTAGATATATTTTACGCTGTATCAAGGCACTGCTGGATGCACAGTCTTCCTATGGAAAATAAATGACTGTGAATAATTTATCATGAATAAATGCCTTGTGTTTTAACAATTTGTATCCTCAGGTTTCTATCTTCCTAAATTTCTTTTAGTCCATGAGTGTTTCTTTTTTTGTTTCAATGATGTCTTTATTCCTCACATTATATCTTTACGTATTTGCAATATTCCCTAACATATTGTAATTTTTTTGGGGGGACAGATAGGGCTTTAATTTGGTAGCAGATTTAGATACATATATTTTTATTTCCATGGTATTTATTGGGAAAAAATTGTAAAAAAGGTATTTATCCTTTAATTTTTTAACAGCATTTACATACATTTTGCACTCTCATGTACCCCAAGAATATAAATAAAAATATAAAGGATCAACGGCAATGTCATCAAGATCATCTGAGTTATAGAAAAAAGGTTGGGACTTTGAATGAGACACAGGTCTCCATCCCTTTGGGACTTTGAGACCCCATTCACACCTGAGCGTTTTGTAGCTTGACGCCTGAAGCTACAAAATGCTGGAGGGGAAAAAACCCATTATTCTCAATGGAGATGGTTCGCGCAAATCAGGCTGATTTGGGCGTTTTTCTTCTTTTAACATTGGTGACCTTTTGCCCTGCACAAATTCGCGGCAAATCGCGGTAAAAAACGCAGCGAATCGCGGTAAAAAACGCCGCAAATCGCGGTAAAAAATGCCGCAAAAAAACGCTTGAAAACACTACGCTCAGGTGTGAATGCAGCCTAAGGCTAGGTTCACACCGTAGCAATGCGGGAACGCCGCAAATCCGCTGCATTTTCCCGCATCACATGCCTCCCGCCGGCAGTTCACACTGCATTATGCGGACTGCTGGGAGTGTCAATGAAATCTTAATGACACCCCCAGATCAGTCCGCATATCGCAGTGCGATCTGCAAACTCGGACAGGAATCGGATCGCATGGTGTGAACACCCATGCAATCCGATTCTGCTGCGGACCAAAAAAAGGGTCCTGTGCGAGTTTGCGGCGGGTGCGATGCGAATTCAGCCATACTATCTGTATGGCTGAACTCGCATCGCTACAGAGATCGGATGTGATTTGCACTGCAGTGCGGTGCGAATCACATCCGGGTCTCCCACCCGCAGTGGTGTGAACCCAGCCTAAATCAGGTGGGCAAGTGAGGCCAAAGGATCAGTCACCAATATATAAAATAATTTTATTGGTAAACAATAACATAGTAACATGATAAATATCCAAGTATGGATTGGCAGTCACATCATATATACACCATGATTAATACATTGTGAACAGGGTAACGAGCCCCCAGGTGATACAGGGCAGATCATCCTCGATAGGTAATACACCCATTTTAAAATGCACAGAGCTTTAAATAAAAACCTATTAGTATATAAATCTAGCAAAAAAATTATTGTTTGGTACATGTCGTAAGCCTAACGCGTTTCATGTATCAAAACACTCTTCAGGGGAAGTTTTGCACCAAAGTCTAAAAAAGAATAAAGATCAAATGATAAAGATCAAATACAGAGCCTGCTCGGATTGGAGTAACAACCTCGGATTGGCTTTGAGAGATAGAGAGGCATGGGCTGATGATGCTACATGGGGTTCACACTCTATTGGCATATGAGTATCCATTGGGGGTGAGTGGCCTTTCGCCTTCCCTATATGCATACCCTCCCTATAACATTGCACATTGAATGTTTACTCATTTTTAGATTTTGGTGCAAAACTGCCTCTGAAGAGTGTTTTGATACACAAAATGCGTCCTGCTTACGACATGCACCAAAGAACTATTTCCTTTACTAGATTTATATACTAATAGGTTTTTATTTATAAGCTGTGTGACTATGTGTACTTTAACCACCTCAATACAGTGCACTTACACCCCCTTCCTGACCAGACCAATTTTCAGCTTTCAGCGCTCTCATAGTTTGAATGACAATTACTCAGTCATCCAACACTGTACCCATATGAAACTTGCGTCCTTTTTTCCACACAAATAGAGCTTTCTTTTAGTGGTATTTAATCACTAGTGGGTTTTTTATTTTTTGTGCTATAAATAAAATAAAATGTAAATTTTGTGAAAAAAATGCATTTTTCTTTGTTTCTGTCATACATTTTTGCTAATTAGTAATTTTTCTTCATACATTTTGGCGAAAATTTATACTGCTACCTATCTTTAGTAAAAATAATCCACATTAGTATATATTATTTGGTCTTTGTGAAAGTTATAGAGTCTACAAACTATGGTGCCAATCGCTGAAAATTGATCGCATCTGATCAGGCCTTCAGTACATAAGGTGTATCTCATTTCTTGAGACACTAACAAGTCAGGAAAGTACAAATACCCCCCAAATGACCCCTTTTTACAAAGTAGACATTCCAAGGTATTAAGTAAGTAGCATGGTGAGTTTTTTTAAGTTGTCATTTTTTCCCACAATTCTTTGCAAACTGAAGATTTTTTTTATTATTATTTTTTTTTACAAAATTGTCATATTATCAGGTTATTTCTCACACACAGCATATGCATACAACAAATTACACCCCAAAATACATTCTGCTACTCTTCCCGAGTACGGCGATACCACATGTGTGAGACTTTTATACAGCTTGGCCACATACAGAGCACCAACATTGATGTAGTACCTTCAGACGTTCTACGAGCAAAAATGACGCATCTGATTTCTTAACCACCTATTACACTTTTGAAGGCCTTGGAGTACCAGGACAATGGAATTTCCCATAAAATGACCCCATTTTGGAAAGCAAACACCCCAACGTGAGGCATAATGAGTCTTTTGAACGGTTAATTTTTTTCCAGAAGTTTTTGGAATATGTGGAAAAAAATTAAAACGCATTTTTTTTTACACAAAATTGTCAATTTATAAGATATTTCTAACACATAGCATGTATATAGCAAAAATTACACCCCAAAATACATTCTGCTACTCTTCCCGAGTATGGCGATACCACATGTGTAGGACTTTTACACAGCCTGGCCACATAGAGAGAGGCCGAACATTGAAGTAGTACGTTCAGGCATTCTAGGAGCATAAATGACCCATCTCATTTCATTCCTACCCATCACACTTTTGAAGGTCCTGGACCACCAGGACAGTGAAATTACCCACAAAATGACCCCATTTTGGAAAGCAAACACCCCAACGTATATTCTATGAGACATGGGCTGCAAATGGGTACTCTGGTACTCTGATGGCCTGGTGACAGGTACTCGGGTACTCTAAAGGCCTGGTGACAGGTACTCGGGTACTCTGATGGCCTGATGACAGGTACTCTGATGGCTTGGTGACTGGTATTTGGGTACTCCGAAGGGCTGTGACAGGTACTCATATGGACTGTGACAGGTACTCGAGTACTAAGATGAACTGTGACAGGTACTCAGATGAACTGTGACAGGTACTCGGGTACTCGGATGAACCGTGACAGGTACTCGGGTACTCGGATGAACCGTGACAGGTACTCGAGTACTCTGATGAACCGTGACAGGTACTCAGGTACTTTGATGGGCTGTGACAGGTACTCGGGTACCCTGATGGACCGTGAAAGGTACTCGGATACTCTGATGGACCGTGACAGGTACTCGGGTACTCTGATGGACCGTGACAGGTACTCGGGTACTCTGATGTGCCGTGACAGATACTCGGGTACTCTGATGTGCCGTGACAGGTACTCGGGTACTCTGATGGGCCGTGACAGGTACTCGGGTACTCTGATGGACCGTGACAGGTACTCGGGTACTCAGATGAACCGTGACAGGTACTCGGATGAACCGTGACAGGTACTCGAGTACTCTGATGAACCGTGACAGGTACTCAGGTACTTTGATGGGCTGTGACAGGTACTCGGGTACCCTGATGGACCGTGAAAGGTACTCGGGTACTCTGATGGACCGTGACAGGTACTCGGGTACTCTGATGGACCGTGACAGGTACTCGGGTACTCTGATGTGCCGTGACAGGTACTCGGGTACTCTGATGTGCCGTGACAGGTACTCGGGTACTCTGATGGGCCGTGACAGGTACTCGGGTACTCTGATGGACCGTGACAGGTACTCGGGTACTCAGATGAACTGTGACAGGTACTCGGGTACTCAGATGGACTGGGACAGGTACTCGGGTACTCTGATGGGCTGTGACAGGTACTCGGGTACTCTGATGGGCTGTGACAGGTACTCGGGTACTCTGATGGGCTGTGATAGGTACTCAAATACTCTGATAACCTGTGACAGGTACTCTGATGGACTGTGATTGACAGGTACTATGAGGGGTGGTGACAGGTCCTCTTTATTGGGGGGACAATCAGTGTGCTTGATGTGTACTGTAGGCGGTAACGAGATGTTACCGCAATCTCCTCCTCACACACGATCGGTGTGTGAGGAGGAGAACCCGGTAACATCTTGTTACCGTGGTTTGTTTACATTTAAGTGATCGGCTGTGAAAGGATCACAGCCGATCACGTGGGTAAACAGCTGGCCAATGGCTGTTTACCAGCGTCTGTGACGAGCAGTGTTCCCGGGGAACACGCCACCACCGACGTGCACGCGCAGCGCGCTCACGATCGCGCGCATGCGCCGTGCACAGTGGGGGTGTGACCATCTGACAATTACCTTTTGATCAATATTTTGATCAACAACCATACCTGCTATCACCTTTAAATTGGAACCTCCATACGCTTAGGTGGAGGTAGTCCTGGCCAAAGAGGCAAAAACTAAATTTTGGAGAAAATAATAGCTGAGCAGCTTTTTTCATTACAAAATGACTTTTCATTGTGAAAAACAAATGATTGATAAGACATGTTTACAGAGTATTGGCTGTACACTCCTGTGGCCAGAATGGCCTTCTAGCTTAATTGTTGGTATGCTGATCAGCATATGTAAACACAGACGATGCTACATAAAATGGAAGAGGAACAAAAGACAAATATGACTTCAACATGGTTAAACTACTTTTCAAATATATATATCCCTTACAATTAAAGTAATTGAATCAAAAAGTACTCTAGACTGTTATCGCAAAAGGGAAACAAATCAAACACAGAGATTTCTTTAATTTTGTCATTTTTGCAGTGTCTGGTGTGGATCCCGGTGACTTTTCCTTCAAGTTTTGCAAAACTGTACATGAAATAGATGCTGTATGGAGTCTCCAAACATTTCCTTATATATAAATGTCTCTTAACAATCCACAAGTCACCTGTCTTTAGTTTTAGATCCTTCCAAACTTTTAGGATCTGGAATTGGGGAGAAAACACATAAATTAATTTGTCAAAAACCTTAAAAGATCAGTTACATTCTCTGTGAGATCCAAATGGAGGACTTCAGCTGATGAGACAAAGCAAGTGAGTAACAGACTCCCAAACCAAATCCCATAGGGAGAGAGTCCAACATCCCCTTAGGGGCTTGATAAAATATAAGCATGTCCTTGAAAACATGTCCATACAGACAAAATGCATACTCGTAAGATCCTGACTTGGGCATCTGAATATGTCTTTTTGTTATCTCTGGAAGGGATGTTCAGCTTTTGGTAACACTTTTGGTAACAGGTAAAACAAGAAGTGGTATGTTATAAAAACAACTGTGGTGAACCCTAGCTCTATCCCACGCTCATTTACTAAGGCAGCCATAACTGCTTGTGACTGATGACATGGTCCATGTGTCAAGCTAGAGGTAAAAGAGTGGCTGGTAGACATAAATGATCACCTTTTCCAAAGTCTTGTTTCATAAGAAGTTGCCCCCTGTGGACCACTTGTTCTTCTCGTTCTGGGGTCCTTAACCACTTTCAGACCGGACCATTTTGCTGGTAAATGACCAGAGGTCTTTTTACACTTTGGCACTGCGCTGCTTTAACTGGTAATTGCGCGGTCATGCAATGTTGTACCCAAACAAAATTTGCGTCCTTTTCTTCCCACAAATAGAGCTTTCTTTTGATGGTATTTGATTGCCTCTGCGATTTTTATTTTTTGCGATATAAACGTAAAAAGACCGCAAATTTTGAAAAAAAATGATATTTTCTACTTTTTGTTATTAGAAAAATCCAATAAACTCAATTTTAGTCATACATTTAGGCCAAAATGTATTCAGCCACATGTCTTTGGTAAAAAAAAAGTCAATAATTGTATATTTATTGGTTTGCGCAAAAGTTGTCACATCTACAAACTAAGGTACGTTTTCTGGAATTTACGCAGCTTTTAGTTTACGACTGCCTATCTCATTTCTTGAGGTGCTAAAATGGCAGGGCAGTACAAAACCCCCCCAAATGACCCCATTTTGGAAAGTAGACCCCCTAAGGAAATTGATAAGAGGCATGTTGAGCCCATTGAATATTTTATTTTTTTGCCTCAAGCGATTGAATAATGACAAAAAAAAAATTTTTATTTTTTTTTACACAAAGTTGTCACTAAATGATATATTGCTCACACATGCTATGGGCGTATGTGAAATGACACCCCAAAATAAATTCTGCTGCTTCTCCTGAGTACGGGGATACCACATATGTGGGACTTTTTGGGAGCCTAGCCGCGTACGGGGCCCCGAAAACCAAGCACCGCCTTCAGGCTTTCTAAGGGCGTAAATTTTTGAGTTCACTTCTCACTACCTATTACAGTTTTGAAGGCCATAAAATGCCAAGATGGCACAAAACCCCCACAAATGACCCCATTTTAGAAAGTAGACACCCCAAGCTATTTGCTGAGAGGCATGTTGAGTCCATGGAATATTTTATATTTTGCCACAAGTTGCGGGAATATTACAAACTTTTTTTTTTTTTTTTTTTTTCACAAAGTTGTCACTAAATGATATATTGCTCACGCATGCCATGGGCATATGTGAAATGACACCCCAAAATAAATTCTGCTGCTTCTCCTGAGTACGGGGATACCACATATGTGGGACTTTTTGGGAGCCTAGCCGCGTACGGGGCCCCGAAAACCAAGCACCGCCTTCAGGCTTTCTAAGGGCGTTACAGTTTTGAAGGCCATAAAATGCCAAGATGGCACAAACCCCCCCCAAATGACCCCATTTTGGAAAGTAGACACCCCTAAATTTAGGGGTACACTAGTGAGACTAGGTAATAAATGGCGGGTGCCCTGAAACTATAAAAAAATAACTAACCAACCAGCGTCACCTGTAACAGTTATATGGTGATCACTGGTGAAAGGGTTAACTAGGGGGCAATCAGGGGGCTTTATGCGGTAGTATATGGGGGTCCCTGGCGCTATAAAAAGCTGCAGCGAACCTAAATACCTACCTGCCTAACTAGCGTCACCTGTGACACTAATACAGCGATCAGAAAAACGATCGCTTATTAGGCTGGGTTCACACTGGAGCGATGCGGGAACGCCACGAATGCGCGGCGGGTTCCCGCATCGCATGCCTCCCGGCGGCAGTTCACACTGCCCTATGCGAACTGCTGGGAGTGTCAGTGAAATGTTACTGACACCCCCAGATCAGTTCACATATCGCAGTGCGATCTGCAAACTCGGATCGCATGGTGTGAACACCCATGCGATCCGATTCTGCTGCGGGCCAAAAAAAGGGTCCCCTGCGAATTTGCGGCGGGTGTGGAGGGTGCGGCGGGTGCGGCGAATGGCTGAACTCGAATCGCACAGAGATCGGATGTGATTTGCACTGCAGTGCGGTGCGAATCACATCCGTTCTCATAAACCGCTGCAATGTGAACCCAGCCTTAGTGACACTGGCGACGGGGGGTGATCACGGGGTTAAACCTTTATTGGGGGGGTTAGGGGGGTACCTTAGAACTAAAGGGGGCTAACCCTAACTGCCCTAACAGTTATTAGTCACAAATGACACCCGCCGGGTGATCAGGGGGTTAAACCTTTATTAGGTAATAAATGGCGGGTGCCCTGAAACTATAAAAAAATAACTAACCAACCAGCGTCACCTGTAACAGTTATATGGTGATCACTGGTGAAAGGGTTAACTAGGGGGCAATCAGGGGGCTTTATGCGGTAGTATATGGGGGTCCCTGGCGCTATAAAAAGCTGCGGCGAACCTAAATACCTACCTGCCTAACTAGCGTCACCTGTGACACTAATACGGCGATCAGAAAAATGATCGCTTATTAGGCTGGGTTCACACTGGAGCGATGCAGAAACGCCGCGAATCCGCGGCGGGTTCCCGCATCGCATGCCTCCCGGCGGCAGTTCACACTGCCCTATGCGAACTGCTGGGAGTGTCAGTGAAATGTTACTGACACCCCCAGATCAGTTCGCATATCGCAGTGCGATCTGCAAACTCGGATCGCATGGTGTGAACACCCATGCGATCCGATTCTGCTGCGGGCCAAAAAAAGGGTCCCGTGCGAATTTGCGGCGGGTGCGGCGGGTGTGGCGGGTGCGGCGGGTGCAGCGAATGGCTGAACTCGAATCGCACAGAGATCGGATGTGATTTGCACTGCAGTGCGGTGCGAATCACATTCGTTCTCATAAACCGCTGCAATGTGAACCCAGCCTTAGTGACACTGGCGACGGGGGGTGATCACGGGGTTAAACCTTTATTGGGGGGGTTAGGGGGGTACATTAGAACTAAAGGGGGCTAACTCTAACTGCCCTAACAGTTATTACAGTCACAAATGACACCAATGCAAAAAAAAAAAATGACATTGGTGTCACTGTGACTGGGGGGCAGGGGTAATTGGGGGGGTGATCGGGGGGTAAAGGGGGGGTGTGAGTGTGCCTGGCATGTTCTACTGTGTGTGTAGAGTGTTGGTGCAACTCACCGATCCGCTCTCCTCCGTGTCGGAACGAAAAATACCGACACGGAGGAGAGAATACATCACTTCCTCTCCTGTGTTTACATTACAGGAGAGGAAGTGATGTCACGGGGGATTTCTATTCGTCGGGAGCGATCGCGAGGGGGTGGCCGGACGAAAACCGACCGCCGCAGGCACCGGGCGGGGGCCCGATCGGGCCCCCGACCCGCGGGAGGCAAGGGACGTACATGTAAGCCCTTATGCCTGCCCGTGCCATTCTGCCGACGTACATCGGCGTGCGGCGGTCGGCAACTGGTTAAAGTTGATTAATCCCAGCTATACTGGGCTAGAACTAGGGAGGAATCTGTGAGTTGCACAGACCCAGCAAGTGTCCGGGGCTGTAAATTCAGATGAAGTTCCGCAGAGTAACTAGATACCTAACATGTCACCCTTCGAAATTGCACACACTCGTGGAATGGCGCCAAACTTTGCTACTTAAAAATCCCCATAGGCGACGCTTTAACATTTTTTACTGGTTACATGTTTTGAGTTACAGTGGAGGTCTAGGGCCAAAATTATTGCTCTCACTCTAACGTTCGCAGCGATACCTTACATGTGTGCTTTGAACACCTTTTACCTATGTGGGTGGGACTTACGTATGCGTTTGCTCCTGCATGCAAGCACACGGGGACAGGGGCACTTTAAAAAATGTTTTTTTTTATTGTTCATTTTACTTTATGTATTTTAGTTTGACACTTTTTTCCCCAAAAAATATTTTTTATGATCACTTTTATTCCTATTACAAGGAATGTAAACATCCCTTGTAATAGGAATATGGCATGACTGGTCCTCTTTACAGTGAGATATGGGGTCAATAAGACCCCACATCTCACCTCTAGGCTGGAAAGCCTGAAATAAAAAAAAGGGGGTTGTCCCCTCTCGCCTCCTGTAAGAATGATCAAGCAGTGGAACAGCCACTATGATCACTCTTATGGTGTAGGGAATCGCCGGCTGAAAAAGCTGATATCTGAATAATGCCTGTAGCTGTAGGCATCATTCAGATATCCCCTCACAAAGTCAAGGACATCATATGACGGCCGGCGGGCGGGAAGTGGTTAAAATGCCTTTTTTTTTTAACACAAAGTTGTACATTTATACAATATTTTTAACACATAGCATGTACATACCAAAAATGACACCCCAAAATAGATTCTCCTACACCTTTTGAGTATGGCAATATCACATGTGTGAGACTTCCACAGCCTGGCCACATACAGAGACCGCGTACAGCCGAGCATGGCTAAGCATGGCCGAGCAGGGCCGAGTATGGCCGAATATGGCTGGATATTGCAGAGTATGGCTGGGTATCACCGAGTATTGCAGAGTATGCCTGGGTATTGCAGGGTATCACCGAGTATGGCCGGGTATTGAAGGGTATCACGGAGTATGGCTGGGTATCACAGAGTATGGCTGGGTATCGCAGAGTATGGCTGAGTATTGCAGAGTATGGCAAGGTATTGCTGGGTATGGCAGGGTATTGCTGGGCATGGCAGGGTATTGCAGGGTATGGCAGTTTATGGCAGAGTATTGGCAGGGTATTGCTGGGTATTGCAGAGTATTGACAGGGTATTGCTGGGTATTGCAGAGTATTGGTAGGGTATTGCAGAGTATTGGTAGGGTACTGCAGAGTATTGGCAGGGTATTGCAGAATATTGGCAGGGTATTGCAGAGTATTGGCAGGGTATTGCTGGGTATTGCATAGTATTGGCAGGGTGTTGCAGAGTATTGGCAGGGTATTGCTGGGTATTGCAGAGTATTGGCAGGGTGTTGCAGAGTATTGGCAGGGTATTGCTGGGTATTGCAGAGTATTGGCAGGGTATTGCAGAGTCAATTGTCACTGAGCAGCGCTGTGGGCACTACAGATCTAGCCCACATTGCTGCTGCCAAGATCTCTCCTCTCTTACACTGTACCGAGAGCGGAATTCTGGGAGGACGTCACTGTACACCCTCCCAGAGTTAAGCAACCACCCTGTAGCCATAATTTGGCTATGGGCCGGTTGTTAAGTGGTTAAAGAGAGTACAGGGAGAAAATAAAACAGAACACAAAACACACCTTATGCTCTCATAGTCCATATCACGCTTACTATAGTTGTAGACAATTGATAGAAACCAACGTTTATATTCATGTTTCTCGATTGTTGTGATATTTGATTGATGCTGCCCTATTTACCCCAATGGGATCAAACTGTAAATAAGGCCTATAGAGGTAGAGAACATGTATTATCTCATTCCTACTTAGGAAGAGAATAATCTGTGTATAGGGAGAAGTTAGTTTATAGTAAAATTTTTAGAGTAGGAGAAAGTAAGTATGATGCAACTAAGAGTGTATATACAATTCTTTCAGTCGATTAGAAGCTTTAGGATGGACTATCCAATTATACCAATATTTCTTAAATTTAGTTGTGTTATATTTTTTCCTGGCTAGCATTAACTCGTAATGAGCTTGTATATTTATTCTTACAATAACATTGGTGAGATTGGGAGCTTCTATTGATTTTCACAATTGGGTAATTGTGATTCTTGCGGCTATCAGGATGTTAGCAACTATTATTTTGTATTGTGTTGGAAAGGAGTCTAGATTAATATTTAATAGAGCCATTGGTGGGTTGAGTTTGATTAGGTTACTGTTAAGGAGGCAATAAATGATGATACTGAGTTCCAAAAGCTAGATAGGTTTTTACAACTCCATAACATATGATACAAGGAGTCGGTTTGGTTGTTGCAGCGCCAGCAAATTGGGGATGATGAAGGGAACATTTTTGATAATTTGTAGGGAGTTAGGTACTATCTGTTGATTATCTTTTGGGCATTATCCCAATGTTCAATACAAGATGAGGCTTTATTGCTAATGGACGTGGCTTTATATAAGTTTTCTTCAGAGAATGATTGGGACATGTCTTTTTCCCATTTTATCATGTTGGAATTTTTTTCATACTCAGAGTATGAAGACAGTATTTTGTAAAAGAAATAAATACAGGCATACCCCACTTTTAAGTACACAATGGGGATTATTTACTAAACCTGGAAAGTGCAAAATCAGGCTCACTTCTGCATAGAAACCAATGAGTTTCCAGGTTTTATTACCAAAGCTTAATTGAACGAGCTAGGGTTAGAATCTCATTGGTTTCTATGCAGAAGTGAGGCTGATTTTGCACTTTACAGCTTTAGTAAATAAATCCCATTGTGTACTTAAAAGTGGGGTATACCTGTACCTTTAGTTTTTATATTTTTCTTATTCGTAAGGAATTTCCAGATTTGGGTAGGGACTGTCCAACCTTCATTAGGTTTAAATTCTTTCAAATGTTTGTGTTTATGAAGCTTATCATGTAATTATTCTTTATTTATCGGAGTGAGGTTATCATAAAAATTATAACCTTGGTCAGTCCATTTTTTTCGCGGATAATCAAGCTTTACAATAATCTAGGGCTTTCAGTGGGATAATCTGTGATTCCTCTGAAAGGTGTAATTAGAAAAGAGGTGTTTCCATGCTAACAATGAAGCTTTGATAGTTAAAAGTTTAGGAATAATTACATTAGGAAACTTTGTATAGGCTATCAATAAAGCCAACATATAATTTCCTTTGGTGTATTCTTTTTCTATGGAAAGCCATAATTTATCATCTGAAGGTGAGACCCAGTTGTTCAATAGTACTTTGGGATATCAGGTAGATTCATACCTCTTTTATATTTAGGGGAGGTTAAAATTGAGAACGCTACTCTGTGTTTTTTACTGTTCCATATAAGATTTCTTAATTTAGCATTTATTTGTTTAAAAAAACTCAATGGCATTAGGATAGGTAAGGAACAAAGAGATATAATATTTTAGAAAGTTTTTGCATTTTGAAAGCTGCAATTTTTCCTATCCATGATAATTGTATTTTATGAACATTAGGTTAGGATAATCAGCTTCATATAGTTTGTTTGTGGGGTATGTGAGGTTACTACCCAAGTATGAGATAGTCGGGGGGTAACAGTTATATTCTCAGTTTGCTTTAAGGTTGGCTATAGTGTCTTTAGATGGGTAACGTCATTGTCATTGCTTATAGTCTTTTTTTTTTTCTTTTCCTTGTAATTATATCCTGCCTTCTTATATCTTAATACTGCTTGAAGGGCATGTGTAAAATATTGAAGTAAGAGGGCCTGGGGCCTTGGAGTAGGAAGTAGAGACGTGGGTAGTTTGAACTCGGTAGAAACTTACCAGAGTACTGGTTGTCCCCAAGCTTTTTGCATTTCCGGGCTGTTACCCTTTCCGCTGCTGGTACGAGAGAGGACAACATTAGGAAGGAGGGAGCTCCGGCGAATGCAGAAGGACCATTTGGGTTGGTGGGCCGACTGAGGGGTGTACCTCTATTAACGTCACCTCTAGTGCCGACCCGATACCCCCCTGAGTCCCCCAGATAGACTAAAAGGGAGAGAGAGGTGGAGTGAGGAAGTGAGAAGTGGTGGGCCCCTCCGTAAAAATAGGATAAGTTAGGAGGAAACAGAGGGTGAGACGGGGGGAGGTGAGAAGTAGAAAAGAATTGGGTAGACCTAAAGGGAAGAATGGGAGGGAAAGCTAAATCCGGTAAAAATATGCCGCCGGTACCCAGCCCAGGGGGTATTCAGCGGTATATGGCAAGCAACTCCAGTATAACAGAGGATGGTCCAAGCAGCCCCAAGTCAGGAACAACGCGGAGATCAGGACTTAACCTCCCTGGCGGTATGATTCAGTCTGGAATAAGGTGCTAAAAGCGGTACAATTATTTTGCATGGAAATCTGGCGTTTTATTTTGTAGTCCTGTAATTCTTAGGAATAACGCTCTTAAATCTGTTCAAACCAGAGTCTAGCAGACAACCTGGGTATGATAAAGTTTATAATATAATAAAGAATAATAAAAAATATTCAGTAATGTAATCAAATCCTAAAACACTGAAAAAGGGACACGTTTTGGTTGCTATGGACAATCTCCAAATTCCAGGCAGAAAAAACAGTATTTATAATATAAAAGTGCATGCAGGGCATTACACAGGCCACTAGGGACAAAGGGGGTGTGTAATTTTGTAATACAGTACTGTAATCTGTAAGATTACAGTGCTGTGTGTGTTTTGTGTCTTTTTACTTTTTTGAATTTGTCGCCATTCTCCGCTCCCGTGTGCCGTAACGTCGCAGGGAACGGAGCTCGGCGGCATTCGGCACTGTGAATTGAGCAGAGGACAGCTCGATCGCACAGCGCAGTGGACATCGCTGGATCCAGGGGACAAGGTAAGTAACTCTCCCTGTGTCCTCCCCTGCATCGAGCGATGCGATCCCGAGTCTGGCTCGGGTATACCGCTCCTGTAATTAAAATCCCAACCCGAGCCAGACTCGGGATTACCGCTAGGGGGGTTAATAGGCATAAGCCCCTAGAAGAAAGTAAAGGGGGAAAGGTAAATGGAGCTAAGATGGGGGGTTTGAAGGAAGTAAGTGCACCCACCCACACCAGCCTTATAGCCCATCAGGAAAGGGAAGAGATAAGAATGGCAGAAGAGGACAATAGAGGGGAAGGTATGGTGCAACACATACCTCAGGGGGAGGAAACACCCTTAATAAAGGAGATGCTAGTGGAGATGTTTGCCAAAATGGAGGAGTCCTTAAAAGTAGAAATAGCAGGAGTAAGGGCAGATATAGGTTTGGTCCTCGGGAGGGTGAAGGAGATAGAGGAAAGATTAGATAACCAGGAGCTAAGGTTGAATGAGATAACAGAACAAATTCTATCTCTGCAGACAGTGAATAGAAACCTCCAGTATAAATTAGAGGACCAAGAGAACCGAGGCAGAAGGAAGAACGTACGCATTAAAGGCCTCCCAGAGAAATATAGTAGTGGGGAACTTGGGAGTATAGTACAGCAGATATTTAATCCGTTACTGGAAAGAGAGCTTACTGATACCCTAAAGATAGACAGAGTCCACAGGATTACAAGGCGGCTGGCAGCAAGGGAGGAGTCCCCTAGAGATGTGATAGTGAGGTTTCACAATATAGAAGAGAGAGGGTTAATAATGGAAAAATTGAGGACAATGACAGGGGTGACCTTTGAGGGCGCAGAACTGCAGGCGTTTCCGGACCTAGCAACAGAAATGTTGATTAGAAGGAGACTATTAAAATGGGGTTTCCCAGCCTGCTTGAAAGGGAAAAAAGACGGACGCTCTGCAGTTCTGCGATTCCCCGAGGACTTGAAAGGGTTTTGTGAAAGGTTGGACATACCTCCCCCCCAGTTACCAGGGTGGGGGAAGAAGAGAAGGAAACTAAACCCATACAAAGGAAGTTAAGATGGAGGAGAGGGAGAGGAGCGGAGCGTAACGCAGAAGCCCCAAGATAATGCTAAAATAGGCCCAGAAAATATAAAAGACAGTGCTGTAGCGGAGTGCTAAAGTGAATAAAGACCGGGGGGAAGGTGTGGGGGGGGAAGGGGGGAGGGGGGGAGGGAGGTGGTTCCTGGAGAGTTACCGGTGTGAGCCCCCGGGTAAATATGGGGAGGAGAGGACACCAACGTGATATGTGTCTAACCCATATGAGCAACAAAGATAAGGGGGGACTCCGACCAACCTTTTCAGGGGTATTGTTGTGGAGTGGGGGTGGGAAAGGGTTGGAGGGGACGGATAATGACGGGGGGGGGTTTCTCTCTCTCTCCCCCCCTCTCAGTCCCCAAAGATGCGTTCCTCTGGGTCAGCCTACGCGAAGCTCCGATCGCCGGCAATAGTAATCGATGGTGTTAATTAATGTAATATCATATAATGTGAGGGGATTAAACACGAAAGAAAAAAGGTATAAAATAAACAAAGAACTCCAATTTTTGAGAGGGAGTGTAGTATGTCTCCAAGAGACACACATTACTAATGTATCAATGTCAAAATTGACATCATTTCAATTCCCACTTTGGTTTTATGGGGACACGCCATCAGCCCACTCAAGAGGTGTGGCCACGGGGTTTGACAGATCAACTAGATTTGAAATAGAGGAGCGTCTGGCTGACCCGGAAGGTAGGTATCTATTTTTAAAGGGTAAATTGTTTGATATGAAATGTACAATAGTGAACGTATACGCCCCCAACAGAAACCCAGATACATTTTTAAAGAAGGTACTAGAAAAGCTGGAGGGATTTAGAGTAGGAAAACTGATTATAGGCGATTTGAACTGGACCCTAAACCCCAAACTGGATAACTCGGGGGGCTGTGCCCGGGCGTCAGCGCGCAGATACAGAACTTTAAGGAAAACTTTGGCCAATACGCAGTTACTAGATGCATGGAGAATTTGTCATTTAAAAGAGAGGGATTACACTCACTTTTCAGCACCCCATAATTCCTTTGCAAGATTGGACTATATTCTGGTAGAGCACCAACTAGTGACATAGCTTAAAAAAGCTGAAATAAAACCAATCACCCTATCAGATCATGCCCCAGTAGTAATACAGCTCGAGGTGCAGGGAGAAAGGGGATCAGAGAGAACATGGAAACTAAATGATTCATTGATACAGGATCAGGAAGTTATTGCCAAGATTGAACAGAAATTGGTGTGCTTTTTCGAGTTAAACGACACACCAGATATTTCTAGAGCTACACTGTGGGAAACACACAAGTAGTAAGAGGGCTCCTGATCGGGATCGGAACTGGGAAAAAGAAGGAGAGGGAGAAACAAAAAGTCCAACTATATAGGGAGATCAACGAATTAGAACAGAAAACTAGACCAATGGGAGTACGTGAAAGACAGGAGTTAATAGAGAAAAAGAGAGAACTTGAAGAAACCCTAGAACAAGAAAGGGAGTCAGCATTCCATAAAATAAATAAAGAAAGATACCAATGGGGAAATAGGTCCGGCAAATGGATGTCAAATAGAGTGAAAGAATATAAAAATAGGACCCACATTCCAATGATTAGGGACAGAGGGGGGGAGAAACAGTTTGCCACCCCACAAATTGCAGAGAACTTTCACGCCTATTATAGTGAGCTGTATAATATAGGGGGGAAAGGGGGTGACAAGGGAAAAAGGAAAGGAGTAATAGAGGACTATCTGCGAGGCTTGGACTTCCCAAGAGGGGAGAAGGAGGAGATGGAGGCATTAGAGGCTCCCATAACAATAGAGGAAGTGGAGAGAATTATTAAAAATACAGCCCTCGGGGGTAGTCCGGGCCCCGACAAATAATCTATCTTGTATTACAAAAAATTCCAGAGATACCTAGCGCCGAAACTCTGCGAATATTTCAACGCAGTAGGAGAAGAGGAGAAGTTTCGGGATGAGGCCCTCTGTGCCCATATAGCATTGATACTGAAAGAGGGTAAGGACCCAGGAGCTCTAGAGAGTTACCGTCCGATCTCTCTATTAAATACGGATATAAAGATTTTCGCGAAAATAATAGCGGACAGATTAAAAACTCTTCTCCCGAAATGGATCCACCCAGACCAGGTAGGGTTTGTTCAGGTGCGAGAGGGGAGGGATAATTCTTTGAAGTCCATAGTTTTGATCCAGGAAGTTATTAGGAGAGGGACCCCTACAGTACTGTTATCGGTAGATGCCGAAAAGGCCTTCGATAGAGTTGATTGGGAGTTTATACACGAGACGCTAAAATATATGGGACTAGGAGAGAAGATGACGAGATGGCTCAAATCTCTATACTCACATCCGACAGCTAGAATCCGAGTGAACGGACCCCTGTCTCGCCCCTTGGAGTTGTTTAATGGGACGAGGCAGGGATGCCCCCTCTCGCCGATTCTGTTTGTGATTGCCTTGGAACCTCTCCTGGTGGCAATTCGGAGGAACCGGGATGTCCGGGGTATCCGGGTGGGCGAGAGGGAATATAAAGTCTCTGCATTTGCAGATGATGTTTTGCTATATTTAGTCAACCCAAGAACAACAATTCCCTCCCTCCTAAAAGAGTTTGAGCAGTACGGGGGACTGTCCAATTTCAAAATAAATATGACCAAGTCAGAGATATTAAATTTGAATTTAACAGAGGAAGAACAGACAGCATTGGCCACCCACCTTCCATGCAAGTGGTGCAAAGGAGAACTGACCTACTTGGGTATAAAATTGACGGCACAAATATCTAATTTATATGGTGCTAATTACCTACCCCTGCTGAATAAAATTAAAGATAATATAAATAAAATGAGATATAAAGCACTAACGTGGATGGGGAGGATAAATGCAATTAAAATATTTATATTGCCATCGGTAATCTATTTGTTTTAAATGATCCCAGTTCCCTTACCCCCAAGTTACCTCAGAAAGTTAAAATCTATGATAACTTCGTTCATTTGGGCACGTAAAAAGCCGCGCATAGCCTATAATGTCCTAGTAAAGGAGAAAGATAGAGGAGGTGTAGCATTGCCAGACTTTAAAAAATATTATGAAGCAACAGTGATTTCAAGGGTAGCTGATTGGAGCCATAATAAGCAAGAGAAGAGTTGGGTAGAGTTGGAAGTTACACTAAGCAGCACGGAATTGGTAAAGATGATATGGATACCTCCCTTTTATAGGGATTTAGGATCTAGCACGAGCACTTTAACAAGGCACACTTTAAAAATTCTGGATAAAATTAATAAGAGGCACAACTGGCACTATAATTCTCCTTTAATGTCACTGTTAGATACAAATTATTTTCTTCCAGGGAAAGAGGAGCGTTTATATTTTAGTAGGTGGGCAAAGAGAGAGGAAATAACATTAGCGGAAGTGATGAAAGGAAACAGGATAAGCACCTTTAGGGAAATCACGCAAGAATGGGGACAGAAGCCATTAGATAGATGGAGGTACACGCAAATTGCACATTTTATTCAAGGGTTACCACAGCCGTTGAGGGGAAAGACACTACTTAGACCACTAGAGAAATTATTTAAAGAAGCACAATGTTTAGAGAAAAGGGTTTCTAAAATCTACAAAATATTAAGGCAAGAGGCAGACTCCGAGTTTCCAGCTTATTTGGGTAAATGGGAGGAAGAGATTGGTTCATTAAGAAATGAAGAACACAGGGGAAAAATAATTAAAATGACCCACTCTCTTCCAAGGGACGTTCAAACAATTGAAATGTCTTTTAAATTATTAGCGAGGTGGTACTTGACTCCCCAAAGAATACAGGGGTTTGGAGAAGAAAATCGGGTTTCTTGTTGGAGGGAATGTAATGCACCAGGGACCTTTAAGCACATATGGTGGGACTGCCCCAAAATAGCCCCTTTCTGGGAGAAAGTAATAGAAATGATATTTTTAGTGACAGGGGAAAGGATTGGAAAATCCCCATGGGAATGTCTGTTCCACGATACAGAGAAAGGGATTACACACTATAGAAGCACATTGATCCCAGATCTGTTGAACGCAGCTAAATCTTTGATTCCACGCCACTGGAAAACGACGCAGGTCCCGACAATATTAGAATGGGTGCGGAAAGTAGAGCACACAAGGGTAATAGAGGAGTCTATACAGAAATTGGAGGAAACAGGGCAAAAATACCAAAGGAAATGGCAACAATGGGGAACTTTTTTGAATAAGGAATATCTTGAAAGACTAGAGGGTAATGGGGATGGAGAGGGAGAGGAATAGAAGAGAGAGGAGAGGGGGGGTTCTTGACTTTTTTTTTTTGTTGGGGGGGGGGTAAGGTCAAGGGATGTGTAATACAATTGTAAGCTGTGATAATGCTTTATTGGTATAATCTGTATTTGTATTTGGTATATGATTGTTTTTTTTTTGTGTTAAAAAACGAAAAATAAAGAATATATATAAAAAATAAAAAAAAATAAAAAAAAGATGAGTAACATGTGGCATTTATTTTGATTGACTTTATAGGATTATAGGAGTCAAGTGTCGTTTGGACTATCAGTAATGATTGCTCTGGATTGGACAATGACAAAATGTTATCATCGGCAAATAGTCCAATTTCGTGTTCTTTATTTCCTATATTAATTAATACCTGTTATACTATTTTTGGATCTGATTGCTGCCGCTAAAGGTTCAATTGCTAGAGAGAAAATTATGGGTGACAGTGTCTGGTTCCCTTCCTTAGATTAAAACTCTTTGATATCGTACCTGTAGTAAATACCTTGCCTGAGGGAAGGGTGTATAAGGACATGATAGCTTCATGGATGTATGCTGAAAATCCTAATTTTCTAAGGGTTTCTGATATGTAACCCCAGTGAACTGTTCTTTGACTGTTCTCAACATGGTTGATCATTCTTCTTGTGCTGTCAGGTGCTTGTCCTCCTTTGACAAAACCAACCTGATCCAGATCTATTTGCTAAAATTTTAGCATATATTTTAAGGTCAGAGTTGGGTAAGGAAATTGATCTGTAGTTTGTAGGGGAGGATGGGTCTTGGAATGGGTTTTGGAATGGTGACAATTACTCCCTCTAGCATTTCTTTTGGAATTTTTTTGTTAATTATTGCATCATTATACATTTTGGTTAAGTATGGTGCAAGTATATGTTTGAATGTCTTATAATATTCACTAGAAAGGCTGTCATTTCCTGGAGCTTTATATAATAGGAGGGAATGGATAACGTTTAGTGTTTCTTCTATTGTGATAGTTTGATTGAGTTTATTAAGTGTAGCCTGATCAATTTTGAGGAGCTCAACCTTGTCTAGGAACTCATCTATATCTTTTAAGGTGGGTTGTATGGTATTATGGTCCTGTTTTAAGTTATATAGTTCCTCATAATAGTCCAAGAAGGCATTGGCTATTTCCTGCGGGTTGTACATTGTTTTCCCTGACTTATGGTGGACTTATGGTGAATTATTTGTGTTTGTTATTTCGGTGACACAGTATATTGGCCAATAATTTACTAGCTCTGTTGTTTTGGGAATAGTAATGTAGTTTAAGTTTTTTTAGATATTTGTCATGGTTTAAAATCAATATGGCTCGTAATTTGTTTCTTTTGTCTTTATTAGATTAGTGTTATTGGGGGATTTTTGTGTTAATTTTCTAGGTTAGATTTAATAGTCAGAAGGTCATTGATAGATTTAAGTTTTTTTTCTTTTTTTCCCTGGATGCCATCTGGATTAATAATCCTCTGGGTACACCATACATTTGTTAAGGAAGTAGAGTTATAGTCATTCAATGAAAAAAATTCTATGAGCTTATCCTTCATTACAGACACGTATCTCTCCTGAGAGAAAAGAAATGTGTTATTCTTCCAGAGGTTAAAGTTTGTGCTTTTTTGGCCTATCACAATTTCCATAGTGATAGGTGCATGGTCAGACCATGTAATATTATCTGATAGGATCTGAGCATCAGCAATTTTTTGCAAGAGGCGTTTGTAATGAAAAAGTTGATTCTTGAGTATGTTTTGTGCACATTAGAAAGAAAATGTGAAGTTTTTTCAGTGGAGTGTAGGCATCTCCATGGATCATATAAGTCTTCCTGGGAGAAAATGTTGTTTAGTCCTCGTCTGATTGTGTGTGTGTGTGTGTGTGTGTGTATTTTTTGTAGTGTATAAGACATGATCCATAGGGGCATTGAAATCACCACATATGACTAAGTGGCCTTTCTGCATTTTTCTTATTTTCTTCAAAGTTCTTTGGACGAACTTGTGGGGTTGTTTATTAGGAGCATATAAGTTGGCAATTGTATAGGTAATATTGTCAATTGAAGCAACCATTATGATGTATCTTCCTTGGTTGTCCATAAGTATCCAGGAGTTGGAGAGAGACAGAGTCCTTTATTGCAATAATGACACCTTTCTTCTTTTTTGGGCTGTTAGAGCAAAATATCTGGGGACATTTGTGATGAGTACATTTTGAAGGTTTGTCTGCAGCAAAATTAGATTCTTGAATGCATAATACGTCACTGTTAAATTTAAGTGCATCAATCCAGAGGGCTTTCCTCTTATATGGGCTGTTTAGCCCCTTCCCATTGAGTGATAGCAGATTAAGTTGCGGAATATTCCGTTGATGTGCTGATGAGTGGTAGTTTCATTTTATTAGAAGAGGTCTGTGTATTTTCATTAATACTTCCCTTGGTGAAGTGGCTTCCAGAAGTTAGAGGATAGGAATCTGAGTTGGGTGATGAGTATAAGAGCATGAAGGGCAAGGTGGTATATAAGCAATAACAATAAAAAGGGTTAACGAGTTGTGTAACAACTTGCATGTGCATTATTTTGCACTTGGAACTTGGGGAGAAATTCTTCATTGCTATTCGGAGCAACAAGTTCCCTGAGTAAAGATAACCTGAGAGATTCAGCATTAATTCCTTATAGGAGGTTCAAGGAGATTATTACTGATGTAGGTGAAGCCGATTAACTTGGCTTGCGTTGCCATTGTTGTGGAATCTTTTCTGGGTGTGATTTCCTCTGTGGGTTATCCACTTCTTCTCACCCCCAATTTTTCAAGCAATTTTAAACCCTCATCTATTGTTTGGATGGAGTATGATGTGTTATTCCAATCAATAAGTAACTTGGTGGGGAACCCCCATTTGTAGGTTATTTTGTGGTTCCGAAGGATCTTTGTAATAGAATTCAAGTTTTTCCTTGCTAATATGGTCGCTTGAGAGAGGTCTGAATACAGAAGGATGCCTGCATATGGCTCAGGGAGTGGGGAATTCTGACAGGCAAATTGCATCAGGAGATCCTTTACGTGACAGAAATGTATTTTGGCTATTACATCTCTGGGTAGTCTTTCTGGAATGTGTGAGGGTTTAGGCAGTCTATGGGCTCTGTCGATCACCATTTCTTGGCGTGGTATTGAGGGTAATATGTCTGAAACCATTTTCTTCAGAACTTGCTTTAGATCTGAATTTTTTATACTTTCATGAATTCCTCTGAACTTGATGTTGTTACATCTGGACCTGTCCTCAAGGTCCACCACTTTCAATTTAAGGTTTTTTATTTCGTCTTCCAGCTCAAAGTGGGAATTTACTAGTTCATTATGGGCTTCAGTGAAATCACTAATTTTATTTTCCACATAATCCACTCTTTCCCCTAGGGACTCCATTTCAAAATTAGTTTTCCTCATGTATGCCTGCATATCCTGCTGTATTGCTCCTCTGAGGGATAATGGCATTTCTTTAATATCAGAGTCTATTATGGGTTGTCCTGATGTAGGAAAATGCATTTAATTTATCAGCAGAAGGATTTTTGGGCAGCATATCAGATTAATTGATCATTGCATCACTTACTTGATCCTCAGACAGAGAAAGCCTTGTTCTTTGTTTCACAGGGCTGCTGATTTCAGCTAGGGAGGATTCATCAGTGTGCTTCTGTGAATCAGCGTGGCTACTCTCCCCTTTAGTTCGCACTGCCTGTCTCCTGGTCTCTCTGTGCAGAGACGATCCAGAGCCATCTTGCTTTTCAGGAGTCCTAAAATCGCTCAGTTTATGGCGTCCCCCTCTCTCCTTCCTGTTCCTCATGGTATCCTGCATGTGCCACTGACCCTCCGCTCCAGGTATGTGTGCTCAAGGCTGCTGTGTACAGCTCGTAGGCTCTTCAGGGAGACTCGTTATTGCAGAGCTCCTTTACAATGCAGCCATTCACTTCCTCTGCTGGCTACGCCCCCGCAGTAAACTGGTTTCATCATTCTCATCTTAATAAATGGGTACATATAGAAAAGTCGATTGCCCCTTTTCATCTGCAGGTGCTTCCCTGGCTAGACTACTCTGTCCGTGGCCCACTCTCTTGTTTATCCTTTCTTACAGCACATTTACTGCATGTCTGGGATAAATTGCAAACCCAATTAGGACTTTCTCCTAAAGTGGGATTAAAGATGCCCCTGTTCTGTAACTCAGGGTTCCCTCTGGCAGTGGCACCAGATCACATTGTTTCTGCATTGTATAGGGTTCTTATTCTTAGACCCCGCCCATGCTTCCTGGAGTTTACAGATAAGTGGAATAAGGACTTGAGTGTCCAAATTAAACCAGAGAAATGGGAAAAAGCGGTTGACATATGCTCCTGTCATGGGAAATTTGGCTCCCTTGGAAGGTGTTAAGGGAATGCCCTGAACTGCGGAATCTATATATGGGTCAGTGGTAAGACCTGAGGCTGGTTCAGAGCTGGGTTGAATGAGGTGATTTCAGTCTGAGTGCCTATTTCTGGTTGTTTTACCTATATTTCTATTAATTTCTATGTTTCGCTATCCCCCCTTTTTTTTCTTATTCTTTCTTTTTTTAATTTAGTGTTGTTGTGTTTTGTGTGATGTGTCATACACCACTGTGGGAGTTGAAGATAGGGAGTAGGAAACTATATATTTCATCTAAGTTGGATGAAGGAAGGTATGGCAGGCTTATTCTTCTCAGGGTTTAAAAATCTGAATAGTCTAATGTATCACTACGTGTTTCCTTATAATATATGAGTTTATTTATGGTTAGACGGTCCCTAGTGCCTTTTTTTTCGCTTTGGGTAGGGGCTTCTGCTGGGTGTTGGCATATGTCTATATATAAAAGGTTTTATGTTCTATACATTTTTGTAATGTGGTAATGTTTTTCATTATTACCTATGGTAGGTGGCTAATGTTTTTGTTATATAAATCTGTAAAATCTTCAATAAAACAAATAGTCTGGAACGCCAGATGAAGAAACGCCTGCAATAGCTGCCAGGTCTATCACTGTGTGTGCTCACAGGATGAGGAGAAAGAAGCTGCCTTGTGTCTCTCACATTCCAGTGGATTGCAGTGTGACAGGGGCTGCATGTAGGCGGGAAGACGTCAGTAGGACCAGGATGCAATGCGACGCGTTTTGGAGCATGTGCCATGCTGTACAGAAGTATGTGTACTCCTCTGTCAAGCTGGGAAGTGTCCAAGTAAGCACAGAATGTTAAAGGAGCCTGCCAGAGATTGAAGCTGGCTAATAAATAAATGCTTTCCTCCATCTGGTGTTAACCATTATGAGCCTGTTTTTACTTACCTCTTTTGAGTAGCCCCTGTGGGGGGTCTAATAAATGTTACCAGTAATACTACACTTAGTGGCGCTTCTCCTGTTCTTATCTCTCCTGATTTTCAGAGCCAGCTACAGCTCTCGGACAAGCATGTATCTATTTTTTGAAATTTGATTGTATTAGTTGTTCCCTATCGAGAGACTCTGCCTTTGCGCCTACAATATACTCTCTCACACTGTACACTGTATATTTATGTAATTTATTTTCCAATTTTTCTTATATTTTTAACTTTTATTTTTCATCCACAGCAGTGGGTGGTGGGGTATGGTCAGTAGAGACCTAATCCAGCTCAGTGGCAACAGATCATAATAAAAGTGATCTGTATATAGCTGCAATCAGCTAGCAAAGGATCGCTATAGCAGTGATCTATTACTGCATGGAGAGGCTGGACAGAGCTATAGCAATCTGCCTGATTCTCTGTGCTAACAGAAAGTACTATTACATCACTTGTGAAACACCTTATGCAAACATACTGCAGAAGCACTGTGTTCACACTCTCATCTAATACATGTAAAAGGATCAAGATGCCCAGAAGCTGGTCCTTTCAGCTCCATGGCTTTGTGCTCCTGCCTGTCACTGACAGTGTGAAATCCAGCAGAAATGCCAGCAGGGGGCCTGCAAGATCCCCTGAATGGGGCTGCTGTTTAAACCACACAGTTCCACACCCAAGACTCAAGTGGTTAATACAATAATGTTGTATTGAGTGCATGTGTTTGAGAGTTGATTTACAAAAATTGGACCAAAGAAACCTGGGGAAGTTACTCATCACAACCAATCATGTTTATGACCTCACTTTCTACATTAAAGCTTCATGCACACTTGATATTTTTGCTATCTCTTCTAGAAGACTTTCCTCCTGGCAGCGGTGTTTAGGCAGAAATAAAAATGCTTATAAACGCATTTAACTTATTTAGGGGCGTTTAAGCACATCGGGTGTTTGGCCATTAATTCATTTTATTGGCCAGATTAATAATTAATTATGGCCATTTAAATGAATGTGGATGCAACCCCTCACATATACCCAGTGAAGTGAACAGCCTCAGATGTTACACAGAGATGAAACAAATCTCCCTACATAAGTTTTACATGCATATCTGCTGTCTTCAGCTTGCTATATTCTTTATAAAGTACACATCATTATAGAATTTGTTCTTCCTGTTCCAGCAGGGGGAGGGGAGTCTGGGCATACACTGTGTGACAGCTGATTGGAGGAAAGGCACACACACACTCTCCACATAGGCAGAAAAACAAAGATACTTGCAAAGCTGTGCTGTGAATAGACAAGCTCTCTGCTAATCTATTTGTAGCACCCACCGCGACACAAATTTCCAGCTGCTTTTGTCTCCCATGTTGGAGAACTTGTCAGAAGTTATGCTGATAACAGAGGAACGAAGCAGCAGAAAGACACAGGACTTAGGGCTCTGGAGAGAGATAAGAAAACACTGCAGATATATGTGCCAAGGTCAAATTTCAAGAATTGGGTTTACATCCACTTTAATTAATGTTCAAGTGCTATACGTGCCTATTGTTAACACGCGTTTAGATAAATTAACACGCTTTTACATGTGTCAAACATTTTTTCTGTAAAATGGCCCTGTTCCTGGATGCAATGGCAGTGGGAGTTTTCTTCTGCCTCTAAACTCCTCATGGACACACAGGCCTATCATGCAGAGGCATTTAGAGGTAGAAAAAAAAATGTCAGCTGCCCCTAAGAGCAGCAACAAAAATGTCCAGGGTGCATGTAAATCAAATGCATAATTTGCCATGTGTCGATGACGTTATTTTTTTATTCTTTGGTTACCATTTGTACATTAGATAGTGCATTTGTTTTACCAGAGTACAAGCTGCAACATATTTTACAGCTATTTTTATCACATTGGAAATGTGTGCTTTTGTGTCCTGATTATTATGAATATTAATGTCATGTTTTTTTCTGCTGATTGAGGAAACAGCTCTGTGCATACATTGTTATAAAGTAAATTAGGATAATCATGTGCTAAACATAGTCTCTACACCAGTTAATCGAAAAAAAAAAAAAATCTTTTTTTTAATGTAACCATGTTTTCAGTCAGAAGATGGCAGCGTCATGATGTTACGCTGCTGTACTTGTTCCCTTATCACTATTATCATCCTTATAGACCTATGTGGCTGTTTCTTTGAAGATGAATCCATTTTTATTAAATTTATGAAAAGATAACTAAACCTGATCCATTTTTTTTTCCTGTGTTTACGTGGTTGTAAACCCTCACATATACCCAGTGAAGTGAACAGCCTCAGATGATAAACAGAGATGAAACAAATCCTCCTACATACTTTTTTTTGTACTGCAGTCTTCCCTTTTCTACACTCTTTGGAAAGTGCAGGTCGTGTTAGAAATCTTTATTCCTGTTTCAGCAGTGGGTGGGGAGAGTATTCTGAATAGACAACCTCTCTGCTAATCTCCCTCTAAGCTCCCTCCCGACACAAATTTTCAGCTCATGTTATCTCATGTGTTGGAGAACTTGTCAGAAATTACCCTGCTGATAACAGAGGAACAAAGCACCAGAGAGAAATTGCACTTAGAGCTTTCGAGAGAGATATTTAAAAACTACAGATATATGTGCTTAGGTCAAATTTTATGAATGGGTTTACAACCAATTTAACCACTTCAGCCCCGGAAGATCTGGCTGCTGAATGACCAGGCCATATTTTGCGATTCAGCACTGCGTCGCTTTAACTCACAAGTACGCAGTTGTGTGGCGCTGCACCTAAACAAAATTGATGTCCTTTTTACCCCACAAATAGAGCTTTCTTTTGGTGGAATTTGATCATCTCTGCGTTTTTAATTTTTTGCACTATAAACAAAAAAAGAGCGACAATTTTGAAAAAACAAAATATTTTCTACTTTTTGCTATAATAAATATCCTCATTTTTTAAAGCTAATTTTTTCCTCAGTTTAGGCCGATATGTATTCTTCTACATATTTTTGGTAATTAAAATCGCAATAAGTGTATATCGATTGGTTTGCGCAAAAGTTATAACGTCTACAAAATAGGGGATAGATTTATAGCATTTTTATCATTTATTTATTTATTTTTACTAGTAATGGCGGCGATCTGAGGTTTTTATCGGGACTGCAACATTTTGGCAGATACTTCAGACACTTTTAAACACATTTTCGGGACCATTGGCATTTATACAGCGATCAGTGCTATAACAATGCACTGATTACTGTAGAAATGTCACTGGCCGGGAAGGGGTTAACATTAGGGGGCGATCAAGGAGTTAACTGTGTTCCCTCTCTGTGTTCTAACTTAAGGGAGGAGGGAACTGTCTAGGGGAGATGACAGATCGCTGTTCATACTTTGTATGAAGACGGTCAGTCTCTTCTCCCCTCAGAGAACCGGAAACTGTGCATTTACACACACAGATCCCGGTTCTCGGTGTGTCATGAGCAATCGCGGGAGCCCAGCGGCCATTGCAACTGCTGGGCACTTACATCGGCTCCGGGCACTCTCATTGGCTCTGAGGTCGAACGGCGGGCGTGCACGCGCCTCCAGTAGCCACTGGGCGAAGCGACGCTACATAACGTTGTTTCGCCCAGCCGTGCCATTCTGCCACAGTAAAACTGTGGCGGCTGGTTGGCAAGTGGTTAATGCAAGTAGTATGAGTTCCACCTACTTCCTATTGTGTCTTGAGATCTTGTATCATTATGGTATTTACATGAGTTACATAGCCACTTGCCGACTGTGCCCTGTACATATACTGTGACAGTGTGGGCCGGCAGTGCAGAATCGCATATAAATACGTGATCCTGCATTTACGGTAGGGGGCGTGGCTGTGCTGTAATTCATGACAGAACATTCCGATCACCAGGTCCCAGCCAGTGATTTACCACCGGCACCCGGCGAACAGAACAGAGCTGTGTTCAGTGACATGGGATCTAGTTGGTTTTTCATTCCTTGGTAAGCAGAGAATAAAAACAATTAGATCCCCAATAAAAAGTAGCACACAGTACTGTGTTAGGCACATATTTAACCCCTTGATCACCCTAGATGTTAACCCCTTCCTGCCCAGCGTCATTAGTACAGTGACGGTATATGTTATTAGCACTGATCACTGTAATAATGTCACTGGTGATGTCAGTGGCCCTTAGTTCCCACAAAGTTACAGTCAGTGTCAGATTGAGCACCCTTCCACTATAAGTTCCTGATCACTGCCATTACTAGTATGAAGAAAATTGGGATTTATTTTTACCAAAGACATGTAGCAGAATATTTTTTGGCCAAAATGTATTAAGAGATTTGATTTTTTTTTTATGGGATACATTTTATAGTAGCAAGTAAAAAATATTGTTTTTTTTTTTTTTCAAAATTGTCAGTCTTTTTCGTTTATAGTGCATAAAAAAAATAAAAACCCAGTGGTGCTCAAATACTACCAAAAGAAAAAAAAAAGCTCTATGTGCAGGAAAAAAAATATATAAATTTAATTTGGGTACAGGATTGCATGACTGCGCAATTGTCAGGTAAAGTAACGCAGTGCCAAATAGCAGCAATGGGCCTGGTCATGAAGAGGGATAAATCCTCCAGAGGACCAAGTGGATAGTAAGTCAGGTTAAAGAAAAGCCACTAGTTCACCTAGTTCAACTGATAAAAATAATTGTTATAGTTTCACATATATAAGGCTTATTAAACCACACTAATTAATTTCTTCCCTTTGTTTTTAAGAATTAGCTCAGTGCATCTTGTTTAATGACAGTGGAAACACCTGATACTGGCATGGTAACCAACTAATGAAAGCTTGTATCTGAATGGTTAATAAAATAAATCAGGGGTCTCTAATTTTTTTCAGTACTAGGCCCCCCTTATATCAGGGTCCCTATAAGAGCCCCCCTTATATCAGAATCTCCATAAAAGTCCCCCTTTACATGAGGTTTCCCATCAGAGTCCTTCTTTACATTTGTGTCCCCATAAGAGTCCTCCTTACGACTGTAAATTTTACAGCGAGGCAGGAGCTGCAGGGCCGGACCTGGGAGTCAGAGTAGATCTGGACAGAGGAAGCTTCATTCTCCCGTGGATTCTGGGGCAAGCAAGCAACCAATGACGTGGGTTGATGAGATGTTGGAAGCTGCAACATATTTTTTTTTCAGAAGATCAAAAGGCCAGCTGTTGCTGGAATGTTGACCTGGGTCAAGTTTTATGGTAATATGGCAGTGCCACCTGGTGGAGACCGCAACATACTTTCTGGAGGATGTTTGGGGGAATAACATACTTCCTGGGGATTAGGGTGAATGGCCCCTTATAGCTTCTCATAGGACAGGGGACTACACGGGTGGGCAGAGGGCGTTTGTGTGGGTTGTGTTTGGTTGTGCTTTAAAAAGTGAGGGCAAATGACGAGGCTCTCTCTTTTCTGATGGAGCTCAGCTGAGAGACCCCGAATACTGTGGGCGACCTTACGTAAAGTATCAGCTATTCTCTTATTTCTATATGCCCTGTAATATTCATAATTATCTATGTTAGTTTTCTAATTTCTTTGTAAATAAACAAGACTATTGCTTCTTTGAATGGACAAACTCTGCCTCGATGCGAGGCGTCCGCCGACTGCAGCCTTTTCGCTTTGACAGCTCTTATATAGCTGAAGTGGGTGACCCCGCCTCTTCTGACGTCATGTGATATCACAAAATGTCAGAGGAGGGTGGGGTCACCCGTTTACGCCACTCGGTGACCCCGTCCTCAGCTATATAACAGCTGTCAAAGCAAAAAGGCTGCAGGTGGTGGGAGCCTCCCATCGAGCTGGAGTTTGTCCATTTTTTTTCTCAGTCTGTCGTCGCTTTTTCTTTTTTGACACATTTTTTGATGAATGAGTAGGGGAACAATGTACCTGATACCCATTCACATAGGCGGGCTGAGATCAGATAAGGGTCTTGTATGGATTTTGGGGGGACCCCTACACCATTTTTTTTTTAATTTGGCACGGGGTTCCCCTTAAAATCCATACCAGACCTAAAGGGCCTGGTATGGATTTTGGGGGGGACCCCCACGTCATTTTTTAAAAAAAAATTGACACGGGGCTCCCCTTAAAATCCACAGCAGACCAGAAGGGCCTGGCATGGATTTTAGGAGGGACCCCATGACTTTTTTTTTATTTTGGTGCAGGGTTCCCCTTAATATCCATACCAGACCCAAAGGGCCTGGTAATGGACATGCGGGATCCGGCACTACATTACAGCCACGAGCAGTTTTAAATTACATTTTTTCTTTTACATATGTCATTTTGCTGCTCTCATTCTATGTACGGCCACTATGTAAGCAGCATTACATAGTGTGGGGTGTGGACTCAGCCCCCTGAGCCATGATTGGCCAAAGGCACCCTGCCTTTGGCCAATCATGGCTCTCACAGCAGAGTGTGCTGTGATTGGCCAAAACATGCTGGTCAGGTGCATGCTTTGGCCAATTAGCAGCTGTCAATGCACTGTGATCTCGCAGTACATTGACGGTCTCGCTGCTCATTATGGGGCATTCCGCAGGCACTCATATTTCCCGCAAACGCCCCATAATGTTCCAAATTCGGCAAACACCTAATGTTCGAATTGAATGTAACATTGGGCTCATCTACGGTTGCCACCTGTCCAGGATTCACCAGGATTAGAATTGTGTGTCCGGGTTCTAGACTGCCTGAAACCTGGAAACAATATTTATAATGGACTGTGGCTCCCCAAGTAACCAAGTACCACAACCGCCGAGTGCATAGGGGTATGCACAGTCCCCATTACCATAGACGAAAGTAGAAAGGGTTTGATATGCTCATCCTCCTCCCACCCCTACCCCTCTGTCTGCCTGCCCACACTCCAATCCTTGGCATTCTGTGCCTCAGAAAAGGGATGTGTGGGTTGGAAATTTGAAGCTCAGGAACCGACAGATACATTGTGAATGAAAGGTTTTGATGCCTGAGCCCCTATCCTCTGGTGAGTGAGCTCACCATCCAATGCCTGTCTGAAATATCCCCCCTCCTTCCTTCTCTGTCCTGCCTCCGAGCAAGTGGATACACTAAGGTAAGAGGGACTCAGATGCAAGGGATGCCCTATGGACTCTGATGTAAAGGGGGCTTTGGGAATCCTGATTTAAGTGGTATGCTGGAACCTCTGATGTAAGTGGGAGGTTTGGTGAGCAGAAACCTTCTTCCAGAGTTCTCCTTTACATCAGAGTCCACAGCGTTCCCCCATAAACATTTTTTTGCTGTGTGTCATTAAAGTGTTGGGGTTTGGCTTGAAGAAAGGGTGGCAAACCTAGGCTCATCCCTACTAGTGACTACTGCTCAGACAGTGAAAGTTTGAAATCTGTTGATTTCAATCATAGTAATGTTAGTCAGCAATGTGAGTCTTCATTGCCATATGCTCAGAAAAGGGCCTATGTTGGGAGACCAGTTCAAGTGCTTTGTCTGTAAAGAGGTGGGGTCACATAGGTGTTTTATTTGGTGACTAATAATACTATGCAAAGAAAATCTCAGTAGCCTAAAACTACACCTAGTCATTATGACGTTTATTCTGTGAGATGGGGTAACAATCCAAGGCATAGAAGTCATAGTAGTCAAAGCTGAGTCCCTTTTAAGACCCAAATGCTGAGATTACAATCTGAAAATAGTCAGTGAAGGCAGAAAAGGCATCAGTATATAGAACAATTGAATAATCTCAAAATTGAGGTAGCCTCGTTTTCACTAAAGTATAGCACTGGGGGAACCAAATCTTTTGCTGGAAGCAATTAGCGGGTTGCATGGATGGTATGAATTTTCTGGTTAAAGTGGATGTAAACCCAATGTCATCCTTTCTAAACTACTGCCATAGGGGTTATCTATAAGGATATACATGCCTCCTGCATGTATCCCTACCTGTCAAATGCCTCCCCTCTGTCTGTTATGAGAACCAAAAAACTGCAGATTCTGTGAGTGGGTCTGTTGTCTGGAGCTCGGTGGGTGGAGTCGTGATGTCAATAGACTCCCGCCCACCTTTACACTCTCCTTGTCAATATGCATTTTTTCCTGTGTATTTCTTACACTGAACTTCTGCTATGATTTCTAATATCCAGTAAAAAGACAGGAAAGTAACCACATGACTTCAACACGCCCAATTATGCTGAGGTGTGGAACATCCAATCCTGGCAGAGCAGCAGAAGAAAGCAGTGGGAGGGAATTAAAAAATAATGCATGTGTCTTAGGCTAGTGCACGAGATATGTAAATCACCTGTCACTCACAGCAAGGGGGAGGATTTGACAAAGTTTTTCTTTCTTTGCCAAGATTTATCTCTCTGAACAATAAAAGAGGATTGGCTCAGAGCTGGATTAACTCGTTGTGACAAGACTGGGCTCAAATGATAGGACATCTTATACTCTACATTATGACATCGAAAAAAATATATATCATTTTCGGGTTTGCATCCACTTTAACCACTTCCAGACCGGACCATTTTGTTGGCTTAAGACCAGACCACTTTTGCGATTCGGCACTGCGTCGCTTTAACTGACAATTGCGAGGTCGTGCGATGCGGCTCCCAAAAAAAATTGACGTCCTTTTTTTCCCACAAATAGAGCTTTCTTTTGGTGGTACTTGATCACCCCTGCGTTTTTTATTAAACAAAAATAGATGCTTCAATTTGGAAAAAAACGCATTATTTTTTACTTTTTGTTATAATAAATATCCCCCAAAAATATATATATAAAAAAAGTTCCCTCAGTTTAGGCCGATACGTATTTTTCTACATATTTTTGGTAAAAAAATCGCAATAAGTGATTATTGATTGGTTTGTGCAAAAGTTATAGCGTTTACAAAATAGGGGATAGTTTTATGGCATTTTTATTAATAATTTTTTTTTTTACTAGTAATGGCGGCGATCAGCGATTTTGTATTGTGACTGTGACATTATGGCGGACACATCAGACATTTTTGACACATTTTTGGGACCATTGTCATTTATACAGCAATCACTGCTATACAAATGCAGTGATTCCTGTGTAAATGGCACTGGCAGTGAAGGGGTTAATCAGTGGGTGGCAGTGTAGGGGTTAAGTGTTCCTAGGGGCCTGTTACTAACTGTGGGGGGCTGGGCTTTGTTTTAGTGAACACTGATCTCTGCTCCAATCACAAGGGGCAGAGATCAGCGTCACAGCGGACCTGCGACCGGACTCACGGGGGTCCCGACCGGCACGCGAGTGCGCCGCCGGCGGCGCGCTCACGATGGCAGGGCGGCATTTAAAACTGGACCTACCTGTACACCAATATGCCTGCCCGTGCCATTCTGCCGACGTACATCGGCGTGCGGCAGTCGGGAAGTGGTTAATGTTTCTTTGCTATTGAATAGGGTTTAGATGCAAGTCTCAAAGATTTGGCCTCAGTTTTGGAATATTATGGAAGACCTTGATGTATTAGTCATATTTTCAAAGATAAGCCTCTGGATTTTTTGTTATTTTTTGGCTTATTTTTTATTTTTATTTGTTAATGAATTTTTTTTTTTAGTTCAGGGGAAAAAGTTCTAAATTGTTAAATGCGCCCCGCTAGCAGCCGAAAAGCGTCGCTAAAACAACGGTAAATCATCGCAAAAAATAGCAGCGCTTTACTGCCGACGCCCCAGCGCCTCATTGTGAAAGTGCCCTAAAAGTCAGCAGCTGACTTTGTAGTTGCTGACTTTAATTTTTGTTTTCGGCAGAAATCCGTTTTCATAAGAAAATCTGGGGCTGACTTACTGATGCAAAAAGGTTAGAAAAAGCCATAGGCTATGGAAGCAACATTTTCAGGCAGAGTGTTCCATGGTTTATTTATTGTTATGATTTACTTATCATTTTTTTAATGCAGTAGATATTCAGATATACCCTATACTGTCAAATAATTTCACTTTGGCTATGTTCACACTACATATTTGTATTTAATGCTCATTATTAATGTACGGTTAAGTTGCAAGATGAAGCATTAGACGCAAAGAAGAGATTGCAGTGCCCAGCCATACCATTTGCTTAACTCTATGAAACATTTACCAGCTTATAACTGTTATATATAACCACATCCAAAATGTATGTAGGAATACGTTGTATCATATGTCAGCCTACACAAATGCAGATTTCTGTACAGTTTTATCAAGTAGGAGCTTATATGCTCAGATAGACACATAGACATCTATAATTTGACATAAAATCTTTGTAGCATCCTTTTGTTGTCGGTCTCATTTTTCTACTAAGCTTTATTTGCCTTTATTTAGCAGAGTACAATATTATGCTTGCACTTGATTTTTTGTGTTTCAATTTGGAAGAATATATGCATTTAATCAGTTAAAAGATGAAGCAATTAGTGTTGCCATGGTTACCATTTCAATTTCTGTAAAATGCTGTTGTATTTGCGGCCTAGCATTTATATATATAATGAATTCTATAAATTATGCAACACAAATTATATTTAGTACATCAGGATCATTTTGTATTCAGCGAGGTTCATTTTTAAAGAACGTGGATTTAATCTGTATGGTCATGATTTGTTACATTGATACAGACATATTTTTAACATCCCAACCTGGCATGCTTTCGTAATTATAGGTCTGTTCTTTGTAGAAAGAAATACGTTGATTTATTAAAGAGATTGTCCATATTTTAGCAAATGTTATCAGGTCTGTTATCAGGTCTGTCTCAAAAGTTCCATTCACTCTGTATCATCCACACATTTTTAATTTAAATGCATTACAGACTATGCAGGTAAATTACAAAATATTATAATTGCTTTGTGTTGAATTGGTTCCAAAAATTTCATTTTTGAGATTGTTAAAGCGGAGTTCCACCAAAAACACTTTTTAGTTTTGGATGGACGAGAGAGGATATAGAATGCTGGTCAGTTTTTGTTGCTGTCTGGGCACCCATTAAGGAGATTTACCCTCTCTATTTGTCCTGTTTACCTTTATCACTGAAAAAGAAATTAAAAGAAAATCCCAAATTTCGGGTTGTTCACAGAAAAGCAATATAAATCTTCCAATAGGGACACTAGTTATGGTGACCTGGAGGTCCTCAAGGAATTCCCTTAATTTGCAGGGATTTCCTCTCACTTCCTGTTTGGCTATAGGATAGGAAGTGAACGAAAATCTCCACAATGGGACACAGATGGTGAAAAAAAAAATCGAATAGGGGGTTATAACCCTCCCTTGCTCTATCCAAACTGAAAGAAAAATTGGCTTTAGTTTTACTTTAATTTCCTTTTTACACTTGGGTTAGGATTACATGAGTGAACATGCAGCCCTGCTGTGTCAATAATCTAGTTTCTTAGATCAGATCCTCTGAAACCTACTACAGTCTTTCAGCTCATGGCTATACATTGCTATGAGAGCATTATACTGGTTCTTAAACTGAACCTGTGGCCAGTCAATTGACATTAAAGTTTTTTGTACATATTATTAACAAGAAGTAAATGAACTTTAAAACAAGTTCTCAACTAAATCTGCATCTGCAGGAATTGTGGAATAATTCATCCTTCAGTTTTACAGCAGAGACAATGAAATTGTTCAAATAGTTCTCTTATGCAGGCCATGCATGGGTCGTATTTCGAACAAATTTTCTTTTCAAAATCAGAAAATTCTTTTTTTGTGATCCGATGATGCCCCCATTGATTTTCGAAAATGTTGCTACAGAAAATAATTTTCTTGCCTGGGAATCTTCTTTTCTCTCTGTAAATTTTCTTTTCTTATTACATTTCTCGCACGATTCTCCCATCATTGATTACAAAATCATTAGTTTTTCAAAAAATTTCCAACATGTCCGATTCTTCAAATTTGATTTCCGCACGAAAATCGGCTGTTGCTGCAGCTCCACTAATGGTGTGAAATCCATACGAAAATTCTTAGATATGATTTTCGAAAGAAAATTATTTTGAAATTCGAATCGTCTATTGCCTTCTAATCTCTAATAAAAAAAGAGCAGAAAATAACTTGAACAACTTCAGTGCATTTGCTGTAAGGATGAATTGCTCCTAAGTGCTTTCAGGTTTAGAGGTCAGCGGGGGCTTGTTTTAAAGTTTATTTACTGCTTGTTAAAAGAGTGGTGGGTGTTACTTCCAAATTAAACACTAAGTTTGCACAATCGCTTTCTTCTAACCATAGTTATATGATACAATGGGAACATATTTTAAATAGGAAATTCATTTGCAAAGAGTGGAGCAAACTTTGGGGCAGTGCTCATAATTCTATATGTACAACTTAAAAGGAAAATCAATTCAAAATTTCTCTATCATTGGTATAATACTCCTGCCCACCTACATTACTTCCATTCCAATATCCCTGACCGATGCTGGTCAAAACTTAGGAAAACTGTTTCATAGCTACTGGTCATGCCCAGAGATACTCGGCTTTTGGTTAGAGGTGAGGTAAAAATCCTTTTACACGCTCTCTAACAAACACTTTTTGAACTTGACCCGGCTGTATTCTGCTCAGTTTGTTATCAAATATGCCCAAGGATGCTAAATCTTTGGCCTTATATGTGTTAACATTTGAAAGATTCTTCTTGCATCTTGAGAAAGATGGGCCGTGCCCTGCCGTAACGTTTAAACTACATTGGAAAATTCCTCCTGTTGCAAGTCCCATTGTGTTCACCTTCTGCCTGCTTCCTAAGCAGTGAGATGCTTGATAACCATTTATTGGCATCAGGTACAAGGACCATCTATCTTTGAACACCATGCACAAGAGATCAATCTTATGGAAGCTTTTACAGCTTGACTAAATAATAAGCTTGCTTGCTATGAACAAGTTTGGAAACCTTGGACCCATCTTGAGGCCCCCACTTAAGTTACTTTACAGACATAGTCCCTCCTCTCCCCATTTTTTACTGTTGCCTCTTCCTTCTTTCCTGCACTTATGTTCTCTTTGCTTTCTTTCTTTTTTTCTTTCTTTCAGATTCCATTTTTTTTTAACCTTAATGTACTACTGGTTTATGTAAACCTGATATGGGTTTATAGATAAGTTAACAGAATGGTATCAAAGGCTACAATTTTTCACACTGTCACTTTTTGTCTATATGCTACTTAGAGGCCCTGGCAGGTCCCGATATGATTACCACACGCATATAGTTGTCGGGCTATTACAGTATATTGTGTCCATGTACCTATGGATTTGTCATCATTAACTTTACCCAAGGTGACTACTCTTTGTATTCACCGCCTGGAATTTCTGAATACTTGAATCTTTGCTTAACGAATTTTGAATGTGAAGTGCATAACGCGGCAGCCTTGTTATTATATACCTTTGGAATAATATTTCTATATTTTATAAAATGCAATAAAAATTGACATTAAAAATAAAAAGAGTGGTGGGTGCATGTGCAGCTGTTTTTCACTGCTGTCTGTGTTTGCATATTACGACTGATGGATTTTGGTGGAGTACAAGACAGCAGCCCTGTAAAGTTTGCCTTACACAAGTCAAGCATCCTGTACCTGGAAAACTGGACACACTTTCAAGAAGGAAGAACGTTTAAAAAAAAAAATCTAAATTAGAACTACAGATAAGTTTAATTGATTTTAGGCTGGAAAAGTATAGAGATAGTAGCGTGTTACCATTTAATTTAAAAGTTCTCATTCCTCCAATAAATGATATATAGTGCATCAAAAAGCAGTATTTTTTTTTCTCAGTATAAATAACATCAAAGGACATAACCGAGATGTTTTTTGTCACATAGTTTAGAAGGACACCACTTCTTCCTGGCGGCTGTCATTTCTGACATGTTCCCATGCTCCACTTTCACCGACTCACTTTGAAGGACCTCAAGTGTGCTCTGCATACAAAGAAGTCTGTATCATCCTGACAACTCCCAGAGAGAATTTCTATCTCATAGAAGCAGCGCTAATAACTCTTTTCTCCAAATTCACATCCCATCTGGGAGGCTGATATCAGCAGTTCACAAAAAATCCCAGTCTGAAAATCCACTGTTTTATCCACAGCCTTATTATCAAATTGTGTCACTTGCTTATAATAACAATCAATGGTGCCATGCTTATATTTTTCCAAACCCGTGTAAGTGGCTTTGTAAAAAAAAGGGCAAATTGTCTTAAGCAAATAAGCTGTTGTGCATAATTAGTGGTACTGACATTGGCCAATGCAAGTCATGCTGGGCATCTTTAAAGCGTAACTCGACTTTTGTTGAGAAAAAACATTCGCCACTGGATGATCTATGTACATTGTAGGGATTATAACAACCTTTGTTGGAGATTCCTACCTTTTGTTATTCTGAAGTAATCCATGTGTGTTTGTCTGTGCCTCTGTACTGAGTGGGTGTAAAGCGAGTGGTTTCATAATTACCTGTCAGGTGTGCAGCTGCAGGGCACTAATGAGGAAATCTGCTGGGCCTGCATTCCTTTAGATATTCTCCCATTGAAAGTGTAGCGCTTACCCCCGAAGGAGCAGCTGAATTTTTGATTCGGGCCTGCACTCTGCTAATGAACCCCCCTGAATTGACTCAGTCCCTTTGACACAGCTATGGTGCAATACAATATCATGTAAGCAATATACCTGTGTTGTATCCTCAGGACTCACTGGCTCCACTGGAGAAAAAAACAGTACGCCACACAACTGGATACTTAACCAGAAATATATTTTTACTGCGATTATATTAAAACAGGTGGTTACAGAGATTGCACTGTCATCCCAACATAGGATGTCAGTACAATATATATCAACAGACAAATACAATATGAAAGATATATATATATTCTATGTATCTAAGCCTGGGAGCTCCTGCTACTTTTAAAAGTTATATGTGAGGCCTCACTAAAAGACTTTCTCCCGTATCTTCTTTCTTTGCTAGCTAGAAATGACTCCTCTGATATTTGTAATCCAAAAGGTAGGTGAAAGTTAGCTCAAGGTGCTCCAGGTATAACTCCAAAAAACTATTTTACAAATGCTTGAGTAGTTAAAGTAGATAGCCCTCAAGCCTGCTCAGTGTCAGTTGCTCTGCTCCTCCGTGGGACTACAGATCCCAGCGAGGCCTGTATGTGAGTCTAACTGCGTGTGAAAGTTAACAACTGTGGGTCTGTGACCCACTCACCAACTGGATCAGAACACTGTGTAGTGGATTCGGTCCAGTGACTGCAGCTTGCTTCTCTGTCAACTGGGCCAGTCGCTCCGTTCCATTCCGCTGGATGGACCCAGTCCTCCGGTGCTTGGATGAGTGTCTCTGGATCTTCAATCTGGTCACTGTCTTTAGGAACCATGAGGTCACTTGTGCAAACAAGCGGGGTTGTGATCTGTGATGGCTGTGGGCCTCTTGTAACAGGAGGCTTCAGCACAGATCCTCACAGGCTGGCCATGATATCCCCAGAGGCCTAAAATGGCCACACGGGTTCCTTGTATGTCCTACCCAGCTTGCACTGCTAGAGAAAGTGTTTATGGGTAGGTCACCAAGCCTCCTGGGTAAAGAGGATCAACCTTCTAAACAAAACAACAGTCACTTCCTGTATTGTGTTCAATGGTTGAAAACAAAATTTATCCCAGTGCACTTTCTGTATTTGACCTCTAGATGGCGCCAAATACTAAGCTATTGAATTGTCCATAGGCTTGCGTTGTAAAACATTAGCATTACATTAATAGGCAAAAATATGTCCGCGCTACAAAAGTATCTCTCCAAAAATGAAATTTTTGTTGCAGGGGATGCCTGAAATCTGACTTGTATCTTAGGCAGACTTCTGGGAAAATTGGTGAGCCAATCACACAAGCAGGAAATGATGTTTCTGGAGAGTGGTCAGTACACACTCTGTGCACAGAACAACTCCAGGTAGCCATATTGCAACGCATTCTTAGAAAATTATAGTGGCTGCAGATTGTAAAGGAAAGGTATTTTTTAATAACATTCAATCACAATACGATTAGTGTCGCAATAATATTTTTTTCGGTATTTGCTATTTTTTTCCCCACGAAAGTGGAGTTACCCTTTAAACATTTTGCTGTACATAAACAATGACTAGAATCATCATAGCAGTTTGATCTTTATTAGTCACAGAGTTCATTTGGTATCATAAACAGCTTAATGTTTCCTATGTAACATAATGATTTTTTACGTGCTGTTAGGTCCAAACACTAATGCCCTGTACACACGATCGGAAATTCCCCCAGCAAAAGTCTGATGTGAGCTTTCGGTCGGAAATTACGACCGTGTGTATGCTCCATCAGACTTGCTGGTGGAATTCCCGCCAGCAAAAGATTGAGAGCAGGTTCTCTATTTTTCGGTCGGAAAAATTTCCGATCCGAAATTCTGATCGCCTGTACAAATTCCAACGCGCAAAATTCCGATGCATGCTTGGAAACAATTCGACCCATGCTCGGAAGCACTGAACTTCATTTTCTCGGCTCGTCGTAGTGTTGTACGTCACCACGTTCTTGGCGTTCGAAAGTTCAGAGAACTTTTGTGTGTATGCAAGCCAAGCTTGAGCGGAATTCCATCAGAAAAACCATCCAAGTTTTTTCCGACTGAAAATCTGCTTGTGTGTATGGGGCATTAGTCAGGTTTTACCTAAAGTACATTTAAATTCTAACAGTATATTTTTATTTGCTCTGTTAAATACAGCATAATTGTTAAATCTACCTGCTGATCATGCCAGATATCCAATAAGCTTGTAACTTTCTTTGATCTCTACCTCTGCTGCTCTGTTATCAGCTTGCATTGTACTCAGTTCTTTATGTGGACTTCAAAACACCCACCATTCTATGGAGATAATATGGGCGGGGGGGGGGGGGGGGTTCTGTAGTTACAGCACACGATTCCTGTTCTGCAGTGAAAACTCTGCTCCTCCATAGAAACAGTAAGTGAGTGGACATTGTCACCCTAGGACATAAATTGTATTACTGTCAAGATCACCAGAAAAAATAAAAAAAAATGCCTTGAAAAGAAAACTAATGTAGCCATTACATCATGGACTTGTGAGCTACAAAATTATACATTTTTGTTCTTGGCTTTAAATATGCTTTATTATAAAACTCCAGTTTTGATTAAGAAAACATCTCTCCAGGTGAGTTGAACTATATATTTTTCAAGGATTTCAAAAATCTTATTGGTGTTTCTCAGATTTTGCAGTACTGGATATATTATTGAAGCACATACCAGCCCTTTTATCTAAATGACTGCTAAGTGGGAGGATCTGCCACCACTATCACTGTGTGATTACTGTCAGCGTTGTAAAAGGAAAAGTAGTAAACTATGCATCTCTTTCATCTGCCAGACTCTTTGAAATTGCCTTACCAAAACTTGAAGCTTATATTGCAGGGTCACCTATAATTTGACTTCGGGATTAGCGCATATTTATGGGGAGAGCAGTAAGCAAATTACTCAAGCTGTTTTCCAGTCACACCTATTTCTCTTTTTTGCTTACTTACTATTCAGTATTCTTAAGTGATGACTTGTAAACTTGGCTCTGCTAACCACTAACTGCATTGTAGCTTTATAACCGCTAAATGCCAGTTGCACTTTTGGCTGCTTAGTAGATTTTATTTTATGATCAAGGTGTTTATCAAGCAATCACAAAGCTTTTGTCAAGCTTCAAGCAGTTTTCTTGAAGCTTGTAAAGCATCTTTTAACTCCAATCTGGGGATGTTGAATACAGATCTTGATGTGAGTGCTTAGTGTTGCTTTAACCAAGCCTTTAGCAGGCAACAACCTGCTTTCAGCAAACTTCAAGTAGTTCTGAACTTCTGATTGTTAAGAAAACTGCTTGAAGCTTGCCGAAAGATTTGTGGATGCTTTGAAAATACTTTGGGGGCACATTAGACTTTAAAAGCTAAAGCCTTTGTGAATTAAGATTATTGCACATGGCCTTGGTTTTTATTTTGTTATGCTCAGTATTATTAAATGTATCTTTTTCTTATAGCCTGTTGTAAAGCTCTATAGAATTTGATAGTGTTATAAAAATATAGGATTATAAAAATGATAACATATACATTCTAAAACCTATAGTCAGTTATTCCACATAACCACTTCAATACCTACCACTTTCCCCCCTTCCTGCCCAGACGAATATTCAGCTTTCAGTGGTGTTGAATTTTGAATGATAATTGTGTGGTCATGCAACACTGTACCCAAACAACATTTTTATCAATTGTTCCCCATAAATAGAGCTTCCTTTTGATGGTATTTGATCACCACTGAGGTTTTTATTTTTTGCGCTACAAATACAAAAAACACAGTGTCAGGCTAATATTCATTCCTGGGTTATACTCTATCTCCAGGTGAATGGACACTGGTAGACCAAAGGTCTTTAGACAGGAAGTGTTCCCCTATATAACCCCTCCCACACAGGAAGCACTTCAGTTTTCTGCTAGGTGAATGGCACGGTTTGTTTGAGCTCTCTGAGGTCCAGGTCTCTAGTCTCACAAATGATTCTTAAATGAATCAAGGGATTGACTGATCAGATCTATTTGAAACAGGCTTTATATGCTTAGATAAATGGTACCCGAGTCTCGCAAAGAAGACTGAAGATCCTGCAATGTTTTGCCTGTAATGCGGCCTCCAGGCACTGGACCCTGCAAAGTGGAATCCTGGACACCCCAGCGCTATGGCATTCCTACAGGGTGCTGTACAGGTCCAAGAGAGTGGTCCCTAAACAGGAAAAGGTTACCCAGTCCTTAAAGGTCTTCAAGTGACAGAAATACACCATGCTGGGTGAAGTTTGGGCTCTTAGTTTCTAAATTGCCCTAAGTGAAATCCCTTTACTATTATTGTGGGGTGTCCCAGTGATTGTACCAATCAGTCAAGCAAGCTAGAGGCGGGATATTTATGTGCAGTGACCACACGGGGGAGTTTTGGGCTAGCTGTGGGTGTTTGCAAAGTGTACCTTATTTGCTTGTGTCTGGCTGTTTATAACCTGTATGATGGTGCACAATGGTGTGCCATTTCACCTTGGTTCACCATTGCGCACCTGCGTTCGCAAGAGTGCCACTGTGTTCAGCAGTTGTTGTTTGGTGGCCAGGGCCTATGTGCATTCCCAAAAGCGCCACTGGACTTAGCAGTTGTTTGGCGACCATGGCTCATGCAGCTTCGCTGCACATGCGCCGTAGCCTTTATCTGGGTGCACAAGGATTTGCCTTATACGCGAATACAGCCACGCATGTTTTCCGGGACCACGTGAGTATGTGTGCGAATGCATGAACGCACAGAACGTTCCGGCGCACACCAAGCTTATATAAGCTGTATATGCCAAGCATGAGGTGCTTCCAGAAGGCAGCTGTGGGACACAGAGCAGGCTCTGAATAGACACTTGCAGCGGTTCATTCTTTCCTTACCGGGTCACGTGAGTAATCAAGTGTTGCTTGGCAGGCTAAAGGTGCTTAGCAGGATTGTTACATAGGGGCTTGGGAGCAGTATTAAAGGGTCTCCCTTCTGAAGTGTTTTAATACTACACCCAAGTGCTCTCTTTTTGTGGTGGGTAAAAGTCTTTAAAAAAGAGGAGCAGGACTAACACTATAGGGAAGGGTACACCAATGTCATCAGTAGTTCCTGATGAACTTAGTCGTATCCATAGTGTTTTTATCCCCTGAAAGACCAGAGGCTTCCAGGCATTCTGAGCCGATGCTCCTATCTGGTATTGTGCCTACAGTCAATGCTGCTGCTTCACCCTTTATCACTAAGGATGAACTGTCCTCGGCCCAAGCTGGGTTAGAATACAGGATTGCTGGCATGATTGTCTCCATCCCTCAGGATAGCAGGAAGCATGAAAGATCTCCCTTCCCAGAGCCTCCTAGTCTGGAGCAGGAATGGGTTGAGATGGGGAAGAGCTTAAAGCTCAGGACTCTGTAGAGGGCCCGACAGATGAGTCTACTTCTGAGCAATCTGCACAGGAAGATATCCAGTTGATTTCTGCCTCTCAGTTGCAGAGGCTTTTGATCCCGACTCTGTCTGAAATCGTTTGTTCTGCCTTTAAGTTGCCTCTTGCAGAGGTGACTGAGCCCCCCTAGTCCTCTTTGGGATCGCTGAGGCCTCTTCAGGCCGCACAGGCTTTACCTCTACATCCTCTGTTGGAACAGGGGGTGTATGCTGATTGGGAACATCCTGACAGGATTTTTGTTCCTCCTAAGAGGTGTTTTCCTCTCCTCAAGGCTATTGCTCTGGGACACAGAGATCTCTCCCCTCTTTTTTTAGGATTCAGTGCTTGCTACAAAACTGAAGTGCTTTCTGTGTGGGAGGGGTTATATAGGGGACCACTTCCTGTCTGAAGACCTTTGGTCTACCAGTGTCCATTCACCTGGAGATTGAGTATAACCCAGCAGGTAATGAATATTAGCCTGACACTGTGTCCCATGATGTACTCAAAGAAAAGGATTTTACAGGTAAGTATGATGAAAAAATCCTATTTTTTTCTTAGTTTCTGTTACAAAACTTTGCAAATAAGTATGTTTCCTCCTTCACTGATGGTGCCCATCAGTGAAGGAGGAAACATACTTATTTGCAAAGTTTTGTAACAGAAACTGAGGCAGTACTGATTGGCACTGATGAGATGGCACTGATGATGAGGCACTTATATGCAGCGCTGATGGACACTGATAGGCAGCACTGACGGTACTGATAGGTGCCACTGCTATATATATATATATATATATATATATATATATATATATATATATATACTAGACTGCCTGTTTTTATAGTCTACACTGAATGCAGAGTATATATATATATTATACTGTATATTATATATATATAGATATATATATATTAATACACTGCCTGCACTGTATATATAGTTTACACTACACTGACTACACTATATATATATATATATATATATATATATATATATTAAACTGCCAGAGCACACTGTGATTGGCCAAAGCAGATTGCCAAGACCCTGAAACTGAGCTGCAGCATGGTGGCCAAGACCATACAGCGGTTTAACAGATTCCACTCAGAACAGGCCTTGCATGGTTGACCAAAGAAGTTGAGTGCACGAGCTCAGCGTCAAATACAGATATTGTCTTTGGGAAATAGACGTATAAGTGATTCCAGCAATGTTGCAGAGGTTGAAGGATGCACAAGAAAGCCCACAAACAGTTTGCTGAAGACAAGCAGACTAAGGACACAGATTACTGGAACCATGTCCTCTGGTCTGATGAGACCAAGATAAACTTATTTGGTTCAGATGGTGTCAAGCGTGTGTGGCAGCAAACAGGTGAGGAGTACAAAGACAAGTGTGTCTTGCCTACAGTAAGCATGGTGGTGGGAGGGTCATGGTCTGGGGCTGCATGAATGCTGCCGACACTGGGGAGCTAAAGTTCATTGAGGGAACCATGTAGGCCAACATGTATTGTGAAATATTGAAGCAGACTGGGAGACTGGGCCGCAGGGCAGTATTCCAACATGATAATGACCCCAAACACAACTCCAAGACGACCAGTGCCTTGCTTAAGAAGCTGAGGGTAAAGGTGATGGACTGGCCAAGCATGTTTCAAGACCTAAAAACTATTGAGCATCTGTGGGGCATCCTCAAATGGAAGGTGGAGGAGCGCAAGGTCTCTAACCTCCACCAGCTCCGTGATGTCATCATGGAGGAGTGGAAGAGGACTCCAGTGGCAACCTGTAAAGCTCTGGTGAACTCCATGCCCAAGAGGGTTAAGGCAGTGCTGGAAAATAATGGTGGCCACACAAAATATTGATACTTTGGGCCCAATTTGGACATTTTCACTTAGGGGTGTTGCCAGTGGTTTAGAGGTACATCCAATCTTAAATGCCGCCCTGCCATCGCGAGAGCGCTCGCGTGCTGGTCGGGATTCGATCCCCGCGGGCATACCCGCGATCGTCTCACGGGGCGGCTGAATGGAGAAATGCTGTTGTATACAGCATTTCCCCATTCTGCCTAGCAACTAGTGACACTGATGTGATTGGAGCAGAGATCAGTGTTCACTAAATGAAAGCCCAGCCCCCCACAGTTAATAACACGCCCCTAGGAACACTTAACCCCTACACTGCCACCCACTGGTTAACCCCTTCACTGCCAGTGTCATTTACACAGGAATCACTGCATTTATATAGCAGTGATTGCTGTATAAATGACAATGGTCCCAAAAATGTGTCAAAAATGTCCGATGTGTCCGCCATAATGTCGCAGTCCCAATAAAAATTGCCTGATCGCCGCCATTACTAGTAAAAAAAAAAATATTAATAAAAATGGCATAAAACGATCCCCTATTTTGTAAACGCTATAACTTTTGCGCAAACCAATCAATAATTGCTTATTGCGATTTTTTTACCAAAAATATGTAGAAGAATACGTATCGGCCTAAACTGAGGGGAAAAAAAGTTTTTTTATATATTTTGGGGGGATATTTATTATAACAAAAAGTAAAAAATAATGCGTTTTTTTCAAAATTGTTGCTCTATTTTTGTTTATAGCGCAAAAAATAAAAACCGCAGGGGTGACCAAATACCACCAAAAGAAAGCTCTATTTGTGGGAAAAAAAGGACGCCAATTTTGTTTGGGAGCCACGTCGCATGACCGCGCAATTGTCAGTTAAAGCGACGCAGTGCCGAATCGCAAAAAGTGGTCTGGTCTTTGACCAGCAAAATGGTCCGGGGCTGAAGTGGTTAACAGTGACACTTGCAGACCAGATGCCACTGATATTTGCTTGTGTGACTCGTTTTTATTTACAGCTATTTGTAATGATTAATATATGTCTAAAATGTATAGGACACACAGTTTATTATGGCACATGTATCTCAATTTAGTTGTTTGATGATCTGTATAAAAACATATACATCAACCACTAAATTAATCTTCCTTAGTAGTGCAGAACACAAGGTGTACTGGGAAATGACTTAGCAGGAATTTCTGCTTGTTTATCAGCCTGCTGCCGAAATCCAACAGAGATGATGCCTAGTGCGTGTCTTGTGCCAATCAAGCATGGTGAGTTTCCAGGTCGGTGATTCAGTAATGCCAGGAATAACAGAGTCATTCAGAAAGAACACCGTTGGCTGCGATACAGCTTGCCCGCACTAATATGCCAGTCTGGCAGACGCATCTTACCATCCCTCTGTTGCACTGTGCCACCCTGCATGATCATTTATTGCTGCATCGGAATTCTAGCGTGCTGGCAAACTGGAGTACAGCCTCAAGCACTCATCAATGCAGAATGTTCTACATAGAAAAAAAAAAGATGTTCTTTCAGTAGTTCTGTCAAATATTATTCCTATTACAGTGGAATATATACACCTCGTGTTTCATTTGTTATTATGAAATAAATACAAGAGAAGCATTTATTGTCGTGTTGTTTTAAAGAAGTGAAAAACGGAAACTTTTACATTTGTATTAAATGAGCATTTTTATGTCGGTAAGAAGTTGGATGGAAGGAAGAGTCTTACGCAATGACATTAAATATCCCGCAAAGGAATATGATAGTATCAGCATATATTGCAAAAAAGTTATTATATTCTCCAAACTATGACAGACCATTACCATTCCTGCTGACTCCAAAGTTTTTCAACTATTAGATCCTATCCAATTTTTTTTTAGTAATAGAAATATATAAAGAGAAAAGATCTTGTGAGATATTTCATAAACTCAGCTAGATGGTTTTTACATGCACAATTTCAGTTGATCTAAGAAATGTTTCAGCATGCTGGCAAATTGTTGTAATAAAGAAGAAATCCTGCAATGAATCACTGTGTTCCTTGTTTGATTAGGCAACAGCAAGCCTAGCATCCAATTAGGTATTATGTAATTGCTTTTATAGTGGGTTGCAGAATTGAATGTTTGGTCAAATTGTTCTGGGATATAATAAGGTTGTCCTTTGCAAGTCTGTACTGTACAGTTAAAAGTGTTACTAAACCCATTCAGTATATCTGGTCTCCCACAGTACACAGAACATGGAAATGCAATAGTTTTAGTAAATATAAACTGCTAAATACCTTTTCTCATCAGCAGTATATAGGAGTCTTGTGATTTGTATCACTGTCTGCTTAGGCTTGTAGGAGGAGTTTTCACCCCCCCCTGATTCTCTGTGTGGACAGTGCCGATTGGCCCTGTGCTGATCACATGCACTCTCCCAAGAAAACAAAAAAACAACTCTCTAGCAAGACACACCAAACTGAGCATGTGCAGCCTGACTCCTAGTGCTCTGTTCTCTGAAGAGATGGGTTGAAGTCAGTTAAAGCGGAGTTCAACCCTAAAGTAGAACGTCAACTCATCGGAACCCTTCCCCCCTCTGGTGCCACAGTTGGCACCTTTCAGGGGGGAGGGGGGTGAAGATACCTGTCTAAGACAGGTATTTGCACCCACTTCCGTCTGGGCATAGACTCCCACTGGAGTCTATGCTTCTTCTTGTCCTGACGCGCTGTCTGCTGGGACACACACAGGTCCCAGAGACAGCGCAGACCATTCCCATTCCCATTCCCATGCACAGTAGGGAACCGGGAAGTGAAGCCGTAACGCTTCACTTCCTGATTCCCTCACCGAGAATGGCGGCGGCAGCAGACGAGAGCCGAGCGATCGATCGGCCTCGGCTGCTGACATCGCTGGACCCTGGGACAGGTGAGTGTCCATTTATTAAATAGTAGTATTTATAGCTGCTGGCTTTTAATATTTTTTTTTGGGGTGGACTCCCTCTTTAAAGAAGAGAGAGACTGGATCACGCAGCCTTTATACACAATGCTGAGGATTAACCCCTTAGGTTCGACAGTGAGTATACCTAGCATGCTTTACTACATATACACACTGATTTTACTGTTGTGGGTTTAGTAACACTTTAAATGCTGATTTCTGATTAGCAGCTATAGGTTACTGAACATAATTATTCTTTGCATTTTAGTCATTCATAATGTCAAATGATATTAGCAGCATTGTGATAATGCCATCTTTAGTTATTTGAAGTGCTACACAAAAGCAAGCTACTCCTTTCCCATTTGGAACTGACTGCAGAGATACTGAACCATCAATTGTTTACAGTTCAGTTATGTGATATGGTAAATGTTCACTTTCAGAGGATGTATAGAACTGGTTGTAGCAATCTCTTAAATTTGCAGTCTCTCGTCACATCTCTCCAAGGTATTCACTGTCCATTTGCATTCACTCTTCTTCTGAATGTTACAGTCTCTATACATAGGAGTCTATCACAAGGGTATCCTCTTTTAATGTAAGTCATTGTAAGTCGTTAAACATAGCAGTCTCTCCACATTGGAGCCTCTTTTTTATATACCCTGTTTCCCTGAAAATAAGACCTAGCATGATGGTCAGTGATGGCTGCAATATAAGCCCTACCCCCCAAATAAGCCCTAGTTAAAGTCCTTGTAGGTCTTATTTTCAGGGTAGGGCTTATTTTCAGGGAAACAGGGTAGGGCTTATATTGCAGCCATCACCGACAATCACGCTAGGTCTTATTTTCGGGGAAACAGTATAGATACACTGGTTTAAAATAGACATTTTCTATCCAACAAAAGTGCAAAAAAAAAAAAAAGAAGAAAACAACACTTTGCACCAGTTTAATTTTGTCTTATGTCTAACTGTAATGCATGGAACTAAACTGCATACCTTTGCTCCAAAGGTCAGACACCTGTGTTCTTCTCCTGGGTGCCAGTCTTTGGGTATCTCGATTGGCCTACGCAGCCTACGACTGAGGTCAGTCCCATGCATTCACAAAAGTCAGTAATCTCAACACAATCACCCTGTACTGGAAATGTGAAGCTCAGTGTACATGCTGCAGTGGATTGCAAACAGGCAGGTACATGTATCTTCTGCAATAAAAAGGTCTACCTGTGCATAATTGTATTTTTTTGCCTTTAGTTCAACTTTAACAGGCAAACTAAGCAATATTTTGGTGTTAACAATAAGTTTGGTGTTAAAGCGGGGTTCCCATTTAAAAAAAAAAAAAGTAAAGTCAGCAGCTACAAATACTGCAGCTGCTGACTTTTAATAATCGGACACTTACCTGTCCCAGGGTCCAGTGATGCGGGGGGATCGAAGCCCTGCTCATCTCCCCCTCTGTTTGGCGGCGCCGGCATTGTAACTGTGCATGCGCGAGCGGCGTCACTGCCGTGATTGGCCGTGCGATCATCTGGGACCTGTCACGTGTCCCAGATGATTGACAAGAGGGAAGTGACGTCAAGAGTCCAGGCACTGAAGGAGGCAGACTACGAGTGACCCCTTAGCAACAGCCATTTAGAGGTGAGTAAAAAATAAATTCCAACTTTTTTATTTATTTTTTAGGCACATTCATGTTTTTTTTATTTTTTGGGTGGAACACCACTTTAAGGTTTAAAATAGCTGAAGACTGGGGGTCTCCAGTGCTTGGAAAGTTAGGACACAGTGGACAAAAAAAACTTGAGAACACCTGATTTAGATGAATACACCTGAGCAGTCAGTCAGCCACCCAAGGGGGTAAGTTACACAGGAGTTAGTATTCATATGTATAATAAAAGCAAACAGTTTGGGGTTGATTTACTAAAGGCAAATAGACGGTGCACTTTGCAAAATTGCAGTTGCAATCTACAAGTGCAGCTGCTCCAGAGCTTAGTAAATGAGAAGAAGGTCTGCTGCCTTCCATCATCCGATCACGTGCTAGCAAAAGTGCTGTTTTTTAAAATTTTCCTTACACGTGATTGGGTACGCTTTGCAAAGTGCAGCTTTACTTCATTTACTAAGCTCTGGAGCAACTGCACTTGCAGGGTGCAAGTGTACTTTGCAAAGTGCACAGTCTATTTGCCTTTAGTAAATCAACCCCTTTGTGTCTGGGCAAAATATTTCTCAAACATTTAGCTATGATTGGAGGAAAAAAAGTGAAATAAATACTATTACACCAAGGCCTTTGTGGGTATTAAATAAGACCGGGAAAGCCCAGCATGCAGTTTAAGAATGCTGCCAGTGAGTGCTGCATCTTTATTGTGTTACCATGACAACCGATGTGAAAAGCATTGTCCCGTATCTTCCTCTTCAAGCATTCTCCAGAGCATGCGATGCAGTTCTGTAATTTTCTTCACTCACATTTTATCCTTATGTTAATCCCCTTCAAGTACTGTAAATGATGCTCAAATCTCTCCATTAAAGATATTTTATTCCAGCAAACGATGGTCTGATAGGTATGCACACAACACTATAAAATAGGATGGGTATCGGTGGAATTACTGGTGATGCAGGCACTGTATATGATTGGTGTACGCTCGACAAAACACAACCTGTTTAATGAAAAAGAAAAGTGTGCTACTTACTTCATATTAGCTCTTACTTAAACCGATACGCTGATGGATATTCATCAGTCTTTAGATTGTTTGCGCTTGCTGTGTAGAAAAACATTTCACTTTGCTGAGTTTATTTAAAAAGAGTGTTCCATAAATCGCTTTTAGGCCGATGTTACACTACCTAGAAAACTAACCAGTGGCAGGACAAATGCATACCTCCCAACTGTCCCTGATTTTGAGGGACTGTCCTGGATTTGGAGCAATGTCCCTCTAGTCCCCCTCATTTGTCCCTTATTTTGGTCTGATCTATATAGTTGTATATAAAAATCACGTTTTCCTTTCAAAAAGTGTTCCCCAGTGCTAAATCTTTCATCCAATTTCTAAATTGCTGCATTTGTACATTTCAAAAGCCAATATAAAGGAATAGTAGTGGTAAAAAAAAAGCCTTGTGGATTTAGTTAACTCTATTTTTTATTTTTGGTTAAGTCTCCTTTAAGGGGGTGTGGCAGGGGGCGTGTCCTATGCCTACATACATTTGCTAGTAGGTGTCCCTCATTCCCATCTCAAAATGTTGGGCGGTATGCAAATGTGTTTGGATGTCTCCCTCCCTCGCCAGGTGGATGAACGGGATGTTGGTCTCTTGCTGGAAACTTAAATTCTGCACCAGAGCGAGGAAGGGACGCTTGGCTCATCCAGCTAGCAGGGGAGCAATATCCGTACAAGCAGGTGTATGTGTTTTCTCTGCACAATTTAGACATCCATTCACTGGAAAATTCTCTCAACAGGATCGATCTTACTAAAAAAAAATTATTCTGAATTACTTAGTATGAAGTACTGTAGGTTTTATTAGGCTTATAGGTGTCATAAATCATTTTGTATGTCCATGAATAAAAGGAATACAGTTCTCAGAGAAAACAGTAAAACAGATGCACTTGGTTTGATAAGTAAGCAGTTACTATCACTTCCAATTGAATACAAAAAATACACGTGTTAGACATTTGTAACAATCAAATCAGAACTCTGTATTTACAGTCCATTTGAGTATTGGCTGGAGCTGTCTGTATTGTGCAGTAATTAGCCTAGGTTCACACTGATGCAGTGCAACTTTAATCTATTTTGCAGTGGGATTTCAGGCTGGGTTCACACTATTGCGAATTGGATGTGGTATTCACCGCATCCAATTCGCATAGCAGGAGATTTTGGTGGGCTCTCTATGGAGCCGGTTCACACATCTCCACGGCGGCTCTGGTGCAAATTGCACAGGAGCCCTGTGCTTCTTTTGGTCTGTTTCAAGTCCGAATTCAGGCCAAAATTCAGGCTGAAATCGGACCCGGAACAGTCAATGGAGATGCACTGGATTCCTGCTGTGAGCCAATGCAATCTCAAGTGTGAAACCAGCCTCAAGGAGTGGCTGCATCTGCTCATCTGCTCTCCATCTCTCTCTTTCTTTCCCTCTCTCAGTACATGGTTCAGCGGTGAGGAAGAAAGCAAAGACTTGTCCCCTCCCCCCAAACATACTGGAATCGTGTTACTTTTGGACAGATAAGCAACCTGCATGTGGTTACTAGTCAAGTCTATGGAGCTACAAAATTGCACCGCATTGCACTAAACTCCCTTTTTAACCGCTTGCCAACCAGCCTCACGGGAGCAGGCGTGCGCGCACCCGCTGCACAGCAGGGGTGCCGATGGTCGTGGCCGACGGTCGCGATGACCGCCAGCCACGAGCAATCTCGAGCACGAGGGACAGAACACGGAAGTGTGTGTGTAAACACACAAATCCGTGTTCTGCTCTGAGAGGAATGACAGATCGTTTGTTCCTATTAGCTAGGAACCATGATCTGTCACTTCCTTTAGTCTATCCCCTCCTCCTTCAGTTAGAATCACCTCCCAGGGAACACAATTAACCCCCTTGATCGAACCCCTAGTGTTAACCCCTTCACTGCCAGTGAAATTTTTACAGTAATCAATGCATTTTTATAGCACTGATCGCTGTATAAATTGCAATTGTCCCAAAAATGTGTCAGAAATTGTCCGATGGGTCTGCCATAATGTCGTAGTCACCATAAAAATCTCAGATCGTTGGCATTACTAGTAAAAAAAAAATAATAATAAAAATGCTATAAATCTATCCCCTATTTTGTAGATGCTATATCTCTTGCGCAAACCAATAAATATATGTAGAAGAATACATATCGGCCTAAACTGAGAAAACATTTGCTTTTTAAAAAAAAATGGGGATATTTATTGCAGCAAAATACAAAATATTGTGTTTTTTTTCAAATTGTCGCCCTTTTTTTTGTTTATAGCACAAAAAAAAAGAGGCTATCAAATACCACCAAAAGAAAGCTCTTTTTGTGGGAAAAAAAGGACGTCAATTTTGTTTGGGTGCGGTGTAGCATGACCGCGCAATCGTCAGTTAAAGCGAAGCAGTCCCGAATTGCAAAAAATGGCCCAGACGTTCAACAGCCAAATCTTCCGGGGCTGAAGTGGTTAAAATCACATCGGATTCACACTGCATATATGTGAAGATCTCTACTCATGTTATTTCACTTGTTATGTTATTCTACGCATTCTGGAATGTTTTCAAAATCGTATGAGTGTGAACCAGGGCTTAGACAGCTTGACTATACAGAAACGCTGAAAAAGCTGCAGTATTATGGGGTAAATTGTTGCACAATGCATGGCAATGCCTATGCTTCAAATAATGGAATACGTGACCAATGTGAAGAAGTACTGAATGTACAATGCAGGTATTTGTAGAAAAAAAAAGGAAGAACTATATACAATTACTGACTATAAATGCAATAAAAAATCTCTGGGGGTTTGGAAACATTTGCATATAGTTCATATAGATTAATAACACTATAGCACATCATTTTACAATGAATTCCTAGATTTTACATTTATTGCAGGATAAAATATCTCAGGTCACTTGCTGAATAAGGTGTTGTATATACAGAGATCATCAGCACAAACAGTATATCAGATTTGCATTTATTGTTTCATAATGCAAATAAATGTGCATTATTATTATTGAACCCCAGTATATATATATATATATATATATATATATATATATATATACATACATACATACATACATATACACACAATATATACACACACACACATACACACATACATTATATATATATATATATATATATATATATATATATATATATATATATATATTATATACACACGGTATATATTTCGAAAAACTAAATATATATACAAAATACATAAACGTAGTGTATGAGTATGAGTGGTATCTGCAGTTACGTTTAGCTTTACGCTATGATTCACTATTCTCTATTACAGATAAGCAATACAGCCTGGCCTCCTCTTCTTCCTCCAGATTGGACAATATAACAGCAGCATAGTGATCCCTATGCCCTCCTCTGTAAGGCAGCTCCAACTTTTAGATTTACAGCACTGGCAGTTTATAAAAATATTATAGATAATGCAAATGTAATTGCAGTTTTACCCTACTTGATCCCTTAAACCCATAGTAGCATGTGGAGTTTCCAAAGCAGAAAAGAAAAGGTGCAAATAAGAGGAACCAGGGGCGGACTGACAATTCATGGGGCCTTCGGGCAATAGGAGAAGATTATGGGGCTCCCGGGCAATAGGAGATTATGGGGCCCCAGGCAATAGGAGATTATGGAGCCCCCAGGCAATAGATTATAGGGGCCCCAGGCAATAGATTATGGGGCCACACTGTATACACACACACACACACAATATACACACACAGAATACACATACACACTGAAAAGATACTGGAGAGGCGGGGCAGCTATAATCTTGGGATTTAAAAAAAATAATGATTTTTACATACTGTCCCTGGTTTTATTGAGGCTGGCAACCCTGATGGGGCCCCTTAGTGGCATGGGGCCCTCGGGCAGTGCCCGAGTGCCTGAATGGTCAGTCCACCCCTGAGAGGAACCCTGGTGCTACTGGTGCTACATTTGCATGGTATAATTTGCTGCAGGGCATCTTTTATATTCTTATGCACTGGGCCACCTCTGAGACAGCATCAGAATATAATATAATAAAGTATTTTTTTGTTTTCCATGTCATATATTACGGCACACAGATGGTGTTAATAGGTTCTGTATGAATCAGGTTCGATTTCAAGAAAAAAGAATCTTCATGGTTAAAGTTAGGCAGTTTAGGTTTCTGGATGATCTGGTGATAGAGGTAGGGGTTTGGCGCAACCCTGGTGTTGTGAAGTAGCCGGTAGTTGACTGGTCACGGCCTGATTCACAACACCAGCTGCTTCACCATACCATGATCTTGTGGAAAGCTGGCCTCATTCTTGCACTCAAGGAGAACAGATGTGACTTCAGTAATTGCCCTTGGCATAAATCTGTGTGAGGAAAGAAAAAAAAATGCAGTGTTACATTATGCATCAAAGTTAAAATGTTTCTAATAAATTCATTTTCATTTTTGCAATGTTAGCTTCATGATTGGCTTTCAGATTCACAACAGACACCTGCCGGGTTCACAGCCGACTCTACAATTACAGTTAAGCTGGGTACACACTATGAGAAAATTGGAAGAATAACTCTGTATGAAGCACGATCGTTGTGTGTACACAACTTTCAGCATCCGATTCAGACTTTCTGAATGAAAATTTGTAAATGAACAGTCCCACCACCTATTCGTTTTTCGGCTTCACAAAACAGATGATATAAAAAATGATAGATGTCATCGCCTCCTCGAATAATAGAGAGGAACAATTCTGCAAAACTTGGTTTTACTGAATAGACTACACATTATCTCCAGAATACCAAGCATTGCTATCAACTCTGTGAGGGATACTCTTTTCTGGTCTTTCTGGATGTCAAAAACCTGACCTTGACATTGAGAACAGTAAAACAAAGGATTCGCCCTGGGACTTTAATGCCGCGTACACATGACCGGAATTTTCGACAGCAAAGGTCCGTCGGACAATTCGATCATATGTGGGCTCCATCGGACCTTTGCTGTCCAAAAATCGGACGGACTTTAGAAATAGAATTTCTAAATTCTAAATAAAATTCTATATAATTCTAGATAAAAAATCAAAATTTTCCGCCAGAACTCCGCCCGACCCAGTTCCTATGGAGAAATCCGCTCGTCTGTATGCTAGTCCGACGGATGAAAACTGACGCTAGGGCAGATATTGGCTACGCTATGAACTTACTTATTCTAGTCCGGTTGTACGTCATCATGTTCAAATCTGTCGGACTTTGGTGTGATTGTGTGTGGCCAAGTCCGTTCATTCGGAAAGTCCATCGGAACTCCACCGAATGTCCGTCGGGAAGACCGTCGGACCTAGTCTGTTGGAAAGTCCGGTCGTGTGTACACGGCAGTGAAGTTGGTACCGTTTCTGCCAGAAAACATAAGACCCCTTTCTCACTGGGGCGTTTCCCCTTTTTCCCCATTTTCCCCTTTTTCTTGACATTGAGAAGTCCCCCCCCCGCACCTTCTTTTGCCTCCCTTCTCCTAGGGTACTTTGTTATCTTCTTCTCTGTGAAGCTCATATTTAATTGTATGTTAAGTGATATTGCCTCAGGTACAATTACCCTAGTGATCGACAGCTCTATTTTCACAGCGTGTGGTCCGCCATCATTGGTGGTATCTGCTTTTTACACCTGAAAGGTCTTTTCATGTCAGTAGGGCTTTTCATTGTCATGTAAGTGATTCCTGTGCTTTCTGTATAGGTTATGGTCAACCAGTTGTTGTTGCTGAGACTGAAACACAATAGGGATAAAATGTCCAACCGGCTGCAGTGCTGATCAGTGTATTTTGACAGCAGGGAAGTCCGCTGTCAGAATACAGTGGCACAGTGGGGAGGATCCCCCATCCACATTGAATGTGTGGATGGGGGGGGGGGGGGATCAGGTCAGTTTTTTTTTTCATCATACAAGAACAGAACAAATGATTTTTGTTTAATGTGTACTGTTTTTTGTATGGTTTTCATACGAGAAAAATCAGATATGAAAGGCTGCGCATGATCAGGAACAATAAACAAAAAAGCCTTGGTCATATGAGCATTTCCATACAGTACATTATTTCCATCCTTGATTCTGACTTGCTTTGAAACATCAAGGAAAACCAGATGATTGTTGCCTGATTTTCTCATAGTGTGTACCCAGCTTTACTGGTTTGTAAATGTACACCATGGGGAGCACTTATACTGCCCTTACAGCCATTACCAAATTCCATACAAGTTACTAGAATTACCACAAATGATAATTGATTTTGTATTCTCTAAAGGTGTAACCAGGGGATGGAACCAAGGAATGGTGCTCAGAGGTGGGTAGAGGGTGGAGACAAGTGGTGATTCAGAAAAAGGGAGTACCTGCACCTATTCACTGAGAAAAAAAGTCTTGCTTGTAATACATTAGCAAATAGGGAAACACATACTAATGTAGCCTTTATCCAACAATAAAAGGCAGGTTCTAAAATGCTTTTTTACACTATGAACTGCTGCATGAAAAACTGTCATTAACCACTTCAGCCTCGGAAGAATTTACCCCCTTCCTGACCGGGCCATTTTATGTGATATGGCCCTGCGTCGCTTTGACAATTGTGCGGACGCTGTACCCAAACAAAATTGATGTCCTTTTTTTCTCACAAATAGAGCTTTCATTTGTTGGTATTTGATCACATCTGCGGTTTTTATTTTTTGCGCTATAAACAAAAAAAGAACGACAATTTTGAAAAAAACACAATATTTTTTACTTTTTTCCTCAGTTTAGGCTGATATGTATTCTTCTTTTTTGGTAAAAAAAATCGCAATAAGCATTTATTGATTGGTTTGCGCAAAAGTTATAACGCCTACAAAATAGGTTATTGATTTATGCCATTTTTATTATTATTTTTTTTACTACTAATGGCGGCGATCAGGGATTTTTATCAGTACTGTGACATTGTGGCGGACAGATCAGACACTTTTGACACTTTTTTGAAACCATTGACATGTATACAGCGATCAGAGCTATAAATAGCCACTGATTACTGTATAAATGTCACTGGCAGGGAAGTTGTTAACAATAGGGGGCGATCAAGGGGTTAAATGTGTTCCCTTAGTGTGTTCTAACTGTAGGGGGTGACACTGATTGGGGGAGAAGACTGATCAGTGTTCATATATACAAGGAACACACGATCTGTCTCCTCTCCCCTCACAGGACATGGATCTGTGTATTTACACACACAGATCCATGTTCCTGCTTTGTCACAAGCGATCGTGGGTGCCCGGCGCACATTGGGCCGACGGGCATGCGCATCGGGTCCTCAGTGATGCGGTGCCCCCTATTACGGCAGGAAGTGGGAGACGTCACATGACACCCGCCTGGGATGGGAGATCCCATCTGCGGACGTCATTTAAACATATGCAGGATATGAAGTGGTTAAAAACCCATAACTCAAATGCTTAAACTAGCCTGTATGTTATAGTTAATGATGTATGAAAAGCAATGAAAGTCCACGACCAAGAGAGTAAACCAGGGAATTATATTGTTAAAATCGTAATGCTTGCATCTCACAACAAATGAAGACATTTTATGCAGTGATGTATAATTATTATTTTTACTATACAGGATTTATATAGCGCCAACAGTTTGCACAGCGCTTTACAACATGTATAAGGGAAACGATGGCCTTTTAGGCTGGGTTCACACTGCTGCGGGGGGAGATCCGGATGTGATTCGCACCGCAAATCACATCCGATCTCCGTAGCGATGCGAGTACAGCCATACAGATAGTATGGCTGAATTCGCATCGGTCCCGCAGCAAACTCGCACGGGACCCTTTTTTTGGTCTGCAACAGAATCGGATCGCATGGGGGTTCACACCATGCGATCCGATTCCTGTGCGAGTCGGCAGATCGCACTGCGATATGCGGACGGATCTGGGGGTGTCATTAACATATCATTGACACTCCCAGCCGTCCGCATAGGGCAGTGTGAACTGCCGGCGGGAGGTGTGCGATGCGGGAAAACGCAGCGGATTCGCGGCGTTCCCGCATCGCAGCGGTGTGAACCCGGCCTTAAAGCAACTCTGTTGCTAAACTAAATCTTCTGCTGGTCCCCCTGCTCTTCTCAGTGGTTACTCCCTACCTCCCAACAATATCCTGTAATCGCATAGCAGTTGTCAGGAAGAACCACTAAGTGGAAGGGGACCAGGAGACTTAAACCTCATACACACGATCAGATTTTCCGACTGGAATTGTGTGTTGACAGACTGTTGGCCTAAAATCCGACCATTTGTATGCTCCATCGGACACTTGTTTTTGGATTTTCTGCATTCAAATGTTTGATTGCAGGATTATAAATTTTCCATGGACAAAGGTCTGTTGTCAGATTTTCTCTGCGTGTGTACACAAGTCCGCCATACAAAAGTCCAAAGTACAAACACACATGTACGGAAGCAAGGACGAGCCGGAAGCAATCGGTCTTGTAAACTAGCGTCCGTAATGGAGAATCAACATTCGTGTCGCGGCAAATTATGAAATCTCGAAATGCAGCGCACATTCCCTTCTTCTTTAATGGGACAGCTGTTAAGAAATAGGCAGCCTTGGATGCCTTCACATCATCCCTCTTTCCTCTAGGGATCCCTGTGGGAGATCTTGGAGTGCTCTGTGATTACTGTCGTCATGGGCTGTGGCTCTGCTCCCTTCTGAGCCTTTCTATTGGTCAGTGATATTGCTCTTTGCAGTAATAGGCTGATAGTGACGTGTCGGAACTGACATGGTGACCATTTACATAGTTCCTTAATTAATTTCCTTAAATTTCAAGGGTTACCTGCTTTAGTGGAAGTAAAGCCTAGGAATGAAGGTGCCTGCTAATCAATGTAAGTGATATTTGACTATATATTTTCTGCACATACTATGAAATTTAAGTAAGCAATCTCCTCAGTGAGAGTCGCTATTTTAAAAACTGTAATCGGGTTTGGGTTCAGGAATATTTGCTGCCACATGACCAGTCCAGTACTGGCTTATCTTTCTAATAACAGCAACAGACAATGTTTTCTAATTTATCCAGTCAGTAATATTACCTACGGAATGATTAACCAGGAGTATCTGGAAGTACCAGAGACATGAGGTTTATAGTCAGATTAGGAGATACTTATTTCATGTCTTAGCCCTTGTACACGCGGTCGGAAATTCTGACAGAAACAGTCCGATCGGATTATATTGTCAGAAAATCCGATCGTGTGTGGGCTCTATCGGACTTTTTCCGTCGGTAATTCCGACAGAAAAAATTTGAGAGCATGATCTAAAATTTTCCAATAACAAAATCCGATCTGACTTTTTCCGATCGTTTGTAGAGAATTCTGATCGGACAGTGCCACGCATGCTCAGATCAAAGTTTGAGAGCAAAGCTATTGGCTACTAGGCTGAACGAAGTCCCGTCGGGAATGAACGAACGTCATCACGTTCCGAACTATCGGATTTTCCAACAACTTTATCCAACCGTGTGTATGCAACACCAGTTTTGGACAAAATCCGTCAGAAAAAATCTGACGGATTTTGTGGTCGGAACAGTCCAGATTCATTTATGTGTGTTTTAAGGTATATGTATATGACTGGGAAGGCTCCCAAAATAGCATGTGCTATAGGTAATACTATTAGTTATTTTCAAAAATACTTTATTACAGGACTTTAGACAGTATTCAAAAACTCATTAAATAATTGATTACACCACCCATATTTATATATAATTGTACGTATAGAAAAGAAGGGAAGTATGAAGGGGGAGAGACACAGTCCTGACAAAAGATGGATGATTAGCTCTTTTAAAATCTATGGATGTAGAATCTTTATACCTGGCTTCCGCAAAGTGTGTGCAAAGGCCAATAGGCTATACATTTTTGGAAAAGAAAGAGTACTTCCCTGACTGTTACTACAAATGTCTGCTCTCACACAGCTAATGTAGCTTAAGAGGCAATAAATCACTTTATGTTTACCTACATGTTATCAAAAGGACCATTGCAAATGAGGTAGCACAGGATATGTGACATGGAGAAATAAAGTATTTTTACCACCCAGTGACTTATTTTTTTTATTATTATTTTTTTCTAAATTAAAAAGCATAGTTCTATACTTCTTGAATTTAGCCCCTACTCACCCATCATGTGGCAAAATATTGTAAATCTTTCCACAGCTGTACTATAAGAAAATAAACCTTCCTTCAGATCCACAAAGTCAGTTAAGCCAACATTGATCACTTTATTCCCCATACACACTATCAGTTTTTCTGCTGAGTTTTTCCTTCAGATTTACCAAAACCATATAATATGAGGTCAAACCTTAGGAGTTTCAATTTGTATGCAATCAGGCAGGCCCTTAAACTACATGGTTTTGGTAAATCTGAAGGAAAAACTCAGCAGAAAAACTGATAGTGTGTATGGGGATTTAGTAGTTTTGGAACACAAGCAACCTGAGCTTTCTAGTGGCTTCTGCTCTAATTAATACAACTTTTCTTTCACTCAACATGGCATAGATCGGTCATGGCAAACCTTGGCACCCCAGATGTTTTGGAACTACATTTTACATGATGCTCATGCACTCTGCAGTGTAGTTGAGCATCATGGGAAATGTAGTTCTAAAACATCTGGGGTGCCAAGGTTCGCCATCACTGGCATAGACAATGTGAAAAGGGACCACAATTCAGCACTGGGCACCCGGAACTGTTAGTGCTAACACAGACTCAAAAGCTGTTATTATAAACTTATACTTAGGGTATGTGGAAACTGTCATAGTTGAGCTTCCAATACATAGGGGCAGAAAATAGGTGCAGGAATTCAACCACGACCCTCTAAAACTTCCCTCGCCCCCCCCACACACCCTCCAAACGGCATCAAATGGTGTGGTCAAATTTCACTTACAGTGAAAGGGTCTTAAATTTGCATTAAATACAAGGAGTGCATAACGTACAGAGTGCTGAGTAGAGGGGGGGGGGAGGTTATGTTACACACAGAGTGCAGAGTTCAGGGGTGTACTACATGCAGAGTTCAGGGGTGTGATACGCACATTGTTTAGAGTTAAGGGGTGCTCTCCATACAGAGTGCAGAATTCAGGGGTGCACTTTGCCTTCTTCCACAGCTGCATAACTCTGCATCCCCTATCCACATCTCACTTTCACCCCTCTTCAGCTCTGGCCTCTGCATGTAACTCCCCTTCCACTGCCCCCATCTTCCCCCTCCCTCCTTAGAAGCTCCACCATCTTCCACCGAATGTCTTACTTGTATTGCTGTATTAAGTTGAAGCACCCAGCCAGCTCTAATACCTCCCCACACACTGTAGGTGGCTCTGTCTCTATCACTTGCGGGGAGATCATCCAGTAGGGGTTTTGGAATCTGCACTGTACCCCGGGCACCTTCATTTCCCTTGTTCCCACCCTGCACTCTGTGGGAGCTGTTCAGGAGATCAGATCTGTGGGAGCTGTTGGGAGATAAGCTGTCACAGATAAACACAGAAGCCGGACTTAGTTGTAATATCACTAAAGTGGTAGTAGTATCACTTAATAGTGGTGAGAAGGGAGCAGAAGGCCTGATCCAGAGTTGGTGGAACTGAGTTCCACCAAGTTCCATCTGAAAAAAAGCCCTGCATAGGGATTTCCTTGGTATCATGGAAAATCAATGTTTTCTGTGCTTTTTTATCACTGACTTGAAAAAAAGCATACAGATTGTACACTTCACTCTGATTTTCCAGACCTGTATGGTTGAACTACATTACTCTAAAATACTTTCAAAAGAATCATATTTGGCCTACATGCAAAACCCCTAAAAAAGGATTCAGCTGCAGTTTTCTGGGGGGGAAAAAAGCATATTTATAGATCACAAAGTGTAGAGAATATGGTATCCTGGTCTACATTATACGTTATAAAGAAAGATACATACCTTAAAACACAAAATAAGGCAAATTATACCATTATCATCCAGACTGTAGACTAAGAGCTAAAAAAACATTTCTGTAAGGGAGAATGTTTGCCTGCACATCCAGAAAAGGTATGTTTCATTTGTAAGCTTTTTGATCCATTGGTTCCAATTTAGCGAGAATGCGGCCTTTGAGAATTCAGTTGAATAAAATGTTATAGCCTATTGTGAATGGCATATAAATACTTGATCACTTCTGGGTCTGTGAAAATGTGATCACGTTTTTTATATGATTTAAGATTATAACTGCCCCTTGCCAATACTAAACTTAACCTTGCATGCTATGAAGGAAAATATATAACCAACATTTATTCAGTTCTATTTCATGAATCACTATCCTTTAAAGGTTGCTAATATACAATGACCTTTACTTAAAAACATGGTATAAAGAGAAATGGGCTCAGGAATTGCTGGCAACCAATCGAAATTGAGCTCTACAATGCAGTCAATCCAGCTAAAGGGAATGCTAGATTGGTTATGAAGGTTAATGCATTTTACCCTTTGCTACATGCATGACTAAATAAAGACATAAAATATTCTAATATAACCCACTGCCAAATTATACAGTTTACAGCACTGACAAGTATACATTATATCTAACAGATACACTGGTGAGTAGATAGGGAGATCCTGATAACATGCATGGAGGGTTTAAAAAAAAAATCATTCAATTCAATCAATATCCCCTTGGCCAATGTGCTGAATTAAAGGAAGGCCCCCAAAAAATGTTTATGCAAAAGATTTACTCTTTGAAAGTCACATCATAACTTCATTATGCAACATTTCGATCTGGGATTAACCCTCTGAAAGCGTTACTAAACCCAGTAATATGAAAATAGTTCACCACCACAGTGCCCACAGCTTATAAATCTTATTTTTACATTAAAATACTGCCACTTTATATCTTTTTGGCTGATCTGTATACCATGGTCACCCAATAAACTGCAGGCTTTGCCCAAGTGCTGAGTGTTCAGGTAGGAGGAGATTTCCACTACAGTCTGTGTCCTTATGCTTTTATAGGAGGCAGATCATCCATCAATCAAGATGTGACATCCCACCCACTGTTCTTTTTTAGTTACTGGGCACAAAGGAGGAGGGAGGGAGGGACTGGGCTGTCATTCGGGATCTGTATACACACCCAAATGTGTGATGGAAATATCATGTAACCTGGCTAGCTCTGAGAACAAGGAAATGTTCTCTCCAGCAATAGAGACCAAACTGAGCATGTGCAGCAGTACTACCCTCCCTGTGTCTTATCTGGACTTGCCAAGAGAGACCTTGCAGGAGGGGGAGGATCTGTCCATACAGAATCAAGCCTTTTTACACAATGTAGAGGATTAACCCCTTAAGTTCCACAGTGAGTATAAAAAGCATGCTTTACTGCATATACAGACAGATTTTACTGTTGTGGGTTTACTAACACTTTATGCTCTAAGGCTTCATTCATGCAGCTGTAAAAAAAATGCAGATAAAAGTGTTTTTTTAATTATGGATCTGAACACAGCCTTTATTCTTTTCAATTAGCCATTTAAACAGGTGCATAAACATGCATACAGATCCGTAACACAGAATACAAACATCTGCATCTAAGAACATGCACTGTACAGACTTGCGCGTATGAACGCATGTGTGTAAATTAAGTCTAAACAAAAAAGAAAAAGAAATTATCATTATGTTCGCATATGGGTCTGCATTTAAATGCATCTATATGCAAGTATTTTACTGAATATTATGCAGAAAACACATGACATGCAAAATGGATGCAGAGAAATTCTCATCCAATTTGCAATAGTGTGAACCCAGCCTAATAGTGGTCATACATAGTCTGAACTAAGGATGAGCTCCGGTGTGTTCGCACAGCCCACGTGCAGAGCCCGCCAAGAAGTCAGCACTGTGCTAATCACAGGCAGTGAAACATTGTCCCGATTCACGGCTGCAGAAATCGGGAAATGTCTCACTGCCTGTGATTAGCGCAGCGCAGTGCCGACTTCCTGGCGGGCTCTGCATGTGGGCTGTGTGAACACGCCGGAGCTCATCCTTATGCTCTGTACACGCGGTCAGACTTTCTCGAAGGAAAATGTACAATCGGGTGTGGGCTCCATCTGACTTTTTCTGTTGGAATTTCTGACACACAAAGTTTGAGATCTGGATCTAAAATTTTCTGACAACAAAATCTGATCGTTTAAATTCCGATCGTGTGTATACAATTCCGACGCACACAGTGCCATGCATGCTCAGAATAAATTACGAGATGAAAGCTATTGGCTACTGCCCTCTTTATAGTCCTGTCATACGTGGTTTACATCACCTCGTTCTGAACCATCGGATTTTCCGACAACTTTGTGCGACCGTGTGTATGCAAGACGAGTTTGGGCCAAAATCCGTCCGATTTTTTCCGACGGATTTTGTCATCGGAATGTCCGACCGTTGGTACAGGGCATTAGTCTGAACCTCAAGAAAACTCCATCAATATAGTTCATAAACTCCCAGCTCCATTTATGCGTTGAAACACTACCAGCTCTGCTTCTGTATGAGTTGGGTTTTTGATCACAACCAAGAGGAAGAAGCACAATCAGATACATAACTTTTTTGGGTATCAGGTGCTGAAAGAACAGCATATCCTCTGCTCTCCTACTGCAAAGAAAGCAGCAAAAACTATTCATTGGTCAAAAATTGAATGACATTGACAGCACTGAAAAAGATCGAATTGGATTCAATGTCACAAAGCTGCATACAGACAGAGAGCTCTGGAAAACGGGCAAATTCATTTTCACAACACTACCAATGAGATTTGAAAATGAGAAAGCTGTGGGTCACTTGAATATATCACATGGCAGGAAAAACTGCATATTTGCTAATAAACGTAGATGTTTCTTTAGCTGTATCTCTGGACATATCACTTCAGATGCATTTATGACATAAGGTCACGGAGCAATTGATTGCTGCAACAACCATCTGTACACTAATTACGTTGAGTACAGCTAAAAGTAACAGTTCCGTTTTTAACATCCCTTTCCTAGTCTGTTATTAGCTATTTCTGTGACTAGTAGGCTATTAAACATAAAGTTAAATTAGCCATTTAAAAACTCAAGGGGTGCCATTAAAGGACTGGAATAAGATAGGGGGTTGTGCATTCTTATTAGTTACAGAACTTTGTTATGAGAATAGTAACCTAGGACATATTAATCACAAGCCACCAATGATAACATGAGCAATTTTAGCTGGAAGTCTTCAAGTGGAACTTTCTCTCTCAATCAACATTAACTATTTTTAACCACTTCAGCCCCGGAAGAATTTACCCCCAAACTGACCAGGCCATTTTTTGCAATAAGGCACTGCGTCGATTTAACTGACAATTGCGCGCTCGTGAGGTGTTGTACCCAAAAAAAAAACTGTTTTTTTTTTCCCCACATATAGACCTTTCTTTTGGTGGTATTTGATAACCTCTGCGGTTTTTATTTTTAGGACTAGAGTGAAAATTTTGAAAAAATATATATTTTGTACTTTTGCTATGATAAATATCCCAAATGAAAAAAAAAAAACAACAAATTTATTTCCTCGGTTTAGTCTTTTTCATAAAAAAAATTGCAATAAGCCTATATTGATTGCTTTGCGCAAAAGTTATAGCCTCTACAAAATAGGGATAGATTTATGGCATTTTTTTTTTTTAAACTAGTAATGGCGGTGATCTGCGTTTTTTTATCGTGACCCGCGACATTGCGGCGGACAGATCGGATACTTTTGACACTTTTTGGGACCAGTCGTATTTATGCGATCAGAGTTAAAAATAGCCATTGATTACTGTATAAATGTCATTGGCAGGGAAGGGGTTAACACTAGGGGGTGATCAAGGGGTTAACTGTGTTCCCTAGGTGTGCTCTAACTGTGGGGGATGGGACTGACTAGGGGAGGAGACCGATTGGTGTTCCTATTTAGTAGGAGCACACGATCTCTGTCTTTACTCCTCTGAGAGAACCGGGATTTGTGTGTTTACACACACAGATCCTGGTTCTCGCTCTGTTACGAGCGATCGCCAGTGCTCTGCGGTCATTGCGCCTGCCGGGCATGTGCATCTGCCCTGGGGACAAGCTGCGGGCCCCTGCTAAAGCGTCTTATAGAGCCTACTTACAGCTATGACGGCTCTGCTGTTAGCATTAGTAAATAGATAGAAAGGTATATTATATTTACTTGTTTTTATTTTATTTTTTACATTTCTTCAGTTACTTCCTGGTTTCTGGTCTAGACCAAAATAATGTCATACATCCCAGGAATCTTCATCTTTTTTTCTTTCATCTGAAGGAGGAGTTTTTCCACTAAGCACTCCCACCTGTCTGCATGCCTGAGCTAAAGGCAAATGGATTCCAGGAAGTAAATGCTACATGAATTATCTGGCCTTTCTCAAGATGGTCACAGCTAGAAACGTTAGGTAGTGTTTTATACCTTAATGCATTCTACGCATTGGGGTAAAAAACCTTCTGGGTGCAGCTGCTCGCTCCACCCCCTTTATACTTACCTGAGCCTCACCCAGAGAGTAGCTGTTCTCCTGGGTCTCTCTCTCCTCATTGGCTCACACAGCAGTAAGAGCCATTTTCTCCTGCCACTGCCAATCACAGCCAGTGAGCCAATGAGGAAAGCATGGGGGGGGGGGGGGGAAGCCGCACTCTGTGTGCGAATGGACAGAGGCTTGCTATTGGGACCACTCGGTAGGGGGGGTGGAGCCAGAATCGCTGGTGGGGGACCCAAAAGAGGATTAGGGCTGCTCTGTGCAAAACCATTGTTTTGTATAGTATACAAGTATAACAGGTTTGTTATTATTATTATTATTTTAATCTTTCCTTTAGAATCACTTTCAATATTAAAAATGCATTCAATTGGTTTATTCTGCTCAAATACAGTTAAAGTGGTTGTAAACCCTTACAACACACTTTGACCTACAGGTAAGCCTAGATTAAGGCTTACCTGTAGGTCCAAGAAATATCTCCTAAACCTACACGGTTTAGGAGATATTTGCCGAAAGACAGGCACCGCTGTCTACGGCGCATGCGCGGCACCCGTCAACGGCGATATGCCGCTCGTGGCGGCTCCCGTGCGCATGCGCGGGAGTGACGTCATCGTGGCTTCACCGAATGACAGCGGCGGAGCAGCGAGACCCACCAAAAAGATGGATGCGCCAGACTACAGGGGACAGCGGTGACTTCGCTGGCTCCTGGGTCAGGTAAGTGACACATAATGGACTACTATGCGATGCATAGTAGTCCATTATGCTTTGCCTTTGCAGGGAATGAAAGGGGAAGTAAACTCATCAGGGTTTACTTCCTCTTTAAGTTCTGCTTTATTATTGCATTGAAATGTTATTGTCAAAAAAACAAAAAAAAAACTAATACAGCCAACCAAAGAGCATAATACTATTGAAGAAAAGAAACAGTTTCTGCTAGGGAAACCAGGTGTCACCCACCACATCTGTCTGGGCTTCAAAGTTATGCCCACAAACAGGTATGTAGTCCAGAGGACTGTATTGGAGTAATTAAAGTGGAGCTCCACCCTAAAGTGGAACTTCCACTCATCGGATTTCCCCCCCCCCCTCCGGTGCCACAATTGGCACCTTTCAGCGGGGAGGGGGGTGCAGATACCTGTATAATACAGGTATCTGCACCCACTTCCGGGTATAGATAGCCAAAGAATATCCACAGATGCCCACCCCATTGTGTTCTGGGAAACACACAGTTCCCAGAACACAACAGGGACCAGTGAAGACACGCAGCAATGCTTCACTTCCTGGTTCCCTGACAGAGGATGGCGGCGGGGGCAGCAGAGAGACGAGCGATTGCTTGTCATCTGCTGCCGACATCGCTGGACCCTGGGACAGGTAAGTGTCCATTTATTAAAAGTCAGCAGCTGCAGTATTTGTAGCTGCTGGCTTTTAATATTTTTTTTAAAGGTGGAGCTCTGCTTTAAAAGCTTTATTTACTTTATTTTATTTAAATAAAGGCACACATACAATGAATCACTGCTGATGCCTTGATGTGTTTTGCACTGAAAGGTGCTTAATCATTAGGCTATCAAAGTCTTATGATTAAAGCTGAAAACCTAGATTTACTTGCACTGTCCCCTAATGCAGTTTGTCCCGTGTCTGGCTGCTGTTTTGTTGTTCAAATCTTTTACTTTTTTAACCCTACATAGAGCTGTAAGCGCTGAGCTTCTGGGGGTAAAATGTACAGTCCCACCGGGAGTCCTAAGATCACTGTGCATCTCAGCCATTCACAAAACATCTTGCATTCTTTCAATGAATGCAAGGTGGTCTGCGATTGGAGGAGATGCGAATGAATGTCACAATCTTCTCTCCTCCAATCACAGGGCACCTTGCATTAATTAGGCAATCCAGCACTCGCGGCAGGACTGTAAGTTTCAGCCCCAGAAATTTGACGCTTAAAGCTCTGTGCAGGGTTAATGAAAGTAAATGTTTTAAACAATAAAGCAGCAGGACAGGCAGCATTAGGGGTACATTTTTTTAAGTGCAAATCGTCAGTTTCATCTGTGTTTATTTTAATATAACCTCCCTTCACTGCACTGCAGTCCTATGAATTACTTTCATGTTTGTGAGCAAACTTTGCAGCCCAGGTAAGGTTTAGGTTCAAATCCATCCAGAGCCTAACCTCGGGAGGGGCACTGCCAATTTATTTGCAGGCAATTTGTAGGGGAAATGGCTGGTGTTGGCGCTTCAATCATGATGGCACCATGGTTAATATGGTAAAATGGGTGGCCTTGCATATAATAAAAGTTACAAAGTACTACTGTGCACCCTCATCCTAATTGTATATGAACTAAATGGGTCGAAATCTCTGGTCTCCAGTCAGAGATATTTGGAAAATGTGAGCGGGGGGACTATTGCGGTACACATAAATAGATTGATTCAAAGTGAGAAAAAAAAGGAACATATTACATAAAAATAATAATACAATTTATTAGAATAAAAAAATGTTACAAATTCAAGTTGTATCACAATTTCATAGGGGAAGGTGAGGTATTTCAACTAGTTTTGCTTCTCAGCTTCTTCAGGAATTACCTTCATCTAAAATACATCAATTACTCATAAATATAGAAGATATGTAGATAACATCACAAATAACAAAATAACAATTACTTTGGCACAATAAGCATGGAGACAGTGAAAGCAAAAGTTTTACCAATACGCCCTTGCCCCTGGACAGGCCGGAGCCGAACTGGGGAGAGAAAAAGGCCTTACCTGGCGACTGGGAGGGAGATTGAACCCCAAATGTCGACCGATATCTAAACAGAGATATTATTCATTGATAAGTGAAAAATATAAGAAGGGAAAGTGAGAAGGGAAAAGGGAAGGGGAGAAAGGACTCCCGATTGTGAAGTAGGGAGAAGGTTAGGTACAGGCTCTGCCTGTAACCACCACTGCTCCTGAATGGTGCCTCATAGTGAAAATAATTACTAAAATAAGTGCCCCTAAGAAAAGATAAGTGATAGAAATAAGTGGCACTTAAGAATTAAGTGAACCCAGATATACTAAAGATGAATACAACTAAACGACCATCGAGACACCAAAAGACCACAAAAATCCAGTGCGACCGAAAAAGCTTCAAATGAAGTGCAGGGGGTGATAATATGTAATAAATATGAACAGGAAAAAAGAGCATATGGAGTGTGTACCAATCTGTTTAGCTTTGATACTTCTGTAGTGCTCTGCATTGCTAAAAAGGGCCATATGAATTTTTTTAGGCGGCTGTTATGCGTTGGTAACTCAACATAACAGGAATAAATAGACCATCTTCCCACTTTGTTTATTTGAGGGGAGTTAGAATAAATACTGGGGATAAAGCCCCCCCCAATGGGCACATAAGAAGCAATACAAACACATTTTATAACTAGACTGAGGGAAGCTTCAGGCAGTAGAAGAAAAGTAGAAAAAATCTAATTTATGGAGACAAAAAAGAATGCAGATGCAGATCGTCACTGCCAGTGGCCAGTATCAAAAGGGTGTGACAATAATGGAAGGGACCCAAAACTGTCAATTGTTGCTTTCTTGGCTTGGCTGAGTGTCCAAGCTTTACATTCATTGGCAGATAACTTGAAATTGAGCAGTCTTTTATAAAACTATATAAAATAGAATTTCTTTTTCGTTTTTGATCAAGTAGGGCAGGGTTTAAAGTTGTGCCAGGATGTATTGCCATCTATTTTCCCATTAAAACAATATCATTCAACCCAATTTCTGTGAACTCAAACTGTTGTAGACAATCCCCTGGGGCAGGTGCTTCATCGCATTGGCCTGGTCCAAAGCTACTGTAGATTACCAAGCAATATTGAAGAAGACTGCCCACCTCCAAAGCCAAAGCACAAGAGCAAGAATCCCATGATATTGCATATCTTGCAGGAAGACTGATGGCTTTAAGGTGTGAATCATGAGAATAGGTGCAAAGAGGGGTGAGGGCAGGAGGGGTCTTTAAAAAGTGGAGATGTGCTTAAATGTCTCTTTTTATATTTTTATTACACAGCAAAGAATGTTCAGCGCTTTTAGATCATAGTGACCACCTGATACAACATAAAACCGTTTCTGTTTGCAAGAAGCAAATTCAATGAAAATATATGGGCAGTTTTGGTTTTTGCCCTGTGCCGTACCCACTTTTATTTTGTCTCTATGAAGTGGCACTGCTGCCAGTCTGATAGCATGTGGTCTCTGTAGATCAAACATCATTACACATTATTTCTGCAGCATTAGAAGGGTTAATAGCACTTTACTGTCTGTTACATCTTCATGCCCGGCAAGCTAATCCTTCCAAACTCCATCTCCGTAGAGAATGTTACCCAGTGTGTGACATCCAACTAAACTGCTTTGCTAATCCTGTTTTATCAGCTTTGTTGCCTTGTGTGCTCATATCCAATAGAGTAAAACCTGCCTGTGGGTTCTTTTTTTTCCTTTGCCAACAACCTTTCTTCTTCCCTATGGTTTCAATTAAATGGTTCGAGTGGGGAAAATTCTATCTGGACATCTGCCAATGTCCTTCAGTCTCAATGCCAAGACATTTAATTACATACTGTAGGCCTTCAAACCCTTTCAGGAAGCCCACCTAGCAGGCTCTCTGAATGTACTACATGAAAGTGCTTTAACGATCAAAATAAATCTTAATTATTGTTAATATTTGATCGCTTTTTACAATTAGTCTGCTGTCAGTTACACAAAATGCTTCATAGCCTCACTTTTTTTATTGTGTAAAGTAGATTTTACTGAACTCATTGACATTAATCTGTGGCACGTTCCTTCTTAAACTAACCTCCGGCATCTGGTAAGTGGCTTGTCTGCAAGAGACACTGATACTCTTCAGTACTGTGCCAAAAGGATGTGGCCAATCACAAGGAACTGGAGTGGGTTAACAAGGCCTTAGAGATTGCAGTGGATCTAAGATATGACGTACTGCTAAGTGAACAAGCAAGCAAAAAGCACACTTGAATTGCAGTAATGAAAATAGAGGAGTTTTTAAAGCATACAGGGGGAATTTATTAAAATTGGAGCATGGAGAATCTGGTGCAGCTCTGCATAGAAACCAATCAACTTTCAGGTTTTATTTCCAAGGCTTAATTGAACAAGCTGAAGTTAGAAGCAGATTGGCTACCATGCACAGATTCACCAAATTCTTAGTGCTCCAGCTTTAGTAATTCTTCCCCATAGTTTCTAAAATTGCTAGGGAAAATAAAAGCAAGTTATTTAAACGATCATGTTTTAAAAAAAATGACATTTTAAAAAGTACATAGCACTTAAAGAGGCTCTTCAGTGGCCCCCCAAAAAATGAAAAGTCAGCAGCTACAAATACTATATAAGGACACTTACCCGTCCCCACCTGAACCAGTTCTTCACTGATCTTCGGGTTCCCGGTGGTGGCATCTTTACTATGGGAAGTTGGCTGTGAGTCCTAGCGGCTTCACAGCCAGCTTCCTACTGCACATGCAGCTGCACTTTGTGAATGGTCCTGCAGCTTTCTGGGACTTGTAACGTCTCCAAGAAGGCTGCAAGGAAAGAGAGGGGGGTTAAACTTCTGCACTGATCACCTAAGTGGGAGCAGGTGCCTGTCAAAACTAGGTATCCGCTCCACCTCCCAGATGAGTCCAAAGGTGTTAGAGGCGGGGGCAGGGGTGCAAGGTGCAAGGACTTCAGAATAGATAATGACACAGGGTTTGCACTAAGGCAGAGTTCAGGGCTCTAGTGTGTTTATTGTGAGTGGAGAAAACAGTTTTCAGCTTTCTCTGGGTTTTGTAATCCTGGATTGGGGCCTGGAACTTGAAGGCTTTAAAATCTCTTGGGTGGGACAAAGCCATCAATCCTGTGTGGTAAGGGTGATCCACCAGAGAAATCTTGCTTGGTGTGACCAAACAGATGGAAATTGAGGGCAGCCAAATCAAGCCTTCTAGGGGTAAGTAGGAGGGGATTGGATAGCCTGAATAATGGACAGAATCCCAGACTCTAAAGTGGTTGTAAACCCAAACCTAGAAGAAACAATCTTCCTGCATAAATTGTACCTGTAGCTTCAGTCCTCTTTCATCTTCAACAACCTAAACCTCGCATTTTACAGAGCTCTTCTAAACTCCAGAAAGCACAGTCACAGAAGTACACAGTCTCAAAGGGAAACATGCAATCACCTGCTGTGTTCTGGAGAGGAAGGATAGTCCCCTGGTATTCTCTGGTGTTGGCATAACCTGTCAGCAGATAGCAGAGGGAGGAGAGAGAAGATGGGAACCACACTAGGTGCTTTGGATTGAGGTAAGTACACACTATAGAAGGATGTGCATTGTTCATTTTTCATTTCAGAGATTTACAAACACTTTAAGACCCCTTTCACACCGATGGCGTTTTGCAGGTGCTATAGCATTAGAAATAGCGCCTGCAGTCCGCCCTCAAACTGCTGCTCCGTTTTCTCCGTTGCGCTGGCAGGACCTCAGGAAAAGTCCTGCCGGCAGCTTCTTTGGAGCGGTGAAGGAGCAGTGTGTTTACCTCTCCTCCACCGCTGCTCCCCATTGAAATCAATGGGGCAGTGCAGCTATATTGCCCACAAAACTCCACTATTGCAGTGTATTGCAGATGGTTTTAACCCTTTCTCGGCCGCTAGCGGGGGAAAAAGCGACCCGCTAGCGGCCGAAATGCGCCACAAATCCGACGGTAAAACGCCGCTAAAATAGTGGTGTTTTACCGCCGATGCTATTAGCGCGGCAGTGTGAAAGCCATCTAAGTGAATGATGTAGTGTTGGGGAAAGGTCATGAGTTCTCAGGCAGAAAGGCTTCCAGAGAACGCATGAGGTTGAATTTGGGAGGTCTGTAAAGATTCAGGAATGTATATTGATATATGCCATGCTTCTTGTAGTCTGACAATTTATTTAGTAAGACTGTTTTTTCATTTATGACCTGTACTTCCCTTTTTTTTTTGACATGCACATCATTTTATCACTGTGTAACTTTAACCTGGACTGATGCTAAAATATCAACCTCTTGTCTATTTTTCAATGCGCATTTGAAAATCCAGCTGCAATATACACTCCCTGTGACAGCGGCTCTAATCAGCAGTCTGAGAGTGACAGCTGTGCATATCCACTTCTCATCAACCCTGAGATCTGTACTGACAACAAGAACAACACTGGGGAGTTTTGTCAGAATTGCATTCTGTGAAGGCATAAAGAAGATCTTAGATACTGGGAACTGTAGCGGTATATGTGTGATAAACCTAGAACCGGCCTCCAATGCTACAGGCCCTTTTTCTCCATATAAGCGTGACTAAAACACTAGGTTTGTTAAAAAAAGAAACTCTGCAGTGTAATTCCTTATTGTAAGATGTTGCATGTACTGTGTTTTACAGATGCTTAAATTCATGAAGATTATACATTTGCTCAGTTTAATTTACATTATACGCTAAGTGTACCTTACCTTATGCACCATAAAGTGTAAAGTTCCACAAAGAATTCTGTTTTTGTTATATAAAGCTGATGTCTCATTTGCTAATTATGTCTTCCCTGGTTCCTTCTTTGACCCAATCAAAATGCATAATTTTAAATAAGACCCTTTAGTTTCATCACATACCTTATTTTAGACCCATTGAGATAACCACTGGGTCTCCTTGCATCTCTATACAATGCAGCCAGATCATGGCTGGTAGAGGGTCCCATCAGGGTGATGTACATAGCTTCATAAAATGTCACAACACCCCGCCTCAGTACTCCTCTTAAAGCACAACTTCACTCTCTCAATCAACATTGATTATTATGCTGCTAGCATTAGTAAATATATAGGAAGGTATATTATGTTTACTTCTTTGAAACTTTTTTTTTACCTTTGTTCAGTTATGTACTGGTTTCCAGGCCTATGCAAATTATATCGTAATTGATATCATACATCCCAGGAGGGAAGTAGGGTTTACTGTGCTAAGCACACTCTCCTGTCTGTATTCAGCTTGCTATGCATTCTTCTGTAGTTAGCTGTTGTGCTGCCTATCTGACAGACCTGATAGGCAGCCCAACAGCCAACATCCAACAGCTAGTGACAACGTGTTTTACATCAAATGGTGCTTAACCTTTTGGCACAACAGCACGCAAATATGCAGCCTCGTGGCGGTTGGGCCTTGGCACAGAGCGGCCACGTATTTGTGTGCAATATTGCAAAATAGCTGTGCCGGCACACTTACCAGCTTTCGATCTGAAGCTTTCAGATCATGTGACCACCATGACAGCCAATCCTGGGGATCACGTGATCATAAACCCTGCCTCTCTGCATCTTAAAACCCCTTAAAGGGCAGGGATGCGCCATACATATAATCTCAGCCATACTAGTTTGTGTGCCTACAGGCTCTAACAATGAAAATCTGGCCTATACCTTACTCCTATAAATGTAGGCATCCTCTAAACATGTACAAATGAATATAAGAAAAATTGGAATATAGGAAAAATTGCTGTAGAGTCACGTTTCCTCCCACTAGTTGGCGATTGGACAGTGAAGTAAAAGGGACTGCCATTCTTGTGCTCTCCTGTTTTTGTAAGCATATTCATTGTTAGCCTTAGGTCCGGTTCAACGACTTACAGCGCGACTGCCTCAGGCGACCTGGACGCGACCACTGCGGCAACTTGCAAAACGACTTCTGTATAGAAGTCAATGCAAGTTGCCTCAAGTCGTCCCAAAAGTCGTACAAGAACCTTTTTCTAAGTCGGAGCGACTTGAGTCGCTCCGATTAGAACGGTTCCATTGCACAGAGCGGGACGCGACTTGTCAGGCGGCTAAGTCGCCTGACGAGTCGCCCCTGTGTGAACTGGCTCTTACAGGAGGCAGATATTAAAATGGGTTCCTGCTAATTGTATGTGAAATTTCTTGTTTTTATTTTTATTTTTTAATGAACGCATGACTAGATTACGTGGTGATTTTTAAATATTTGCTTGGTGTTTCAATAAACTGCATATTGTTACTTTCTACAGGAACAATGCTTCCTGAACTGTCACAATCTCTTGAATGAGATCAGTGAAACAAAGCCCTTATGATAAAACAATTAGGAGAAAATAATGAAGTAATGAATAATACTGGGTTACATGTATCTCTTGGGAACATCTGTGTAAAATTCTCACTGTCATTATCCCATTTTCCTCTCCACATTTTCTGCATCTAGGGATGTTTCCAATCCTTCTACTGCATTCTCCATAACAAAAAAATTAATATAATATCCAATAGAGAGCAAGGCAAGCCATCATAAAAGCTGCTGAATGCCTGCAGACCTAGAAAATGAACTACAGAAAATTTGCTGAAGTCTAAAAGAGACATCAAGATTGTTGTCATAAATGTGGTTTTAGGATAATGATTGCTATTGTGTGAAAACATTACCCTTGTCCTCTGTGCTGTAATTAAAGCGCAGAAGACATAGGTAATGTATCCCTTCCAGATAATGCAACACGAAAAACTTGCAAGTGTCCTTCAGGATACTATTAAGAAGTCCTGGGAACCTTGGATGAGATATCAACATATTTCCTTTAAAACATAATGTATATTTTGGGGCCTGGGGGGCGAGTGATACTTTTATACTTAGTCCGCTTCTATTGCCTGTTCTTTTCTTCAATCTTTTTTGCTCCAGCTTTTTCTTTGATGAGCCTGGCCCTCAGGGTCATGGTCGGTACTGTTATGGTACCTTGGCTTGAAGCTCTATGTCCACTACCTTTTATGTTATTCCCATTATGAGCTGTGTAAATTTTATTCTATACCCTAGTCATTGGCTCAGTTTATTGGTTTTACACCAAATGTAATTTGTTGGAATGGACCATGTACCCAGGAGAGGTATCTCTCTCTCTCTTGTCTTGTTTAAGTATTTTTGATGTATCACAGTTCTGAGGTTGTTTACTTCATCCTTATAAAAGATAATAAATATATTGATTTTATATATTTCTAAAGGTCTTGGATTAACAGGACAGTCTTAAAGTTAGTTTGAGTGGAAGACAGTGCTGGACTGATGCCACTCAGGGCTGCCTAGCGGCAAGTAACTATGCAGAGGGTCTAGAAGGAATTGCTTCCAATGGGTTGTATCCCAATTGTAGGTGATAAGTGATAGACTCCATTGGGGTTCCAAGGCTGCTACCCTGGACCCCGATAACGACAATGGAGGCATTACTGCAGTAAACAATTGGCTGATTGAAGAGGAGTGCCCAATGTTCAAAAAGAACAAGGTCTCACTTGAAAATTTTAAGAAGATAGATAGATAGATAGATAGATAGATAGATAGATAGATAGATAGATAGATAGATAAGCAAGTGGAGGCTCAATTTGTTTACTTTTATTTCCAATAAACAACTTTAAAATATATCAAGTGAGACCTTCTTCTTTTTTGGACATCGGGCACTCCTCTCCAATCACCCAAGTGGACATAAATTTAGGGAATCAACGGAATAGTCTTTTTCCAAAGAGTTAAAATGTAATGCATCTTTCCACAGATTTTAAATGCATTGCCTGTTTTAAGTAACCACTTTGTGTGCACTCACTTTCTAGAAGGGCATGAGGATTAAAAGAGAGCAGAAGTGTGAAAGACAGAGTTCAAAAATGAAATAAATGCTAATATGTGGGAATAACACTGGGATTTCCCCTAGGTACATCTATTATGGTTTACCTTTCATACAGCAATGCATTAAGGTCTACCTCACAGCAAAGCCATAATCCATCTGTTAGAGAGATCACAGGCTCACTTGATGTATGCGCATAATTACTACTGTAACTCATTTTTATTGTGCCTCATGCTAGCAGCTGCTAAAATCTCAATGCTGTGTACGAAAAGGAAGGTTATGTGCAATGCAACTACTTCCTTCAAAGTTCTATGCCACCAAAACATATCAAATGTATAGAATCAATCTAACTTAAAATGATACAGAAAACGTTCCGGTGTAAATAATTCAAGAATGCATATGAAATGATTCTCTATGAATGTCAAGCATCCTTTCTATAGACCTTATAACAGGCACAGCTGTGGGTTTAGCAGTGAATATATTCACTGTGGAAGATGGAGGAGACATACTGTACATCAGGTCACTTTGCTGGGTGGACTGGACTAGTACCTGATCCAAAGCTCCTAGTCACAGAAAACAATAGCAGCAGTCATATACTGTAAAGGTTACATATGTTGACAGAAACACTCATTGTACACCCTCATGTACTGTGCAAATTCGAATGCTTGATGCAGAAACTAATAATGATAATAAAGCTAATTTCTCCTGATACACAAGGCAGTTTCCATATTAGATGTAATATTGCCATAATATCTAAAGCAGGGGTGTCCAACCTGCAGGCCAAGATGGCTGTGAATGCGGCCCATCACAAAAAAGTAAGCGTACATAAAAATGCTGATTTTTTTTTTTTTTTGTAAAAATGGTTATAATAGGGTGAACTCAAGCAGCCAAAGAAAAAAATTACAGTGTCTCTTTACTGGACTTTTATAAGTTCTATCTTCCAAGAGAAAAATATCTGACTCTTCACAATCCCGCCTTATTCGTGTCATCAGCTTTCAGCAGCACCTATATTTTATGAGCAACATTTTCAAGGATGGAGCGCACAAAGGGTAAAAATTAGAATGAAAATATTTGATGAGTACCTTGGGAATTCATTGAGAGTTGCTACTAAATCCATCCAACCAGATATTGATGCGTTTATCAAAAACAGTGTCAAATATCTTACTAGTTTTATGTTGCCATCTTTCACTTTTATAATAAAAAATAATACAAACAAAAAAAATGAATTTTAATTACTCAGGTACATTATCTATATCAGTGATCATTAACTTGTGATCTGCCTGACTTTTTCTGCTCATCCGCTATCCTTATTAGTTTATTTTATATGTGGACTAATACAATTGATCTTCTTCCAATGTGACCCAGGAAGGTCAAAAGGTTGGACACTCCTGATCTAAAACATAAAATGGCATCTCTTTAACAAGACAAAACAATATCTATGCAAACAATGGTAAGTTTTTTCTATTAAAAAAGCATATGAAACGTCTATAGATCATTGCATTTCTTGTGCACAAACACCAGCAATTAATAATAGATTGGACTTCCATGATCTACATACAATCTGCGTATCCACTATTTCATAAATCTTAAATGAGCTCCAATTTCGAGTCTAGGTCCAGTCCAACAGTCATCATTTTTCAACCCGACAGATCTACTCTACTTCTGGTTTATCCAAGAGCAATGGAACAATGATAAATGTGGTTCCTTGAAATTGGAGCAATGCGGTGTACCTCCTGCTTAGCAGCAGCAACGTGAGTGGTGCTTGAGAAATTTGTTTAGTACCATGTTGGAACTGGCAGATTTACTTTAACTCTAAAATGTATAAGAGTGTTTAAGAAGGTCCTGCAGGCCAATCAATGTCCAAGTGTCTCATACAGAGTAGAAGATGAAAAAACATATTTGCTTCCAAAGAAATTATAAAGTTCTTATGAGGCGGTACCTCGTCCCAGCATGTATTGCCAGGTCATGGTCTGGATACCCCTCATTCTGTTTTAGGGGCTATGATACAGAAGGAACTACTGTATATAAAATATATGGTTGGGCAGTCCCATAAGTACCGTAAGTGCTTCCGATTACAAACTTATCAATTAAGTCCCACCCTTTTCGAGTGATCTATTCAATAAAAAGCCTAATGGCTGTACCAAATCTGTTTACTTACACATATATTTATGGCTGCAAAACAAACACTTACAAGGGCATAGAAAAAAAACCAAAACATTGACTTCAGGTAACCTTAAGCAGAACTTCCCCCAGAGTTCTGCTGGTTTGCATCCCCCCCCTCCACTGCCACATTTGGCACTTTTAGGGGGAGTGGGTACATGTTTTTGGAAGGTACCCACTCCCACTTCCGTGTGAGATCACTGCGGTGATCTACAAGAATGTTTGGCCCCCTCCTCCTTCTCTCCTCCTCCTTCTGGGACACACACAGGTCCCAGAAGACTGCAGGACCATTCACTAAGTGCAGCACAGCTCGCATATGAACAGTAGGAAACCAGCAGTGAAGCCAGAAGGCTTCACTGCTGGTTTCCCTTACCTAAGATGCCGGCGCCTGATTAAAGAATCAGCTCAGGTGCAGACATCGTTGGATCCCTAGACAGGTAAGTGTCCTTATCACTGGACAGGTAAGTGTCCTTATATTAAACGTCATCAGCTACAAATGCTGTAATATAAGGACACTTACCTGTCCGGGGATCCAGCCATGTCTGCACCCAAGCTGATTTAAATTTTTTTTGGAGAGACTGGAGCTCCTTTTTTAAACCTGGCATAAGACTGCAAGAAAATGAAAGCCATACTGGATGATCAGCTCCCCAAACTCAATAAAATCTGAGCTCCATGTATTACACATTACTTATTTAAGGGCTATATCTGCCTTGTAAAACTATGTAAGATCAATAAAAATGATTTTAAACAGAAAAAAGAAGCTTGATTGGTTGGTATGGGCCAAATTTTCTTTTAGAACTTTGGTCCTCATTTCTCAAAGCGTGTTTACCATAGCAAAGAATGAGAATCTACTTGCATTCTTATAATGCAGGTATAAAATTAAATCCATATTCTGATTAGTTGCTTGGTGATTTAAAAGTCAGCTGTAACTCCATTTTTGTTGAGGAAAAAAAAAACATTTCCCTCTGGGTGATCTAAGTACACTGCGGGGATTTTAGCAAACTTTCCTACCTTTTGTTATTTAGAATAATTAGCTGTTTGTGCAAAATGAATGCAAATGGGAGTGATCTTATTATTATCAATCAGCTGATGCACTTTCAGGGTTTTAATTATGTAAGTTGCAAGGTCTGCATCCCTTTAGGTGTGAGTTACCTTTGCGAGTATCTCACCAAATCTGACATTTTTGTTCAAGGGGATGTCCAAAATCGTACTTCTATCTTAGTGCAGACTTCTGGGAAAATCAGTGAGCCAATCACACAACCAGAAAATTACATTTCTGTGTATAGAACGCCTCCAGGTTGCCATATTGCATTTTACAAAAAATTATAGCATTTCAGACTGAAAAGGAATGTAATGACATTTAATTACAACATGACTTGTGTAGCAATTGTGTATGCTATATTATTATTTTTTATTTGTTTTTTCCCACGAAAGTGGAGTTTAAGACATTGGCATCTCTTACATACAGCTGACAATGACAAAAGCTGTAATGGCTGAACAAAATCAGATATCTGTCAACTTACACATACTGAAAATATATGGCTACAAAGGGCATTTGCAAGGGCATGAAAAAAATAACTATTCCTTTCAAAGAACTTAAAGTGGTTGTAAACCTAGTTACACCACTTTTACCTACAGTTAAGCCTATAATAAGGATTACCTGTAGGTACTGGAAATATCTCCTAAACCTGCACGGTTTAGGAGATACTTGCCATATGCAATTGCGCTGACGTCATCGGCGCATGCGCACCGAAGAAAGGGCATGATCATGCCATTTCTAAGGGGCTCATACCATGACTGGCGGCTCCTGTGAGCATGCGTGGGGGTGACATCATGCGATTCCGGCCAGTCACCGAGCTTGAGTCCGTGGCCCTGGAAGGTAGAGGGGTGAAGATGGATGTGGCCACCATTGGGGACATCGCAGGCTTTGTTTGCAGGCAAGTGGCACATAATGGCCTTGTATGCGATGCATACTAGCCCATTATGCTTTTACTTTGTAGGGGAAAAAGAGGAAGTAAAACCCATCAGGGTTTACTTCCTCTTTAAAGAGATTGTAAAGGCAGACTGTTTTTTTATCTTAATGAATTCTATGCATTAAGATAAAAAAAAACTTCTGTGTGCAGCAGCCCCCTTCAGCCCCCTAATACTTACCTAAGCCCGTCTTTATCCAGTGATGTTACAGGAGAGTCTAAGCTGCCCGAGACTCCCCTCCTCATTGGCTGAGTCAGCAGCCAATCAGGAGAGAGAGGGGCTGGAGCTGGGTCATGGCTCCGTGTCTGAATATGCACAGGGAGCTGTGAATCAGCTCGGGTGCCCCCATAGCAAGCTGCTTGCTGTGGGGGCACTCAACAGGAGGGACGGGCCAGGGGCACCGAAGAGGGACCCAAGAAGAAGAGGACCAGGCTGCTTTGTGCAAAACCAACTGTATTGAGCAGGTAAGTATAAAATGTTTATTGTTTTAAAAGAAAAAAAAATAGACTTTGCAATCACTTTAAATCTGGCATCATTCTTTGCAAGGCTTTCAAGAAAATTAAACCTATGCTGGATGATCTAAACCAAAATCGAATAATCTGAGCTTAATGGTTTACATGCTACTTACCTGTTGACTTCTACAGATCTCTACTAATAATTTAATCTAGTAGCTAAACATACTTCACATGAAGACGTATCTCCTTTTTTTTGTTGCTCCCCTCCTCTCTTCTTTTTATTTATTCTAACCTTACTCACATTTCATAACTCCTGTCAGTCTCTTTTTGCACTACTTTCTCATCCTATCTATCTGCCTTCCAAAATTCATACAGCCATAAGCACATGCTCACCTCTATTTCATCCCCCAAGTTCCCTGCCTTTATGGTCTCCCTACTTACACCCACCTATACAAGGTGGTATCAAAAAGTTTTGAGACTAGTTTTGTAACACGCCAGCAGATGGCAGTACAGGGCTGCATGCACAGTCACAGGGAGCATCGACCTTCATTGGTCAGTGTGCCAAAAGACATTGTCCTGTATACTTCAAGAGCTGTACAATTGGTGCTATTCTGACCATGTGCGTTACCACATCTGCATGTGGTTGTTCATCATGGACAGCAAGTAACAAACGTGAGTTTCTCACCGGAAACAACATAACCTCACTTCAGCACCCACTTTACTTGCCAGATTTGGCTCCTACGGACTTCGTCCTCTTCCCGAAGATGAAGTTCCAGCTCAAAGGTCGCCATTTTGAAACCATTGAGAAGATCCAGCACGAATCACAGAAGGTGCTTTACACTCTTCAATATAGAAGACTTCCAGGACACATTCCAGTAGTGGCAGGAGCGCTGGGAGAGCTGTATTGCTGTGCAAGAGGACTATTTTGAAGGTGATAGTGAGTAAATGTAGATAAATAAAGTACTTTATTGTAAACAGAGTTAGTCTCAAAACTTTTCGATACTACCTTGTATACTACTCACAGCTGTTTTTTACAGGGAACATCCTAATGCTTATACTCAAACAACTGTCTTTCTTTTCTCCACATTGTTGTTTCTGTATTCATTGTTCACTAAAACTCTGATATTACCAAAAATTGGGTACATGAATGGCATGTTCTTGATTGTAAAACAATGTAAGATTAATAAAAATGAATTTAAACATAAAACATGAATTTGAATGGATGGCATGGGCCAAAGTTTAAATTTTATTTTGGAATTTTGGACCTAATATTTCAAAGTATGTTTACCAAAGAAAAAGCAAAGAATAAGAAACAAATTTCATTGCTATAGTGCAGACTAAAAAAAAAATGACAGGAATAGTCTGACTAGTTGCTTGGCGATTTAAAAGTCAGCTGTTCATTAAGACGTTGGCATCTCTTGCATACAGCTCACAATGACAAAAGCTCTAATCAGTGCTTTGCACAAACCTGGACACCAGGCTTTAAGATTAGCAATCGCCAACATTTCCTTAGGAACATGGTTTCTATTTTTAACTATGGTAATGTGACCATCATCAATGCTAAAAAAAGACTTTTGGATGAAATATGCTGTTCCACGTTCCGCAGACACGCAAGCGTGAAATCATTTCATCTTTACAACGACTCCAATCTTAATGGACAGCTTCACAGCACTTAGAAAGGATCGATGCCAACTTCAAATGCTCTCTTAAAAGGATGTTTGCTATTTTCACATAAAATGTAATCGGCTCCAGCACGGTCTAGCAGTAAGGACAGAATTCCCATTATACCGTTATCTTTCCATTTGTACAGCTTTGTGGAACTCATTATGAATAAACCACTGAATATCTAACATTAAACTGGACTGCTGTATTTTGATATGGCAGCTAACTATGCCCTAATGGGTGATTTGCGATATCTGCCAAGACATTGCCAGTGAAATGTACAACTTAATAATGTAAATCAATAAGCAAACAAGGGAAAAAACGTTGGCAGGAATATGAACAAATTGTGTTGTATGTACATTTTCTAAATTGATAAAATGATATGCACCATGTACCAGAATATATGATATCAGGATGAATCTTACTAGTCTGACCCGTGCAATAAATAACTTTATGGTAGGCACTACTAAATATTATATAGCAAGCACTGGCTTCTAATTTGATAAGGTGTACCTGTCACCTATATGCACTAAAATCATCTTTCTTTGTTCAATATCATGCAGTAGCTTCATTAGAAGTTCTGCATAACAATTCCTGTGATGTATAGCAACTAAACAACTTGTTCTCTGTGTTTTGCTGTAGTGTACTTCAGATGTTTTATGCATGAGGCACTATAGTATCTCTTACCACAAAAAAAACATCACTAATTTCTAATGACAATGTATCATGAGGCAGATAAAATGTAATCTCAGTGATGTCAGTAATTGTTAGGTTATTGATACTAAAATGACAGATACATAGTGGGCATCATACTCAGATCAAGCTGCATTTGTAAAAAAAATGCCATTGTGTTTTTACCATAGAAGCTTGTATACTGCCCCCTGCCTGCGGTAGGACATTTTGGTGGGATATTCTGTGGAACATGTGGGTGGTAGGACTGGATATTTTGTATAGGGACTCTACCATATGTTGCAGTGTCCTTAATTTATATCAGGTGTTGGCTGCAAGGCTGTAGCTGGCCTGAGCTTTATTTTTTATCTGGGTTTGTTGGGTTTCCTCTAAGACCAAGATTATTGTTTGCTTCTGCCTGCTACTGTTAAGTGTTCACAAAAAGCTAGAGCAAGAACATAAATTGGGTTTGTATCAGGTTATGAATACAGTATATAAATCACTCTGGCCAATCACTCTGGGGTTTATGCTAGCGATATGGGCTTAGAGAAGAAATAAATATTTGGGTAAACCGTCTAGGAAAGTCAGCTTTTTTTTTCATGCAACCCAGCAGGTTGTACTAACCATGCAAGGTTAGTTCATCAATCTCCCCTGCTGAGCTTTTGTTTTTTTACAGGGGGAGGGTCATTTTCGTGGGTGCAGGCACAGCCGAGTCCTTTACAGCCAATGATGTCACTGGCCCCATTCACTTGCATGGTTAGGAGACTCCACACCAGACCCTTATCTGAGCTTGTAGCCTGGCAGTTCAGGAATAAGGAGACAAGCTGTGCTCCTCCTTAACTCTTTAACCATACCAGGCCACATGCCCCTAACGAGGAGGGGTTACCCTGCAAGGGGGCACCCCTTAGCACAGCACCTCATCCACATATTGATGAGTACAAGGGTCTATTGCCCACAACCCTGGAACAGTGGTTGTGTGGGTCTGCAGTGTCTCTCCGGTTTAAAATACAGCCTAGTACAAGTGCTTAAAAACTGAGCACAATTCACTACAACATTCTGCAGTCCTTTTTCAGTTAAATAAAAACACAAAGTTGATTTGTTGATGAAAAGTTTGCTAGTGTTTCTCCTGTTAAAATGCTGGCTAGTACAAGTGCTTACATACTGTGCACAAAATCTGAACAATATTTTGCAGTCTTTCTTTCAGTTAAAAATACTCTCTGATTTAGATTTGTTATGTTTCTGCCCTTTCTATCTTGCATTAGAGACCATTGGCCTCTCACTACTTAAGTAAGAAACCCTAATCTTCTCGCCCAGCCTTTTGTAAAATGACAGCCAAGCAGGAGCCTTGGTGGAATTCACATGATGGCCATCAGGTGCTCACTTTGTGTGCCCTAGGGGCTACGCATTGGCACAATCTGTCACTCGCTGTATCCACTGTACACAGAGGAGACAGATAGTTGTACTGGGTTGGGCCTGTACCATGTGATCGCTGTGACCAATCACAGCAATCACATGTCAATAGAACACAATGCCTTTCATTCATAGCCATTTATTGTGTACTATTGCGATCTCTGTGATTGGTCATAGTGATCACATGGTACAGCTAGGGCCAATCACAGCACCCCTGTACCATGTGATAGGTATGTCTAATTATAGCTATCATAGTTGTACATAATGGCAGCTCTCAGCAAGCACTGAGAGCCTGAGCCAACCGCTCCCACACCCTCCACAGCCCAGTGCTCCAGTAAGCATGGAGGGGCAGAGCAGACAGTGATGACTGACAGTCCTCAGTTCAAAGAGCCCTGAGAACTGAGCGTTCAGTGGTGTTTGATCACTCAGTTCTTAGAGCCGGCGGGGGAGAGATACACGGTTGACCTGATGCTGCAGCCTTCTAGGTAAGTGTGATACTAACCTTCTCTTCTAAGGTTTACATATACTTTAAACTGAACAATAGGGGTCTCAGAAACCTAATATATGAATTATACTTATTTGTTACTTATTGTTTGCTAATGCTGTGGGCACCTGTACCAATTACTGGATATAACTAAATTAAAGACACAATTTAACATTTGTGATCTCCACAGATGTAGAGCTTCATAGCTTTTGATATCCCAGACTTGAACTTATTAGAAACAAATTATTATATGCATTATATAAAAATGACAGGCTTTTTACAAAATAAACCCATTTCCCGACTACTTGCCATTGAAAAGCCCATGTCTAGACTATTTGTGTGAAAAACCCTAACATTAACCGTTCTTTGTAGAAAAATACATTCTTGAATAACCCTGCCCACACAGAGATGAAGTATGGAATATTCAGTTGCCAATAATAAAAATAGGCAGATGACTTACCTAAATGAATGCATCGTTTGTGTGGTACTATTATTGAAAAAATATGATTTTTTTTAAAGAAAACAGAATTCATATCATATGTTGTTTTTGTAACTGCAGGCAGAAAATGTGAAGTGTAATGACAAATTGATGCATATCTTAAACCCAATCTAGCAGCAATAATGACAGTAGAATGAGTGAAATTCTGTTCTAGAAAGAACAATCTGCCATTTTATAGTTTGACAATCTGCAGTCTGACTAATACTTGACACAGAAACAATGTCCTGGCTTAGCACAGACACATATTTTTATTTACAATGCCCTGGTTGTTTTATACGTATTTGAGAGAATAGGGACCTTGAAACCGAATGTTTTTACTTATGTTTCAAGGAGATATAGAACATAAGATTGTCATGTTGAAGCATGGACCTATATTTCCTCACCAGTTTGATGGGGCCATAACATTGTTGACCTGTATTCTAAGTCAGCTTCGGCTCTACAATTACGCACTTCAGGGAAAAAGAATTACCATCATCTTTAACAGATACTAGAAGAGGCTGCAAGACAGAAATGTCTGGCTACGTGTCCCAGCTTTTAGGTTTTCTCATATCATCTGGTAAATATCAATGACCCATTCTGTTCTGGGCCTACCTTGTGTCCTCCTCCTAAATTGATATGACTGGTGTCCAAGAATATAAGGTGACACACCGATGGGATCCTCAAACCACGTAGATCAGAGTAACTGACTTCAAATAGTCAATTCTATTTTTAGCATAAACAGATTTGCTGCAGATCTGGCTTTCAGGTCCTGGCCACGTGACCTTCTTGTTTGTCTATGTATCTGCTGTTCAGAAGAATGGGGTCAATCAAGAAAGGAAAAATGGGGATGTAGCAGCTCTAATCAGGACTTACTAAGATAAGCAGGACTTACTAATACAATATAGCTTTAGCAAGCAGTGGATTTATAAAAGCACAAGCAAAATAGGTCTAGTTGTATATGTACATCTCCAAGAAAACAGTGATCTAAACTCTGTGATGTAAATTTGCTTAGTCTATATGTCAGGACTTGTTTCACCTGCTGGTGGCACTTTTGCACCTAGATCTGAAGGGCACAATTCCGATGGCCACCAGCCGGTGTCCCCAGCAGCCAGCTGACATTTATAATTAGGCCCCACCTGATACTGGCTGCTGGGAAGGTATATAATCCCTCACATAGTTGTTATGTGTGCTCCAGTGTTTTGCCTGCTAGCCATATTCCTGCTTGCTGATCCTTTGCAGCTCCAATACCTTGTATCCCTGCCCAAAGTCCAGCCTGCCATAGAACAAAATATGTTTCATATGTCACTCTGATGCCCCAGGAAGATGTTCCTTAGAACGAAATGTACGTTGGGCAGAGAATAGCGGTAACATCATCAAGCCCGCCTTGAGCATTAGCAAATCGATTTGAAATGCTCTTATTGCTTTCTGTTCGTGAATAATTTTACTTGGTTTTATGATAAATCAATATTATACAGTACTTCACTATGAGATTTATCTTTTCTTTGGTATGATGGTGAGAGTGGATCTAGTGAATAATTATGAAATCCTCCAGTAGCATACTACTTCTATGAGAGTGATCTGAGGCACTGTGGGTTGAGAGGCTAAGGAGATTGAAGCCATCTATCCATTCATCTATCCATTCCTGTGGGATCTTATGTCATTTATCTTCTTATAATGTGAGGTCTAAACATATGGTAAGCCCCCTCTTTTTCTCATATAGTGGCTGGTGCACTTTGGATTTATCAAGAACTTTCCTTCATGGTGGACTTTTTTCAGTTAACACTTGGACTTTCTATTTATTAATTTAATGTTTTTTTGTGACATAACAACACTTATCTTTTGTGACATACTTATCAGGCCATGAAGTCCAGAGCTACCTTCCAAAATCTTTGCTGCTTATTTTATGCTGCCATCTTGGATTCAGGACCCAGATGTCACTTCCTTATTACTTATAGCTGGCCCTTTGTTGACGTTGCACTGTGCATGTATGAGACTGATAGATTATCCTGAAGCTTCCTAGGATCTGTTATGTGTACCCCAAAAGGGCTACATAATCCATGCCTAAGTGAGGAATGATGGAGCGGGAGTGAGCACCAGCAACAAAAAAGGTACTGGATTTCCCCAAAAAAATAAGATATGCAATGGTTTAACAAGAAGCAAAGAGGATTCGAATGATGCTCTTTTTGAAGGTACGTATTTAGGGGACTTTTGAAGAAATAACTGCAGGTAGGGGGGTTTAAGGAGAGGGGTTGAGAGGAATGGAGTTTAGGACTGGAGAAGAGCTTTAAAAAAATGCTCAGGCAGGAGTAAGATCTGGTATCTGGAAAGCCTTTGTCCAAAGATTTCTGGTGGCAAATAAAAATCTTTTTCCAAAGATTTCTGGTGTCAAATAAAAAGACTAAAACAAAATTATTGTTCATGTACAGAACTAATATCCTGTAGTTAAATCCCAGAGGAAGTGACAAAGTTGGCCAAGAAAGGAGCTAGGGTACATGCGATAAAATCTTCCAACTGGGGAACTGGTGATTATCTCCTCTGTATTACAGGGCTTTTAATAGGATTCTTCTTACACACTATGTTGGCGGTATAACAGATTTTGCACTGGGCCTGCCATAACTATTATATATTAGCTGTACAACTATTAGTGCAGTGTTCCTGTAAAAATATATTTTAGGCTCAAATGCAAATGTGAACCAGAGCACCATTAGAGACCACATAAATAGTAACGCCTAATATAAACATACATGCAGAATACATGAAAATATGTGAACAAAGTCCCTTCTTGTATCAAAATATTATAATGAGTCGGTCAGCCTAGTTGTAGTTGTTGCCTTTGCTAACTCTGCTGCTATGCAGTTGCCCCTACAAAGCATTAATTATGTTGTGGAGAATTACTAAACAATTTAAAATGTATAAAAATACTTTTTTTTGATTGGTTTTGATAGTGTCCTTTAGTGTTGTGATAGACAGGGTTAGAACCTCCTTCCAGTTTTATTGTTGTCTGTGTCCCTGCTAGTGAGATTCACCTTTTTGTTCTGATGACCACTGTCTCTTGTACAGTGACATTTTCAATTTGTCACAGAAAAAGCAGGATAATAATAATATAAGCCCCCCGCCTGCAGACCCCGACAACCAACGGCCAGGGTTGTCGGGAAGAGGCCCTTGTCCTCATCAACATGGGGACAAGGTGCTTTGGGGTGGGGGGCCGTGTGGCCCCCTTCCCCAAAGCACCCCCCCATGTTAAGGGCATGCGGCCTGGTATGGCTCAGGAGGGGGCGCTCGCTCGTCCCCACCCCCTTTCCTGATCGGCCGGGCTGCGTGCTCAGATAAGGGTCTGATATGGACCTAGGGGGGGGACCCCATGCCATTTTTGGGCGTAGGGCTTCCCCTTTAAGTTCATACCAGGTGACAGGGTCAGCGACGTGTCAATCTCGCCGCTGGAGGCGGCGACATTGACTTCCTTCACTAGTCCTGGCTACCTGGAGCCATGCTTAAAATGAATGGACTTTCCTCTGCCTGTGTGGGCAAGTCCGTTCATTTCAAAAGTACGGCGGATAGTCGGCCGGACCTAGTCCGCTGGAAAAGTCCTGTGTGTGGGCAGGTCTGCTCGTTTGGACAGTCCGGCGGACTTTACGGTGGTTTGTCCGCCAGACTAAGTCCGCCGGATAGTCTGATCGTGGGTACGTGGCATTAGAGAGAATATACCTTCACTGGGACAGGAAGTGAAGGGACACAGTCAGAAGGAAAAAAACTTACAGCGATTTTAATCCACCCATTGCATATCCAAGACTGAAAAAGGTTTTAGCTTTACTTACACTTTGAGTAAATAGTGGGGTCAATTTTATGTATTCTAATATATACTCTGTGCAGTGCTCCAGTTCCAAGCACATCCCATATATGCACACACAATTCATATAGACTGTACTATATAGTCAAATGTTGATCTTGCATTAAACTTTTTTAAGCATACAAAATACATCTCACAGTCCTATCTGAATCTTCATATTCTAAAGATGATTATCTATCATAAATAAAAAAAAATGAAATATCTATAAAACATTACTGGACCTCATTCAGAAGGTATTGAACTCCGGTTACCCACCATGGATGATAATCCTAGATGGAGGCAGTTGTTCCTCATGTCTGCAGTGTCATCAGGCCCAGCACACATCAGCTCGTCTCATTTCTAATGCATTCATTTCCTGCTTCTCAGAAAACTCAGACAGATCTTCCTGTGCTGGCAAAATGAGAAAATCAAAATCAATGACTGTCCAGGGATAAACAAGTCTCGTAAACAGCACAGGCGAAGAGAGCTACTATTGTAAAGTAAAATAGAAAACATAATGAAATATACGGTCATATTTCTCCTTTCTACTACTGAAAAAAATGGTTGTAAATAAATTGTTTTATACACCAATAAGTATAATAAGGAATAACGTAATAATTTATTTACTGGTGCAATTGAACTATGGGATGATTTTGGTACTATTGTTGACTAAAACTTCAAGGTTTTCATATGCATTTATTTTTTTAAACCATGATAAGCAAAGAAAATGAATAAATAGCTTCTAAAAATGACGTCCTAGTATGTCAAAGTACGTTATCTAATTTTTACCCCATCCAATATTCCCTTTAGTGCTCTACAAATATCTTGAACTAAAAATGTCATTGATTTGATGAATGGTTTCCACACATTACTGCTTATGAATTGCATGCAAAATCTGCTTTAAAAAAGCTTTTTATGGTGAAAATAAAGATAGAATACCAGTTGAATGAAAATAGAGCACATAGATCTAACGGGAAATGCGAGTTGGAATGGGGATATTCTTAAAGTAGAAGTAAACCCTTACCGAAAGACATTAGCACCATTTAACTTTTTCTTATTTTTATTTTTACAAATAAAATATAAATTTTCTCATTATGTTATTGTCTCTCTTGCAGCCTCTTTACAACCATAGCCCATGTACTGTACATGCATGTGCTACAGCAAGGACTGCGTGGTAGACATGGGCAACGTCAAAACGACGTTTCATTTTGTTCCCTACGGAAAAAAAATCGTATTTCATAATTCGTGTACGAAATTCAATTCAGATTCGTACGAAATACGAATTTTCGTTAGATTCGTAAACTTTTCGTGAAATAACATAATTATGATGAATTTATCATTATAAGGGGCTCCCACCATCCCGGGTCTGTGCTGACTTCTTGGGTTTTTAACCTTTAGTTTTGTTAACTTTTTGTAAAAATAACGAAAGTTTGTTATGATGAATTTATTATTATGAGGGGTTCCTACCATCCCTGTGCTGACTTCCTCTGATTGGTGAACAAAACACCAGTCACGTTTCTGTTAATTTGGATCCGAAAAACAATTTTTTGAATGTAATTCGTAAGCATAGAAATTCCCATAAGGTTCCCACCATCCCTGTGCTGAGTTCACAGGTCTGTACACCTGCTGTGTGTCCATTATGAGGGGTTCCCACCATCCCTGTGCTGAGTTCCCGGTTCTGAGTGTACACCCGCTGTGGCCATTATGAGGGGTTCCCACCATCCCTGTGCTGACTGCCTGGGTTTTTGAACTTTAGTAACGTTAACTTTTCGTCAAAATAACAAAAGTTCGTTGTGATGAATTTATCATTATGAGGGGCTCCCACCATCCCTGTGCTGTGCTGACTTCCTGGGTTTTTGAACTTTAGTTACGTTAACTTTTCGTCAAAATAACGAAAGTTTGTTATGATGAATGTATCATTATGAGGGGCTCCCACCATCCCTGTGCTGACTTCCTAGGTTTTCACCTTTAGTTTCGTTAACTTTTCGTAAAAATAACGAAAGTTAATGATAATGAATTTATCATTATGTGCTGACTTCCTCTGATTGGTGAACAAATCATGTTTCTGTTAATTTGGATTCGAAATTCCGAAATTCGTTAACGAAATTTCGTATGAAATTCGTAAGCATAGAAATTCCCATAGGGTTCCCACCATCCCTGTGCTGACTTCCTGGGGTTTTAACTTTTAGGTTCATTAACTTTTTGTAACAATTACGAATTTTGATTATGATGAATTTATCATTATGAGGGGCTCCCACCATCCCTGTGTTGTGCTGACTTCCTGGATTTTTATCTTTTAGGTTTGTTAACTTTTCATTAATTACAAATTTTCGTTATGAATTTGGATCCAAAATTTGTAAAAGAAATTTCATAATTTGTCCAGAATTCGTATGCATAAAAAATTTGTATTTCGGATTCATACTAAACTAATCGCACATGTCTACTGCATGGTATTTCTCAGGGCAGGTTTCTTGATGGTGACAACAATGAACCATTTTTACATAATGTGCATTGAAATAGCCACTTATGGGCTCCACTGGAAACCCATGTGACAGGGTGATAATGCAAGAGCACAATTGGAGGTAAAAACAGGGCATAGTTACTCTATAACATGGAGTGCCTGAAAAATACTTTTATAACAGGATCACCATAGCTCTCAACTGCTCCTTTTTTGGAGGGACTGTCCCTGTTTTTGCACCTCATGCAGCCTCAGCTGTTCCTCTTTTTGGTCTGATGTGTACATCGCTATACAAAATTTACTACCAAACATATTATTTTTCACTAAACATTTTACTGAACCTCTATATTACTACATTTATTATTTTGAAAAGCCAGTATAAAGGAAAATGCAGAGTGTCCCAAACAATGTATACACAATTTGAATGATTATAAAGTCAGTATTTTTTTACTATACAATTTACTTTCAAATTTTAAAATAAAATATATAAATGTATTTATTTATACTTAGCACCTATTCTCAAACTGATGACCATTCTGGTCCAGGCATCGCTGATAATGTGAAGTAATAGAATCACGAACATTGAGAATCATATTGTTTGCTATTTGGAGCTCATTCACTTTTCAGTGGCTACTCTTTATTCATTAAAGGTTGCTGGTTTTGTAACAAAGTTTATTTTAGAAAATGTCCACTGGTGTGAGGTCGTGAGAATGTGGAGGGTATTCTACAAAATCTTTTTACCCAATCCATTTATTTAGCAAATTCTCATCAAGATAGGCTCTTACATCATTCATGATGGTAGTGTGGGGGCCCAGGTGCCCCATCTTGTTGGAAATAAAACTCTTTAGCTCCAAAATTCAAACAAGTTCAAGTAAAAAGCACCATTTACAGTATCATCACAAAAGAATGGTCCAATTAGTGCATGAGCTGACAAGCCGGACCACACTGTCACTCCTTGTAAATTAACATGATGTTCCTCCATAATGTGCAGATTTTGAGGTGCCCAGTAAGTTTTGGTGGTCAACCAGGTGCTAAGTATGAAAAGTAAGTTTATGTATTTTATTTTAAATTTTTAAAGTGAACTGTATGGTAATCAATACTGACTTTAAAATCATTCAAATTGTGTATTTGGGACACCTTATAGATGTAAAAAGTGCACTGTGGATTAGTCAATCATTTTATGCCTATCAGTTCTTTGTGATTCATGTAACAGGGGCTGTGGCAAGGGCATGTCCTTTGCCCATATACTGTGTGCTAAAACGGTTTTGGGATGTGTGGGATCGCCAGGTATTTAAGTCAAAGCTGCAGATTCAAATAAATTAAAATGATGTTTGACAATTAATTAACAGGTTGAAGTTCATATGAGATTTTGAATTTAGACAGGTGAAGACAGGTAATTACATATAGTAGGGTAGATTTGCTAAAACTGGCACACTCAGAATCTGGTGCAACTGTGCATGGTAGCCGATCTGCTTCCAACCTCAGCTTGTTCAAATAAGCTTTGGCAATAAAACCTGGAAGCTGATTGGTTTCTATTCAGAAGCGAACCTGATTTTGCACTCTCCAGCTTTAGTAAATAAACCCCACAAGGTTCAGTCACTTAATAATGTACACACATGTATGTTGGCATTGGATGAATTTACCTGTTTATGCTTATGCCGCGTACACACGATCGAATTGTATGACGTACTTAGTCCGTTGAAACGCATTTCAACGGACAATCCGATCGTGTGTGGGCTTCAGCGGACTTTTTCAGCGTGAAGTCCGGAGTACTAAGAAGGCCGGTTTGCACACCAATCTTCCCGTCGTACTTTGGTTTCAGCGGACAATACGTTCGTCAGGATTTACAGGGCGGAAGCGTTCTGTCTTGTAAAACTAGTGTTCGTATTGAAGCTAGCATATTCGTCATGCTGCTAATTTTGTGATCTTTTAATATAGCACATTCTTTTCTTCTTCATAATGCGAGAAAAGTGAAGTTGCTTTGCTGCTTATATTCACACAGAGTTATCACAAATGTCTTTATTCATCCTCATCTTATGATTAATATTCCAATTCGAGAATAAATAATAAAAAAAAAATAACAGACGAATTAAGCTGAAGTCTGAAAAGCGCGAATCGTCTCTAACCAAACTTCCACTAACGCAAAGTCAGCAGAAGGAGCCCAAAGGGTGCTTTGCTGTGTCTTGGACTTCCTATTTCTAGTCCCGTCGTACGTGCTGTACGTCATCGCGCAAGCTTTCGTCTGACTTTTTGTGTATCCGTGTGTGGCCAAGTCCGTTCGGTAGAAAGTCAGCCGGATTGTCCGCCGGATTGTATGACGGACTAAGTACGTCATACAATTCGATCGTGTGTACGCGGCATTAGGAAGCAAGGGATGAGGTGCTTTGGATTTGGAAGAGATTACATATGTTTGATAGACTTTCAGTCTGTCCCAATACATCCAGTTCAAGCTAAAACTCCTTTATGAATTTTGTTATGTGTATCTATACCCGGACAATAAACTTTTCATATTTGGTTTCTTTAGGTATGTTAAATATACAATGTATGAAAGTGTTTATCTGGTAAGCTCAAAACATCCTGTTTATCAGAGATTTTCTGCTGGTATATAATACTTGCAATATTAGAAGAGGTTGACTTCTCCAAATTCGTAAGAGAAAAAAATGATCAGGACTTCCAAGTTTGTACTTAAAGGGGAGTTCCACTTTAAAAAAAAGAAGAAGAAAAGTCAGCAGCTACAAATACTGCAGCTGCTGACTTTTAATAATCGGACAATTACCTGTCCCAGGGTCCAGCGATGCAGGCATACGAAGCCCCACTCATCTCCCCCTCCTCTCTCCAGCGCCGGCATTGTAACTGTGGGCGCCTGGCTGTGGCTTCACAGCCGGGCACCCACTGTGCATGCGCGAGCCACACCGTGCGCCATGACTGGCCGGGCAATCATCTGGGACCTGTGACATGTCCCAAATGATTGCCTAGAGGGAGGGGCAAAATTACTTCCGGCCCCGTGGAGCCCAGGGAGGAATTGGGAGCTGGAACCCACATTTTTGAGGTTTCCGCTCCCCCCCAAACAAGTGGCATGCCAAATGTGGCATGTCAGGGAGTCACCTCCCTTAAAGCGGAAGTTCCATTTTTGGGTGGAACTTGGCTTTAATATAATTAACAGTATTTTAGTACCCTCTAACAGTAAATTCTTCATAAAGATTAATGTATTTCTATGTGTATACACAGCTACTGGGATAGACCCTCAAGATTTGATTGCACTCTGTTCCCCCCACTGGGAAGATTCAGCCTTCTATTTGTCCTTTTGAGCATTTCCATTGAGACAGTAAGTCAAAATTAGGATGGAATCCAACATTTTAGAGCTGTCACCAGAGCAAGGGGTGAAGGACACAGATAGCAAAAAATAATCTGGTAGGGAATGTATTGCTTTCCTGCTCTTTCCACAACAACAAAAAAAAAAATTGGGCTATAAATACATTTTAATACTAAAGTTTCCCAAAATATGGATACCGTGCCAATTTGTCTCTTGCAAATTCAGTTAAAATTTATTGAAGTGCCAAATAATAAAACTCAACCAAGGATGTTTGTTTGTGAGGGACAGTTGTGAGTAATCTGCATAAAGCCCCAATCTACATTTGTAATTTACCTCCCTAAAGTTGAACGTTTGGCCAGTAAACAAAGCTAGTTACCGCTGGAAGAATGCTTTCTTAGTTTTGGTTCTTTAAAGAGAATCAGTCAATAAATTAATAAGAGGGCTGTTGTTGACTTGTTTTTCATACATGGTTTGGGGCTGCTATAGTTATCCGTGCACCACTAATAGTGGGTCACTTACTGGGAGCAAGCATGTGTATACCGGGTGTGCTAAACTAGGTCAAGTGATCACCAAGTAGTGAATCCAGTTATGCGGTGACAGACCTAGTAGCACGCGCCCTACATTTCTATCTTGATGGCTACTTTTAACAGCTGATACCAGTTGTAGCTTGCAGATTCAGGACCCAGTGGGGTTGATTATTAAAGGCAGATAGGCTGCTCATTTTACAAAGGAAATTAACCCTAGCTTAGTGGAATGTGGTGAAAATGTACTTTGCATACAATTCACAAGCACTTGCAAGCAAAAAAAACATAGATTTTCTTTGGTACATGATTGGATGATGGAAGTCAGCAGAGGGTCACCTATTTCATTAAGCTAAGGGAAAATTCCTTTGAAAAGTGAAAAGCTTATCTTCCTTTAGTAAATTCATCTCAAAACATGTTTTAAAGGGAGGTATCTTTGAAATACAAAGTAACAAACCCAACTTCATTTTTCCATGATGGGTAACTGCTATGGGAAGTTAGAGTACTATTCTACTTTGAGTCCACCAGATATTGTACAGTTATCCAAGCTACACTCGAAAAAACAAAACCTGACCAACACCCAAACACCGGAAAGATTTGTTTTATATCTGAAGTAGGGTGCAAACATGTCAGTGGGTATTAATAGTATAGTGTTACAACAAAGAAAAATTGCAGTAAAAAGCAAGATGGTTCATTGTTATTCATACTTAATTTAAGGTGTAACTTGTAATTATGCAGTTATAATTATTCCTGAAGCTGTGACTGCAGTTCTGAGGTGAAAAATGTCTAAAACTTTTTCACATATACTTGACATTTTGTGGCTGTCGTCAAGTGCATTCGACTAATAAAATGGTTGAAATCAAGGGCAGAATTTCTGAGAAATTATAGAGAGATAACAAAATGACATACTATCTGGAAAAATACGATGCAGAAATGAGATTAAATTAATTTAAATGAACTTACTAAAAAATTGTGACCTAATAAATATCACAATCACAGGGGTTGTTGCTGTCCATCTCCTGCCACCCCTCATACAATCTCCCCTTACAGCCAACACTACTTTTAGTCACATCCATCCTTACTGTCAATAAAGTCCTCAGACAAAAAAACAGATAGGATTTGTGTATGTAACGACACTTTGCCAGGCCTTGTTACCTTACATTGCTGAGCCTGGTAAAGCCAGGCATATTCTCTATTGAAACCAATGGCAGCTCTGCACAACTATTAGTACAAGCAGAATGTGTATAAGCTGAAGTAAGTTTTGCTGTTTAGTAAAACAAGTCTAACTGAGGATGATCAGGCCCACTGAGGCCTACACCTGCCTACATCTAAACACAGACCAACCCTTATAGAAAATACTAGAATAAACAGATAACATTTCCAGTCGACCTTAACCACTTCAGCCCTGGAAGATTTTACCCCCATTCCTGACCAGAGCATTTTTTGCGATTCAGCACTATGTCGTTTAGCTGACAATTGCACGTGCGATGTTATACCCAAACAAAATTGACGTCCTTTTCTTCCCACAAATAGAGCTTTCTTTTAGTGGCATTTGATCACCTCTGGGTTTTTTATTTTTTGCGCTATAAACAAAAAAAGAGTGACAATTTTGAAAAAAATGTATTTTTTTTTACTTTTTGCTATAATAAATATCCCCAAAAATATATAAAAAAATGAATTTCTTTCTCAGTTTAAGCCGATAAGTATTCTTTATATTTTTGGTAAAACAAAATCGCAACAAGCTTATACTGATTGGTTTGCGCAAAAGTTATAACGTCTACAAAATAGGGGATAGATTTATGGCATTTTTATTACACATTTCTTTTATTAGTAATGGTGGCGATTTGCGATTTTACGTGACTGTGACATTATGGCAGACACATCGGACACTTTTGACACTATTTTGGGACCATTGTCATTTATACAGCAATCAGTGCTATAAGAATGCACTGATTACTGCGTTGTCTTTATTTCACCTGGTGATATGCCAGTAACACACATCCTAACACAAAGGCAGATGCCTTTGGACAGCAGTTTCATCTGTCTGGCGAGAGGGTGGTATTAGACTAGCAGATTTAGATGGACTTGACTAACACATTGAAGCTAAACTCCATCTAACACTAATGCCGCGTACACACGACTGGACTTTCCGGCAGACTAGATCCGAAGGGGATCAGTCCGTCGGACAATTAGATAGTGTGTGGGCTAGTCCGATAGTTTTTAAAAAAAAAAAAAAAAAACAAACAGACGGACCTAGAAATAGAACATGTTTCAAATCTATCCGACTGACTCAATTCCGACGGACTAAACATCGGGAAAACCGTTCGTCTGTGTGCTAGTCCAATGGACCAAATACGACGCAAGGGCAGCTATTGGCTACTGGCTATTGAACTTCCTTGTTTTCTCCCGTTTACATCATCACGTTCAAAACAAACAGATTTTCGAACAGACTTAGTCAATTCGTGTGTGGCCAAGTTGGTTCGTTCAGAAAGTCACTCGGAACTTCGCCAAAAGTCAGTCGAGCAGACTGTCGGACTTAGTCTGTCGGAAAGTCCGGTCGTGTGTACGCGGCATTATAAGTAGCTACAACAGAGAGTTTTTTTTTCCTTTAGGGATAAAGGTTTTACATAAATGAATAAAAGCTGACCATTGTAAGCACCCCTGTGATTGGTAAATGGTTTGTTTCAACCCTCTTACTGCTAATTTGTCTGATCAGCTTGGTCTGGGAAAGTAAGCTGAAAAATAACAGACCTACTGGCTGGTTCGCCAGGTAAAAATGAATGCAGCCACCACATCTAAGAATATGTAAACTGTAAAGTAATACCTTTTTGTTTTTGGGTTTAGGCAGGAAAATGATCTTGGAAGTATATCTTTGCTTATATTTGCCAGATGTCTTTCTCCTGCATTTAAATGTACATGCATTTACAGTCAATTGCATGTACACAATAAATCATTGTTTTTGAACCTTCTACTGCTGGAAGACCTGTGAGTGCCTCAGCATTGACTTGTTGATAATTTAACACTAGATGTTTTAGATTCCTAGATAGGCCCAGTTGTGACAGGTTGTGACAATGTAGTATAATGAACAGCATACATTTCTGAACATGACAAAAGGTTCTCAGCACACTCAACACACCACTATTATCCCGTAGTTATACAAAAATACATATTGATTGCTTAGAATGGAAATTTGTGAAAAATGCAGGACAAGTCCATTTACAAACGTGGTGCCAATTAGGTTACACGCTTTAGGAATAAACTGGCAGGAAAATAATGTAACAGTGTAACAGTGTAGCTAAGTAACAACTTATCAGGTTGCATGAAATCACAGCAGTACAATTTCATTTCCAAAGTGTACAGTATGTATGGCCCAAAAAGTTTTAGGTTCTTTTTAGGTTTAGATAGAGTAGGGGAGTATTATACACCCGTAAATTATTTGTTGCTGTCTGCATTACATTAGAAAGATTTCAGGTCACTTCCTGTCCAGGAGGCCAACAGGAAGTAGGACTAAACTCTACAAAGTGAGAGGCATGTTTTCACCAAAAGAGGTGTTCCAAACCTCTTGATTTGGTGACAACTAAAATTTTGGATTCCCTATCACTTTCTGTCTTGATGATAATAGTCAGCAGAACACATAGAGAGAGAGGGAATCTCCCCAGCAAGGACAAAGGCAGAAATAAAAACCTGACAGGGATCCTCTCTACTAATTGTCTACTCATTGTCACTCATCTCAAAATCTTATTTTAGACTTTTCTGGTGATGGTGTTATAGGGACAGGAAGTGAATGGAAATTTCTCCATTTGGGTACCCAGGCAGCAATAAAAATTACTTTTTTTTTTTAATAGAGTACAGAAGGATTACAACTCCTGGGAGACAGCTACTGTATTTCTGTCTCCTTCTATCTGTCTGTTCCCCTACATTTATGTCTTTTTATTACGAGGTAAAAAGGGTCTAAAAAAATCTGCCATCTAATGGCATAGCAGTGAGAAATACAAGATTGACAGACGTTCTAATGCTTCTCCACTTTAAATTTTAAATGAAAAGATTTGGAATGGGTTTGACCTTTAAATATACCAGCCCTGTAGCAAATGCTGGAGCAAAGCAAAATACTAGTTTGGGGTAGTCACTGCTCTACGCTTCTTGCTGAGCCACCTGCAATGCTGGACAGGTGCCTGGACAAATCCTTGAATCATAATGCCTTGAACTTTGTTCGTCCTGAACCTTGAACTCTTTGCTCCTCCCATGAACTTCCTCATTTAAGCCATGTCTCTGCACTTCCTGTTTGCCAGATTATTGTGACCTCTCCAGCCAGTATCTCATTTTTATTTTTACTGCTGCTGTCCATATCTTTACTACCACTCATTACTGACCTTTGGCTTGTTTACTGACTACGCTTCTGTTTGATTCTTACTTGCTATATCCACTACTAGACCCCAGGCTTGCTTATCTCCTGGTGGGATGATCCTGAAGACCGTGACCTGGTACTTACATGCAGCTACACCCATTCCACCATCAGGAGCTCTGGTGAACACTGGTTAGTACTTAGACTCCACACCTCAGTGAGCCTGTGTTTATTGCCAAGGCTTGTATACCAATCCTGCTGGTTGATGGGAGTCCCTCTACTGCTATAGCTGCTGGTCTCTGAGCCTGACCCCTGACTGTGACAGTGAGACTTGACTGTAGGGATGTACTCGGGTTGCAATCATATTCAGGAGTACCAACCTGAACCATTCTCTTGAGATTAAATTTTGTTTGGTGGGGGCACTGGTCTGTGACAGAGTTGATCTACCCCTTATGTATATGAGAATCCCTTGCCGTGTATGGACACCTTTCAGTTCCTCTGAACTCCTACTGAAACCTCCCTTGAAATGCATTTAGTAAAACCATCCCTACTCTTCTATGAAATAATGATAAGACAACAACATGTGATTGATAATGTGTATATATGAGTATAATAGTGGATGCATATAATACACTTATACATACTGTATATATATCCTCAGTTGGCAGGTGGCTTCTCAGAGGTCTGTATACTCATATTACTATACATAAGGAGGGATGTGAAACTATTGTGACATCTTTTATGATGGATTTTTAATGTGTGTGATATATGTTCTAAACCTTATAGCAAAAAAAGTTTAGTGTTGCTTGCTTGAAGGTGGCATCTGGAAAGTCAAGTTTCTTGTCAAGTTTTTGGACACTGCTCTATTGCAGCCAAGCTTCAACATTCTGAGGGATGTACTTTTCTTGGTCTTCTTACCAAACAAACCTATGAATCTTGAAATGTTTCAGCCATTTTGTATACTTATAAAGAATTACTCAGGGCCTTAGTACAATTTAGCTATTTCCTCCAAATTATTTAATCTCCAAATATTCAGTAAAGTTTTTGAATTAGAACACCTCATATCTTCAGCCTGCTTTTAGCCATGGAGCATTAGTATCTGAATTGTAGTTCAGGACAACAGGTGGGCCTTATTGTCAAGCCTAGAGTATAAATCAATAGATTTAAAAAAACAGAGAAGATAATGGGAGGATAATTATAACGATATGGGGCTATGCTCATTGCAGTTACCTATGGTTTTGTAACTTTGAGTAGGAGTAATCTGTGCCTTAAAGCCTAATTCCTTGTGCCAGACAAATGCTTAGACCTAATAGGAATTCACTAGAATTATCCAGAAATATTGGAGAGGCAAGCTCCTACAGGAGATGTTTAATGATAAGAAGTCATTTGGTTATAGAAACAAAAAGGAGGAGGCATCTACTATGACTCCCTGAAGGCTGGAGACAGCATAATGAAATATATGAAGTAGAAAGATAATAAGATAAAAAAAATCTATTATCAGAACCAGTTTCTTTATAATGGATGAATACACTTTCATTTTGTGTCTGGGGGATATGGCTTCTAGATACAATTAGAAAAAAATCTAGAATTCTTGTTCAGATGAGGCAGCATGTGCCTCCATCAGCCCTTCTCGTGACATTTAATAACCCCCTATACCAATGACAGGATGAGAAACACATATGCTTTAATGTTAAAGGAAGGAATCTACTTTTAGGCTGTTTTCCTTATCCCTCTCTAAAGGCCATATTACACAGGGAATATTTAATCACTCCATAGCTTGAGACTGACTCCTTGTTCACAAATGAGCCATTTGCAGCAAACTGAAATCAATTTCATACATTTTTCATTTGTCAAAACTGGAGAAGTCAGAATCTGGTGCAGTTGTACATGGCAACCAATCAGCTTCTTAACTTAAGCTTTGAAAGATAGAAGCTGATTAGTTGCTCTGCACAGCTGCTCCAGATTCTGTCTGCTCCAGTTTTGATAAATTCCCCTCAATGTGTTGCAGATGATGTGAATGCCAGCACATGATAGCTCAGTATCATTACTACTATTGTGTATGTATCCACATTTTAAAATAACACACTTAGGCAACATTCCCACTGATGCTTTTGATCAATGCAAATTGCAGTGAATCTTCTGATTCCTGCTACTGCTATGAGCGGGGCCGTCTTTAATATTGATTGGACCCTGGGCAAAACTTTTCTTGCCCCCCCCCCCCCCCCCCCCTCCCTCCTATGCAGTTTTGCTCTCCACCTGCTCTGAGACATACAATAAATAACAGATAGACTCACAATCCATTTACTGAATCAGCTCAGGCAGCTATTGCGATTGGTTGCCGAAGGTGTATCATTATCGCTCACTGACTGGTTGCTAGACGTTACAGCACACATTACGGCTCACTGATTAGTTACAAGAGGTTACAGCACATGATTTCTGCTTGTTGATTGGTTGCTAGAGATTACTGTATGTATGACCTCAGGGGGTCATGATATTCATATCAATGCTGCCGGCCGCTTCTTTTTACATATGAATGCCGCCACTATTTACATATGAATGCCGGTATTTTACATTCAACACAGGGTCTGCTGGTGAGTCATCTGCACAGAACAATAGGGCAGAGCTGGGCAGCATTAGTAGCAGCACTTCACACTTATATATTGGGACACAGCACAGGACTAAAACCTCAAGGGACGAGGGAATTGAAATCATGATAGTTGGTAAGTATGAGGCAGCTGCTTTGGACCCCACAACAATGACAGGGCCCAGGGCAGTTGTCCCTTTTGCCCTGCCTTAAAAAACATCCTTGGCTATGAGTGGCTAGTTGTGGCTGCCAGCCCTGTTCACCATTAGTATAGGTAGCTGATGGCCGCAGCTATTCACGGATGTCCGCACAGCCAGCCATTACCTGTGGTGATCAGCAGATTGTGGGGAATCAGAGGATTCCTGCAGCTGCAGTTCTCACCGGGCTAAATTGTCAGTTTGAATGTAGCCTTAACCTTCTCTACTTAAAGGGTAACTCCATTTTCGTGGGGGGGGGGGGGGGGAATAGCAAATAAAGAAAAAATAAAATAGCACATATAATTGTGATACTAATCATATTTTAATTGAATGTTATTAAAAATGACCTTTCCTTTTCAATCTGCAGCCACTGTAATTTTCTGATAATGCATTGCAATATGGCTACATGGAGTTGTTCTGTACACAGAGTGTGTACTGAAACATAAATTCCTGCTTGTGTGATTGGCTCACCAATTTTCCCAGAAGTCTGCCTAAGATACAAGTCAGATTTCAGGCATCCCCTGCAACAAAAATGTCATTTTTGGAAAGATACTTTCAATAGGAGCACATCTAAAGGGATACATGCCGAGCCGATTTCCTCATTAATTTCCTGCTGCTGCACACCTGACAGTTAATTATGAAACCACTCCCATTAGACCTAATCTGCGCAGAGGCATAGACAAACACACATGGATGTCTTCAGAATAACAAAAGGTAGGTATATGCAGCAAAGGATTTTATAATCCTTGCAATGTAAATACATTACCCAGAGGGAAATGTTTTTTCTCAACAAAAGTGGAGTTACGCTTTAAAAATTACAAATTTCTTACTGATCCCAGTGTCCAAAATCTGGATCAGGTTGCATTTCGTCCCTGTTACGCAATTTCTTGCCATTACTATTCCCAGGGCTGGACTTACCATTGGGCTTGACTGGGCTCAAGCCCATGGGCCCCACCCAATAGGGGGCCCCGTGGGCCCTGCCGAGATACATAGCCAAGTGTAATCGGCTCAGCTCCACTCACAGTCATGCCCAGTCCCGCCCTATGATGGACATAACACAGGGACTGGGCGTGACTGTTAGCCGAGCCGAGTACACTCGGCTACTCTCAGCTCCGCTCGGGGCTGCAAGAGGACTCGAGAGCCGCCGAGAGGACCCGAGAGCCGCTGAGATACACAGGACTCTGTATCTTGGCTGTGCCATTTTTAAACTTCAAGACTGCAATGACAAGGCTGCAAATGACACTGGACAAGGCTGCAGATGGATAGGCAAGGCTGCAGATGAACACTGATAAGGTTGCATTGATGGGCATTTAAATGTAAGTTTTTTCCTTAAGCTTCCCTCCTAAGAGCTTCTTTCCTTAAAATTCCCTCCCAAACTTGGGGTGCGTGTTATATGCAGATAAATGCTGTAATGTACACAAGGTAGGGCCCGAAAGTGGATGAAGCCCAGGGGCCCCCACCACCCTAAGTCCTGCCCTGACTATTCCCTATGTGTTCCTCACCCATTGCATCATTAGAGAATATGTAAACCTAATTGAATGACATTTAGTTTGCTCAACCACCCTGTTTCATATAAAATGTTATTTTTTCTCTATAAAATACTTGTTTTCATCTTTCTTTTTAATATGTTGTCTTTATGATACTGATCTCTTCTGCAACCACCTTATGACTGAATGTATGCACTGCTGCAATGGTTGCATGGAATTTCTCAGGTTGGGTTTCTTGGTGGTCATACCTTTTGAAATTCAAAATTCATGAGAAGTGGGACAGAGCAGATAACAGATCATACTGACTTGACCAAAATAGCAGGTGTGGCCAAATTTTACTTAAAATGGGAGGGGCTTAAGGGATAGGTACAGAGTCTTTGGTAAAATAACAGATCAATATATAAAAATAAAAATAATACTGTTTTATAGGCTACAACAGATACCCCTACTTAAGCTGACTATACATGGGTCAGTTTTTTTTTATTCAACCAGCAGGTTGAACAAATAAAATGGATCCATCTAATTCCCCTATCCACACAATCAAGGTGGATGGGGAAATCCTCCTTGCTGTGTCATTGTATTCTGTCATTGTATCCTGATAGCAGGGAGACTTCCCCACCATCAGTATACACAGATCAGCGTACATACATATATCGGTTCAGCTTAGCATGTAACTATACATACAATAACTTAAACCCAAAGGACTGCTGGGGAAGCTGGAAATCACTGTAGAAGTCAGTGCTACTGCTGTGGTAGATGCGATCTTCTGGGTCCTGCTAAGGTTCTATGCGAACAGCTGCTCCACTGCACACAGACCACAGAGGTTCTCCTGCTCAGCAATTCCACCATTCATAGAATTCTTTGTATTTTTTTCAATGAATACAAGATGTTCTTTGATTGAACGAGGTGGAGATTGTGATGTCACTGCCCCTCCTCTCAACCTCGAAAGTGCAGCCGCCTGCATAGAACCCGAGCAGGACCCGTAAGATGGTGGCTATCAGGTATGAGTAATGCATATTTACATTGTACTAAACGAGACTGATGTAAGTGTGTAATACAAATAATTCCTGGAGTTCAGCTTTAGCATTTAAGAATCAGTAAAATATAAATAATAAATAAATAAATATTTTTACTTAGGCTCCATGCACACTGGTGTAGCCTCACTGGTGGTATGATTATGTCAGATTTTTTCATCTCAAAGCGGTACATTGTTTTGCATAGAAATTTGGGGTTTTATATTGTAGGCCTCTAATTCTTAGTAATAACACACTTAAATCTGTCCAAACAAGAATTTAGTAGACATCCCGGGTATGAGTATAATATGATAAATAACTATAAATAATTATAAAACATAATAATATAATAATAATAAAATTAATTTCCCCACGATTCATTATCGCTCAATTCTGCAAGCGTTCTAATTTACCATTGCTGTTTTCTAGCTGGTCTAAAACCGCTTTTGACATAAAGGGACATTTTTTGGTTGCCATGGACAATCTCATGTTTCCAGGCAGAAAGAATAATATATATAAAAGTGCAGGCAGGACACTGGATAAAGCACTAGGGACGAAAGGGAAGGGAAATAATTTGATACAATAATGTAATCTTTAATATTACAGTGTACTGTATGTGTTATGTTTTTTGTACTTTTTGAATTTGCCGCCGGGCTCTGTCCTCATGCGTCATGGCTCGCAGGGAACAGAGTCCAGCACACAGAGCATCGGGTGGATGATCTGGTGGAGGACACATCGGGAGGACATCGCAGGATCCTGGTGAAAAGTTAAATAAATTGAACCAGTATTCTGCAATGCAATACCAGTGTGGCTTGGGGTTACCGCTAATGGTACTAAAATTGAACCCCGAGCCACACTCGGGAATACCACCAGGGAGGTTAATAAACGTTGCTTCTACAGGAGTTTTGTGTTCTGCCTATAGAAGCAGCTCAATGTTATCCTATGTGTCCATGCACATTAGGATGTTTAGAGGCATATTTTGAGCTCAACCTTTAGAGGCAGAAAAAAAAATCCTTCTGGTTCATGTTCCTGATTGGAGCTTACTGGAAGAAAAAAAATACAACTCTTCCAAACTCGTCTAAACTTTGTACAAAAAAATGCTCTATATGAGCGTTTTCTTACTCCCAAGAGAACAGACTTTTTTTAAGCCCAGTGTGCATGGAGCCTTACTATGGTAATTAATAAAATGCTGTCCCCTCCCTACAATATTCATAAACTGCATAAACTTAATCTATGAAAATATATTATAGGTCTTGCCCAGCAGAGGCATACTAGTTTTTCTTCTCACCAGTGGTACAGTAAAACCTTAAAGTGCGAGCATAATTAGTTCCGGAAACATGCTTGTAATCCAAAGCACTTGTATATCAAAGCAAATTTCCCCATAAGAAATCATGGAAACTCAAATAATTTTGTGAATGTAAATATTGACAGGGAAAAGGGGAAGTAAGGGAGAAAAATAAAAAAAGAATAAAAGAACCTTCACATAAAAGACCTCAGAAGAAAAAATGTGGGTTCAGTTGGACTTTTTAGGCATGAAAAAAGTTGTGAACACAACCAGTATATTCAAAAAATAATTATTTCTATTTATTTTAAAAAAAAAGAAAGACAATTTTTTAAAAAAAAACAGGGAAAAGTTCAATTTCCTTTTTACACACAAAAAAAGGAAATGTTTCCTCCTTAAAACTACACATTTAAGACCTAATTGACATCCTATCAAACATAGTAAAATCCAGGAAAGAAGGAAAGTAAAGGGGGAATCAAAGAGGCAGACTATTCGGCCCATTCACCCCTGTCATATTGTTTTTTGTGTGTAAAAGATGGCCGCCATTCATCCTTTTACACACAAAAAACAATATGACAGGGGTGAATGGGCCGAATAGTCTGCCTCTTTGATTCCCCCTTTACTTTCCTTCTTTACCCAGTGGGAATTTGATCAGTTTTTTGCAACCTGAGCTCAGGGGATACTAAACAGTATCCATCACGGATCTACTTGTGTTCACTTACGCCTCAAGAATTTTTACTAAACACTGAAGATTTAAACTTTATGAGTTCTGTGTAATCAATCGTACCAACTTCCCCAATCTCCTTTGGAAACGGTGATCTCCCTATTTGGGACACACTTTATGAAGGAATAATTTAGAACACTATTATCAGCTCCTGAAGAAGCGTCATCGTAGACGCGAAACATGTAGAGCACCAAAAAATATATGTAATTGCTGACTGTATGATTGATATCCTTGATCCTATATTTGTATAGATATATATTTTGTTTCTTTCTTTCCTTTTTGGAAATTTGAAATGGATTTTACTATGTTTGATAGGATGTCAATTAGGTTTTAAATGTGTAGTTTTAAGGAGGAAACATTTCCTTTTTTGTGTGTAAAAAGGAAATTGAACTTTCCCTGTTTTTTAAAAAAAAATTGTCTTTCTTTTTTTTAAAAATAAATAGAAATAATTCTTTTTTGAATATACTGGTTGTGTTCACAACTTTCTTCATGCCTAAAAAGTCCAACTGAACCCACATTTTTTCTTCTGAGGTCTTTTATGTGAAGGTTCTTTTATTCTTTTTTTATTTTTCTCCCTTACTTCCCCTTTTCCCTGTCAATATTTACATTCACAAAGTGATAACTAGGACGTGGCATCTTGTGTATCAGTGTATCCACAGACACCACCCTGTGATAGATACACACTTGTTCAATTTTAAATACAAACTCAAATAATTTGTTCCACAACCATTTATTCATAAGTCCTTCAGTTTATAGTCCAGATAAAAATATTATAGAAATGTGACCAGGCGCCTAAGTGTAGCAATATGTTGCTAAATGTTGTACCTTCATTAAATGTAACCATATTGCTACATTTAGCCCACGTACACACGGTCGGAGATTTTGCCAACCAAATCCGTCGGATTTTGCCCGACGGATTTAGACCGACGGATTTCGTCCGAAACTGTTGCATACACACGGTCGGGCCAAGTTGTCGAAAAATCCGATCTTTCAGAACGTGATGACGTAATTTCGTTACGATGGGACTACATTCAGGCTAGTAGCCAATAGCTTTGATGTAGGAATTTTATCTGAGCATGCGTGGCACTTGGTCCGATCAAAATGCTCTACACATGATCGGATTAGGTCCGTCCGGCCCAGCTGGTCGGGAAATATTTCCAACATGTTGGAAATTTGGATCGGACGGAGATTCGGACGGAATCAGTCCGATGCATACCACACACAGTCAGATTATCTGACGACGCGGTCCGATAAGACTCATTCCGACAGATTCTCCGACCGTGTGTACAAGGGCTTAGAGGCACCCCTCTTCTCTTTTATATTCAGTTGTGACATGATGCTACTTGTATATCAAGGCAATGCTTATATATTAAGTCAAAATTTGTTTAAAAATTTTGCTTGTCTTGAAAAATGCTCTCAAACAAAGTTACTCTCAAACCAAGGTTTTGCTGTGCTGATGATCAGGATCATCAGGATCAAGGTGAAGCCCATTAATCATGGGGCCCCACAAAATTGTCTTGTTTTTATGGCAGCAGTGGCTGCTTGTTTCTATGGCAGTGGCCACAGATGCTAGAAGGAGTTAAGAATGAGGAAAGGATGATGTGATAGGGCGGGGGGGGGGCTTGATGAAAGTGGAGGAGGATGGGAGAAAAGAGCACAGCGTGCACCTCCTTCTGGGTTTCTCCCCCCCCAGCACCAGCTTTCCGTTACAGGTTGGCCAGCCCAAACATTTTGGCAGATCCAGCAATGATATTTTTGGCATTGATGGGTCATTTCCAGAAAGGTCCCAGGTATGCTGATATGATAACAGTGGACCATGTCTAAAGTGTGTTGAACTGGTCACTTGTGGTCTCCAAAGAAACCCATGTGACAGGGTGCGGATGGTCAAATGTTCCTATAACCGGAAGTGCCTAAACAAGGATCTCCATGATATTATCACTATGTATTTTATATTGCAACTTGCAGATTGAAAAAAAATTAAATTCGTATTAAAATCAAAAACCAAAACTGTAATATATTGCAGCTAATCAATCCTTAGATGTGGTGTCTGCATTGGTTTTATTTTTGCAGGCTTTTACACTCTGTTTTCACCTGGTAATCTGGCCAGCAACACACCTCCTGCATTAGAGTGCCCCCACTCTGGATGAAGGAGAAGAGGGGACACCTTTGGATAGCAGCATTGTCAGTCTGGGGGGGGGGGGGTGTGTAAAGCCTCATACACACGATCGGACTTCCAATGGACTTTACCGTGGATTTTGGTCCGAAGGGGCGTTGGCTGTGACCTTGGTATGCATACACACGGCAGAACATTTTCAGCCAACTTTTACCAAATCGCGTGGTTTTTCAGCTCTTTACCGCCACCCTTTGGTCAACTTCTGCTATTGTTGTATGATCGTTAGTATTGGTTCTGAGCATGCGGTTTTTTTTACTTTGGACTTTAGTCCTATGGACTTGTGTACACACAATCGGATTATCCTCCATCAGACATTTGTTGCCGGAAAGTTTGAGAGCATGCACAGTGAACATTTGTCCATTGAAAAAACTAAAACAATTGTCTGGTGGAGCATACACATGGTCCGTCGGACCATTGTTGTCAAAAAGTCCGATCATGTGTATGGGCCTTTAGACGTACTAGCAGATTTAAAAACACTTATCATTTTGAAACCAAACACCAGCTAATACTTTATAAGTCAATACAGCAAACTGTTTTTATTTTTATTTTGGGATAAAGGTTTTCCATAAATACATTAAATAATTGTCTGGTGGAGCATACACATGGTCCATTGGACTATTGTTGTCAAAAAGTCTAATCGTGTGTATGGGCCTTTAGACATACTAGCAGATTTAAAAACACTAAACATTTTAAAACCAAACACCAGCTAATACTTTATAAGTCATTGCAGCAAACAGTTTTTTTTTCCTTTTGGAATAAAGTTTTTCCATAAATACATTAAATATAAGTTGAGAATTGTAAGTGCCTCTGGTAGTGTCTCATTTCTGTAACTGATACATTCTGCTGCAGAGCTTGTTCTTTTGAAAATCAACAAATTTACTGGTTGGATCACCAGATGAAAATAGAAGAAAGAAAGACTAAAAAAAGAAAAATGAATGCAAACATCACATCTATGAAATGGTAAGCTGTAATATAATGAATGTTTGCTTTTGAGTTTAATACCACTTTAAAAATTAATTTTGAAATTGCATTAACACGATGAAGCGTATATGAGATGTTAATGATTGGGTTTACAAATATTTTAATCCACTTTTATACAATAAGGGAAAAGGCAACCTATAAAGTGACTAGTTACTGTTGTTAGTAATACATACTGAGCAACTTTACAGAATCTAATTTGGAATATAAAGCAGACTCACTTACTGAAAATACATAAACAATAAAAATGTTTTAGTTCAACCACACAGCAAGAGCATACATTTACTAAGCTCCTTAACAAAATAAATTCTTTGTGTTGCACTTCCTTTCGTCTATTTAAATCCTTAAAGCTTTCAGCGACATCCAAGTGAAGTTTGTTATAATTGGTTATGCTTCAGATAATGGTGTATTCTATGTCCAATAAAAGCACAAAAGTGGGAATCCAATCTTTTGAGTATCAGAGTCTGTATAATACATACAAAATTGTGCAATTTAAGACATATAAGGAATATTTTTTTGTTAGATAGAAACTGAGAACTCATTTCACTGTAGGGATTGTTCCTTTCACGTTTTTGTGTAATATAAATGACAAATCGAACAAAACACTGAATATCAGACTGTCAGCATAAACAGTCATTTATGAAAAACTGTTTATAGTAATCTAGATTTATTGTGCATGCAATTCATGATCCAGTATGCTAGATAAAAGAGACCAAGGGGGTCATGCATCAATCTCAGACCAAATCCATGTACATTAGTCCTGCGTATATGTTGGTTCCTGAAATCTGAATTCTGCATTGCAATTGACCATTCACACTCCTTTTGTAGTGACCTGTGAAACCCAGTGCATGTAACAAATTACCTAATCTAATTTTTTTTTCATTTTGGATAGAGTAAGGGTGGTTTATAACCCCTGTCAGTTTTTTTCCCACTATCTTTATCACACTTCCTTTTCCATAACCCCAACAGAAAATAAAAGGAAATCTCTCCAAAGTTAGTATTGACTATGGTCACCAGAACAAAATCCCTATTGCAAGAATCCCTCTTTATTCCTGTTCTGGAGACCACTCCAAATTTTGGATTTACATTTACTTTCAGTGATAACAGTCACCAGGAAAAAATTTATTATTAAGAGGACCAAGCCTGTTTTTCAGACTCGGTGTTTACAAGTTAAAAACAATTTTTTTTACTAGAAAATTACTTAGAACCCCCAAACATTATAAAAAAAATTTCTAACACTCTAGAGAATAAAATAGCGGTCGTTGCAATACTTTTTGTCACACTGTATTTGCGCAGCGGTCTTACAAGCACACTTTTTTGGGAAAAATTTAAAAATAAGACAACAGTAAAGTTAGCCCAATTTTTTTATATTGTGAAAGATAATGTTACGCCAATTGATACCCAACATGTCACGTTTCAAAATTGCGCCCGCTCGTGGAATGGCGTCAAAGTTTTACCCTTAAAAATCTCCATAGGCAACTTTTAAAAAATTCTACAGGTTGCATGTTTTGAGTTACAGAGAAGGTCTAGGGCCAGAATTATTGCTCTCACTCTAACGATCATACCTCACATGTGTGGTTTGAACATCATTTTCATATGGGGTGTTGCTTACATATGTGTTTGTTTCCGCGCATGAACAGCAAAAATGTATTCGCTATTGTCACGCAACTAGGTGGGCTCGGAGCTCAATGCTCTGCGCTCCGAGGCCACCCTTTTTTGAAGCCTATTAGAGCCTCTGGCTCTAATCAGGTGCTTCAAAAAACACCACCCGCATCGGAATCCATAGTCTGGCACCCTGATATGTAGATCAGGGAGACGGATGCATGGATAGGGGAGACGACAACCGTGTGCCCTCTATGGACGAGCTGCCACTGATCCAGCATCACCTGAAAATAATACAGAATACACACACCTGCCATGCCCCTAGTTATGGGAAATTAAAAGAAGTAAAAAAACTAAATATGATTGGTTCAACTATATGAAGTGCTATTTATTTTCTTTATAGTGACTTTTTAAAAGACAAATGCAACAATTTAGAGTTTGTATGCAAGGTTTCACGTGGTACAATAATTTTTGAAGTCAAACAGTGTGTTTGAAATTGTACCCTATAGAAGGGACATGTGAGGAGGACAGAGGGATTTGGCTCCAAAGATTGACAGTCCTCCACCTTTAATGTATCTTTATATAGTCTATTTGGGCCAAGCTGTCCCAAATGAACAATTTAATGCACAGGTGCAAACAGGCACACTTGCTGGACATGCTGTATGAACTGTTTGTGGCCTCAGAAACATACAGCATAGATGACCGTGTTTTATCACTGGGATGGGAACTTCCCATCTCACTCCCGGAACAAAATAGAATTGGGCTGAGCGCCACTTCTATGAATGAATACAAAGCTCTCTCTGATTGCTTGAGGCAGACAGGTGGGCAGATGACATCATGATCTCCGACTCCAGCCAATCAGAGGAAGCTTTGTATTCATTCATAAATGGCTGAGCAGCCCTTAGCCTGACTCATCTTTGTTGTGGGAGTGCGATGAGAAGTCTCCATTCCCAATTCTGGAACCCGATGCGTAATACTATATGTAGCTGAAGCTAAATACATTTAATACAGTGAGACCAGCAAGCGCACCTGTTAGTGCAGTAAATAGTTGGTTTTGGGCCAGCTTAGTCCAAATGAACTATTTAAAGGGGAATTCAAGTTGGAGACCAGCTTTAAATGAGGGACAGGTGGTAGCTATGCTTAGACTAACCCTCTTCAACTAAACTATGAATGGAGTTTGCCCGTTTTCCCCAGTGTTTACTAGGTTTTCATTGGGTGCCATGTTTCCCTCCTACAATCCAGAAAACCTACTTAGTAGATAACTTAACCAATCAGTAATTTCCATTCCACCATGCTTATGCTGCCCTAGAGTTGCTCCTGTAACATACTTAATGTCCACAGATGTCAACTAAAATTGTGAGAATGTCTCACACTCAGCTAAGCATTACCATGAGTGTCCTGCAATTGAGGGAGATCCCTATATACAACAATTATTTGAGCCCTGAACATTGAAGGTTGTCTTCCAACAAGACGAAATCTCTTCACAATTAAAGGAAAAAACATGTTTATTCAAATATGTAGAATAGTATGAGAAGATGACATCCCATCAAATAATATAATCTGAAAAGACATACAATCTGCTTTCAGCCTCTGAAAGCAAACGGCAAGCCAATTTATTTTTACATACAATGACATTTGCTGTGATAGGATTTACCACATTTGCATAAAACATATCAAAATGTAACTGTATTAAGCAATTAGAGTTCTGCAAAGAAAGCTGCAGATGCGTCTTTCTCTTCTAGATATGTTTGCTTATTTGTGAGCACAATTTTACAACTCAGTCTTACATTGTGTGGATACCAAAAGGATGCCGAATGTAATATCTATACGCTTGGATGAAATTCTATTTCAAAAGACCATACATGATACTCTTTCTTAATAAAGATAAATAAGTCAAGCATGAAAAAGAGGTACCTTATATACACTTATGAAAAAAGGGGAATGTGTATTGTGTTCAAGTATTTTTAGTACATGAGGTCAGCGATGGAATCCTCATTTCTGTACACATTGTTGACAATTCCTAAGGATGCCATACATAACAGCACTGTTATTAATGGAAGTCATCCGTCTGACATTCAGGTGTTATCGAGGGGTACAATTATATTGTCACATGGTTATAATGAATTCAAAATTGATGACCGTAATTACTGTGGCTTGTGGTGCAATTTGTGCAGGACTGAACTGAATTACAGTAGCTATGATGAGTTTATTACAATGGCGATGCAGGGTAAAACATTGTACCTGTGGCAATATAGGGTAAAGTATTCATGGTAGTGACATGAACAACTATGTGGGCTTGATGAGCTTGGGTATGACATGCTCAATGGCATGCTTACTTTCCCTGCTTTCTCACTCCCACCCCACCCCCACCATTGTTAACATGTCAAAAAAATGATGTTGGGCCTTTGTGACTGACAAATAAAAAATCTAATCAAACAAAAGGCGCAGGTAACAGGACAGGCAAGTAAAAACAGTTTTCCCCTCACATCCATTTTTAAGATTTCTTTAAGGCCCTGGCAGAATCATTTTCGGGCATTTTTCCTTTAAGGTTAAGCACCAGAGTTTTTATACAACATGAAAAACCTAAAGCAAGCAGGACCTTTTAAGTCTAGGTTTACACATATGCGGGTTTGGGAAGGCGTGTCGATCACACGCTTTCCCACACCCGCAGAAGCCAAAATGCCTTGCTCTTTAACAGAGGTGCAATGGTGCCATTAATTCCTAATAGCACCCCCAAAAAACAGAAAAGTACATTTTTGGGTGTGCAAAATTGCATGGTGCCGCAGCACCAAGTGGTTCTGTGCGGCTGCCCTGTGGGTGTCTTTTAGGGAAAGGATCCAAGACATTTTCCCTGCATCTCCTGCAGGTACAGCATCCCTTTCATTTGAACACACGCAAACACGACCACACAAAATGCAGAGATGTGAACCTAGCCTTAGACTATACATTCACATCCATGCTATTTAAACAAAGTGTAACAAAATGGATGACCAGGCATCTGGTATGATAAAGCCTTTGCATTATTACAAGGTATTTGGGCAAAAACAAGCATGTTGGCTCCGCTTTGTGACAACACTAGATTTAATTTGGACTAATTAATTGGCAGTTTAATTTCTATAAACCTCACATGAATTCTAGGACTGTGGCATATAATTCACTGTCAGCTGTCAAACATAAATATCAGCATCCCTTGGCTTAATTCACAGCAGGGAACACAATGGCATTATAAAAAACAAACTATGTAAAGAGAAAACAATTTTCATCAGAATACCTGTCATGTGCAGCACTGAGCAAGATTAAACCTTTATCATTATTATGGCGCAGGCTAGCTCTGCAGCACAGTAAACGCAGATTATGGGACCCATTAATTAACTTCCCTGCAGACTAACAGTCAGTAATTTATGTTAATTGCTATATGTAGTCGGTAGTGGGAATGCGTCTGTTAAGGGATGGAAGCCTCATTTATCTTCATCTGCTTGGTGTATCCTCTAATATATGTTATAGGCAGGAAAGAAGAGGCCTAGTAGTTGCTATGGCAACCTCAAGACTTGAAAAAGACAATGGTGATGAAAGATATTCTTCTTTACTTATAACTTGTCACCTTTCTTCGTATACACACCACCCATCATATTAATAGAGTACAGCTATTGTTTTAGGTTAATTCACTTGACAACTTATTACTTAGCTCATTTTCTGCTCTTACAATCACAGTGTTAAATTTAAATATTCCATACAATCTCACTCTAGTCTTAGCAAAAAACAAAAAGATTGATAAATATAAAGTTGACTAAATGTATTTTTAATTTAATATAGTAGTATCAATTATATATCTGACAAAATATATATCTAGTTTATAAAAATAATAATCATAAGGCCAACAGCAAGATTAGACAGGAATTCTTGCATTGCATTCATTGAATGAAAAGTGAAAACTCAAAACTCTGTATTTGAAGTATAGGATCTAGCAGAAAGCTATTCATATACATTAGGTTTTCACCAATGGAAATCTAGAGCATAATAAGAAAAAGCAGCCATTTGTGAGATGCAAATAATTGTAAAACACATCACTATGGTACCCCCCTATGTCCCAAAGACTGACAAACGTTTGGTCAGTTTGGTTGGATTTTTTTGACTGAACCAGGAAACTTATAGCTCTTTATTCTCAATTAAATTTTACAGCTTGAGGGCCTAATGTGTTTTCCACCGTTTAGGAACCAAGTCCAACACCTCCATGCCAAATAACTACTAAAATTATGTAGGGGATCAAATAATGAGAAAGCACCGACAACACTATCTCTATGGAACAAGCTTTGCTGGGGCTTTTATAAATACAAAAATAAACCTAAACTTTACCGATACGAGGCAAATACCAGGTTCCCTTTGCGGGAAAAACTTTAAGCAGAGTGTGCTTATCTTCTCTGCGAGTACCCAGATTGGTCTCCAGGCCACCTAAGAAATAACTGCTACTTCTGGGTATAGGTCAACAAATGACAGCCCCGCTGCTTTCCCACAATTTAGCATTGTATGGGGTTGATTTTCTAAAGGCAAATAGGCTGTTTACTTTGCATGGGAAGTTTCACTTTGCAAGGAAAGCTGCCTCAGAACTTAATGAATATGGTGAATCGTCACAGGAATTGATTGTTCAGAGGAAATACCTTAGGCACTGAATCCCATATATATATACTACAAGACACAAAAGAATGTGCTCAAAAAGAGCTGGGATTTTTGAGGTGCCGTTAACTTACAACACAACGTCACATACAATTCATACGGTTTATTGAATTCATGTTAAAAACATTAATGAAAGTATAGAATAAAGTTAAAAACATTTGATTATTTCAGATTCAATGTCCACAATATCATTATCTACAATTGGTTGTCCTTGTCTAGCAATCCTGACATGTTTCACCTATTTATAGGGTTCTTCGGGAGTCATTTGCTACCTCACCAACTCACTGTAAATATGAAGGGAAAGATCAAAACAGGACATTTTTCAACAAAAAAAGTCACGACCCAGCAGGGGAAATCACTCAAACTCGGGAATGGAGTGGTATATGATTGGCCGCAGGAAGGATATTCAGGAAAAGTATTGACTTAATTGCCCCTTCAGAAACAATCAACCACATGGGAACCACAGGATCAATTCCAGGCAAGCAATCACATAAATTGCTGTATTGCTGTCTTCAATTTCCAGAATTGTACATGCTGCTTTTTCCGCTGAAGAAGCCTATAAATTGGTGAAACATGTCGGGATTGCTGTGGTGCAAGTTAATGCACTTGAAAAATCCCAGCTCGTTTTGTGAGCATTGTTTCGTGTGTTATGGTGAAGCTTCACTTTGCAAAAAATACCAAATCTTGTGCAAGGAAAATAAAAAAACTGCATTTTTGCTAGCACATAATTGGATGATGAAAGTCAGCAGAGTTTTACAGATTTTTCACTGAGCCCTTGCAAATGCAACTTCAAGTTTCAACGTGCTCAGCATAAAACATAAAATGTAATACCGTGACAAAGAAGAACAGGATGTGTGAGGTCATCCATCCTATAAGATCTTCAGAGTTGCAACTTTTAGTCAAGTATTTGTATGGTATCACTGACCATGGCTATTAACTATTTGTTACAACTATTTGTTACTTAATATATCAACAATGTAAACCTATTGTGGGGGACTTCAAGTAGGATGATAGCTTATTCCATAGAGACCATTTACATAATACTAGAACATGGTGATCCTAAACTCTTAATGTCTACAGTATAATGTTTTATAAGTTGTGTTATTTGCCGTTTCCATCATAAAGACATGTCCATTCCTTAACTATATTCATATGAAAGCATTACTACAAATGATTTTGGTTCAATCTTGCTTTATTGAGGTTTTATAAAGTACAAATGATTTAAATTTTTGCAAGAAACAGTAAACCTGGCTTTGTTCTGCCATTAGATCCTCTACAAGAAACCAAAGACAGAAATATGATCTAAAAATACATGTAAGAAAACTAGTCATTGCCCCTTTTTCCTGTTGTTAATGTTTCAGTATGTTGGAAAGTGATGCTGTAACCCGGCTCTTTCACAAATTAAGCCCCAGCAAGCCCCAGCCCTTTTATATAAGTAGGCTAAAATGGTGGCTGAAAGGTTAGATTGTGTAGGACCTCATTGTCGCTTCTGAGAACACAATTGGTGTTACTAGAAGTTGAATGGAGGCTATGCTAGTCATCCTTGATTATCCCCCAGCCTAATATTCTAGTGCTGCCGTTCTAACAGGTAGACTAGGTGGAGGAACCGAGAACCAGCATATATCCTGTATATGAGCCTTGCAAAATACACTGAAATCTCCTTAGAGGAAGAAGCAAATGTAATATCTACTTTTCTTGCCATTCTCCGACATAGTATTTTTTTTTCAACAAAATTATAGGTATATTCTAAGCTCTAGCAATTCTCAGCAAAACACAGCAAGAGCAAATCACTGCTTTTCTGACCAAAGATCCATTTGCTTTGTACAGTGACTCCATAAGTAAATGATGCTGCTGTGTTTATTTAACTGTTTCAGCTTGTACAGGCTGCCCGTTATCACTTCCACAATATAAATGCCATGGTGCCATGGCATAAAACATGGATAGAAGCAATGGGTTTAAAGTGGAGTTCCACCCAAAAGTGGAACTTCCGCTCATTTGTCCCCCCCCCCCCCGTGCCATAATTGCCACCTTTCGGGGGGAGGGGGGACAGGATACCTCTTTGACAGGTATCCTGTTCCCACTTCCAGGAGTCCAGGCCAAAGCCCGTGACATCACCGCAGGGCTCCCTCCTCCTCTCCCTGTCCCTGGGCCAGTAGGAGAGAGGAGCGGGGCCTTGCACATGTGCAGTAGGGTTCCCGGCGTGAAGCTGTAAGGCTACACTGCCGGGTACCCTTACCAGCAATGGCGGCAGCAGCACCCGACAGCTGTTGGAAACATCAGCTGCGGTGCCAACATCACTAGACTTCAGGACAGGTAAGTGCCCTATTGTTAAAATCCAGGAGCTGCAGTATGTGTAGCTGCTGGCTTTAATTTTTTTTTTTTTGGGCAGAATACCGCTTTAAGTACTGTACAGCCAGTATCATGAATTGAAACCCTTCCACATAATATACATTTGTACTGTTTAATTATATAAGCCTTCAGAAAGTCTGAAAGGTTTTATACTTCTATACTTGTAGAACAGGCAGGTAGTCAAAACACCTCTTTACTAAGTGAAAATGACTGCATTGTTCTATTTTTTGTTACCATGGATATTAGAAACCATAGTAAGGAATGGAATGCGGAATATACAGAGTGACATCTGGATAGACAACAAACATGTTCCAATAGTGCAATTAGGTCATTCTTTTTCAAAGGAGCTAGTAACAAATTTGACTCTGTATTCTATCAGGGACCTTGGGGTGCGTTTGCTGCACTTAAAACTGCACCTAAAGCACATATGCTGTAACCCTACAGGACTTCAACAACTTTTTCTTGGGCAAATTCATTTAAAGCCTGGCAATTGCTAGAATATGCACCTTCCATGGGGTTAAATGATACTGTAAGCAAGCTGCCTGTACATATCTGTTATCTTATTGCTAAAATCCAACTGTACTTTCATATGAAATCAGCTAAAAACACTCATGCCTCAAATTAAAAAGGCATGCAAAGTTTTGCAGTTTGTTTTCAATAAAAACAGCCACAGCCTGAGTAGAAAAGCCCATCCTCTTCCAGCAAGCTGTAGAGAAGAGTCTTTTCTGTGCAGAATCAGTGTTTTTTTCTGCAGAGCTCCAACTCATCCTATACTGAGTCAGAGTTAGAGATCTCCAATCAGTGGCATACCTCCCAACTTTCTGAGATGTGAATGAGGGACACCTATTATCAAAAGTATAGTACAGAAATTGTATCTCTTTCGCACTTGGCCCAAAGCGTCAAAAATGCTCTGTATTACATTATAAAATATTCTTAAGCTTATCACAAGCATTTTTTCTTTCTAGTTTTAGACACAGTGGTAAAGAGTTATAATTTCTGTAAGTTCTTTATTCCTGTCTGGGACCCCAATAACAAAATTTTCTCTCACTTCTTGACCCTGGGAAGTGTTTAGCGGAAAAAAAAAAACCTGTAAAGCAATCAAAAAGTTTAACATAGACATTTCCAATGCATTGCAAAGTAATACTGCATGCATGTTAATGTACAGTATTTTCCCCCTTAACCAGCATTATGCCAGGGTAGCCCATTCGTCTTAGATAGGCTGCCAACATACCACAATATAAGTTTAATGGACAGCAGAATTTTGTTGAGCACAATGCACCACAACACACGGATGTTTCACACCTGTGTGTTATGGTGCTGTAACATACATGTGCATTAAAGTGAACTGGCTGGGTACATTGGAGTGTCATTCAAAATGAATGGCACTGCAACACACTACACTTTGTACATTTTGTTTCATGTGTTACTGCATATTACGGAAATGCTCAGGTCTGAATACAGTGTGAAGGCTCATTCACACCAAAACAGTGTGCTGCAGTGCAAACATTTTTGTCCATTGAGGTGTGTTGTGGTGTGCAGCCCATTTATAAGGAATCAGCTGCAATGAACCTCAATGCACAAAAAGAGGTGCTTTTTTTATTGCAGTGCAGAGCAATGCACAGGACACCATGCGCTGTGCAGCACTGCGATGCTTTGCAGTGCACATGTGTTTTGAAAGTGTGTTGGGGTACAGTTCATAGTAAATGGCACCACAGCAAACCAACATGCATTACTGCAATGCAAGAGGCGTGACTAAGCCCTAAAGGAAATGTGGCCTCTCACTCTAAAATACAAGCAACTATTGCTTACCTCTCATTATAAAATTCTAGTTGCCTGGCTGTCATGATGACCCAATGGAGTTGATTTACTAAAGCCAAATAGACTGTGCACTTTGCAAAGTGCATTTGCTCCAGAGCTTAGTAAGGCTAAGGTAAGGTAAGGTAAGGCTTCACTTTGCAAAGAATACCCAATCATGTGCAAGGATAATAATAAAAAGAGCATGTTTGCTTGCACATGATTGGATGATGGAAGTCAGCAGAGCTTCCGCTCATTTACTAAGCTCTGGAACATCTGCACTTGCAGAGGGCAACTGCACTTTGCAAAGTTCACAGTATTTTTGCCTTTAGTAAATCAACACCATTGGTTTAATACATTAACATGTCTAAAGCCCCTCAGAAGTCCTGATTTCACTGACTGGTTTTAAAAACAGAGACAGTTAGGTCACTAGCAGTTTCACAAGTAGGTCAGCTATGGCAACCTAGAGATTTCTCTCAGTGCAGATTTAATTAGCTACCCAAATGAAAAATTACTTCTTAATTTCATACACGGTAATGGAAACAATTTCCTGTGTAAGTCATTGAAAAAGCTAATATAACCTGCATCCAAACCATTATTAAATTTGTTCAAATATAATATGACTCTTTTGAAAGTAAATTTCATTTTGTCAAAAATAGCATGCATCATAAGGTCAACACAGCATTAGAGATGAAAAATATATATGCATACTATTCTGTGAAGATGCACCGCATTGCCATTTATTTCCAATGGCATCCCAAGTCATTAAACCAACACACATGCATTGTGGTGCAGTGTGTCAGAAAAAAATGTGGATGTCTATTCCATTGGTTGAACTAGATGAACTTATGTTGTTTTCAACCTGACTAAAGCCCAGTACACATTATAAGACAATTGGATGAACGATCATCCGGTTTTCTTTAATGTTTTACAGCAGGTCGAAACCAAGGTTTGTACACACATTTTTATATGACTAATGCCCTGTACACATGGTCGGACTTTCAGATGGAAAATGTGCAATCAAAGTTTGAGAGCTGGATCTAAAATTTTCTGACAACAAAATCCATTTATATTCTGACGGACAAAGTGCCACGCATGCTCAGAATAAATTACGAGATGAAATACATTGGCTACTGGCCCAATTATAGTCCCAACGTACTTGGTTTACGTCACCTTGTTCTGAACGATCGGATTTGTGCGACCGTGTGTATGCAAGACAGGTTTGGGCCAAAATACGTCTGAAAAAATCCGGCAGATTTTGTCGTTGGAATGTCCGACCGTGTGTACAGGGCATAAGGCTTTTTTTTGTTGTTTATTGTTTCTGATCATGCGCAGTCTTTCATATCTGATTTTTCTCTTACGAAAACCATAGGAAAACAGTACACATTAAATGAAAATCGTTAGTTCTGTTGACGTACTAGAACATTTTTGGAGTCTGTCCCTTTGGAAAATTTTGTTTGGAAAGTCTGAATTGGATGTCGAAAATTGTGTAAAACATGATACTAAAAACAAAAAATCGTGCCTGTATAGAATTTTTCTTCCAACTTTCTCATAGTGTGTACCCCACTTAAATATATAACTATGGGGTTGATTTACTAAAACTGGAGGGTGAAAAATCTGGTGCAGCTCTGGATAGAAACCAATCAGCTTCTAGGATTTATTGTCAAAGCTTAATTGAACAAGCTGAAGTTAGAAGCTGATTGGCTACAATGCACAGCTGCAACAGTTTTTACGCTCTCCAGTTTTAGTAAATCAACCCCCAGGTCTGTTTATTAGTCTGTTCTGGTGCTTTAATGCAACAATATTGACAGATGAAAAAAATGCACATGTGTTAATGACCTGGATCAGACTGATATTAATGGGCTCTTACTTTCTGGCAGTAATGATCTACATTCTTGTTCCCATGGAGCAACCATTCTCATCCAGGGTACCATAGAACTCTGGGGCTCCTCCAGAGAAGTTCTTTGAGCGGAGGCTGATTGACCTTCACTTTGATGCTGCCTGCATAGTTCCATTGCCAACACCACTTGGCAGAGCCAGCAGCATGACACCAAAGATCTTTGTAGCTGCCTTTATGGATTATATTCTAGTCACCACTGTAATGGGGAAGTATTTCCACTGGCCATCATTGTAAGGGGCATTTCCCCCCTGCTACCGTATTAATTGGTTTTATCAGGAATTCCCAGCGTTCTGGGGTGAAAATGTTGAGAAAGGCTGCCATAGGGTATTACAGTTAGAAAGTCAGCATAACAGCCAGTGAACTAGCATTATCTGAAGAAAGTGGCAGGCCAAACATTTCTCTCAGCATGGATTTACTTTTACACAGCAGAAACTAACTGTTTAATTTGTGAATATGCTTTACACAGATAGAGAATCGGATAGAAGGGTCCATCCTTGCATATAATGATAGAAGGCGTGTAAAGCATGGCTTTCAGATGTACAATCATTATATCATATGGGAGGTGCACTCGTAAATGGTCACAGTAAAGTTCTATAAAAAAAAAAGAAAAAAAAGTTCAAAACACACTTTTTTTGTTGAAAATTATTCTTTGAGCAGCTTGTATAAAAGCAATGTACAGAAAGCTTTGGCCAAACATTTGTAAAGCTTTAAGCAAACGTTTAGCAGCTTTGTTAAAGCCTTTATAGAAAACTTCAGATCCAGTTTGAGGATGTAATACAAAGATTTTAATGGGAATGCTGACTGCCACTTGAAACAGGCAATTAGCAAGCTGTTAACTAGTTTCAAGTAGTAGTAGCTTGTTAAATGTGACAGTGAGCACCTGAAGCAGATTTTTTTAGGGCTTTTGAGGGCTGAAATACAACTTTAAGATAGGGAGTGTTATAAGAATTGCAGTAGCATATTGTGGTACTATTCTTTTTAAATGGCACCCCACTGTACTAAGGTAATGCAGCTCCTACACAAATATTTCGCAGCACAGGAGAACACATAGTGATCCTCTACCGTGCATTGTGGTGGCAAAAAATGCTGCATGTCCATTATTTTGGTCTGTTCTTTTGCATTGGAAGCCCATTATAAACCAATGAGCTGCCTTTATGCAATGCACATCAAAGGGCAGGAGTTAATGCAATGCATAGGAATAGGAATGGATAAATATGAATCCAGTCTTAAAATCGAACTCAAGGAAAAAAATACCTGTATTTATGGGTGCCCCATTCACAAAATGCAAGGGGGCAATTTACTAAAACCTAGGCCCATGGCATCTGGTGCAGCTGTGCATAGTGACCAATCAGCTTCTAGGTTTCATTGTCACCATTGTTTGATAGCATTAATTTGTAAAATAATCAGATTTGTATCTGCACCACTTGATGAGACCATTAACATTTTAATTTCAAGATTATTGCCCTTAAATCAAACCCATTTAGATAGAAATATGGATATTGAGTACCCCATTTTTTTGTTCTGGATTTGTTCTTCCATGTGCACACTTCAGAGTTGTCATCCTTACCTTAGCTTAAAGCAGACGTGCGGTTTAAACAGGTTCACTTTAATCCCCTCTTCTCATCAACACATGCTCATCTTTCTACACTCCCCCATGCTACTTATAGCTGCCATGATCAGAAACAATACCTAGTACTCTATGGAATGGAGGAACATCTGACTAGTGCTTGGTGTCTGGACCACCACTGTAACTTGGCCAAGAGCACAGGTTCACTTTCACTATTTAGCAAACCTTTGACTTACACTTCTACTACAGAGTGAACATACATGGGTTGGCTTACTAAAGGCAAGCATACTGTTCACTTTGCAAAATACAGTTGCCCTCTGCAAATGCATTTGCTCCAGAGAAAAGTAAAAGTAAATGAGGTGAAGCTGTACTTACTGTATACCAATGATACCCAATCACGTGCAAGGAAAAAAAATGCATGTTTGCTTGCACACGTTTGGATGATGGTAGTCAGTAAAGCTTCTGCTCATTTACTAAGCTCTGGAGCAATTCCACTTGCAAACAGATATTTGTCTTTAGTAAATCAACCACAAAGACTGTAGTCACACTGTTCCATGGAAATTTTCATGTGTGTTGACGGGCATTGGTAAAGTGCATTTTGGATGGGCCCCAATGCATGTCAATGCAGTAATAATTCACAATAAAACATACATGCGAATACATATACCTTGAGATGTTCTGCATTGCCAAAACTAAGTTATGTACATGTTTGGTCTGTGAACCCAATAGAAGGTCAAAAACAGTGTGTAATGCCAGTGTTAGCCCTTGTACACACGGTCAGAGAATCCGTCGGAATGTGTCCTATCGGACCGTGTCGTCGGATAATCCGACTGTGTGTGGTATGCATCGGACTGATTCCGTCGGAATATCCGTCGGACCCAATTTTCCATGTTTTCCAATGTTACATGTTGGAAATATTTCCTGACCAACTGGGCCGGTGCGGACATACTCCGATCATGTGTAGAGAATTTTGATCGGACCAAGCCACGCATGCTCAGATCAAATTCCTACATCAAAGCTATTGGCTACTAGCCTGAATGTAGTCCCATCGTAATGAAATTACGTCATCACGTTCTGAAAGATCAGATTTTTCGCCAACTTTATCCGACCGTGTGTATGCAACAGTTTCGGACAAGATCCGATGGACAAAATCCGACGGGCAAAATCCGAAGGATTTGGTTGTGGAAATCTCCAACCGTGTGTACAGGGGCTTAGGGAAAAGTATGAATGGGCTCTAATATTCAGTATAGGCCCGATAATTAAATATCTAGAAATTAAAATAAACAAAGTGTGTTGTGCATATTTAATGAAAATATGATCTTGGTCCCAAATATCTATATTGAATAGTAAAAATAAGGTCACTCATGCTTTTCAGCTGTGTAATTATTTTATTGACTGCTGTATAAACTGCGCTACTAAATCCCAATAAATGGATGGGCAGTGTGCAGTTTTTCAGGTCATGGAATCTGCAAGCTCATTTTGGTCGCTAAACAGGTAAAATTGTTTTTCTTTAAAACTGATTTAGCCTTCTGTTTACAGTGCACTTTAGCAAACATTCATGGAAAATCAGTTTATTTTATGTACATACCTTTTTAAATGTCCAGAAAATTGGCTGCACTCAGCAAAGGAAACAGTCCCTCTCCCCAAGAAGTACCGAATCTAGAACACAAATAACAGGTGGCCATTTATTATTCTTGCTGTTACAAATATTTGCATAATTCCTAACTTAAGCAGTTACATTTAGCAGAAAATGGGCAGTTATAAAATAAATGGACATAGATGAGATATATTACAAAAGAAATGTGCAAGCTGGTACTCTGGGCAACATTTCTAAGGACCTAAACACATGGGCATAGTTTAATTTTACCTTTTAAGAATCTAATGAATGAATTACGTGCTGGTGTTCTGTTTTAAAGCATCCATCAGCTCCAGTCTGGGAATGTTAAACACAGATCCTGGGAGTGATGGCTGTTAACAAGCTCTAGCGATAACCTGGCATCAGAAGATAAATTTCAATATCTGTCTTCCCATGCGATTTAGTTTATTTAACACACTTTATGCATGTTATTTACCTATACAAGTTTCCTTTGTGTAAACATCTTTTGTGGCAATTCTTTAGTTCTTTTTGGGCCCCTTTTGCTACAATATATTCCCATTGAAACTGAAACTCCCATTTTAAAATGCTGCACTTACTTATCTAGAAATGCCCGCCTTGTCTCATATGAGAGATTATTGTGTAAAGTTCTCTTCTACCTGTTTCCTATACACCAAACGCGACACTATCAATTAAAGCAGAGTTCCACCCATAGTGGAACCTCCGCTTATCTGCTTCTTCCCCCCTCCGGTGCCACATTTGGCACCTTTCATGAGTGACGGGGGAACAGGTATCTGTTCTTGACAGTCCCTTGGAAGTTCGACCCAACTTCTCCTTCATCTCCTTCATTGGGCCAGTTAAAAAGCACTTTGCACATGTGCAATAGGGAACAGGCTGTAAAGTCAAAAGACTTCACTGCCGGTTTCCCTTAGGACAAATGGCGGTGGCAGCTTCCGACAGCCGATCTGAAAATTGGCTGGGGTACCGAGATTGTAGGTTCCCTGGAAAGGTAAGTTTCCATATATTAAAAGTCAGCATTTACAGTATTTGCAGCTGCTGACTTTTAATTTTTTTTTTCCCCAGACGGAACACTGCTTTAAGGAGATTGAAGAGCCTGCAGACAGATTTTTGCCACAACTGTTCACATGAAAGTAGAACTTTCATCAAAACAATGTTTCCAGTTTGATGTAGGGGAAGGTTATAGAGGATTTTGTTCTTGCTGTCCGGGCATCTGGTGCGAAAACCCACCATCACTTTTTGTCTTGGTGACCATTATTACTTGGAGAAATAGTTCAGGTGAAATACAAAATGTTACAGTTGTCACCAGGACAACAATAGAATGAAATGTTCCCAATTACAATATTCCTGTTGTGTGAAAAGTGTCAGATGTGTGTTTTTCCCATTTGGGTCAATTTCTTTTGAATTTCTGTTGTGTTTTCCCAGTATAGGAAGTGAGGGGAAGTTTTCGAGTTGGGGACAAAGACGGAATTTAAAAATCTTGCAGAGGTTCCAAAACTAAGAAAAAAACATGTAGCTGTAGTTCTTCTTTAAGTCTTGGGAAAGTCTTGGGAAACTCAAGTGTTGTACAACTCTAAGGCCACTTTCACACATGCTGAGTGTTCTTTTCATCAGTTCACTTATGTTTTTAAAAAAATAACAAAAAACAGATGAAGTTTACATAAGTTGTCTATCAGTTTTTACGTCAGTTTTTTTAAATGGACCATTTTTCGCCTGTTCCCTTTTTTTAATAGCACAAAACTAGGGTTGTTGACGGATGCAGATGTAAATGGATGATCACCAGTTTACATCCATTATTCTGTAGCGATGCATTGATGTCTGTTTTTCATCCATCAGCGGATGGAAGAAAAAAAGACAAGTGGTCCATATGTGTGAAAGGAGGCTAAGAATTAAGTAAGATTGGACATTTTCTTTCCAGCAGTTTCAAACCTGAGATCCTGGCAGACAAGATGATATTCTTTCAAATTATTTAACATATGTGTCAAGGTCAGGGTTTCCATTTGACTTCCATAGCAAGATGATCCAGTGGTAATCAGCAACACGTGATGCTCAAAGCTAAGAGCTACATGGGCATGTGCACAATGTAGCAGTGACCAATCACACACAATTGTTGCATTGAGTGATCATGTGTGTTAAATTGCCACCACATGCTGCAAGTGTGGTTTAGCCAATAGGTACCCATCAACTATCAACAATTAATCACTATTAATTTTAGTGCTATAAAGCTGCTCAAAAGGGAAGATATGGATCTCGTTAAGAGAAACGGATCTCTTCTTCATATTGCGTTTACATATAAATGCACCATAAAATGAAAAAATAAAAAATAAAATTCACTTTTCAAGTGCCATATGCACAGGTCATGCAATCCCTACTCTGTGTTCTAGGTCAAGGTTTGTTCGATTCTGGGGGTATGGAAACCAAACAATTGGGCTATGTTATTGAATCTATGATTCATAAAAGTTAAGTAGGATTTTATGCATTATTGAACCTGAAATCAAAGTTGAGAAATCTACTTGATGTGTCAGATGTCATGCATGTAACATTGTCAGTAAGCATCTCAATTCCAAGTTTTGATTGCAGAAAAAATAAAACAGCAAAAAAGTCTCACTAGTTGTAGCTAGCTTGTGTATGTGTGATTTGTTTATATATATATATATATATATATATATATATATGGGTTTCTTTCAGCTGTTCTGTTTTTAGCAATCATATGTAAAGCAAAACCAAGCTTTCCTATTACCATCTTTTGAAGGCATACTTTTACTCAGTAGCAGTGGTGATGATAATGATTTTGAAATGCTAGAAGAGGGTACAGGGACATATTGGGCAAACCATTGGGGGTCTGAAAATGGTTAGGAACCATCACTCTAGACCTACTTTCTGCGGAACCACTGTTTGTTTATTTTTCTTTTAAAGCATGAGAATGTAAAAATAGGTAAAGAAATGACCATGTGAACATGTCCTTGCAGATAAAACAGCCTGATCATTATGACTGCAACATATCTTCACTCATAACTTAATATGTCATTTCAGAATGCACCAAATTTAAATAGCTGCATCACCTGTCAGACTTTTATACTGAATTTGCTCTATTGTTAATATTTAACCAAATTTACACATTAAAGTATAACTTAAAGGAATGCTGAACACAAATATTGTGCTGTCATTCCTAAAATCATTGCTGGCTGTCATGCTGATCCTCCTGCATCACCAGTTGGTAATGTAGAACATACACGCATGCTGTGAATTACAATTTCAACAGTTGCATAACTGTTCTTGCTCAGTGGTTATCAATGTGGATATGCTCAATATAATCCCCATGACAGCCAGGTAACCAATATTTGCATCAGGGGTCAAGGATAGTGTCAGTATTCCTATTACAGACTGCCTTTTATATTTAGAATAGTTTTTGGCATCCTGCCATGCACTCACCAAGCAAGAAAGCCTTAGCAATGTGACAATAAAATAACTGTTTTTATTAAACTCTGTTAATATATGACTCAGTTCAACTAAGTAAATAATATCTGAATTGTTGAGCAAAAAAATAATGAAAAACAAGTAAAATATTAAACCAACAGTCAGTAATGTATCTAACAACAGTCAGTGATGTGTTTCTGTGAGAATGAACAATAAATGTAATGTATGGAAATAAAGTTTTTAAAAATGTGTCTAAGAGGAAACAAATGAGGTACCATCTTCTTCCCCCTCTCCAATCACGTGACAAGGCTTTGAGGGGGAAGAAGAAGCTACATGTGTGTTAACTTCATAGATAAGAACTGGGAGGGCTGATCAGGCTTCTTGAGATACTACAGGAAGCGTGCAAAGGACTCAGGACAGCTCTGAATTTCTTTAGCAGAGCGATTAAGAACCAGCAAGGTCTGCCGTGACAGTGTCTCCACCTATTCCAAATGGAAGGATTTACCATGATTTGTGATTCCATGCTCATCTAGACTCTTATAATGTGGAGTCTAGAGTTCTGGTAAGCGCACATCAATTACGGTGAAGGTGCACTTGGGGAATGGTCATTCGTTTCCTCTTGGGCACATTTCCATACATTGCATTTATTATTCATTCTCACATGGAAACACGTCATGGGCTGTTGTTTGATATTTTACTTGTTTTTCACAATTTCTTGTTCAACTAGCACAGCAATTCAGATTTTATACATTGCTACACAATTTGTTTTGTTGTGTTATTGCTGGCAGCTTATTTTTTTGTAATTTTTTGCAAATTTCCTTTCATCACCTGTGCAGTAATTTCTCTATCAACCGAGTAAATGCAAATGAGCTCCACTGCAGTAAAATATGTGAAAGTAATAATCTGTCAGACCCATGCCAATCTCTGACTACTGCATTGCCTCCCTGGTATGCAAAACTGGCAAATATCAGCATGCTGCCTAAATATAGAGGTAATCTGTATTCCGAAATGTCATGCCTGCTGTAACAATCAATGCCACTGAAGTGCTGCTGTGAGCTAATATCCTAATCAACGCAATTATGATACATTTGCTTACTGGCTTTACTTGGACCCTAACCACCAGTCCATTCTCACAACCAAAATGAGTACGCAAACTGGGCGCCCATTGCTACACCTTTTTTTCTGTGTATAAAAGTTATTTTTTCTACTTTTACTTAATTAGAATGTTCGCTCCAGAGCAAGACTTCACGCACACACACACAGTCCATCACCATTCATGACAAAGTCTACATTTTTTTTCTTCCAAGCTGGCAGCAAGAACAATCTGGCATTTATTCATGAGCATGTGTGCTTTCAGAGTGTGATATCATGAATATTAATTATGGTTCAACTAAGGTATTACAGAAAATTAGAAAAGATATTACATTTTTTATCACAAAATACAGGTGTTATCCATATCTTATTAAAGAAATTGGCAGCACAGTGGCTACATGATTAGCACTCCCATCTAGCAGCACCAGGGTCATTGGTTCAAATTCCAACCACGGCACTACCTGCCTGGAAATTACATGTTCTCCCTGTTCCTGGGTATGTTTTCTCCCACACTCCAAAGACATGCTCGTAGGTTACCTGGCTCCTGTCTAAATTGTCCCTAGTATATGTATGAATGTGATTGTAAGCTCCTTGAGGACAGGGACCGATGTGAATGTATAATATATATATAAAGAGCAGTATAAATAGTTGGTTCTATATAAGTACCTGCAATAAAAAAAGTCAAAGCTTTTTATTTTTAGTTTTAGATAGGATTACAACCCATGTCTGTGTCTCCACTGGGGAGATCCTCCCTCTCTATCTTTGTTGGCGACCATTGTCAATAGGACAGAAAGTGAGGAAACCTCTATAATTTTGGGTCATTCTTTCATTTGGGTCACTGGTTTCAGTGACAAATGTCTAACAGGGACATTCCTGCACATTGGACAGGTTTCCTTCCACAGGAAGTGAAGAGATATCTCCCCAATAGGACACGGATGACAAAAAAAAAAGAAGCTTACATTGGTTTTAAGCCCTGTGCACACAGTCCGAAATGCCGAGCGACATTGATCAGTTCAATAAAAACTGTCTGTCATTCGGCATGTGTGTATGGGGGGGGTACAAACGAAGCCGGCCGTTTGCCCGGCTTTTGTCAGATGAGCATGCCGACCAGCTCCTGATCAGCGCTCTCAGCCAATGGCATCTCCTTTTTAGAACAGCACAGTGGAGGAGATCGCTGTACTAACATCCAATCGATAGTACAGTGGCTCTGACGGGAGCTGACAGTTTTTTCCAATAAACCAGCAAACAAACTCATAGTGTGTACCAGGCTTTATGCTTTCCATAGTCATTACAAAGTGAAGAAACATTTCAATACTCTAGATATACTTTAAGTGGCTTTAGGGATTTATTTTACTTTAATGATAAAGTTAATACAGCTTTGTTTTTAACCTACCTATTTTTATTCCTACTTCTAAACTAACTAAAATTATATATTTATAGGTAAAATGTGAAATTGTTATAAAAAATATTCTCAAACTGTAACATTTGATTAAAGATAAAATATATTTGAAAGCACTATTAGGATGTATGATACAGGAGGGATGTAATAGCTGGCCTCAGGGGACATCTAAGTTACTGAGAAGATTTGGTAATCACTATTTGAAACCTGTAAAATCAGCATCAAACAGCACAAAAAAAGCAATTTTTTTCAGGTTGTTCTTTGATAAAAATCAAAAAAAAAAAGATTCACTCAAATTAACTATGGAAAAATATGCAGAAACGCAAACGGAGGCAAACACTTTTCTCAGCAGTAGATGAATTCATTGTGGTGTTTGCATATAACAGCAAACATGGAAAGACACCTGCTTTTTTACTAGCTGTTGCTTTACTTTTTTCTATTTTACTTGTTTTTTTTCCTGGTCAATATGTCTGGCTTGGATTAGAATTCCAAAAAGACAACATATTTAGTAAACATTGCAATGCTGCTGCAAGAATTAAAGGAAAACTTTGCTTTTCATATAAACTGTATTCATATTTTGGTAGAGCTTAGATACCGGTCCTTAATGTTGTAGACTCTCTAGGCAGTGATTATAGTCTCCAAGAAGTCCTGTTTATCTGTAAGCCCTTGTACACACGGTCGGACATTCCGACAGAAAATGTCCATTTGGACCATGTTGTGTGGGCTCCATCGGACTGTTTCCGTCGGAATATCCGACCGACCAAGTTTTAGAGCTGGGCTATAAGATTTTCCGACAACATGATCCGATCGGACTTTGTCTGATCGCTTGTAGAGAATTCCGATCGGACAAAGTGCCACGCATGCTCAGGTCAAATGCCTAGACCAAAGCTATTGGCTACTAGCCTGAACGTAGTCCCGTCGTAACGAAATAACATCATAACGTTCTGAACGATCGGATTTTCTCTCAACTTTGTCCGACCGTGTGTATGCAACACCAGTTTCGGACAAAATCCGTCAGACAAAATCCGACAGATTTGGTTGTCGGAATGTCCGTCCGTGTGTACAAGGGCTAAGAGCAGAACCGGAGAAGAATACGGTCTTCATTCTACACAAGGTACTGGATGCAGAAGGGCATAAAAAGATGGACATACAAATCACTTGGTTCTGAGCAATTCTCAACATATGGACACTGCTCTTCTTTATCTATTACCCCATGTGATGTTAATGGGGAGTTTAATATGGAGAGTGGGTTTTTTTTTTTTTTTTTTGAGTTTTCCTATTAGTATAGTAGAAAATATTGATTTAAAATAGTACACATAAATGCCTGCACACCGTAACAGCTAGCTCTCAATTTAGGCAGGTTTATTGTATTAGATTTGTCTATAGAGTATGAGTTCTGGAATATAATATATCTGTAATATAATTGACTTGTTTAACACCTAATCCTTTATTCACTTTTTAAGGTGAAAAAAAATGTACATATATGGCAATAAACTTACTTTTTTACATTTTTAATGAGAAAAAAAACAAAAAAAAAACGACAAGGGTACTTGCACACAGCACATCTAATATTCCTGGCAGAAAAAAAAACACGGGAATGGGATGTATAGCACTTGAGCATATTTGTGCATAATCATGCATGGATGAATGTGCACATAAAAATTCTTCTAGCTTTTTTTTCAAGGGAAGATGGTGTGGTGGGGTGGTTTGGGTTTTTTTTTTTCCTTTTTCTTTCTTTTTTTCTTTGGGGTCGTATTTGGTTTAATGCAATTTTGTCTGAATAAGTTGTTTGTACTGTTTTAATGTTTGCATAATAAAAAAAATAAAAAAAAAAGGATCTAAATGTAAAAAAAAGGGAAGGTGGTGTATGCATGCAATTGCTTGTATACTCACATACATGCATACAAATACTGACTGGCAACACAGATTTTTTTTTTTTATGTTTCTTTTTACATATATATATATATATATATATATATATATATATATATATATATATATATATATATATATATATATATATATATATATATATATGCATGCAGCACACGTTTACATGCATGTGGGCACAGGCCCATTAAAAAATGGGCTGTATTAAGATCAGTAAGGCACGAGTCTCTAAGGCTGCCCATTTTCCTTTTGATTTACCAAAACCTTATAATATGAGGTCAAACCTAAACGCTTTCAATTCGTATGCAATCAAGCAGGCGCATGCACTACATAGTTGAAGGTAAATCTAATGCCCTACACACACGGTCAGATTTTCCTATGGAAAATGTACGATCGGATCATGTTGTCGGACAATCTGACCATGTGTGGGCTCCATCTGACTTTTTATGTCAGATTTTCCGATGCACAAAGTTTGAGAGCAGGGTCTAAAATTTTCCGACAACAAAATCCGGTCTCGTAAATTCCGATCGTGTGTAGACAATTCCTACCGACAAAGTGCCACGCATGCTCAGAATAAACTAAGAGACAAAAGCTATTGGCTACTGGCCCATTTATAGTACCAACGTACATGTTTTACGTTACCTCGTTCAGAATGCCATGTGTATGCAAGACAAGTTTGGGCCAAAATCCGTTGGAAAAAATCAGACGGATTTTGTGGTCGGAATGTCTGACCGTGTGTATGGGGCATAAAGGAAATTGAATAAGAAAATTGTATATTGTATGGCCAGCCTAAAAACATGGCATTTTAAGGTGTTTTTAGGTGTCCCGAGTGCAAGAGGCCTTAGATACAGTGAGTAAAGCCCCATACACACGGTCGGACTTGTACAAACTTTTCCGTGGACTTTTGTACAAAGTGTGTTGTCCACAAGTTTGTATTGCATACACACGGTCGGACTTTTTGACAACAAACACGAACGTAATGACGTCACAACGTACTGACGCCGCTTCAAAAGAGGACGTTCAATGACTCCAGCGCCACCTTTGGTCAACTTCTGTATTGTAGTCTGATCGTTTGCAATGGTTCTGAGCATGCGTGTTTGTACCTTGTACAAAAGTCCGATGCTTTTGCATACACACGGTCGGACTTTGCTCCATCGGACTTCTGTTGTCAAAAAGTATGTCCGTTCGCAGAGCCAACAAAAGTCCGATGAAAACAGAAAAAGTTTGTCCGATGGAGCGTACACACAGTCGGATGTTGCTCCAAAACAGCTAATTTGCATGTTTGTTGTCAAAAAGTCCGACCGTGTGTACGGGCCTTAAGACTTACTAAAACTGGAACACATAGAATCTGGTGCAGCTGTGCATGATAGCCAATCAGTTTTTATCTTCAGCCTGTTTAATTAAGCCTTGAAAAAAAAATGGAAGCTAATTTTGGTGCACTATCTTTTGTGCTCTCCAGTTTTAATAAATCAAGTCCAATATGACTTTGTTCAATGATCTTGATCAGTCATCTTTACTGAAAAAAAAACTGTGAAGATGCAGCAACTTATGGGGACTAGGGACCATTTGCAGTATTTTTTGCAATACCTGTGTTTGTAAACAACCACAAGTCAGGCTATAGCCTCATACACACGATAGGACTTTGTACAAACTTTCCTTTGGATTTTTGTACAAAGGGCGTCGGCCCTGAACTTGTATTGCATACACACAGCAGGACTTTTTCAGCCAACTTTCACCAAATCATGTGGGTTTTCTGCTCTTTACCGCCACCTTTGGTCAACTTCTGTATTGTTGTCTGATCTTTTTCATTGGTTCTGAGCATGCGCGTTTGTACTTTGCACAAAAGTCCTATGGTTTTCTGTACACACGATCAGACTTTGCTCCATCAGACTTTTGTTGCCAGAAAGTTTGTCCATTTCGCACAGCCAACAAAAGTCAGATGAAAACCAAAAATGTTTGTCCGATGGAGCGTACACACGGTTGGATGTTGCTCCAAAACAGCTAATTTGCATGTTTGTTGTCAAAAAGTCTGATCGTGAGTATGGGCCTTCAGATTTAACAGTTTAATGCAAAATTACTGCAATCAAAGCTGTTGTTTTTTAAGATGGGCAATAGTAGAAATCTTGTGTATTGTAAAGCCTCATACACACGATAGGACTTTGTACAAACTTTCCCTTGGATTTTTGTACAAAGGGCGTCGGCCCTGAACTTGTATTGCATACACACAGCAGGACTTTTTCAGCCAACTTTCACCAAATCACGTGTTTTTTTTGCTCTTTACCGCCACCTTTGGTCAACTTCTGTATTGTTGTCTGATCTTTTGCATTGGTTCTGAGCATGCCTGTTTGTACTTTGTACAAAAGTCCTATGGTTTTCTGTACACACGATCAGACTTTGCTCCATCAGACTTTTGTTGCCAGAAAGTTTGTCCGTTCGCACAGCCAACAAAAGTCTGATGAAAACCAAAAAAGTTTGTCCAATGGAGCGTACATACGGTCGGACGTTGCTCCAAAACAGCTAATTTGCATGTTTGTTGTCAAAAAGTCTGATCGTGTGTATGGGCCTTAAGATATTCTCCCTTACTTCCTTCACCAGCAACAACAGACCAGGAAGGGAAGAGAAATCAGACCAATAAGACAACAATTAGATGCAAAAGAACAATAAAAGAACAATACATGTTTTAGCAGAGATTCTTCCCCTACTTTAGGCAAAACAGAAAAAAAAGTTTTGTCTTGAGTTCAACTTTAATAATAATATTTTATTCTTATACAATGAATATGAAGGTAGCTTCACCTGAGCAGTCAAGCTCACAATATAATTTTAATACAGTAAAACCTTAGTTTTAGCTTAACTTGGTTTGAGAGCGTTTTGCAAGACAAGTAACATTTTTAAATACATTTTCACTTAAATACAGGTGATGTCTTGATATACAAATAGTGTCATGTCACAACTGAGTATAAAAGAGAAAAGAGGCGCCCCTAAGTGTAGCAATGTGGTTACATTTAATGAAGGTACAACGTTTAGCAACATATTGCTACATTTAGAGGCGCCTCTCTTCTCTTTAATACTCTGTAGCTCCTGGTGGATTTTGCTTCTAATCCCCTTGTGGAGGCTTCCATTTGTATATGGACATTTTAGGGTTACACAACTATTTAAAGCTCCAGGAATTCGGACAATTTGTAAAATGTGCTGGCATGCTATGACTTAAGTCCAATGAGGTGCATGCCACTCCATGGATTGTCTCTTTAATTTACATCTGACAGTTTTATGGATCTCCGGGAGGACAGCTAATGCTACACTCCTGAGCTCTAACAGGAGAGACGCCATCTTCTCACACACAGTAGCTCTGTTCTCTTATCCTATCAGTAAGTCCATTGACAGTACATTTACATCATTTACATTTAGCACACCCTATTGGAGGTCAGTTTGATTGTTGCTGTATAGGGATCACAAGAGGCTGATGCCAAGTCAAATCTATGCACTTACTGCTTGCAGTTAAAAAATATAGTATATACATTTAATCATTTATGATTGAATACCTAATTTCATTAAACTACAATAAAAACATGGATTGTGTTTAACTTTACTACTTCATCCACAATAAAAAGGAAAAAAAAAGAAAATACTGTATATGCTTTTTGGTGAGCTTAAGTGCTTGTTCATGCTTGTGGCAGTCCTTGCCATCCCTCTGAAAAGCGATGCGCAGTGGATAGCTATTCAGAAGGTAGCTAATAGGTTCCAGGGCATTGTCTCACTAGTCAGAATCAGGTTTACTACTCCAGAACTAGTCTACGATATATATATATATATATATAAGTTAGGAAAAGAGCTATTTTTATTTTTATTCTTGCTTTGTAGAAGTTTTTCTTTAAAATGTGTGTTGCTAAGGGTACATGTAAATCCTTTTGCAAGTCATACAGCAGGCACCAATGACTCACACTGAGCTTTATTTATCAGATTCAGAAAGTTTCTCAGTCTGTTGCTTCATAGCAGCCAATTATATTCAAAGATCCACTTCAAAATGATAATTAGAAAATTAGCTTTGAATGCGATTAGTTGTTAAGGACGTCCTAGACAATTTGTCTCTCAGAAACCACGATAAATAGTGCTAACTAGCTTCTGTATTTCCAGTACAATAATATCATAATGCCTATGCCTACAAGCCACTTTTGTAAAACAAAACATCTTTATAAAAAATTGAAAGGTTATCTCAAAGAAAATATCTGTATATAATTTTTTAGATGATTAAAGGGGTTGTAAACCATCAAGGTTTTTCACCTAATGCATATGCATTAAGGTGAAAAACCTACTGTTGTGCAGCAGCCCCCTAGAGCCCTCCTTTTACTTACCTGAACCCGATCTTTCCAGCGACGGGGACAAGCACAGCAGCTCCAGCCACGGTCCCCCCAATTTTCATTGGATAGATTGATAGCAGCAGCAGCAGCCATTGGCTCCCGCTGCTGTCAATCAAAGTGAGACGGGAGATGGGGACGGGGCCTGCTGTCTGTGTCAATGGATGCAGAAGCAGGATTCAGGAGCGTGCCCGCATGAGTGCCCCCTTGGAAAGCGTCTCTTTGAGGGGGCACTTGAGAAGAGGAGGAGGCAGGAGCGCTGCTGAGGTACCCCAGAAGAGGATGGTCAGGGCCGTTCTGTGCAAAATCCTTGCACAGAGGAGGTAAGTATGACATGTTTGTTATTTAAAAAAAAAAAAACCTTTACAACACCTTTAAATAATAAAGGTCCCCATGCAAAGAAATTTGTATGGTACTGCCTGTCCAGTGAGAGAAAGCAACTTTTGCTTGCTATACCTATCATTGTGAATTAGGTCACCATGAATGACTGAATAAAGCCACCCTTTCCTCCCGTAACTTTATTACCTGAATACATAACAACAGCCTTTTTCAACCAGGTTGCCCAGGCACCCTGGGGTGCTTTGAGGTTTCTTCAGGGGTGCCTTCTCAAAATGCCTACAAACTGTCCAAAAATGTAGCAGGTGGATCAAGAATGCCTTTTAGTTACACAAAGCCACAGGTTTTTATTGTGCACCATTTCAACCTTCCAGCCACTAGCGTCCTAAAAACCAATTATGTCATCAGTGTTGATAAAGAAGGGTGTTGATCGCCTGCAGAGCATCCTTGTTTGACCCTTCCCTGCCCCTCTCCATCAACACTGGGGTCACATTGGCTGAGTGATTGAAAGAAACTGAGGGAGAGGAGAAACACTGGAATACTACTCAGTACTAGTGTGCAAAAGTGTATTTACTTTGGAAGAATAAATGTCCTCTAATGTTGGGTGTCCCATGTGTCGATGCTACCACATTATGTAAAACTATTAGAAAAGTTTTTTATATTTTAGAATGGGTTGCCTTGAGACCGGCCATAACTTTAAAGGGTGCCTTGAGATTGTCAGTCATTTTAAAGAGTGCTTTGACTGAAAAAACTGAGAAACACTGCATTACATTATGCAGTGCAAGCTTCCAGTGCAGTGAGGATGAGTTGATATGAAAAAGGAGAGAGCGAAGGGGGTAGATGCCCCGATTTAATTACTAGTTATATGTCTATAGTACCCCCACAGAATGGCTACCTGTGCCGCCGCACATTTCTGGCATTCTGTAGTTTATTTTAAAAATACAAAGAAATATATAGGTGGCTTGATTTATCAATGCAGTATATATACGTTTGTCCATCTTATTTTGGCCTGTTTTGCATGCAGACTTTTTTCATTTAAACCAGATTTCCATAGGCAAAATTTTTGCGCACAAAAAATTTTTTTTGCAAACTACTACATGCTAAGCGTTCATAATATACTGGCTGTTTCAAAAATTTTACTTTTTACAGTGGGTGTTTAAGTGTGAAATTTAGACAGCTCAGTTTATCCAGCTGAAAGCAAATGATATTTAGCTGATGACAAGCTAGATGGAACGTGTTATGGAAGTTTACCAAGCGTTTAGGTTGGATCCTTGCTAAGTTGCACCTGTTTTCACACAACTCCCTATTAAATGAACTCAATATTACAAATTCACATAAATGTAACAATTGTAACTCGCATTTCCTTTTTACGGTGTGTTATATTAGATGTAGTCCAAACAGAACAAAGTGGTCTATGCAGCATGGAATTATGTCATACGATAAGCAAAATGTAAAATTTACAATAAAAAATAGGTTTAAAAAAATGTTTTAAACTTTAATATATTTGTAGTCATTGGTCTTCTACTTGGTATTCAACTTAGAATTATTTACATTATTTGGAAGAAAATATATACCCTGCTTACCATAACTCCTGACAAATATATTTTCTAGTTTAATAATCCAACAATTTCAACAAGCACATAATGGAGTTTGCGCAGTAAAATGTTGCGCGCAAACTATATTGCCAAAACTTCACATCATATTGGAGCACATGAAAACATTTTTGATTTCATTCATAATAAAGTATATAAAATAAAATAGTGGATGACTACAGTCCAGTAAAAAGATGTCCTTTATTGGTATACATCTATAAAATTGGTATAACAGGAGCAGCGAGATTTCTAACACATTTCACACTAATAAGCACTTAATCAAAGATCGTTACTTTTGATTAAGCTATTATTAGCGTGAAATGTGATAGAAGTCTTAAGAAGGCCGTAGATGATTAACTGATTAAATTTCTCCATCCACACAATTTAGGCAGATGGGGAATCACCCCTACCATGATTATGGGGTTGATTTACAAAAGGCAAATAGACTGGGCACTTTGCAAGTACAATTGCACTCATTTCCTTACTAAATGTAATGCGGTAAAGCCTCGCTTTGTAAAGAATACCAAAACAGGTGCCAAAAAAATAAAAAAAGATTGGATGATGGAAATCAGAACTTTACCGTATTTACTAAGTACCGGGGAAAATAAGTACAACTGCATTCACAAAGTGCAAAGTATGTGTGTTTTTTAGTAAATTCACTCCATTGCATTCTGATAGCGGAGCTCTCTAATGTCAGAATACGCTAATAAGTGGCTAAAGTTGATTGGCTATAGCCACTGGTAGTCAGTTTTCCAACATTCCCATTTGACAGAGGTCAGTCTAATAATCGACTTCTGTCGACAAGGAATGGCTACACATGGTCCCTGATGATCCGGTGAATTTTGATCCATCTTTGGCCAGGTTAACTACACCTATTTTACCAGATTTATGAATGTACATCAGTGAAGGAATCTTTTCCCTGGAGTGTGGTCATCTACTATTTTGTTTTATGGACTTTCATTGATGAGCTAGATGTGCACCCAGTAGTATTGTGGGCAAGCGTGGACCAGCCTGGAGTGGTGATATACAGTATGTATTTTGATTGTATAAATTAAAGTGTTGTTTTTTTTTAGTACGCATTTGGGACTTTTCATATTAGTTATTTTAGGGCTAGACCAGTGAAGGCGAACCTTAGCACCCCTGATGTTTTGGAACTACCTTTCCCTTGATGCTCATGCACTCTGCAGTGTAGTTGAGCATCATGGGAAATGTTGTTCCAAAACATCTGGAGTGCCAAGGTTCACCGTCACTGGGCTAGACCAATGAGCAGGTCAAAATAAATGCAGAACAATCTGAAAATCATCATACATAATGTAATGAAAAGATTTTTACATCAATTCTGCCTCAGTAAAAAAATATTTGTAGTACTAAAACTTGGGTGACAGCAGCCCATGATTACACATAAAGAACACAAACATCATTGAGGACTTTTAAAATGTAAATTCCACTCAACACCCCTGAATAGAACTGGAAGTGCAAAGATACCAGACAAAAACTGATGCATGGCGTGAATATGCTTCACTTATATTTTGCCCATAGCAACTACATTCTTCCTTTACATTCTAGCTTGCCCTGGAAAAATGAAATGCTCAGGCTGTCTGTTTTTTTTTAGGTAACACAGACAGCTCTACTTTAAGCCAATTTTATGAATGAGGTTGAATATGTTTAAATTTTATAATAATCAGTGTTATTGGGCCTGTTTGCAAAACTGTAAAATGCTACACTCTGGATGACAAGGAATTCCTTTAAAGTGCATCTATACCCAAGAACAAAATGTAATCTATTGGCATTTAGCAGTCCTTAGCTGGGGCTTTGTTTTACTTTTTTCACCTAATGACCCTGCACAGGCAATAATAACAGTTATCTATTTGGACTACATAACACCTATGTTATAGAGATGAGGAGTGTGGGCAGTGCTCTGTAGTCCTATACATTTCTTTCTTTCGAGTGAATATGCTTACTGTATCTATCTTTTTCTCATCTGGAGAAGATTCTGTAGATCTGAGAAAACTGACAACTAGTGACAAGCTTGCTTTGTGGCAGGATCAGTGGTCATTGTTACACTAAGGCCAGCCATACACGGTTTGAATCTTGGCTAGTTCAGCTTGGCTTGGCTTGTCTGAGATTCAACTCGTTAATGGGCAGGCTGAATGTACCAAGTTAATCCATCAATTTGGGTACTACCAAATTGGGTATGACCAGCCTGCCGGATTCCCTTACGGTGGCTGCTATAGCCACTAGCAATAATCACTGTCTTATCCCGGTGTCCTGGCAGGAGGGATTCTCGCATCAACACTGTCTGCGTTGATGGGGGAAATGAGTAGTTGCAGGAAAAAAAAGTTCGCTCCGTGTGTGGCCAAGCCTTATGGAACAGATAAATGGCATATTTAACAAACCAAATGAGAGAACATAAGGGAAAATGTTACGATATGCATATACTTCAAGAAGACATCTACACTTGATCTTAAATTCACAAAGTTTAGAACAGTTTATCACATCTAAAGTGTCAAGATTTTCTGACCGGTTAGAATTTGTAAGGTTCAAAGTAACATCTACTGAAAAGAACAGGAAAAGTAGACATTTGATTTGGAATCCAAACTGATTTATGTCAAATGGGGGATTCCCTTGTTTAAAGTGGTAGTAAAAGAAATAAAAAATGCGGTCCCTGGAAGATAATGTCATAATGTGCTAGAATGCACTGCATGCCAGCACATTATGAATTAGGAACATTAGGAAGCTCTCCAGTGGAGGACTGTCGCCGCTGACAGGGCATCTATCTTCACCCGGTCTTCCTTCCGGACTTGTAGGCTCCAGCTGTTTGAATGGCCGTGCCACGATGACATCACTCTCATGCATGTATCCGTTCAGAGCACAGTGTACATGCGTTGGTGATGTCAATGGCTGCAGAAATAGTAAATACCTCCTAAATGGTGCACATTTAGGAGGTATGCCTTGTCCCTACAGGTGAGCTTTATTATAAACTTACCTGTAGGTACAAGTCAACAAGTAGTGTTTACTGCCACTTTAACAATCAATTTCTTGCTAAGAATACAGATTACAGACATATGCTCTTCTCTTGAACTGCAATAACTAATAGAAGGAACCCTATTGGTTGTTTTATATTGATGAGTAGTTTTATTTTTACTAGAATGATAAGGACTCGTGTAAAATATATAAAAATACTTTATTCTTCATATGCATCAAGTAACCTGAACAGCTCTACTTATGCTGGGTATACACATTCACTCTCGTTGTTTCATTCAACCAGTGGGAGATGGTTGTTGGTTTCTTAAGAACTTTTACAAAACCCTTTAGCTTAAAAATGTATATTAGTATCAGACTATATTCCGACTGCAACCTGCTTGCCAAAAATACTTTTCTCTGCATACTAATTATTAGAAAAGCAGCTAAAAACTAAAGCCCAAAAGCACTACATTATGCAGACAATAATTGAATTAACATAAACTTAGAAGTGATATTGCACTTACAAGTTTCACACTTGAATTGAGTGTATCACATAACCACAAAACTGTGTAGTAACAAAACCTCAATAGGCAAGGAGTACTCTACACTCTTCTGACCAGCCTGAGGGGAATTTCAGCGTGGTCCTATCTATTTTTGTGACTTCACAATTATTATGATGCCCAGTATGCTGTACAAAGATATTTACAGGGTATATAATATCCAACATGTAATAAATGTCTCTTTCCTATATACAATAAATAGTTAAAGAGGTTGTAAACTTTTGAAAAAAACAAAACAAAAAAAACTGTAAGACAAAGGCATAATGAGCTAATATGCATTGCATACTAGCCTATTATAAAGTACTTGCCTTAGAACAAACCCCCCCAGCGGTGCCCATACACCGCTGAGATGGCTGACATCTTCCCCGGAGTTCCTTCTGGGTTCGCAGACTTCAGCGCTGTGCCGGTCACTGCATGGGGTTTTGAAGAACCGGCACAGGCGGCCATTCCTTCAGAGAGCATGCGCCCATGATTTCACTGGCTGCATGTACAGTAAATATTCCCTAAACAGTGCACATTAGGAGATATTTACACTACCTATAAGTAAGCCTTATTATAGGCTTACCTATAGGTAAAATTCAGTAGTAGAGTTTGCTTCCTCTTTAAATACCCCACAAAAATGTAAATTAAATTGACCAGAAAGCTTTCCATTTAAGACAGCTATTTATTTGAACAAGGGGTTAAATTGTATGCCAAAGAATTGAAAATAACACATTACACTGTAATACAAAAGAAGCAGAAATAATTCAGCAGTAAACAAATATTATATCTGACATTGCTACGCTACAACAGATAATCTTTCTAATAGCTATATGGCTTACAGTACAAAAACATACACATTCCATGATTAAAACGATTGACTGCATCTTTTTCTGATGAATTATCATGTGCCACCTACCCACAAGAAACATGCAAATGTGCTTAGCTTTATAAACAGATTTTCGCACATGTTTCACCAAGGATTCACACGTTTTTCCAGTTGAACCAATTCAACTGGAAAATGGAAAAATCCAGTTCAGTTTTTTTTTTCTTTCATAATATATTTATTTTCCTGCGCATCTTTTCACCCTTACAATATCCAATCCTTTTGTAAGAGCTGAACATAATATTCGAGATGAGGCTGTATTAATGGCAAACGTGATACTAAACAGAGAAGAGTTAATTGCCATAATTCATTCACATAAATCATATATATTATGCAACTGTATTTGGTTTTTGTTTAAAAAATCCTCTAACCACCCTAATCCTGCAGCACTGGTGTATGGTCACATGATCTTTCCTTGTTTTTTGGTATCTGCAGGGAAAGATCTTTGGGAGAGACTTCTATTACTCTGCTGATGTATGGCATCTACAGTGTCTGAGAGTCTGTGTCTGACCAGCCCCGATTGGTGCTGTGCCAGTCACTTGACTAAAAAAACAAAAACAAAAAAAAACAGTTTCCTAAATACCTGTTTTACAGCTCTCTATAAATTGCTATTGTACAGCAAATGTGTATTTTCTGTGCAATAATGTGATGTAGGCGGAGTCAGAGATTACTGACAATAGCTTTCATATTGTTCGGACTGCATCTGCATCCAGGGCTCTTTTTGTATTGCTTTACGGATATTAGAAATTACATTTGATATATTTCATACTGATTTATATTAAACTATGTGATTTTGTGAGTTTCTTAGAGAAAATAAGCAATATGAGGAACTGGAGGAGGAAGGACAGAAGGAGGGTAAGGTCAATTACCACTGTGCATACACCCATATGTAACTTTATACTAATGTAGGCAGCACAAATAGGGAAAAAAGGAGGAAATTAAGAGCTTAAAAGGGGAACTAAAATATGAGCAAACCTAGTAGAGTAATGTTTCTCAACTCCAGTCCTCAAGTACCCCCAACAGGTCATGTTTTCAGGATTTCCCTCCGATGAAACGGCTGTGGTAATTACTAAGGCACTGAAACTGATCAAATCACCTGTGCAAAATAAGGGAGAGCCTGAAAACATGACCTGTTGGGAGTACTTGAAGACTGGATTTGAGAAACATTGTAGTAGAGGACAGCAGCTGGACGGCGCAATCTGAGCTTGCAGTGGGAACACAGAGAAGATGGGAGGGACAGCTGAAGGCAGGATCAACCACGTATATTTCACTCTACTGTAAACAAAACAAATGCTATAATGGCTTTGTGAGAATGAACGCTCTGTTATATAGCATGGAACAAGAGTTTTTCATAGTCTTTTTTTTATTTTTTTTAATCAAAAAGGTTTTTATTGAACATATAAAATACCTTCCAATGCACAAGCCAACATTTTTTTCAACATTGACAGTTACACAGTCTCGTTATTGTTGCAGTTGCTACATAGCCAAACATATCATACATTTGTTCACTTCCACACTATCCTCTCATGGACACAAATCACTCCATGCATGGGTCATATAGATGGCATGTTCACCCCTAGGGATACTTTAGAAGTCTAGACAGCACCAATTCTCTGGGACTTAGTCCAGGTGTGTCCAGCCAGTGTGACCATAGCTTTTCAAACCTACCCGGGCATCCCCTGTGCTGGTAGATATACCATTCCATAATAAGTGTATTCCCCATATGTGTTATCCAGGAAGTGGTAGCGGGTGGTGCAGTTGATTTCCATCCCATTAGAATACATTTTCTGGCTTGAAATATTACCCTAGAGAATGTATACAACATATTGGGCTTATGAGTACCTTTGTTTGAAACACCCGATTAAGTGTTCCAATCACATTGCTCCAATAGCGGTGGAGCTTCGGGCAGCACCACAGGAGATGTATGAGATCCCCGTTGTGCTGTCAGCACCGACAACACAGAGGGTCCACTAGTCTGCCCATTTTATGGAGTTTTGTCGGGGGGTGTAGTGTGCTCTTAGTATAATATAGAGTTGGTAAACTTATTTTGCCACATTCAGAGAGCAAGTAGTTATGGACTGCAGGGCCTCCTCCCACTGATCTCCCGCAATTTGCCCCAGGTCTCTCTCCCACAAAGTCACTGCCCTACTGGGGTATGTTCGTAAGTGATGTGTAAGTAGCATTTGGTAGCATTGAGATATAATCCCTTTAGTTTCAGTGCTGGATTTCAGCACATGGAAAATAGGAGTGGGTGACAGTGCCCACTCTCCTGCATCTCCCTGTGCACCCACGGCATGTCAGAGTTGAAGGTAAGAGTAGAGCATAGATGTGGGTAGTTTAAATCTGGTTTGTAGTTCCGGGAAGGACAGCAGTTTACCATTCACTGCCAGCCCCTTTCTTTTATGCATATTTTCAGGCCAGTCACGTGATTCCCAAGCACTCTATTCCTCCAATCTATGGGCAACAGTGGGAGGGGCCATGATTTCCTTCTGACATCAGCCTGGGAGGTCACGTGACCGCAATGCTGGCCGCTCAGCTCCTTCCGCTGTAGCCCTTAGATGGGAGAGGAGAGTAGCTGGGAGTCATGTGACCGGCCTGAAGATATCTGAAAAAAGGTATTTAGTGGCTTTGTTTTCAACAAACACTTACACAATGTGTTATGGCTAAATAAAAGAGAGGGGCTGGCAGTGAAATTTACTTTACTACAAATATCATCAGGAGGGGACGGAGACGGCTCACACACACACACACACAGGAGCTGATAGGCAGGGAGGGAGGGCGAGAGAGTGCAGTGGGATGATGGAGACATATAAACTGACCACAGCTGTGGGCGTGCTCGCTGCGTTCTCCGTGACCACGGGTCCTGCAGACTTGATGTCCGCCGGGTGCCTGCAATCATGTCATGGAGAGGTAAAACAGGGAGATGCTTTTGTAAACAAAGCATTCCCCTTTCTGCCTAGTGACAGGACAGAGAACACTGCTCTGTCATCGAGAGCAGTGATTGCTGTCATGTGTTGTGGCCCCTCCCCCCAGTTAGGATCACTCTCTAGGACACACTTAACCCCTTCATTGCCCCCAGAGGTTAACCCCTTCACTGCCAGTGTCATTTACACAGTAATCAATGCAATTTTATAGCACTGATCGCTGTATAAATAACAATGGTTCCAAAATAGTGTCAAACATGTCCGATGTGTCCGCCATAATGTCTCAGTCCCGATAAAAATCGTAGATCGCCGCCATTACTAATAAAAAATTAAAATGTCATAAAACTATTCCCTATTTTGTAGATGCTATAACTTTTGTGCAAACCAATCAATATATGCTTCTTGCGATTTTTTTTACCAAAAATATGTAGAAGAATGCATACCGGCCTAAACAGAGGAAAATAATGTTTTTTTATATATTTTTGGGGGATATTTATTATAGCAAAAAGTAAAAAGTAATGCGTTTTTTTTCAAAATCGTTGCTTTTTTTTGTTTATAGCGCGAAAAAAACAAAAAACGCAGAGGCGATCAAATACCACCAAAAGAAAACTTTATTTGTGGGAAAAAAGGATGTCAATTTTGTTTGGGTACAACGTCGCGTGACCGTGCAATTGTCAGTTAAAGCGGCGCAGTGCTGAATCACAAAAAGGGCTCTGGTCAGGAAGGGGGTAAATGCTTCCGGGCTGAAGTCGTTAAGCATAGGTTCCCCCATTGACTTTAATGGGGGAACGAAAAAAAAAAAAAAAAAAAAACCCAAAACTAAATAAACCTGTATTTTTGTTTGCACATGATTGGATGATGAAAGTCAGCAGAATTTCACCTCATTCACTAAGAAAAAAATCCTTTGCAATGTGTACATTCCCTTACAAAGTAAACCTATTTGACTTTAGTATATCAGCTCCTGTGTTTCATTTGCTGATTACTCATATCTCTAATCGGTCCTTAGTATCCAAACAGCCTTGACAAATGTGAGAAAGAATTCCACAAAACACTATCTGCTGAACAAAGAATATAAAATACTGCAATGATCTCATATCTCTTCAGCAGACTTTAAAACTTATTTCTACTTTTGCAGTCAAGTTTGAGAAAACCCCACTATATGTTTGTTACATGTTCCCATTCACACCGCATGTCTTTAAAAAAAGGGCTTTCCTTTTACATACCTTCAGGATGTTTTTTGGGGTGAGACTGACTGGATGACTGCAAGGTTTTTGAACAACGTGAGAGTGAGCCTGTCCCAAAACTGTCCTCATTAAAATACAATGCAAGAAATCCATTTTCTACACCTTTAACCCTTTGCTAGGAAAGACAATGTTCACATCTAGTTACAATTAATAATAAAGATTTGCTTGCACAGTACAAACAGGGTAATTATGGCAACATGGTTACCCACTCCCCTCATAAACAAGAAATACCTAGGATTTTTCCCTGTCGAGGGTCCAGAATAGAGACTCTAATAAAAGCTAAGTTCACTTTTTTTTTCTGGAACTAGAACGCACTGGAACTGGCTGCACTGGTGTGAACTATATCATTGAAAACCGCATAACCTATTATCCATGTGTTTTTGATCCAGAAAAAAAAAAAACACACTGGACTGCATGTGTGCATGTGGTGTGAACTGACTCTCAGTCCATCAGATGCGGGATGAAAGTGAGAACAGTGCACTGTGTCACTGGGACATGGCACAACCCCAATCTTGGTAAAGTGCCGATGACATGGCTCTTTACCCATGTAATCAGCTGTGTCAAATCACAGTAGATCACATATAAACAAGGAAATGCCGTTTATCGGCTCTCCTTGCCTCACATTGACAGAGTGTGAGGCGAGGAGAACCGATCAGGGGCATTTCCTCACAGATGAAACCTGTCCAGATAATCAGGACACTGGTCATCAATGCCCTGATTATTGTTGCAGCCTCAACAGTGCCCAGCAGTGTGCCTGTGAGGCCAATCTGTGCCCATCAGTGATGCCAATCTGTGCCCATCAGAGATACAAATTTGTGCCCATCAGTGAGGCCAATCTGTGCCCATCAGTGATGGAAGTCAGTGCTGCCTTTCAGTGTCCATCAGTGCCACCTACCATTGCCCATAAGTGCCGCCTATTAGTGCCTATCAGTGCCACATATCAGTGCTGCCTATCACTGCTTATCAGTGCTGATTATCAGTGCAACCCATTAGTGCTCATCAGTGCTGCCTCATCAGTGCACATCAGTGAAAGAGAAAAATTACTCATTTACACCATTTTCTTACAGAAACAAACAAAAACGTTTTTATCTAAATTTTTGATCTGTTTTCATTTTTATGGGTACAGTGTTGCATGACCACGCAATTGTCATTCAAATTTTTACAGCAATGGAAGCTGAAAATTTACCTGGGCAGGAAGGGGGTAAAAGTGCCCAATATCGGAGTAATTAAGGGCTTGCTGGCCCACCTTAAATTAACAAAATGGAAAAGTTTACACAGAAAATCAGTTTCCCACACAGGGGCTTCCATCATCAACACAAACATAAATGATGTTCAGCCTCCTGGCTCTCTCTAGGAGTACCAATGCTCAGGCCCTTTGTCTTGGTCTTCCAGACCATTCAAAACAGCACCTTAGTGGTCCCGTACAAGCTCTGTACCTCGGCTCTTTTCTAGCTCCTTGCTACTCTGTCACCAACTGCATCTGCACTATGCACGTATACCCCCTGGCTGCCCTGTGCAGTCCCTCTGACTCCTAGGGAAGGATTGGAGTCCTCCTGGCCCCTATGCAGAGACCTTGTGTTTCTTGAGTGGAGCCCCAAACTATTGTCAGATCCTAGATTATAAGGGCTATGAACACCTGCCCACACAGTCTGCTGGTTTCTGCCAAAAGCCAGACACTGGGTTAGAGACTCCTTCCTGCCCAAAGCATTTGGAAGTCCCGGAGCTCCAAACTCTGATGGGGAAATGAAAAACCACCTTTTTCTTCTACATTTTCACAGTGGCAGGGCCTCGCACTGGCACACTATCCACCCTGGATTTTTTTCTGGCAAAAAAATATATAATTCTGTTCAGCTACTCTTGAGATCCAGGCATCTCTGTGAACTCGCAGGTGATAGGATTATTTCCCTGGTTGGCTTTGTAGCTTCCAGGGGTGGACCAACCATTTGGCTACTCGGGCACTGCCCGAGGGCCCCAGGCCACTAGGGGGTCCCATCAAGGTTGCCAGCCTCAGTAAAACCAGGGACAGTATGTAAAAATATGTGTTTTTTTTACATCTGTCTCTGAAATGTCCCTTACCAACATCCTTTTGGTCTAAAAATCCTGAGATTATAGCTGCCCCAACTCTCCAGTACCTTCTCAGCCAAAAGAAACATGTCTGTGTACACTGTTTGTACATGTATGTGTATACTGTGTGATTGTATACTGTGTGTGTATTTTGTGTGGCCCCATAATCTCTGATTGTCTGGGGGGCCCATAATCTCCTATTGCCCAGGGACCCCATAATCTCCTATTGCCCGGGGGCCCCATGAGTTGTCAGTCCGCCCCTGGTAGTTTCTCACACTTCCACTCTGCTTTCAGCTTGTTCACCAGACAGGAACATCATCGCTATAAAAATGCTAATAGCCTAAATATTATGCAATACACTTACTGCAAAAAGCAGGCACTGCTTTTAGCCTTCTGTAGCCTGCCAATCTATGCTATAGTTTGTGTTTTCACAAAACAAATGTATTGGAAGCTATTTGTTTTAAATGCAACCCTAAGTAATCTATATAGGTTTTCATTCAAATTGTGCTAACCTTTTGGAAGGCTGTCTATACATGGGCTCATTTATTTTAAGAACAGGAAGGATCTGTTGGGGCATAAAAGCCTGCCACAAAACCAACAATGACAGCGGTACATGTCTGATACTTTCTATTCTTCCACCATCTCCATAGATGAATAATGGCCATGCTCACACAAAGATTAAAAAGTATGAACATCTACATGTGTAATAACAACCACCTCCACGGTCTATAGGAGCTTTAAAGTGTATGTTAACCCTGATTCATGAAATTTAAGCTGGGCACAAATACCTGCAGTGTTTTCTTATCTCTCTTCAAAGCCCTGTGTCCCATGGCTTTCTCCTGCTCCGTTCTTCTGTTATCAGCCTGATAACGTCTGACAAGTTCTCCGTCAACTGAGATAAAAGCAGCCAGAGTTTTGTGTTGGGGAGGATGCTATAAATAGATTAGCAATAAGCTGAACAATTCCACCAACAGCTCTGAAAGTCTCTACCGAATAGTAGAGGAGGTGTGTGCCTATCCTCCAATAAGCTGTCTTGGCTGTATGCCCAGACTACACTGCAGTGCTGAACAGGAAAAGAAAGTCTCTTAACATGATCTGAACTGTCTAAGGAATATATAAAGCTGAAGAAAGCAGACACATGTAAAACTTATGTAGAGAGATTTGTTTCACCCCTGTGTATCATCTGTGGCTGTTCACTTCACTAGGTATATCTGAGGATTTACATCCACTTTAAAGTGACCCTTAGCCAAAAAATGTTGGTAGGGATCCTATAGCTCAAGCTTTGCAAAGAGTGCTGGAATGTGGAGCATTAAAATTTTCCTGAAAATGTTGATAAAGCTGGGCAAAACTAAATAACGCCATTTTGTATGGGTGATATGCCAAAATTACCCTACTGGAGCCATGATATTTACAGTACATACTGTATACTGTATAACATGTTGATACATTGACTTTCCTCCTGTATTAGGTACAGCCATTTTAATGTCAATGGTAACAGTTACTAATTAGTAAGCAGAAGAATGTCCGATACTTGGAGCCAATTTATCACATGATACAATTATTTTTTTACCATCCTGCAACAATATGAGCTCTGTGAAAAAATCAAATCAGAGCTCATGCAAATGTAAGAAAAGGAAGCTTTCATTTAGTTTTACTTTGAGGTAAATGTTTTTCACTGCCTGCTATGCATGTAGTTTATTGAGCAGAAGGACTCTAATGCAAGGCCAGACTATGAGAAAATATGGCTCCCGCATTTAATGCGACCAAGTATTGCCAGGCCCAGTTCCTGTGTGCTTCGTCTAAACTGATGAAAGAAAGAAAAATCCTATTTAACAGGATTCTGTATTAAGGAAAAGAAAAAACACAAAATAATACCACTATTGAACTAGTCTTCTCTTGTAGCCCCATCAACAAAGTGTTAGCACATGTGGGACGCGTGTACATTCTCCTGTCTTCCCCAATGTCAGGCTGGCTGTCTGGGCAGCCAATCTCCAAGCCTGCTTGCTATCATGCAAGGCATGCCAAGGCCTGTGAAATACCAACTTTCATAAATTTGGTGCTCACATAGGGATGTGTGAAGTTCCAGTGGTGTATGGCAAATGCCAGTATACACTGAAAAAGGTGGGAGCAAACATAATGTCAGGAAATGACTCTATAGCTTCAAAAGAGATGAGATGCATGTGGTGCAAGTTTTGCTGTACTAACAGATTAAACACGAAAATCCAGATTTTCAGTGGACTCACTATAAGCAACATACTGTAGGTTTCCAAAAGAAAAATAATACATGTACAGTACTTTACACATTAGCTAAACTCTAGCACATTTTTATTGTACGTTTTTTGTAAAACCTACACAACTTTTAGTAAAAACTACTAGATCAAAAAACAAACAAACAACAAAAATCCTAGAACATTAATGAATTAATCTGATTTATGCAACATTTTTTCCTTTTGTCGTTTTTTTTTTTCAGTGCATGATATATGTTTAAAAACTCTTTTCTAAAGATTTTAGTTCACTAGCTAACCAATAATATTACATCTCTGTGTGCCTTCAGTTAAAGTATATGAACAATGGAAGGGATATAAATGTAAACTTAAGTTTAAAAATGTACGTATACTGTACGTAAAGGAAACGTTTTTTCTAGTAGGAGTAGATAAAAGGTTAGAACCTCTGTCAGTACATGTACAAGATAGGAATTTCCCTGTCTTTGAGGAGGTTTATTCTCATTTCCTGTTGAACCTCTAGGGCAGGAAGTGAGGGGAAATCTCCCCATCAGGACACAGACAACAAAAAGTAACATGATAGGGGTTTTAACCCTTTAGTTCCCTATCCAAAAACTTTAAAAACAATTTTTCCCATACATACACATTCAGTTTTAAGAGTTCTCCATAATGATGCAAGGACAAACATGTACTTAGTTCGTAGCCCATGAAACAAGGATAGACAAAAATAGAATTCTGAAACCAGTCAGTACAATCTAGGACTGGGCAGAATCTCAAAGGAGTTTAAAAGTTAGATGCCATAAGTAACTTTAGGCTCAGTGCCTATCTGGGTATTCATGAAACTGGTTCTGTTCTGCTATGGAGTACCAGTATTATAAGTAATGGATGCTCAGGTTGGGTGACAGATGTTCAGCTGGTCATATAGTTTCCAACCAAACAACTAAATGCCTTAATTTGGCTAACTATGGCATCAAAACACACCATAGCATGTACATTTACTTTGCTTTTGTATAAACCTTTACAGGCATAGAACTGCAAATGTATAATAAACAAATACTGCAACATTTTGTTATGTTTTTTTGTTCAGAACAGCGATATACCTTTTATCACCTGTAAGATACAATTTAATGACTCGATACAACACAGACATATTGCAAAAGAGCATGCAAACAAGGATAAATAAATCAATATTTTCATTAGATGAGAAACACAAAGGAATGAAGCTTGTCTTACTAAATTTATAGAAGTCTGGCATTCTTAGTGTCCAGGAAAAATTAGGCTATTGATTAATCCTATATAATAAAGTTTAAATAAATTGATCTTTTTAATTGTCAGTAAGGTGCATGGAAAAAATCCTATGAAAAGAGAACAATGCATGCCAAACAAAACTTCCACTAGCTTCCAATATACATACTAAGCAACAGGCCCCTTAGTATGTATGTTTTATAGCAGCTAACCCTTAAAAGCATAAACAGTAAACCACTAGAGCCAGTTAGTAGTTAGTTAAAGACTATCCTTGCAGTTAGGGCCATTCAACTTCATAAGTGTTTAATTTACTTGTTCCAATCCAAAAAACACATACAGCCTTTAATCAAACTGCACTTGAACCTGTTCGCTAGGATTGCTGAATTACAAACCTACTTAGTCATCAGCATTCTACATTTTACCATGTTCACAAAGGACACTATATATGTGTGTGTGTGTGTGTGTGTGTGTGTGTGTGTGTGTGTGTGTGTGTGTGTGTGTGTGTGTGTGTGTGTATATATATATATATATATATATATATATATATACATACATACACACACTGGTAGCTCCCAACTGTCCCTGATTTCGAGGGACTGTCCCTGATTTGGAACAAAGTCCCTCTGTCCATCTTTCCTCCTCATTTGTCACTCATTTTGGTCTGATCTATATAGTTGTATACAAAATGCAGTTTTTATTTTTCAAAAAGGTTTCCCAGTGCTAAACCTTTCATCCAATTTCAAATTTTCTGCATTTGTTCATTTCAAAAGCCGGAATAAAGAAATAGTAATGGTAAAAAAATAGCATGTGTGGCTTCAACTTATCATTTTTTTGTGTAATTCTCCTTTAAAGGGGTGTGACAGGGGATGCATCCTATGCGTACTTCTGCTAATAGGTTTCCCCCATTCTCATCTCAAAAAGTTGGGAGATATGTGTATATAGTTATTAAATGCATTAATAAATGCCCCCTTTGCGTTCTATTTTAAAAGCAGGGATATTGCCATACCACTGCTTGAATAAAGGAAAATTTATACATTACAAGTAACAAATGTGCATCGCACTCTTCTGGCTTTGGGAGCGCAATACCATTGAATGAGCAGAAAAAATAAGTGCTGGGAGGAGAGCCCAATCACATGACTGTCTCTCCTCCAATAATGAGGTTCTTTCTGTTGCACTAATCAGAGAAGACCCCAAAGTCCAGCACCCCCACACTGCGGCCTGCATTTTATAATTAGGCTGCAGGCCATTTTGTGTGAATTTTACCAGAGAGCAGATTGCATATTGACTCCCTGTTATAAAGGGGCCCTATATACTGTATACTATATGCAATATAGAAATAAACACAGCGTGTGTGTACACCTCATAGCAACAATAGTACGTTTGAATAAAATCTTGATTTTTCTTTTTTATAGTAAAATTATTACACTCATCATAATAGTAACTGCATTAACATGCCATGTTGCATGATTGCCATTTTCTCTGGGATGCTAAAAATTCTTTAAAAATGTCGTAAAAAGAAAAAAAAAAAACTAAATAGAAACAATACATTATTGCAAAACACATTGAATCTGAAATATTCAGGTCTGTGAATTATCTAATTTTGAATATTTTAACCATTGCCAAGCTCATAAAAAGGTGGGTCCTTGAAATGTAATGATAAAAAAAAGAAAAGTCCAATGGATACTACATGGACACCACATAAACACCAATAAATAGCCATGCCATTGCACATAGATATACGAGAACCGCTTTAGAATAAATCTTACCTTTGTTATGGGGATCACATGATTATAAAAAAAAGGCCATTATTTGATAAACATTAGGAAACAGAGCAATCTTCAAATAAATAAATGATAAACCTTAACACTGTCCTACAGTACAAATCTCAAAAAGCTGTCAAGATAATTTTCACCTCTTCATCAGCGGCACGGTGATAACCCCGCGGTTAAGCCGGCAGAGATGACAGGCCTCATCACAGCTCCCCATATTGCCTTCTCGTCTGCAGTATGGCTGTCCGCTGCCATATTTAATACATTCACTGGATTACATTAGCTAGATTGGTATACTGCATAAAATAAACTCTGGAGCCACAGAGACACCTTTTCCGGACTGTGTCAGCACAAGCAGTCAGTTCGAAGAAGATGTAGCATACATCTGTTTTACGTTCCACTCTCCCCTCCTCTTCCCTTGGGAGAAGAACCAGGACCAGCTACTTGCCCCGTCTGCATTATTAATACATGTTAATGGCTCCATTACATCAAACTGACCTTTTTTCTCCTCTACTATCTAGAATGGGAAAGATCTTAAAATAGAAATATTATATAAGTGTTGGGATCGCTTCATCAATCTTGTAGGCTGCAATATGTGCTTTCCACTCCCCTTCCTCCTTGCCGTATAGATCTGTCTACCAATAAGAAATCAATGCAAGGCAGTAAACATCTGCATTATAGCAGGGTGGCAGACAAAGACTCCTTACCATTAAAGCTGCCTCTGCACATATAGGATGGTGAAGAATAGCAAAAAAAAAAATCTCAGGGTGGGGTGGAGGAAGCAGGTTCTTTATTGAAAGATGCAGCAATGTGAGGATGGTGTGACACGCATAGCAGCATGCAAAGGGCTGATAAGAAGTTAAAACGCTGATGCTCCGACTGGGAAATCAAGGGAGAAGGCGAGAGATTGCTAGAATGGTGAATCCTCGTTGTGACTCGCGCACGCAGCTGGTTCGCTCTCTGCTGAGATGCTGATTGCGATTTGCCTCAAGAAAACAGAAGAATGTCGCTGAGGTTTCCTAAGGATGCTTGCTGGCTTTCCCACCCCCTTTTTTATTATTTTCTTTAAATTCAGGAATTCCCTGAAGGGACATTCAGACTCGGTAGGTGTAGTGCAGTCAAGCACCATGTGTTTGTAGATTCATGCGAGAAGCTGACCTATTTTTATCTGATCCCTATGTGGGTGTTGTGCAGGTACTATCGAGAATGGGATGAACTGCATCTTTCTGTTAACCCTTGCATGGCCCAGCATGAGAGATTGAGAGTGAAAGGGAAAGAATGAGAACGTGGCTGGGCACCAGCCATTGTGTGCTAATTTTATTTCCCTACCCATTTTGTTTTCTTTCACATCCATGCTTCCTTGTGCATTATACATGCACAAAAGACTAATGTATGCACCACCGCCCTTGCTCTCCTCTTTACAATGTAAAGCAGGCGAAGGCAGCACTGTAACTGTACACTCTATATCATTCAAAAGCATGTACAATTATTAATCACATGCAGATGCCATATGTCTGCTGTCACCAGTGACTGTGCATGGCTGCTGTGTACTGTGTGCTGTGTAATACTGTATGATGATGCAGGGTGACCATTCATTCTCAAGAAATGTATTTTAAAATGGAAGTCAGTTTTTGAGTTAATTACAGTAAATCCATTTATACTGGAGGATGCTGCCTCACATTAACCCTGTGATAACCACAAAAATTACGCTTTGTCTTTAGAATTTTAGTATTTTTTTTGTCTGAAAAAATTGTACGTGACATTTGATGATGATTATATCTATGCCTTGTATAATAAACCCATGCATAGCATGCAATAATCTCATTAATTAAATCATACCACTGCCGATACATTGCCTGAAGCAGGTTATAAAACCAACAACTGACAAGCATCTAGGACACCTACATCAAGCTCCTAGTCTAAGGGCTCTCTCTCTCTATTAAATGTTGTTATTGCATTATAGGTCTCCTCATATTGTAATGTCCGCTTTTCATTTGAAAGGATCCTGTGACTTTTGATACAAGTATTACTCATCCTGGTTATTGTCACTTCATTTGCATAGCGCAATAGGCGATGATGGCACTGTACAAATCTTAATTAATAACAGTACAAAATGGAGTTTGGCATAATAATGTGTTCAAACAAACAGGTCTTAATACTGTTTCCATTATATTTTTCCATTTTAAGAGTACATAGTGAATCAACCTTCCATTTACACTCCAATTTCTTTATGTATATCACTTCAAGGCATGCAACTAAGCCTGATCTTACTTGCATGCTATATTTTATATATATATATATATATATATATATATATATATATATATATATATATATATATATATATATATGTGTATGTGTGTGTGTGTGTGTGTGTGTGTGTGTGTGTGTGTGTGTGTGTGTGTGTGTGTGTGTGTGTGTGTGTATGTATGTATGTATGTATGTGTCTGTGTGTATATATATATATATATATATATATATATATATATATATATATATTTTTTTTTTTGGTATTTATATAGCATGAATATTTTTACGCAGTGCTTTACATACTGTACATTGACATTGGTCGTACATATATTTACTTAATAGACATTCAGCTGTATGCATATAGTACACATGCAACTGATATCCACAAAACTCATATGTCTTAAGTAAAATGGAATAAGCAGTTTGAATTCATGGTAACAATCACTAACATGTTCATCAGTGCTGTCCTTCCCTCTTTCTAATTATTTATCCAGATTGAGGTTGACTGCTGGAAAATTAGCTCTCTACAGGAGGTAACAGAGCTGAAACAATTTTATTGTCCTCTTAAAGGATGAAAGACTGGCTCGGATACCTTGCATTATGCAGGCAATACTTTGAGTTTCGCAGGCTACTAGGTATACAGAACCCTCTGCTCAGCTCTCTGACACAAGCAGCAGAAATACGTGAACCTTACTGGATTCAGACTTCACTCTGATAACAGAAGGCTGCCTACGCAGCAGGGGGGCAATTGAAAGCATATGAATCTGCACAACCTCTGTCTGCGGAAGAATCAGGCACTTTCTCTTCTTAACAGCACATGCAAAATACTATAAAAGAAGAACACGCATCATATGATATCACTGCATTCTGCTTTCCCTTCTCAAACTGACAGGAGGATTGCAAGATAGAACCTGAATTGAGTTAACAGAAAAGGAACATCACAAAATCCATAATTTTCAGCTTTTTTTGGATTCAGTTTGTGGCATTTCTTTGTACAGATTCTACAAATTTCCCCAAAGAGATAACAGAAAGAAAGAGGATTATAAATATTTTTAAATAATTTTTTTGAGAACATATTAAAAAATGTGATCACTTTAAATTTTATCAGATTTCTGCACTAATGCAGATACAGAAAAAGCAAACGTAATATCAGTCATATAAGAAAAATAAAAGATGTGAAAATGCATGTAATAGTATGTTTAAATACCTATGTTCATTATTCTGGGTTATAAAAAGACTCAAGGGATTTTTGAATACAAATATTATAAGAAGGTATAAAAAAAATTATACAGGACGTATAAAACAATTATACAGGAGGTATAAAAAAATTGTAAATAGATTTTAAAAGAAAAAAAGCCACAGCAAAAACAAAAAAAAACTTGAAATAGTATTTTCCATTCAAGCTTGATGAAAAATAAAAACCTTTGAATCTCTTACACCTGTAATACATGATGCAGGACCAGACTTGCATTTTTTCTATGCCAATTTCTATCACCAGGCCACACCCTGTTGAGAGTTTTTCATATTAGTTCAATGTGACATTATGGCATATTTTTACAGCAATCATGTGAAATAATGCCATAATAGTCATTATATTTTATCTCTACATTTTAAAACACATCTGCAATTTCATACTTCAATTTTTAATATGTATTTAAACTGTTTATATATTCAGAACACACACACACAAAAAAAGGAAAAAGTACTTCTGCAAAAGGGCTAAAAAAAAAAATCTACAGGTATAGGCAGTCCTGTAAAACTAACATTTTGGACCTAAAGGTGTATTAAAACTTTTTTTTCTTTTTGATAGCTTAGCTATCATAAACTAAAAATTATTGGTGTACACATAAGCTGTCACACCTGTCTACAAGATAGAATGCTAGCACAACCTGAAAAAGTTACGATTACTTAACTTAAAAGTTTTTGGTAATTATTTTCTATAATACAACTGTATAGGCTTATTTTATACAGCACCCTGAACATTTTAATACTGATATATATATCAAATTAGTGATGTCGTTGCTAAATTAAGTCCCTGTAGTTTTAATTTTAATATCCAAAGAAAGAAACTAGAAATGAAATTAACAAGTAGGTAAGTTCTCTAATATCTGTCTAGAAATGCTAGTATGATCATTCTATTGGTTTTAGCAGGTGCCTTAGACCGAATTAATTCATACATTTGTGATTTTAAAGCATCAAACATATTTAATGAGTGCAATGAACAGTTTGAAAATTATACGGACTCTGTTAAAAATATTAATAAAGAGGTAATAACAACCATGGAATCTTTAGATCACAACAACGTTTCATGCAATATCTATATATATATATATATATATATATATATATATATATATATATTAAAGAAGTGTTTTTCTGTAAAAACAATATTATAAGCAATGGAAAACTTTATTTCATTACTGCAAGAAAAGAGCAGCAGCTAGGTAATTTTCACTGAGTAAAAATGTTTCAAAAGTAAGAAATCCATTTAAATGCAATGATCTAGAATACATCTCATACAAAAATTGTTAAATAAGATCTGATAACACAGCAATCCTTCTATAAAAATCGAAAGTCTACAGATTTGAAAATTAAAGTTTTATGTGCTACATCTAATACGCATGAATATTCTTAATATATAACTAAAAGCAATGTTCACTTTATCGGGATTATTTAATAACAATATCTCAGGATTGCGATAAGCATTATGTTTTTTGAAAGCCACTTGTCGCATTTTTTTTCTTTTGCTAAATAAGAAAGTAATAGTAGAACGTAATAAATGACTTTATCTTTTAACACTCAAAAATTCTACAATGCATTGCTGGAATGATGCTGCAAGAATCATAACGGACTGCATGCCTAAAGGTCAATTTAGATGGCAACGCTAGGAGATCAACTACACCTGAGAGGTTTTTCGCTACTAATCTTGAGATTTAACCCTCTGTTGCTAATTTCCACAGTTAAGGTCAATGTCTTGTGACAAAGAATTTGTCAACAAAAGGCTATATTCAATCGCACAAGCACATAAAATCTCATGTGTAGTTGAGCCCTTGGATATGGACTAAACCAAATAGACAATTCTAATCTCATGCCATTGAGATTTAACCACTTGTTGGCAATTACTTAATTTACAACATATTTATTTAAAAATGGTAAAGTGGTCTCCATCAAATGGTTAAATCTCTGCTGCAAGACTAACCCATTTAGTTTATCCCTTTAAAAGCTTGAGTCCATTTCTCAGCCAGAAGCATACACACAGATGAAGACTGCATTGAGCCCCACCCTAGTTACTGCATGTATCTCCATTGTGCTACACCTATCAAAGAGCAAATATTTCTCATCCAATATATATATCATCAGTGATCACATAGAATTTCTCAGCACACATCTACCTGCTTTAAAATCAGGTGAGAATTGAGGTACCTGTTGCTAACTAAAACACAGCAAACTATTTTATATACTGTAAAAGATACAGATTCATGAGCAAGAATCGAAAGATACATTTAAAATGTACTAAAATGAGATGATCCCTCACTTCAGACCTACATTTAGAAATAATTAAGCATTTACTACTGATAAAGCTATATTTTCCAATATCAACGCCCTAAATTTAAAACAGATAACTATTTTCAGTACCCTTAAGACATACAAGCAGTTGTCAGCAAATTTGCAAAGCAGAAAGCTATGGAAAACCATAAATATGATGTAAAGATGTCAATGACATAGACAAGCCATGTATCAATATTGTAAATGACATTAAGCTTAGACGCCCTACACAATGTTGTATGTGATTTTTTTTCCCCTTCTTTTCGCTATTATTCCCCTATAATAAAGGTATGGAAACAGTTCTTTGTAAATGATAGAAAAAGTGAATAAAATATGCAGCCTGTTTTAAAAGATACTTCCTACCTCATCTAATTTATTGATGACCTGTCCTTTCTTTTTTATTTACAATAGAAAATACATTTACATTTCCTTCATTTAAAGAGCCAGTTTTGTGCTCTTTATATCGTTATCCACGTATATCATATTACTCTGGGTAGCACAATGTTTAAAGAGAGTCATAAACTATTAGCAAACCTCCACAGCCACAACTTTTTTTTTTTTTTTTTTTTACATTTTTATATATAAATTTATCATTTTTCTTCAGGTGTAAAATATAGAGTGGTTTCAACAGTTGCCTATGGAATATAAATACATTCCATAGTTTCGTGTACACTGCTGTAAAGTAATATTTTAACAATATTTTAACATCTTATTTGTATAGCCAATTAGTTAAGTTGACTTAATTATGCCCAACAGTATGACAGCTGCTCACACCACATTCAATAATGTATGTATTTTTTTTTTATTTCGCTATATTAACTGCTTGATTTTGAAATAAAGTGGGTAAATAACAATTTCTAGTGTAAGAAGTATATCTGGATTTCCAATAATGACATATAAAAGAAAGCTTTATTTAGCTATTTAATCTAAAAGAAGATTTTGCATAAAAATACACATACTGACAAAGGGTGTAAAGTTTAGGCAATTGTAACAACACTTATTTATTTTGAGTAAAATAGTTTAAATACATTGGCAGCACTGCAACTGGCATGTCAGGTGCCATATTGAATCAAGGAACACATAGAAGGCCATGAAAACTGCCCTTGTGCAAGTGTCTAAAGTGTTTAGTCTCCCACACATCATCAGGTGTTAGTAAGCAACCCTGACGTCAACTTGAAAAATTGGCACGATCAAAAACTTCTTAAAAAATTAGAACTTTGGTGTGTGTTTGTGTGTCAGGATTTAGGGACCCAATTAAATAGCTGTGAACTACTCCTCCTAAAATTGGTAGTCATTTTTTTTATCCTGTACCATAGATAGAAATTGTAATACAATACAAAAACCTGTGGATTTTTCTATAACTGAATTTTGTAAGCATCAGTGCAGATCCATGGGCCCTATATTATTAGAAAGGCCTGCTATTGGGTATAAAGGGTAATGTTGAATAAGTCCTAATTAAAGGGATTTAGATTAACATACAGAGCATACATTTTTTTTGCTATACTAAAAAAAGAAACATGATAAATACCATTTGAGTGTGTGTATTACTAAACAATTCCACAGAAGGGATTCTTCAACCCCATCCTCAAATAATCATTATAGGGTACTTTGATGGAACAAGAAATGGTTTCTTTTTTCTTATAAGAGCCCACACATCTTTGCCTATCTGTTTGGAAACCAACCCTTCGACTTGTATTTCGTACTACCTTAAATCACATCCCAACTTCCAAAAGAACAACCAAAACAGAAAACAACAGACGCCCAACTGTTGGAAAGGCATTGTCACTTCTATCTAGTTTCAGAGAACTTACTTTGAAAAACGAAAGCACATCTATAAAACAAACATCTAGCAATTTCCTTAAGATAGGCCCATTCTGCATTTATTATCGCGCACATTTAAATGTTCAAAAGTTTAACATCCTAATTACAAATCCAAGGCAGATACAGGTAAAATTAAGAGGAATGGTTTAATAGCTAAAACTGCATTAAAATGCTAATATGTATTGGATGTCATTGTGAAGAATAAATGATAAGGAATTAAAATTGCGAATTTAATTTATTTTCTATTTAGTAATCCTGACGCCATCTTGGAGTTGTAAGAAAAGGGAGTGGCACTATGTAATAACTAAAAATGAAGATGGCCTAAAGCAGCTTTAAATATCTTTTAATGTTGCAAATTAATGATTAGCTGTGAATTGCTAATTACTTTTGCATTTTTGGTTCATACCAAAGAGTGACAAAAGCTTATCCACTTGTCTTTATGCCTGCCAAAGTTGCAGAGTCATGGTGCCATCTTCCACAGCCCATCCTTAAGCATCCATGGCAGCCATATTGGGTTCTAAATAAACTAGGCGTCTTCACCGTGTGTGTTCTTTAGATCTTCCGGTCACTTTGAAGGTCACCAAAGACTTTAATGAAAAATTTTAATAAACAAACGGCCTGTTGGACCAGGCCAGTAATGTGTCTATTTAATCAAGCAAAGCCCCTTTAATTTTCTGCCAGTAAATGTTCACTTAGTGATGAAGCATTGTACTAGCATGCTTTTCTCTTCAGATAGTTTTGTCATAACATATCTCACTACCGCAGGCCAATAGCGCTCCTTGATTTTGTGTGACTCTTCTGGAAGCATCAGCATTTGTGCATACTCATTTCCATAGACATGAGGCGGTGCCATTCTGGAAAGTTCTCATGACGACGTTACTGTGGACCATAATCGTCTACCAAAGACACTGTACTGGTGCTGAAAAGCAAGCTATTTGATGAGTCACCAACTCACAGTCCACAGCCACAAGGACATAAAACATGCTTTAAAAATGTTCTACCATCACTATTCTCCGCCTTAATTTAAAGGAAGCCATCATGGGGCATGCTGACATACAATACGTCTGGTGAACCCCCACATTTAGCTACGTATATTATCTTTGAATATTCTGTCCAGGCCTAGGTTTGTTTCTGTAACCAAAACTGAACCCAAATATACGTCATTAATACAGTCAATGAAAATTTTCTTAAAGACTGTATTAGAATACACTTGTCGAACTCACTGGTGAACACAATGGTAAATTCAGGATAGACTATCAAGAAAAAAAGCTTCAAATGTGCCAATTTAAAACATGTACTTTTTTTTTTTTCAAAAATCCTTGTTTTAATCATTTAGCATTTCATGCCATACTTCTGCCTATGATAAACAATCAGTAGAAAACATGAATGATCAGATGCTTAGATCTGAACATTTTTTCTCCAAGCTCTTTTAAACAGCTGTTCACTTAGGCCAGCTGAATGCACAGCCAGTATTTCACAGACCGTACATAACGTGACATGTGGCTAGCATGTATCTCATGCAGGTACAAGTGGCTGCGCTGTGCTGCTTGAAAGTCACCCTCCCTGCCTACGCCTAACTTAATTTCATAGTCAGCAGACGTTTGGTCCAGACAGCGTTGCTACTGCTACATAAGCGAGTCTTACTTCCATGTCTTCTATGGCACGCCCAGATCATCTTCTACTCCCTTTAGAATCCTTCCAGCCTGCATTAAGGAGAACATGCTCTGTAAGCATGTCTGCTCCGAGACAGGCCAAATTCATCAGCTTCTCTAATGTACTGGGATCTGCTTAGATGTCACAATATAAGCCCTAGGTGATGGCGAAAATCAACACATTCTACACATTGCATATGTGCGAGAGTCCATTGCATGCACTTTTAATTGGAGATGCTATAGAATAAACATACGCAATGATAAAAGATAGATGGATGGATAGATAGATAGATAGATAGATAGATAGATAGATAGATAGATAGATAGATAGATAGATAGATAGATTTTGCATATTATATTTTTTCATTTTGCTAGAACATATACTGATTACTTTTAAAGTCCAATTTCTCAACATTTCCCATATTCGTATAACTACGGCTTTTGTTTCTTTGCAATACACAGCCAAAATCTAGAAAAATTAAGCGTCAAGGGAGGAATCTTTTGTTTTCTCAGAGCAGATCATTATGCGTCCAATTAATCAGCAAGAGGTGGGGTCCGAATTCAGGCTAAAAATATCTTACTGGGTGTGGAAAAGCAGATGGAGCCTCAACAAAGAATTGCCTTAAGGCATGCGAAGAAGGGTGACAGGTTTAGAGATTACCCTTATCTCTTGCCCAAGTATATATACTGTAAAGAAAGTAAAAAACAAGAGGGAAGGCATAAAAGCAGAGAAAATGTCAGGAGCGTCCAGCTGTGAGGCTCACCTGTGAAGGAGTCCAATGACTGCAGAGTAGAGCTTGGCATGATGTCCTAACAGCAGTGTGCAGTGATGCTGCAGCAGCATCAGTCAGGACAAGGAAAGGATGCTGCCTATGCACTTGCTACACCCAGGCACACACAGCACAGGCAGCACGTGGGAGGGGGAATTTGTAACTCAGCGGACGCTGCCATCTCACAAGATATACAGGGGGGCTGCAGGGGAGGAACCAAAGATGCTCTGGCATGCAAAACCACCCCATAGGTGGTGTCCGGGCAACAGCCTCTCCCTGTGTCGATGATGTGCGGTGTGGTTCATTCCAGAACGCAGTGGAGGCTGTGATTGGAAATCAAGAGTGGTGCTGCCGAGCATTCCAAGGATGGATTCTTTAGGCGTGGTGTCAGGAGATGCTGCCTGGGGAATGGCTGTGGCCAGAGATGCACTTTGCAGGAGAATTCCCTCATTCATACAAGGAAATGGAAGCTTTACCCTCCTGTAATTGACGTTTTAGCCTCCTTCTTGTCGTTTTGCACTTTTTAGTGTAATATAATAATAACCCACTTATGAAGAGTTTATCTCTGACTTCGCCTGTCAGTGCTGCTGAATTACTGCAGTCAGCTGACGAGGCATCTCCTTATCTTAGCAGTTCCGGGTATGTACAGCGTTCGCAGTGACTGTGGCCATTACTTACATGTGGGGTCTTTATCAGTCGTTTTACTATCAAAGGGCAAAATGGACCACACTGCAGCAAAAATACAACTGAGATTGTTTTTAACCAGTTCATTACCAAAAGCTTTACACCATCCCAGAGCAATTTCTGTGTATTTAGCAAGGCGGCGGTTAATTTTTTATTTTTTTGGCTATTAGTCTTAAAAATATGACGTTTATGCAGAATAAAGCGTATGAAGTGTTCCTACCTCATATGTGAGATTTTTCATTAAAGAAAACCTGTACCGACTGCATAAATATGAAGGCTGCCTTTGAAAATGCTAGTTGCTTGGCTGTCATGCTTCAGTACTGGGTCCCTGACCTGAAAATATGTGGTTTAGGAGTTGAAGCCAGAGACAGCCAGGCAAGTGGCATTTTCAGAAAGAGGTCAGCAGTAGCCTACAGTACATACATCTCGGCATTCACGTCCCATGTATACACCTCTTCATTCAAGCCCTATACATATACCTCTGCATTCACCTACTGTACATACACCTGGGTATTCACCTACTGTACATACACCCCTGCATTCACTTCCCATGTATACACCTCTTCACTCCCCCCCTGTAAATACACCTCTGCATTCACCTACAGTACATACAACTCTGCATTCACCTACAGTACATACACCTCTGCAGTCACTTCCCATGTATACACCTCTTCACTCCCCCCCTGTAAATACACCTCTGCATTCACCTACAGTACATACAACTCTGCATTCACCTCCCATGTATACACCTCTTCACTCACCCCCTGTAAATACACCTCTGCATTCACCTACAGTACATACACCTCTGCATTCACCTACAGTACATACATCTCTGCATTCACCTCCCATGTATAAACCTCTGCATTCACCTCCTGTACATACACCTCTGCATTCACCTCCTGTACATAAACCTCTGCATTCACCTCCTGTACATAAACCTCTGCATTCACCTCCTGTACATAAACCTCTGCATTCACCTCCCGTATATACACCTCTGCATTCACCTCCCGTGTATACACCTCTGCATTCACCTCCTGTATAAACATCTCTGCATTCACCTCTCATGTATACACCTCTGCATTCACCTCCTGTACATACACTTGTGTATTCACCTACTGTTTATACACCTCTGCATCCACCTCCCATGTATACACCTCTGCATTCATCTCTCTTGTGTACATCTCTGCATTCACCTCCCGTACATACACCTCTGCATTCACCTCCCGTGTATACACCTCTGCATTCACCTCCTGTACATACACCTCTGCAATCACCTTCCATGTATATACATCTGCATTCACCTCCTGTACATACACCTCTGCATTCACCTCCCATGTATATACATGTGCATTCACCTCCCATGTATACACCTCTGCATTTAACTCCCGTGTATACAACTCTGCATTCACCTCCCGTGTTTACACCTCTGCATTCGCCTCTTGTACATACACCTCTACATTCACCTCTTGTACATACACCTGTGTATTTACCTACTGTACATACACCTGTGTATTCACCTCCCATGTATACACCTCTTGACTCACCCCCTGTACATCCCTGTACATACATCTCTGCATTCACCTACAGTACATACACCTCTGCATGCACCTCCTATACATACACCTCTACATTCACCTCCCATGTATACACCTATGCATTTGCCTCCTGTGTATACACCTCTGTATTCACTTCAATGCTAGTTGCTTGGCTGTCAGGAGTTAAAGCCAGAGACAGTCAGGCAACTGGCATTTTCAGAAGGAGGTCAGCAGTAGCAGCCCATGTATTTCTCTCAGTAAAGGTTTAATTTTATATAAGGTGTTATAGAGGTTGACTTACTGTTCACTTTGCAAGACAACTTTCGCTTAGCTTAGTTAATGTGGTAAATTATTAACTTTAAAAATAATACCCAATCATGTGCAAGGGAAAAAACGACACCTCCGGTGTATACACCTTTGCATTTACATCTTGTGCATACAATACCTCTGCATACACCTCCTGTGTATACATCTCTATATACAGCTACCTCCTTTGTATACACCTCTACATCCAGCTACCATTTGTGTATACGCCTCTACATCCAGCTCCCTCCCATGTATCCACCTCCACATCCAGCTACCATTTGTGTATACGCCTCTACATCCAGCTACTTCCCATGTATCCTCCTCTAAATCCAGCTACCATTTGTGTATACGCCTCTACAACCAGCTACCTACCATGTATCCACCTCTAAATCCAGCTACCATTTGTGTATACGCCTCTACAACCAGCTACCTACCATGTATCCACCTCTACATCCAGCTACCATTTGTGTATCCGCTTCTACATTCAGCTACTTCCCATGTATCCACCTCTACATTCAGCTACTTCCTGTGTATCCACCTCTACATCCAGCTACCTCCCGTTTATCTACCTCTACATTCTGCTACCTCCCCTATATTCACCTCTACATCTAGCTATCCCCTGTGTATGCATCTCTATAATCAGCTACCTCCCATGTGTCCACACTTCTACATCCAGCTACCTCTCATGTATGCATCTCTACATCCAGTTACCTCCTGTCTATATGCCTCTACATCTAACTACCCCCTGTGTGTATATATATATATATATATATATATATATATATATATATATATATATATATATATATATATGCAGCTACTGTACCTCCTGTGTACACATGTCTATATCCAGCTACCTTCTGTGTATACATCTCTACATCCAGCTACCACCCGTGTATGCATCTCTATATCCAGCTACCTCCCATGGTCCACACTTCTTCATCCAGCTACCACCCGTGTATACATCTCTACATTCAGCTACCTCCTGTGTATACATCTCTACATCCAGCTACCTTCCGTGTATACATCTCTACATCCAGCTACCTCCTGTGTATACATCTCTACATCCAGCTACCTCCTGTGTATACATCTCTACATCCAGCTACCTTCCGTGTATACATCTCTATATCCAGCTACCTTCCATGTATACATCTCTACATCCAGCTACCTCCTGTGTATACATCTCTACATCCAGCTACCAAACGTGTATATATCTCTACATCCAGCTACCTCCTGTGTATACATCTCTATATCCAGCTACCTCCTGTGTATACATCTCTACATCCAGCTACCTTCCGTGTATACATCTCTACATCCAGCTACCTTCCGTGTATACATCTCTACATCCAGCTACCTCCTGTGTATACATCTCTATATCCAGCTACCTCCTGTGTATACATCTCTACATCCAGCTACCTCCTGGGTATACATCTCTACATCCAGCTACCTTCCGTGTATACATCTCTACATCCAGCTACCTTCCGTGTATACAGCTCTACATCCAGCTACCTCCTGTGTATACATCTCTACATCCAGCTACCAAACGTGTATATATCTCTTCATCCAGCTACCTCCTGTGTATACATCTCTATATCCAGCTACCTCCTGTGTATACATCTCTACATCCAGCTACCTCCTGTGTATACATCTCTACATCCAGCTAACTCCTGTGTATACATCTCTACATCCAGCTACTTCCTGTGTATACATCTCTACATTCAGCTACCTTCCGTGTATACATCTCTACATTCAGCTACCTTCCGTGTATACATCTCTACATCCAGCTACCTCCTGTGTATACATCTCTACATCCAGCTACCAAACGTGTATATATCTCTACATCCAGCTACCTCCTGTGTATACATCTCTATATCCAGCTACCACCCGTGTATACATCTCTATATGCAGCTACAGTACCTCCTGTGTATACATCTCTATATCCAGCTACCTTCTGTGTATACACCTTTATCCAGGTTTGCTAGTGGTTACAGATGTATTACCTGTCTTTAAGCTCTGCTCTTTACCTGTGACACAAGGGTTAAATGATTTGTTCTTTTTGGGGAAGGTCATGAACAATGCTTTCATATGGAGTCTTTTCAACCCTGGGAATAGTCATGTAGGCTCAGTCACTGTATATGCAGGACTCTATGCTGCCACAGAGAAAGCTGGAGGAAAGCCACGCCCACCATCTAAATAATACAGAGGAAGAGGAAACTGGGCTGCTGTGGATTCTGGGAAGGACAAAGCCTTCTGGGAGCAACTATGACTTGTGGGTAATGTAGTCCCCCAGGGAGATTGAGCCTCTATTACAGGTTGGCTCTGAGACTACATATCCCATCATTACTAGAATTCTGTGGGAAGAAAAAAGAAGGACTGTTCTGGAACTTGGGACTGTGTCAGAGAGGATTTTGTGGAGCACACACACGGTGTATAAAGCTGTTGGGTTCGTTTTGCTACAGTGTTGGTGATGCACAGAGGCACCTGACACTTTTGACACTTTTTTGGGGACCAATGACACTATAAGCCCTTGTACACACGGACGGACATTCCCGACAACAAAATCCGTCGGATTTTGTCCGACGGATTTTGTCTGAAACTAGTGTTGCATACACACGGTCGGACAAAGTTGTCGGAAAATCCGATCGTTCGTAACGTGATGACGTTATTTAGTTACGACGGGACTACGTTCAGGATAGTAGCCAATAGCTTTGGTCTAGGAATTTGATCTGAGCATGCGTGGCACTTTGTCCAATCGTAATTCTCTACAAACCGATCCGATCGGATCATGTTGTCGGAAATTTTTTATAGCCAGCTCTCAAACTTTGTTGGTCGGACATTCCGACGGGAAAAGTCCGCTGAAGCCCACACACGGTCGGACTATCTGACAACACGGTCCGATCGGACATTTTCCGTCAGAATGTCCGACCGTGTGTACAAGGGCTTACAGTGGGAACACAAGATGTCTATCTTCTCCCCTGTCAGAGCGGCGATCTGCTTTGTTTACATGGACAAACCGCCATTCTGCCTATCGAGGGAACAATTGCGGGTGGCGGGAAGACGTTGGGTCCACCACACCCGCTGATTGGCTCCCCCTTCTGTCCAATGAGTATATGATCGCACCTCTGGCTGCGCACATACGCCACCCAGTGGCTATTGTACGAAATCACGCACAGGTATGTGATTTTGTGCAATAGAGCCGATCTGCAACAGTACAAGTACCGTATTTTTCGGACTATAAGGCGCACCGGATTATAAGGCGCACTAGCAACGACCGGCTGATAAAATGGATATTTCCATATATAAGGCGCATCGGACTATAAGGCGCACCGGATTATAAGGCGCACTAGCAACGACCGGCTGATAAAATGGATATTTCCATATATATAAAGCGCATCGGACTATAAGGCGCACGGTCGATTTTGGGAGAAAATTTAGGCTTTTACGTGCGCCTTATAGTCCGAAGGTTTACGTCAAGATGACAGATACCGTTAACAAAGAACTCCAGCGATGTCAACAGGTCATATATAAGGCGCACCGGACTATAAGGCGCACGGTCGTTTTTGGGAGAAAATTTAGGCTTTTACGTGCGCCTTATAGTCCGAAAAATACGGTATGTTAGGCGGTCAGTAAATGGTTAAAGAAACAATTCTGCTTACTGGTGAAACCATGCTGGCACCTATACCTGGGTTTGAAGGAACTTAATATTGAGTGCTCCAATGCTGGATTTTGGCCCCAACACACTAGCCAATAGTGAAGGGTTTTCCAGTAATTGCTGGACCATTGTCTTAGCATCACCCCTTAGATATGACCTCCCATAGTATAGAGATGGGGTCAGTCACTGGTCTGCTTGCATGTTACCAAGTGCATATGTTGTTTTGAAACCATTTCACATACTTGGCGAAGTGTTTATCACCATTTCACATTCTTTGATTGTTGAATTTTGTGCTTTATTGCAAAAAATATCCACCTTTTAGCACTGATGTGTCGGAGAGGACAGAGCTGCTTGGAGAGTCATGGACACTGGGAACAGGGGACCCGAGAAAACAGTGGCTCCTTTGAGGGTAAGTACTACATATCTCTACACCCAGCTACCTCCCGTGTATACGTTTCTACACCCAGCTACCTTCCGTGTACATGCCTCTACATCCAGCTACCTCCTGTGTATCTGCCTCTACATCCAGCTACCTCCTGTGTATCTGCCTCTACATCCAGCTACCTCCTGTGTATTTGCCTCTATATCCAGCTACTTCCTCTGTATACGCCTCTACATCTAGCTACCTCCTGTGTATCTGCCTCTACATCCAGCTACCTCCTGTGAATATGCCTCTACATCCAGCTACCTCCTGTGTATATGCCTCTACATCCAGCTACCTCCTGTGTATATGCCTCTACATCCAGCTACCTCCTGTGTATATGCCTCTACATCCAGCTACCTCCTGTGTATATGCCTCTACATCCAGCTACCTCCTGTGTATATGCCTCTACATCCAGCTACCTCCTGTGTATATGCCTCTACATCCAGCTACCTCCTGTGTATATGCCTCTACATCCAGCTACCTCCTGTGTATATGCCTCTACATCCAGCTACCTCCTGTGTATATGCCTCTACATCCAGCTACCTCCTGTGTATATGCCTCTACATCCAGCTACCTCCTGTGTATATGCCTCTACATCCAGCTACCTCCTGTGTATATGCCTCTACATCCAGCTACCTCCTGTGTATATGCCTCTACATCCAGCTACCTCCTGTGTATATCCCTCTACATCCAGCTACCTCCTGTGTATATGCCTCTACATCCAGCTACCTCCTGTGTATATGCCTCTACATCCAGCTACCTCCTGTGTATATGCCTCTACATCCAGCTACCTCCTGTGTATATGCCTCTACATCCAGCTACCTTCTGTGTATATGTCTCTACATCCAGCTACCTCCTGTGTATATGTCTCTACATCCAGCTACCTCTTGTGTATATGTCTCTACATCCAGCTATCTCCTGTGTATATGTCTCTACATCCAGCTACCTTCTGTGTATATGTCTCTACATCCAGCTACCTTCTGTATATATGTCTCTACATCCAGCTACCTTCTGTATATGAACCTCTACACCCAGCTACCTTCTTTATATAAACCTCTACATCCAGCTACCTTCTGTATATAAACCTCTACATCCAGCTACCTCCTGTGTATATGTCTCTACATCCAGCTACCTCCTGTGTATATGTCTCTACATCAAGCTACCTCCTGTGTATATGTCTCTACATCAAGCTACCTCCTGTGTATATGTCTCTACATCCAGCTACCTTCTGTATATAAACCTCTACATCCAGCTACCTCCTGTATATAAACCTCTACATCCAGCTATCTCCTGTGTATATGTCTCTACATCAAGCTACCTCCTGTGTATATGTCTCTACATCCAGCTACCTCCTGTATATAAACCTCTACATCCAGCTACCTCCTGTATATAAACCTCTACATCCAGCTACCTCCTGTGTATGCGTCTCTACATCCAGCTACCTCCTGTATATAAACCCCTACATCCAGCTACCTCCTTTATATAAACCTCTACATCCAGCTACCTCCTGTGTATGCGTCTCTACATCCAGCTACCTCCTGTGTATGCGTCTCTACATCCAGCTACTTCCTGTGTATGCGTCTCTACATCCAGCTACTTCCTGTGTATGCGTCTCTACATCCAGCTACCTCATGCGTATGGGTCTCTACATCCAGCTACCTCCTGCGTATGGGTCTCTACATCCAGCTACCTCCTGCGTATGGGTCTCTACATCCAGCTACCTCCTGCGTATGCATCTCTACATCCAGCTACCTCCTGCGTATGCGTCTCTACATCCAGCTACCTCCTGCGTATGCGTCTCTACATCCAGCTACCTCCTGCATATGCGTCTCTACATCCAGCTACCTCCTGCGTATGCGTCTCTACATCCAGCTACCTCCTGCGTATGCGTCTCTACATCCAGCTACCTCCTGCGTATGCGTCTCTACATCCAGCTACCTCCTGCGTATGCGTCTCTACATCCAGCTACCTCCTGCGTATGCGTCTCTACATCCAGCTACCTCCTGCGTATGCGTCTCTACATCCAGCTACCTCCGGTGTATGCGTCTCTACATCCAGCTACCTCCGATGTATGCATCTCTACATCCAGCTGCCTCCTGTATATGCGTCTCTACATCCAGCTACCTTCTGTCTAAACATCTCAACATCCAGCTGCTTCCTGTATATAAACCTCTACATCCAGCTCCCACGTATACACCTCTATATCCAGCTAGATACTTTGTATACACCTCTACATCAACCCAACTCCTGTCTATACACTTTTGAATCCACCTCCCATGTATAAAAGTACTGTAAATGTCTCTTGGAAATGCCAGGTGTTCACTTCACTTGTTAAGGACGCACACTTGTGCGTTTATTTTGCCTTATATTTTAGAATTTGTAAACTAATTTTGTTACATGATGTTTCCAACTGTGGCTCAATATAAATAAATACACGCAAATTGCCAGGTTAGCGCTATGATGCAAGTGTGAACAGAATGTTAAATACACTATACCGGAATCTGTACACATTTTTGTACATAGCAAAGTACAAGGCTATTTTGTCCAACAGCCTTTCACATTTGCCCAACCCTAAGCATATTATTTCAAATCTTTTATTTCTATTTACAGTATTTGTGCAACTGGGGATGAATCAGACTATAGTCTAAGAACAAGATCTGAATACAATACTACACTTGGTTTGCAAAGCAAAACCATTTTCTGCGACCCCTGACCACAAGCTGTAGAGCTGCAGGTATCTAATATGCTCCCTCCAACCAGGTATAGTTAAGCCCCATACACACTATCAGTTTTTCTGCTGAGTTTTTCCTTCAGATTTATCAAAACCATATAATATGAGGTCAAATCTTAGGAGTTTCAATTTATATGTAATCAGGCAAGGCCTTACACTACACGGTTTTGGTAAACCTGAAGGAAAAACTCAGCAGAAAATCGGATAGTGTGTATGGGGCTTTATTCTACACTAGTCCAATAGACCAGGGATATGCAATTAGCGGACCTACAGCTGTTGCAAAACTACAAGTCCCATCATGCCTCTGCCTCTGGGTCTCATGCTCGTGGCTCTCAGAGTCTTGCTATGCCTCATGGGACTTGTAGTTTTGCAACAGCTGGAGGTCCGCTAATTGCATATCCCTGCAATAGACTATTGTGGTTGTATGATGAACACAACATGTACTACTCTGCCATTTATAATATTGGCTGCTTACAGTCATCAATATTATTTACACTAGGCATAGCATAGGAAAATTCACCATGCAATGGAACCATAAGTCTCTGCATCCCCTCGCTTGGACTAATAGTTCTACCAAGTTGGAGATTCCCAGTTCAGCTGCATCCATTGTAAAGAAAATACATGATTACCATCACCTGGTGCAGCCACTAACCCCCTCTAGAGATGACTGCACTGCGGCTGAACAAGGAACAGTCATGCTCCCGGGTCTCACTGTATGTTGCTCATGTTCTGAAAGGCTCAGTGTATGACCCCCTGATCATGTGGAGTTTCCTGACACTCTTGGGATTTCCTGAGTGGCGCCTGTTACCGGAACTTCCACATGATCAACAATTACACGCGCAGGCTTCCGGGACACCACAAGAGAGCTCAGCGCCCAGCACATTACTTCTCCTCCCTCCTCTTTAGCCTGGCTGTGCTGCACTGTGTAACCATCAATGAAGGGAGGAGACGAGACGAGTCCTTCGCTTTGTACACTAGACACATGGCAGATAATGAAGGGAGGGGCGGCCATGAGGGGAGAAAATCTACTGCCTGCATCTTTCTCTGACATCTTCAAGGGGCCTATTCTGAAATTGGATTAAATGCAGCATAGCGAGAGAATAATAATCCTTAACATATACATTTTCTCAAAACACGTCACTACTACATTTTCAAAGGATTCATCTTTTTTTAAAGCAGTATTAAAGCCAAAAACTAAAAATGTAATATACTTCAGCTTACCAATCATTGTAAGTAGTGGCTGCATCAGTTTATTTTTTTTTTGCCTTTTCCCTCTGTTTTCGCCTAGTGATCTGGCCAGTAACACACCTCCTGTATTAGAAAGCCCCCACTAACAAATTGAAGCCAAACTCCAGCTCACATTTTAGGCCTCATGCGCACTGAACGTTTTTGGACGTTTTTACAGCAGCTGTTTTTGGCAGTAGACATTTTTTTCTACAGTCATTAACCACTTCCCTACCCACCCATAGTCATATGATGCCCGCAGATGGGATCTCCCATCCTGGGCGGGCGTCATAAGAGGTCCGCCCATTCACGGCCGCGATGTCCACCGGGCACCCGCGATTGCCCGGGATAACAACAGGACCGTGGATCCGTGTATGTAAACACACAGATCCAAGTCCTGTCAGAGGAGAGGAGACCGATGGTGTGTTCCCAGTACAGAGGAACACTGATCGGTCTCCTCCCCTTGTGAGTCCCCTCCCCCCACTGTTAGAATCACTCCCATAGGGAACATATTAACCCCTGCAGCACCCCCTGGTGTTAACCCCTTCCCTGCCAGTCACATTTACACAGTAATAAGTGCAATTTTATAGCACCGATCACTGTGTAAACGTGAATGGTCCCAAAAATGTGTCAAAAGTGTCCGATATGTCCGTCACAATGTTGCAGTCATGAAAAAAAATCGCAGATCACCGCTATTACTAGTAAAAACAAAAAAAAATGCCATAAATATATCCCCTATTTTGTAGACGCTATAACTTTTGCGCAAACAAATCAATATACGCTTATTGCGATTTTTTTTTTTTTACCAAAAATATGTAGAAGAATATTCATCGGCCTAAACTGAGGGAATTTTTTTTTTTAAATGGAATATTTATTATAGCAAAAAGTAAAAAATATTGTGTTTTTTTTCAAAATTGTCGCTCTTCTTTTGTTTATAGCGCAAAAAATAAAAACCACAGAGGTGATCAAATACCACCAAAAGAAAGCTCTATTTGTGGGAAAAAAATTACGTTGGTTTTGTTTGGGTGCAATGTCGCACGGCCGCGCAATTGTCAGTTAAAGTGACGCAGTGCAGAATCGCAAAAAGTGCTCTGGTAAGGAAGGGGGTAAAATCGTCCAGGGCTGAAGTGATTAACCACTTCCCGACCAGCGCACGACGATGTACGTCGACAGCATGGCACGGGCAGGCATATTGGCGTACATGTACGTCCAATATTCGTTGCCGCCGTGCCATCGGGAGCGCGCCGCCGGCGGCACGCTCCCGCGCTGGTCGGGACCTCCGTGAGTCCGGTCGCGGGACCCGCGGACTCGATTGCCGCGGGCATCCCCGCGATCGTCTCACGGAGCGGCGGAATGGAGGAAATGCTGTATAAACAACATTTTCTCATTCTGCCTAGCAACTAGTGACGCTGATCTCTGCTCCATGTGATTGGAGCAGAGATCAGTGTACACTAAATGAAAGCCCAACCCCCCCACAGTTAGTAACACACCCCTAGGAACACTTAACCCCTACACTGCCACCCACAGGTTAACCCTTTCACTGCCAGTGTCATTTACACAGGAATCACTGCATTTATATAGCAGTGATTACTGTATAAATGACAATGGTCCCAAAAATGTGTCAAAAATGTCCGATGGGTCCCCGACAATGTCGCAGTCACAATAAAAATCGCAGATCGCCGCCATTACTAGTAAAAAAAAAAATAATAAAAAATTATTAATAAAAATGCTATAAAACTATCCCTATTTTGTAAACGCTATAACTTTTGCGCAAACCAATCAATAATCGCTTATTGCGATTTTTTTTACCAAAAATATGTAGAAGAATACGTATCGGCCTAAATTGAGGGAAAAAAATGTTTTTTTATATATTTTTGGGGGATATTTATTATAACAAAAAGTAAAAAATAATGCGTTTTTTTAAAAATTGTCGCTCTATTTTTGTTTATAGCGCAAAAAATAAAAACCGCAGGGGTGATCAAATACCACCAAAAGAAAGCTCTATTTGTGGGGAAAAAAGGACGTCAATTTTGTTTGGGAGCCACGTCGCACGACCGCGCAATTGTCAGTTAAAGCGACGCAGTGCCGAATCGCAAAAAGTGGTCTGGTCTTTGACCAGCAAATTGGTCCGGTCTGAAAGTGGTTAAACTCTCCATCATGTTATCCTAGGTGTCCATGCACACATAGACTGTTATCATCAGTTTTGGGCAGTAACGTTTTGGAGCAGTAAAAAAAACTAAAAAAAACGAGTGGGTTCTGAGAGATGTTTTTCAGCTATAAAAAGGCTCGAACGCTGATGAACGTCGATAAACGCTCAAAAACATCACTCACCAGCGGTTTTTAATGTTTTTGATCCATTGTAAAAAGAAATAAAAACAAAACAAAAAAAAACACTAATAAACCCTAAAAAATGCTAAAAACCGTTATTGCAAAAACTTTGAAAAAGTTGAAAAACTCACTGCATAGCTACTGACATTTTTATAATGTTATTTTAACGTCCAGTGTGCATGAGGCCTTATAATCACTTACAACAAGAGTTTTGTTTTTTTGGGATAAAGGTTTTACATAAATAAAAGCTGATTATTGTAAGATTACCTGTAAAGCTGGCCATGATGATTAAAATGTCATCTGGTTCAGCAGCGACTGGCTGAGATTTGAACCATGCATGGGCAGGCGAATGTACCCGAGTTGATTGATCAACTTGGGTACAACTAGCTTGTCAGATTTTTACATGCCATTTTTGCTAAAGGCTATTATAGCTGCTAGCAGTAATCACTGTTGGCACCCGGTGGGGATGGCTTCCTCCGCTGGGAGATCAAAATGGCTCCATGGGAGGGCTTCCCCCATCAACAATGATTGTGTTGATGAGGGAATTAAGCGATTTTGGGTTGCAGGAAAGAAATTTGCTCTGTCTATGGCCAGCCTTAGTGATAAATGTTTTTTCTCAACCCTGTAATTGCTACATCTGCAGGACAGCTTGTTCTATTGAAAATCCAAAAAACTTACTGGTGAAAAAAAGGAAAGAGACTGAAAAAGAAAGTAAATGCAGCCATCCCATTTAAGACTTGGTAAACTGCAATATATTAAAGCGGGAGTCCGCCGGGACTCCGCGTTTTTTTTTTTTTTTTTAAAAGCCAGCAGCTACAAATACTGCAGCTGCTGACTTTTAAAATAGTGACACTTACCTGTCCAGCGCGCCCGCAATGTCGGCACCCGAAGCCGATCTCTAGATCGTCTTGTCGGGTGCTGCCGCCGCCATCTTGGGTATGGGAATCAGGAAATGGAGGCTTTCGGCTTCATTTCCCAGTTCCCTACTGTGCATGCGCGAATCGCGCTGCGCAATAAGGATGGTCCCCGCTGCCTCTGGGATCTGTGTGTTTCCCAGCAGGCAGCGGGGCACTTGCGGAAAGGGGCAGGCACTTGCGGAAAGGGGCGTAATCTACGCCCCTTTCCGCAGAGAGCTATCCCGGAAGTGGGTGCAGAATACCTGTACTGTACAGGTATCTGCACCCCCCTCCCCCCTGAAAGGTGCCAATTGTGGCGCCAGAGGGGGGGAGGGTTCCGATGAGCGGAGGTCCACTTTAGGGTGGACCTCCGCTTTAAATGTTTATTTTTGGGTTTAACACCGTTTTAACCACTTCAGCCCCGGAGGATTTGGCTGCTCAATGACCTAGCCATTTTTTGCAATTCAGCACTGTGCCGCTTTAACTGACAATTGTGCGGTTGTGCGATGTTGTACCCAAACAAAATTGATGTCCTTTTTTCCCACAAATATAACTTTCTTTTGGTGGTATTTGGTATCTCTGCGATTCTTATTTTTTGCGCTATAATCAAAAAAAAGAGTGTCAATTTTGAAAGAAAATAAATAATTTTTACTTTTTGCTGTAATAAATATCCCCCAAAAATATATATAAAAAATGTTTTTTCCTCAGTTTAGGCTGATATGTATTCTTCTACATATTTTTGGTAAAAAAATAAAAAAAAAACGCAATAAGCGTATATAGATTCGTTTGTGCAAAATTTATAGCGTCTACAAAATAGGGGATAGATTTATGTAATTTTTATTATTATTATTATTATTTTTTTATTAGTAATGATGGTGATCTGCAACATTATGGTGGAGACATCGGACATTTTTGACACTATTTTGGGACCATTGTCATTTTTTACAGCGATCGATGCTATAAAAATGCATTGATTACTGTGTAGGGGTTAAGTGTGTCCTAGGGAGTGATTCTATCCGCTCACGATGACAGAGAGCAGTAGATCACTGTCCTGTCACTAGACAGAATGGGGAATGCTTTCATTACAAAAGCATTTCCCTGTTCTACCTCTCCGTAACATGATCACCAGGAGACCAGCGGACATCGAGTCTGCGGGACCTGCGGGCGCGATCACAGAGCACACGACTGGGGCACGCATCGCGCTGGCATGGCAGGAAATTCAAAGGGACGTACAGGTACGCCCATGTACATGCGGCAGTCGGCAAGCGGTTAAGTGTCAATGTTTCTTTGCCCACGTAGGACAAAATGCCAGAGACTCTGCAAAGGTTCTTACACCTCCTTGCTCCTCCATAGCCAGCAAGAATTCCCAAATCTTCCAGGTATGGGGGAATATGTTACCTGCTCCCCTATGAGGGTGCCCCAACCTAGCTGTCAATTGCTAGGCAAGGGGAGTAAATGGGGTAAGTGGTGTAAAAACACTGTCATGTTGCCCTGCAGTGTTCCTTTAAACACTTGCTGACTGCGCTATTGCCGAATGATAGCTACAGCGAGGAAGTCCAGTTTCTGGAGGGCATCTAGTGACGTCCTTCTAAAACCCTCCCATCCCCCCATCACACCCTCAGGGAGCACACTGGGCACGTTCTGTGATAGCTGATCACAGATCGAGGTAAAGGGCCTAAATTATATGTTCAGCTGTGTCCAATCACAGCTTATCACATGTAAACAAATGCTGGTTATCGACATTTCCTTTCTTCAGCGTTGACATTAACATGCAAGATCAGAAATGTCAGAGTGTTACATAAATGTAACCAAAAAAACATGAGAGTCCATGAAATCAAGACATCAAAAGCAAACATATAAAGTTGTATAAAGAATGCTGTTGCTATAGGTGTATGACAGTCTCTCAGATAGATGTGATGAGTAGTTTGCAGCTTTCCCCGGGGGGGAAAGGGTACTTTTACCAGAAATGGTGGACCCACCTCACCGTACCGCGGTGGGTCAATCAGGTATATGGCTGATAAAAAACACCAATTATCCTGGAAATGGATAAGCCTCCTGGGGTGGGGTGCCCTATCTTCTCATGTGCTGACCACACAGAGATCGAGGACATGACTCACCAGCTACGATTCTTGATTCATAGATTTTTTTGAATATTTCAACAAATCATATTATTAATTATTAGTGTTATTATCAATAGTAAAAAAAACACTCTCCAGTGCAGAGTGAGATGATTGATATTGTTATGAATAAATATCATAATTTATATTTATCAAATATAAAATGAGTTCTTGCTGTGTAATATTATACTGTTTTTCAGACTGCTATGTGTGGTCATATGAAACATATTGATACAGGTGGAAAAACTGACACGTCACAGACATTTTAGCCTTCCTTTCTTACAGCCCCAAGCTCTTTTGATTGGGTGGGGGCTGGTTCAATGATGCCCCCTGAAAAGTCCACAAAAAGCTGCTAGAATTGGCAGGTGGATCTCAATTTTTCATTGTGACTATGCAGAAACGTTAAGGCTTCATTTACACCTGTGTGTAGCGCATTTTTTTTTTAAGCTCTATTGTTTTTTTTAGTGAAGCATTTTTGGAGCGGAATCTCCAAAAATGCTCCGCAGAAGCTCATGTACCAAATAGTGTTTGCTGAAATTAAAAAGATTGAACAGAGCCGCGCTTATGCAATACGGGAAGCAGAAAAGATACAAAGAGCGAAAAGCAAACAAATATCTGTATATACAGGTTGCAGCCCCCCAACCAAGAAATCCCCGCAAGGGTCTTTCAAAAAATTAATAATCTCAAGAGAATGTGGGGTGTCCGGCGCTACCTAATATTAAAGATAAGTGCCACCCTTATTTCCACTAAACACAATATTAGCACAAAACAGTAGGTTATTCGTTATAAATTTGTTGAAAACAATCAAATTCTCACCATAAAAATTCAATAGACTGTGCATAGAGGGACTACAGGAAATCTTATAAAGTGCTTTTGTACAAGGATAAGTGCTGCATATAATATTTGATGTGAATCACATGCAATTCACACAATTCCCTATATGTGTTATATTAGTCAACATTAATAAACTACAAAATAATCAAGCTAAAGCGCAACAATATGCCTATAAAATTTTCTATATGCACCAAACCCCAAACCTCATGTATCTGAATGTGCAAAGTTGCAAAAGAATCTTACTGAATATATGCATATACAATAAATATCAAACAGGATATTTATATATTATAGAAAAAAGGAGAAATATAAATATAATTATGTGCATAAATATATAAAAAAATAAATTTAAATCAGAAATAAAAAGTTTTTCAAAAACAACATTAAATAAACAATAAAAACCCCCAAAAAAACACAAAAGCAAAAAAAGAAAAAGAAAAAAACACAAAAAGAGTCTGTTAATGTCCACACGTGAAAAAAAGGAAAAAATTAAAAAAATCAAACAAAATCCTTGATTGTGCAAATCCAGCAGGAATAAAGTGTCTTTCGTGCTTGCGACTAAATTCTCCAGGTGACTGCGTGCTCCCCAACAAGGTTCCCCACTCACCAGAACGATACACCCCTACAGGGGTAATGGGCCTTCAGATCAGTCTTTGTGTGCTTCCAATCTTCAAATCCATATGCAATGCGATTGCTCCAAGAAATACACCTCTCCCGGGGTACTCCACCTTTAAATACGATCCCAGTTTACAGGCACCATATGCGCAATCCAAAAAAGAGGAAGTCCAATTTAATCCTCATAGGAGAAAAAATATAAAATCTCCATAGTGTAGTAAATAGTTTAAATGTGATCAAAAAATAGGGGCACTAGTTGTAATGGCAGAAAAAACTTTTATTTTTAAGAGGCACGTATGCCAAAAAATATATAAAATGAAAAATATTTTTATATATAAAAAAATAATAACAGAAAAATTACAAAAATATATGGAAATTAATTATCACAAACTCCCACTTAACAGTTCATACATCAGTGGGGTAACAAGATAAAAAAATATAATTAATCATAAAATAATTAAATAAAAAACAAAAAATAAAAAATAAAAAAACAAAAAATAATAAAAAACAGTCTCAGACAAGTTAAAATTAAGCTGTGAAAAAAGCTAGCAGAGGGCAGGTAAAAGACTTTCAAATAGCCAACATCATAATAGGTTCCAAGTTATTACTCAGCAAGAGGTCCGCAAACTAAAGAGGACATGCATCCATTTCAAAAATAGCTTTTAGTGCCAGCAGTCCGCCGTTATAAAGTGCGGAAACCCCACTGCTAACCTTCGGATTGTGGCTAGAAAAAATTCATACACCCTCTGCAGGCTTCAGAAACTTCTTCGGGACCTGATCGGAGGATACGCAGCGTGCGCTCCAACTGCGTTCCACCCATTCGCGGCAACCCGGAAATGACGTAGTGTGCGTGGCTCCGGCGGACGCGTTTCGTCATTGACGTCTTCAGCGCCGCTTCATTTGTGGTGCTTCATTTGCGGGCCCTCCACCTTATGGCGCAATACAAAGCGCCGAGTAGTTTCCGCCCATAAAATCAGTGCGATTCTATGGGCGGGAGCATTGTTTTTCAAATCTCGAGGTCACTTCCGAGTTTCGTGAAACAGACGAAAGCCGGAAGTGACGTTGGCGGCTCCGTTCTTCGGCCCGAGCAGAGCTGCAGGAGAAAAGTAAGACTCGAGCTAGCCTCTACACAGCATGAGGGGCAGATTGAAATAATTCATAAAGTCATTAAAAATAAAAACTGGAAAAGCAAGCTACTGCACTGGATTATCAATCTGATCAGTAACTGAAACAAATGGGGCAAAAATGTATTACAGGCACACATCTGCAGGGCAGGTAAAATCATTAGTGAAAACACACACTGATGGCCTGATGCACTTTTTCATAAGACTCCTGCACCATGGATGGACGCATCCCAGAGCTAAGGGCATGTGGTCAGAGAACCCTACCTACCAGTTACTGATAACCACTTGCCTGGAGCTCTATTACTAGAGGGTACAGATTTTTTTTTTACTATAATTTTGCTGCACCATGTGACATGTATGGAATTTATTCTTACATTTTTTTTATTACAAAAATGCTTCACACTGCTGCATGGTGCATAGTGCAAATGACATGCGATGTCCGTGCGATGCAATTTCAGCCATACAGATAATATGGCTGAAATCGCATTGCATTCGCACTAAACTCACAGAGGACCCTTTTTTTAGTCCGCACCAGAATCGGATCGCATGGGTGTTCACACCTATGCGATCTGATTCATGTCCGAACCGACAATTCACAGTGCAATATACAAGCTGAAATGGGGGTGTCATTAAAAATGTATTGACACTCCCCAGCAGTTCGCATATGGCAGTGGGAACTGCCGTGCAAGTCAGGTGTGATACATGTTTTTTTTTTGTTGTTTTTTGTACAATAAAGTTTGTTTGCTGTTGTAAAAAAAATCACTGATTCGTGGTACATTTATGGCATTCTTTATGTTTCAATATTTTTATTAAAGGTTTTCAGTACAATACAAACAAAAGTCTCATTAATGCGGTAAAGTATTACATCTAGCACAATGCACAATGGGGTAATGCACCGGTCAGTTCCTCAGACATGCTGGCGGCGGCGAAATAGGTTCCTTATCTAAAAACCCCGGATCACACAGGATCCCATCTGTCGAAGCTGTTACCTCTTGAGTGTTATAAATATCCAATCGTGCAGCTAGCACCGCTAAATGAGAGATTTAAAGAAAACAAAGAACAGTAAGGAAGAGAGGAAAGACCCAATAGCAGGGGAAATAGCAGGGGAAGAGAAAAGAATAGAGAATAGAAAAAAGTGGAGAAAAAGGGGGAATGGGGGAGAGCTGGGAGGGAGGGGGGGGAGGGAGCCGTAGTCCTGGATCCTCAAATTCTTGCTACCATGGTAGCGTTAAACAGCATGCGTCCCGGGATCATTAGTTAGATAGACAATCCATGGATCCCATATTCTATAGAACATTTTCATCCTGTCTTGAGACAGTGCAGATAACCGTTCGTTTAGCATTAACCATGACATTTTATGTTTAAGCTGGGCTATCGGTAGTGCGGCTGATCTCCAGTTACGAGCTATGGTGATCTTAGCTGAAATAAATAGAAAGGTAAGGAGCTTCTGCTGAGGCCTGGAAGCCCCTGCCGCTGTGCCCCCCAAGAGGGCCAGCTTAGGTGATTTTCTCAGGTTCAGTCCTGTGATTGTGTAGACAAAATTAAACACTCTAATCCAAAACCTTCTGACCTTCGGGCATGACCACCAAATATGGTAGGTGGTCCCCACCTGGCCGCATCCCCTAAAACAATGGGACGTAGCTCCCGGAACAAAAGCGGCCAATTTGGCTGGGACCATGTACCACCTCAACAATACCTTGTAATTAGCCTCTATCACCGATGTGTTGGTGAGAGAGCGATATGCCGTCTCAGAGAGCGTGCACCAGTCATCTAATTCAAAGGATTCCTGAAGGTCCCGCTCCCACTGGATCATATAACTCAACTTCTTCCCTGGACCTCTAAGTATTGTGTAGATGGCTGATAAATGGCCTCTAATTTTGTCATATTGCATACTCAACTGCTCCATGGGAGTCAGGGACCCCAGGTCTCCCCTACGGGTCATACTCTGTACGAAATGTCTTAATTGGGCACATCGAAACTTCTCCGAAGACGGCATATCAAATTTTTCTGTTAGAGCTTGTTCAGAAAGTATACCCCTATGGTCACATAGGTCAGCAATGCGCAATAGCCCTTTATTTGTCCACCAGCTGAACAGTTGAGGAGAGAGGCCCGGGGTGAACTCTTTGTTGTTAAGTAATGGCGCCAGCGGATTGTGGGGTGATCTGAATTTGTATATTTTTGACAGCCTGTCCCATATAGCCAAAGCCAGTGACAGGGTAGGACACAATATCAGCGGTCTATCTTTCATTGGAAGCCATAATAGCTGTGAAACCTGTGAGGGGCGACAGGAATAAGATTCCATATCCATCCAAATAGCATGTGTGTGGCGTGAATGGTATCTGGTGAGGTGGGCCAGCTGAGCCGCATGATAATATTTCTGCAGATCCGGCAGGCCCAGTCCCCCATGTTTCCTTAGGGTGTACATTGTGCTCCTGTTCACCCTGGGCCTCTTATGTCCCCAAATAAACCTAAGGATTTCATTTTGCAACATTTGCAGATCCCTACGCAGTAGAGCCACCGGCAGGGTGCGGAACAGATACAGTATTCTAGGCAACACGTTCATTTTAATAGAGTGTAGTCTGCCGAACCACGATGGAGGGTGTACCTGCCATTTCGCTAGGTCCTCTGTCAGTATCTTGTAGAGTGGGGGGTAATTCTTCCTGTATAACAACTGGATAGTCGGGGTCAGATTAATACCAAGATATGGCAGTGCCTCCGGCTCCCACTTAAATTGATATGTGCTCCCTAGAGCCTTCTGTGTGGCCTCCGACAGGGAGAGATTGAGCGCTTTAAATTTAGACTGATTAACTCTCAACCCCGAGATTTCAGAGAAGGGTTGAAGAATCGCATATAGGTTGGGGAGGGAAGTAATTGGTGACGTCAGCGTTAGCAAGAGATCGTCAGCGAACAGTAGGCATTTATGATCCCTATTTCCACACCTAATCCCCTGAACATCCTGACATTCCCTGATCCTAATGGCCAGTGGCTCTATCGCAAGAACAAACAGGAGCGGGGACAGTGGGCAGCCCTGCCTCGTACCCCTTCTAATCGGTAGAGGCTCAGAGGAATATCCCCGCAGCATCAACAATGCCGACGGTGTGTCATAAAGCGTTCCGAGGAGAGTCAAAAAGCGCTCACCAAAACCATACCTACGTAGGACAGCAAATAAATATTCCCAAGAAAGGGAGTCGAACGCTTTCTGAATATCCAACGATAGCAGCATTCCCCGTCTAGAGCCCCCACCATCCCAGTCCGACTGCACTGCTGATATAAGATTAATTAGCCTGCGGGTCTGATCCGATGCCTGTCTAAGCGGGACAAAGCCGGCCTGGTCAGGGTGGATATAGTTCGGCAGAAAAGTGTTAAGTCTAAATGCTAAGACTTTCGTTAAAATCTTTAGGTCTGTATTGATCAGGGAGATCGGTCGATAGTTCGCACAGTCCCCGTGATCCTTGCCTGGCTTAGGAATGACACTAAGATATGCTACATTTTCATGTAGGGGTAATTTGCTTCCCCTCCGAAGCTCATTAAAATAAGAGCACAGGTGAGGAATCAAGACATCCTGGAATTTCCTATAATATTGGCCTGGAAAGCCATCTGGTCCAGGGGACTTTGAGGGGTGTAGCGACTTAATCGCCATTTTAATCTCCAATTCCGTGAATTCAGCCTCCATCAGATCCGCGTGAGCTCGTGTCAGCTGAGGCAGCGGAACATCACGGAAAAAGAGATCAGCTCTACGAGAATCGTACATAGTCTGTGAACCATAAAGTTTGAAGTAGAATTTGTAAAATTCCTTCAGAATAAGTTCAGGGTTTTGAGTGGAGCGACCCGTGGAAAGCCTCAGTTTAGGTAATGTAGGCGTATGAGGTCGGGGAACCAGTTTCCTGGCTAACATGGTATTCGGTTTGTCACCCATTGTATAGTACCTATGTTTAGTCCAGCCAATATGTTTTTCCGCCTGAGTCGTCAGAGCCAAGTTCAATTCCAGTCTAACGTCATCAATCGTATGTCTAATGTCGCAGAGCGGGTGAGCATGTTGTTCCCGCATCAGCCGGTCCAATTTGGTTTCCAGTTGTCGAATCGCATGGTCACGAGCCCGATTTTGCCTAGAGCCTATTTGTATCATAATGCCCCTAATCGTGGCTTTGTGAGCCGCCCAATTAATCGCGGGTGACGTGTCCGAGGATTTATTACCCGCAAAAAACTGTTGTAATGCTTTTTCTATTTGAGCGTACAAAACGGGGTCTTTTAACAGACTAGAATTCAAACGCCACGGGGCTGGGGAAGCTTTGGACCACAACCCAGTCAAAGACATCTTGATCGGAGAATGGTCCGACCAGGGGGTGGATAGTATTGATACCGACGTAAGATACGGGAGCAGAGGTGTGCGGACCAGAATATGGTCTATCCTGGAATATGTGTGATGCACCTGCGAAAAATGCGTATAATCTCTAGTCGTGGGATTGGACTCTCTCCATGCGTCAATTAAATCATAGAGATGCAACAGTCTAGCCACCCTATTACTCCCAGTCGGCGGTCTCTTGAAAGCGGGTCTGTCAGGGTTGGATTTATCCATAATTCTGTCCAGCGGGATATTGCTGTCCCCCCCCCAAAATCACCTGTCCCTGGACCTTAGGCATCAATGTCCGCAACATCTTGCTAAAAAAGTCCACCTGTCCTGAATTTGGAGCATAATAGGATACAAAGGATACAAGTTGGTCATGGATACGTCCCACGGCCATGATATATCTGCCCTCTTATCCTTAATTATGGTGATGGGCGTAAAAGGGGTACGTCTAGAAAAAGCTATAGCCACCCCCTCCTTTTTATCGGGTCCATTAGCTAGGTAAAACTACGGGTATTTAACATTAAGGTAACGTGGAGCTGACGTCTTAGAGAAATGTGTTTCTTGTAGTAGCAATATATCCACTTTCTGTTTGTGATAAAATTGAAAGGCTTTAGTCCTTTTAATTGGGGAATTAAAGCCATGGACATTATGGGTGATCACTGAAAAGTCGGACGAATACGACTTAGCCATCGTGGTAGGGCAGAGCACTCTTACCTTGTAGCATCATGAGGGCGGGCATAGCCCCCAATATATGGGACTCCCAGTCCACAGGCTTCCAGTACCAGCGTGTGTAAGTGAGGGTCAGGACCACAGCTCGGGGAAGATAGGGGGTAGAAAGAGAGAGGAAAAAGAGAAGAAACAGAGAATTAGTTAACATAAAAGACAAGGGCCGTAGGCCCGCAAACTTATACCAATTAACTTGTGTAAATCGTATAACAATGTGGGAAATAATACCTGCCGGATAGAATGTCCTTTCCGGAAGTGGCAAGGGTACCCCTCTCCGAAGAGAGAAGGTAGTCTTGCAAAGGAGCAGCATGGATTTCCGATCCAGCCCAAATGGCCCTTGCTCCAAAGCATGCCAGCAGGGCGGATTCAGGTCTCGCATACTGTCGGACAGAAAGTTACACTAGCTTCGCGAGTCGTCCTACCCCGAGAGTAACGGCCCCAGGGCAAGCAGGCACCCAATGGCCCCTCCCGCCCCAGCACCCTCCCCCCCGGGGGAGGCCCTACGGGCCCCACCATAGGACAGACCCCGCACCCCCATGATATTCAGAAACAGGGTTCAAACATCAAACCGTGAGGACGCTGTAAAACATGTCCAAAAAGAGAGAGCAATAATAAAAATAATAGAAAAGTAAAAAAAGGAAAAAACACAATAACTTCAAGTCAGTCATGGAAGAACCGTTTCGGGTAAAATAATCCCAAAAAATAGGAAACTGCACTATGGTTGTGCTAACAGGGTGACTACGCAGTCGCGCAGGTACAGGCGGACTCAGGTGTGTCCCTCAGGTCAAAAAATAGTAGTATCCCTTCTGCTGCAAGTGGTAAGTCCAGGATTTCAAGGAGGGCATAAAAGTGCATTCTCAGATCTTCCGTGGGGTTCCTCTAGGTGGGTTCCGCTTACGCTCCGTCCAAAGTGGGGAGAGAGAGCGGTGTGCTGGAATCGGAGGAGAGGAGGCTGATGAGTCTCTCGAGATAATGCCCAAGCTAAGTAGTAATTCTTCGCCCTCCGGCAACGTGGAAAATGAGTAGGATTTGCCATTATAGGTGAAAGATAGTCTGAAGGGGAAGGCCCACCGATATCTGATCTGCTGGTTGATGAGATGTTGTAACAGGGGTTTCAAATTTCTACGCTTTTGCACCGTAGAAGGAGCAAGGTCAGTAAATAACTGAATAGATGACCCACAGAGAGTCAAGTCCTGCCGACTGCGGGCAGCAAGCATCAACTTCTCCTTGGTCTGGTAGTAATGCGGTTTAACAATAACATCACGAGGCAGGCCATCAGATCTAGGGGCAGTAAGGGCCCTATGGATGCGGTCAATTTCCATGTGATGCGGTGCTATGTCTGGGATCAAGTCCTTCATTAACTCCTGCATTGCCCCTTCCAGATCGGTATGCGTTTCGGGCAGGCCGCGAATACGCACATTGTATCTACGAGAGCGATTTTCCAAGTCCTCGATTTTTGTGAGGGCATCCTCCAGCCTGTCCTGGAGGTCTGTGAGCATATGGGTATTCTGGTTAACCCTTTTGACAGTGCCTTCAACTTTAGCTTCAACTATGTCAAATCTCTCACCAATACTGTGAATGTCCCTCTTAAGATCAGTGGTAATCAAAGTGCAGGCCTTAGAAAGCTCCTGTTGTAGCATCGTGGAGAACCGGGCTAGTAACACTGTGTCCCCGGAGTAATATGCTGGCTGGGGTGCTATGGAAGCAGAGCTAAGCTGACTGGACATGGCCTCTGCCAGGTCGGCCATATTTTTATCCATAGAGGATCCAGGGGAGCCCACCAGTTCCTGTGCATCTTCATCTATGGCCGGGGAAGGGGGATGCGAACGGGACTCACCCTGCTGATCTTCCTCCATGTCCCCGGAAGATTGTGATGAGAACGGATCCCTGGGGAGTTTCAGGGGAGTTCTGCTGGCTCCATCCCTCAGGAAGGCTGCAGCTCCGGCTGGGCCTCGTGTGTCTCGGCGTCCCGGCGCCATCTTGGATTGCGGCCTGCGCTCAGGAGAGGACCCGGACCCCCCGGTGAATTGCAGGGCTTTACGCTGACCTCTTTTCGGCTGGCCCCGAGCCCGCCTGTTCATCACCCTCTCCGGAGCTTCCCTCTGCCGTTTTCGTCGCCGCTGTCCCGCTGGCTGCGCTCAATATCGCTGTATTTGGGCCGGATCGTGCGGAGCTCTCTCAGAGCACGTCTGCGTCCGAGATCCCGCGCATGCGCACTCTATGGCATTCTTTAACAGTTGACTTAAACATTAACATTTTCAATATTTTATCCAGATATATAATCTGTCCTGTAATGATGGGACTGTATACTCTGTCCTGTGATCTGAGCTGTACACTCCTGACACTATGGGTGGAAGCAAGTGGAATACAGGGGACAGAGTGGGTGGATTATATAAGGGCTGTAGTTTATGAGAAGTGGGAGGGGTCAAAAATGATGGTTGGGGTCTGGCACCCCCCCCCCATCCAAAAACTTCACCAGCCGCCACTGCCTTAGAGTCATCTCTGAGGGCCAACAATTTTACTGCACCAAATTTGACTAAGCCCTTGTACACACGGTCGGAGAATCCGTCGGAATGTGTCCTATCGGACCATGTCGTCGGATAATCCGACTGTGTGTGGTATGCATCGGACTGTTTTAGTCTGAATATCCATTGGGCCCAATTTTCCAACATGTTGGAAATATTTCCCGACCAACTGGGCCGATCGGACATACTCCGATCATGTGTAGAGAATTTTGATCGGACCAAGTGCCACGCATGCTCAGATCAAATTCCTACATCAAAGCTATTGGCTACTAGCCTGAATGTAGTCCCATCGTAACGACATTACGTCATCACGTTCTGAAAGATCGGATTTTTCGCCAACTTTGTCCGACCGTGTGTATGCAACAGTTTCGGACAAGATCCGACAAGCAAAATCCGATGGCAAAATCCAATGGATTTGGTTGTGGAAATCTCCGACCGTGTGTACAGGGGCTTACACTACATCGAACTGGACTCTGCCAGGACCATAGATCTGTGAAAACGTTGTTAAAAAGTAACTCCACTGTTGCTGAGAAAAAAAAAAAATCCCTTTTGGGTGATCAATATGCAATACGCATGCAATTTTAATAATATTAAATTACAAGATGGCCTGTGCTTGTTTTTTTCACTATATTTTTTCCCACAAAAGTGGAGCTACCCTTTAAATACTCTGCTTCTATTTCCACTTATTTTACTGTTGCTAATGCTTCTCTGTTTTTGTAATATCTTTTTCTGTAAAGATATTTTTCTAAACCGGTTGGCTCTTTCTTTCATTAAAATGATATTTAAAACATGTTAAAGGGGTTGTAAGGGTTTGTTTTTTTATTTTCTACATAGGTTCCTCTAAGCTAGTGCATTGTTGGTTCACTTACCTTTTCCTTTGATTTCCCTTCTAAATGTTTTTTTTCTTTGTCTGAATATCTCACTTCCTGTTTCTCCTCAGTAAACTTCTCACCATCATCCGAGCTGGTGGTTAGTCAGCCAGAACAGCTTACTGAACAGCTTACTGAGGAGGAACAGGAAGTGAGAAATTCAGACAAAGAAAACAAAGAAAAAAAACATTTATAAGGGAAATCGAAGGAAAAGGTAAGTGAACCAACAATGCACTAGCTTATAGGAACCTATTTAGAAAATAAAAAACAAACCTTTACAACCCCTTTAAGCTTTATCTCTAAATTACCTAGAACTATATAGAAAATAAAGAAATCTCACTTTTTGAAGAACGTTACCAAATTTTTAAGCTGTCTGACTTGACAGTGTGTATCATTGATGTTTCTTAAAAGTAGATACTGTGAAGAGTGCATGTTTCTGTTAAAACACATGGTAGTGGTTATTGTGTTTGAATTCAACTGAGCCAGATCAGTCAGTTGGAACTTAGATTGTTGTTCTGAGTTTTGAAAAATCTCTATTCTGGGTGAGTTACATCGCCACAGAAGGCAAAAACATTAGGCTAAATAAAGGGGGAAGTATGTAAGATGCAAGAGAGCATGTATAGCGAATACAGAACACTAGATCCAGAACACTACCATACATATGGTAGACATTTATCAAAGACCATGCTGGATATGAATTACCCAGATATAGAAGAAATCTAATTGGATGAAACAAACTACATACCAGGCAGAACAAAAAGGAAGAAATGGGGTAAAATTGGGGTAGCAGAGCATAGCTGAGCGGACATGGACTGTCATCCACCTGCTCAGCAGGGATCAACGGAGAGATCCCCCACTGAACAAGTGGATCCCACTTCACGGAGGCGTCAGCATGAAAGGGGCTTAGGGGCTTGTTCACACCAGTTGCATTGGGGAGCGACTAGTTATACTCACCTCAATGCAAGCCCGCTGATATGAATGAGCATCTAGATGGGAATTATTTTACGCTTGAGAGATTTCCTCTTATTTACTGTTGAGTTTACAGGACAGGAAGTGAAGGGAAATCTCCCCAGTAGGATACAGCAAAAAAATAACCCGATGGGGTTTTAGTTCTTCCATACTCCAATCTACAATGCTAAACAAAGTTTTGTCTTTACCTACACTTTAACATGGATAAAATATATCAGATGTCAGGTCTATGTTAATGCTGTCCATATCTGGCAAGTGGCTATAACCAGTGTATTGGAGGAAGCAGGAGTGGACTGACAACTCATGGGGCCCTCGGGCAATAGGAGATTATGGGGCCATACAGTATACACACACACAGTATACACATACATGTATCTATTGGCTGAGAAGGTACTGGAGAGGTGGGGCAGCTATAATCTCAGGATTTTTAGATCAAAAGGATGTCGGTAAGTGACATTTCAGCGACTGATGTAAAAAAAAAAACACAGATTTTTACATACTGTCCCCGGTTTTACTGAGGCTGGCAGCCCTGATGGGGCCCCCTAGTGGCCCGGGGGCCCTCAGGCAGTGGCCGAGTGGCCAAATGGTCAGTCCGCCCCTGGGTGGAATACTGATTAAAGCAATGGAAGTAATTGTAACATTTTGATTGGCTGCATCCTGGAGAATTGTTCCTGCAGCTGTTACCTGTTCTACTTTAGTGAAACATTATAAACATTCTGCAAGTTGTGACCAAGCTGTGTACCCTAATATTTCAAGTAAATACCATCTGAGTCATCTGAGTCATCTGACACAGAGATGCAATGATATCAATAGCACCCAATAACAGAACACAGCACAGTGCATCATTGCATAAATGATATCCTATCAAAGGGACCCAACAACAGACCAGAAGCAGTACATGATATCATAAATGAGCCATCCAGCCTACAGATCGGTTGAAAACGTGACATTTGACCAAGATGGCCACAACCACTTGCTTTGCTGGAACAGCAAGTACAGGCTTTTAAAAAAAAGGGTGTTAAGCTTCAACCTTTGCACAGAAAACTATGGCATGCTGAAAAAAATAAGCTCCCAAAGTATTCAAGCATTAAAAAATCATTGTTTTCAGTTGTGTATTTTGTAAGAGTAGTGAGAAGGAAACAAGAAAATGTTGCGGTTGTACAATTCTTTCATTTTGCAGCATGCAGTAGAAATATAATGTAATTCAGATTGGTTGCTAAAGTTTTTATTTTTCGAAACTTCTATAAAAAAACCCAATTCAATAATGCTAAGGCTACACACTCTATACAAATCCTTGCAAGCTTTATTTTATAATACACTGAGAGGTTGATATACCAGTGATAATAGTACAATACAGTATATACATGTAGAATTTGTATGCCCACCTAGAAAGCATTGAATTATGTAAAGAAAACTCATCAGGGCAGCACTGTTGATCTGGTCTTTTCAGACAAACTCTTTTCTTTCAGATGTATCACACATTTAGGAACAGGCTTTTCTACATCTAAAAATAGATGCTGTATATCAATGAGTGCAGTCATCTACAGCCCCAGAGTCTGCCTTTGACTTATACCGGGCTTCTGCGGAATATATATTTCAGGCATTCTGCTTGTGATGATATTTAGCAAAAAGTGGGCCAGATATCTCTGGTTGTTTGGTATTAAAATAGGCCACAAAGCAACGTGAGACCATATCTCAACCCCAAGGATTTATACTTACACATGTAAATATCCTTAGAACACCAATTTATCCTGAACCTTCTTGGTATAGGTTAATGTAACTATGGTACTTCATATGTATTTTCTTACCATGTCACAATTATTGTATGTTTTTTACAGTCCAACTATTTTATTCAGACTGACAGGACGTTAGCAGGTTTGACATGTTATTAACTATCACAATAAATACCTATAATAAGGCTTATCTTTAGGTAATGTGAATACTCCCTAAACTTGCACTATTTAGGAGATATTCAGAATGCATGTAGCTGGTGATGTCACCTGCGCATATTCTCTGAAGGACTTGCATATAATGCTGGAGCTTCTGAGCCCATGCTGTAAACAGTGGCTCCCACTCGCATGAGCGGGAGTGATGTCATCACGCCCCCGGCCACTCATGTAAGGCTGCGAAGCTGGAAGGTAGACCAGAGGAAGATGGAATTCCACTCAGCAGTGACAGCGTGGCGCTGGAGGGCTTCATTTTGAGGTAAGTTTCCCAAAACTTGCTAGTAGGCAATGCATACTAGCACATTATGACATTGTCTTGCAAAGGATTTTGTTTTCCTCAACTGCGGTTTACTACCACTTTAAATTGTATCTCCTATTAATTTTTTTTTTTTTTTTTTCCAGTTCCACCACTGGTGAAGATAGTCTTCATCAGCCAAGGCTTTAGGGTGTATTGGACATCTGCTTCTCTCTCTGCCCCCTGTTGTATCACTGGCCCCTGTTTTACACAGTGTGTTAGTGTTCACCATTTCAGGTCCGAATTCGGTGCGAATTCGGTCCAAATTTTTGGCTGAATTTTGACCAGAAACAGACCAGAAGTGATGTATGTTCCAGAACTAGAAGGCAGCCTTCTATCAGTGAAAAGTCTTGCAAACAATGATCTTATAGTTAAATTCCAGGGTGATGGATACACAATTCACAACAATAAGCAATTCCTCACAAAAGGAAAACTGAATGATCACCTATACAGGCTAATCACCACAGACCAGTAAGGCAATATAGTCTCTAATGACCTACACAACATATGTATTCACTTATGGCACAGGCGGCTGGGGCACAGAAGTCCAGAAGCTATACAGAACAATATAAAGAGAGGTTTATCAGAAGATATCACAATAATGCCTTGCAAAGTGCTCATGCAATGCAAGTGCTGTAATGAAGCAAAGGCCACATGTGCTCCCCTACCACAGGCATCTCAGAGAAAAACTACCCACCCCACACAGTGATGTATGTGGTCCAATGAAAACTCCCACGCCAGGGGGAAACAGATATTTCTGACTTTCATTGATGATTATTCCAGGTATACAACTACTTATCTGATGAAACACAAGAATGAAACATCAGAGAAACTTCAAAACCAGGAATAATACGCAGTGACAATGGTGGAGAATACATAAGTAAAAAAGTGGCATCATACCTGAAGAGACAAAGAATAGTACACCAGACAACCACACCATACACTCCTGAACAAAACATTGTTGTGGAAAGGAAAAAATTGCACTCTTACAGAAATGGCCATATGTATGCTGTCAGATGCCAACCTACTTCACAAGTACTGGGGAGAAGTATTCATGACTGCAACCTACCAACAGAACAGACTACCCTCAAAAGCCATTAAAAGTACTCACATTCAAAATGTGGCATGGATCAAAACCTAGCATAGGGCACATCAGAGTGTTTTGATTTAAGGCATATGCCTATATTCCAAGTGAAAAGCGATCCAAGCTGGAGAACAGAGCCATAGAGGGCATTCTAGTAGGCTACAGCGAGCAAAGTAAGGGTTACATCCTACACTGAAAGACTGACAAAGTGACAATAAACCATAGTGTTTATTTGAATGAATGCCCATCACCAGAAACACTGATCCCTGAAAGCTGTGAAGTGAATATGCCAAGAAAACCAGTAGAAAAGGTTGACCATAGCAAACCTTTGCAGGAGTCAGAACAAGAGTTGGAACTCACAATGCCTAAATCAAGATCCCCAACAGATCATGCTGAGTTGCCTGAAATCAGAAGATCGACTCAGACAACAAAGGGCATACCACCCCTCAAGCTGTCATACACTGTCAAAACACACAGCATACTTGAACCAACATCCTGTTAAGACATAGAAAAACTGTCAAAATGGGAAGCCAATAAATGGAGAAAAGCAGCAGAAGAAGAATTAGCCCTTGTACACACGATCGGAGATTCAGACGGAATGTGTCCGATCGGAGCGTTTTGACGGATATTCCTACTGTGTGTGGTCTGCATCGGACAGTTTCCGTTGGAATATCCGTCGGACCAAATTTTCCAACTTGCCGGAAATATTTTCGGACAAAATTCTCCGATCGGACATACTCCAATTATGTGTAGAGAATTCCGATCAGACAAAGTGCCACGCATGCTCAGATCAAATTCCTACATCAAAGCTATTGGCTACTAGCATGAACATAGTCCCGTCGTAACGAAATAACGTCATCATGTTCTGAACGATCGGATTTTCCGACAACTTAGTCCGACCGTGTGTATGCAACAGTTTCAGACAAAATCCGTCGGAAAAAATCCGACGGATTTGGTTGTCGGAATCTCCGACCGTGTGTACAAGGGCTTAAAGTCACTTCAAGAAAATAAAACCTGGACATTCATAGAGCTCCCTACTAACCGCAAAACTATAGGAAGTAAGTGGACTTTCAAAGTAAAGTCAGACGCAGAAGGGGATATCCACAAATACAGACTAGTTGCCCAGGGTAACTCCCATAAATTAGGTGAAGATTACGATGAAATATTTGCTCCCGTCTTAAAACACTCTTCTTAGCATTGCAGCTAAGAAGGGCATGCAAGTGAAATACCTAGATGTTAAAACTGCTTCCCTATATGGAGACATTAAGGAAGACCTCTACATGGAGCAACCACCAGGGTTTGAGCAAGGAGACAACCTTGTGTGTAAACTTAAGAAGAGTATCTAAGGTCTTAAGCAATCTGCAAGGATGTGGAATGAGAAAGTGAATTACGTACTTACCAGAGAGGGATTCTCAGGAAGTAAAGCAGACTCCTGTCTCTACTCCAAGAATCAAGAAGAAAGATGGCTATACATTCTTATCTATGTTCATGACATTATAACCTGTTTTGAACAAGAAGGGGATTACAATCAGATAGTTCACAAGCTGAAAAACATTTTTGAAATCAAAGAGCTAGGGAACATTAGCTACTATATAGGAAAGAGAGAGAAAATGGAAGTTATCTTCTCAACTAATCTCAGAAAATCTTAGAAATCTTGGAACAATTCCATATCCAAGATGCAAAGGAAGTGAAAACTTCTATGGAACCAGGCTATCAAAAGAACACTGAAGCAGAAAACTTGCTACCCAACAATGATATGTATCGCAAAGCAATCGGTAGGCTGCTATTTGTTGCCACTCTCCTCCGACCAGACTTAGCTACAGCAGTGGGCATACTATGCAGGAAAGTCTCAGCTCCCTGTCAGCGTGACTGGAATGCAATGAAGAGAGTGATGCAGTACCTCAAATTAAAAATTCAGTTGAAGTTAAGGTTACCAGCAACATCCAAACCCAAACTGGTCGAATATGTGGATGTTGAATGGGCCGTGGACTGCACAGACCGCAAATCCACAAGTGGAATCATCTTCCAGTATGGGGAAGGAACCATTAGTTGATCTAGTCCAAAGCAGGTAACTGTCGCTCTATCTTCAAATGAAGCAGAGTACAATGCAGAAGTATACACATGTCAAGAAGTGATATGGATTAGTCAACTCTTTGTGGACATTGGGGTAGACATATCAAAACGAATTCCCATTTTTGAAGACAAACAGGGATGTATAAAGCTTTTGCAATCAGAAAGGGTCAATCCTAGGACCAAAGATATCGACCTCAAGTATCACCTGTTGAGAGATAATCAAGAAAAATATGTTTTTGACATTCAATACTGCCCGTCAGAGGAGATGACTATGCATGCACTCACTAACCCTTTATTGAGAAACGGCATACAGTATATCTAGAGGAAGCTGCATATAATTTGACAAAGCACATGCTGTTAAGAAGGGGTGTTGGAAGAACAACAGCATAGTAGCTTTATATATTTTGAACTATATGTAGCACTGACCCCCGAAGGAGTGGCTGGTTTTGTTGGGCTTACCGTTACCTTCTTGACCTTGTGTATGTCTAGGGGTTTCCCGAGGTAGATGGCCCAAAGAACTGTAGAAACTAACACTGGATCCACTTTTTGTATATTTATTTGACAACAAGTAGACAGAACAGTCTCTCAATGAAGGGTAGAGTGTTAGGTAGAAAGCTCAGGTACTCTTGGAACTGCAAAAGATAGGAAGTCTCTCACTATAGAAATCCAGAGAATTGCCACTCGCAACTGGATTCTCTCAGCTACCGGATAGACCTCATCTTACTAGGCTGAGCAGCCGATAGAGAGTTTGAATAAAGCGAAGCCTCTGCCACACACTTGCGTATAGAACACTTGAACAAAATCTCTGCCACAGACTTGGATGTAGAACACTTGTGAACAAAGTCTCTGCCACAGACTTGGATGTAGAACACTTGTGAATAAAGTCTCTGCCACAGACTTGGATGTAGCTGAAAGATGTAGACAAATTTAGAGAGCTATCATACGGTACCAGTATCTCGCAGCCGGTCCGGCGATGCCGTATGAGTGTAGATTAGTTTGGTGTCTTTCAACTGAGCCTCCAGGCTCTTTCTGAGAAGCCAGCCTTCAGCGTGGCCTTCTCCCGAAGAGTCCTCCCTTGGTTGCTTCTCCAGTTGCTGGGCCTCTCCACAGCTGAGATGGCACCAGACCACCTTTGAATACTCCTTCCAGTTACTTTACCTCAGGCTAGCCAGCCCCGAGACTCAGAATTGGATGGATCCGCACTCCAGGCCATGAGGGCCATGGGGGCTGGTCAGGAGGACCAGGACCAAACAGACAGAAAGATCTTCTGGACCAGAACCCAGAAGCACGTGATGTCAGTACCTTAAGTACCCTCTCCCAGAATGCACAGCAGGATGAGACTTCCACTGGGCTGCTTCTGAGAAAGACTGGTACTAGCTAAACTGTGTTCTCACACTTGCCAGTGGTGACAGCGACACCTGTGGCCAAGCAGAACCCAGTGCAATCCAGCTAGACTGGTACTGAAACCATAATTTGGTATAATTTACCCTAAAACCCAACTGTGGTTTTAGGAATTTTAAATTGAAAAAAACACATAGCTCATGCTCTTCAGGAGCCGGCGCTACATATACATTTGCATTATACCTATCTATACCAGCAGGTGGCGTTGCAGTGTTATAGCAGTGTATCTATGATATGATGTAATGGCAGGAAGTACTGTTTTTCCTCTGTGTGCACTTGTTTGTTTTCAGTTCCTGTTTCATGTTTCTCATGCTGTAAAGAGTGTGTAGGTATTGGAGGTGCTTCAGGAATGTCAAGCAGGCGTACTTTCCATGAACAGATATTGGGTAAATGTATGTGTGCTCCTATGAAGCCTGTGATACCTGCCCCAAACTTTCCAATTATATTACATGACCAAAAGGTATGCATGAGGTCTGCCCCAATCCTTAAAGTGTAAGAAGATAGAAAAATATGTCATTTATAAAGCTTGGCTGGCATGTAATATATTTGATAAAATTGTTTTAACTGTATCACCCTGTCTTTAGAGGAAATGGTTGAGGTCATATTCAGACCAGCCATCCTCCGCCGTTGGTCGAAGTAGTATATCTCGCCATTGTTCCTTAGCTCCATGGTACTTTTTCTGTTCGACTGAAAACAATTCAATATACCGTAGCACCTGGGCACCAGCTTAGCCTGGCCTGGATGTAAAATAATTTATTTCCAGGTTAATGGGAGATAGACTTTTACACAATCAAAATTGCATTTCTGCTGCATGCTTCAACTGCATTTAGTTCATGTATAATTTAGCTAGGATGTCATAATCTTAATAAAACGGTTGAAAGGTCTTGCAACCTCACCTTTAAAACATATGATGCATATGTGTGTTTGATCCTCCTCCCCCCCCCCCCCCCCCAGCAAATCAAAATGTAATTTTGGATCAAGAAAAATTCTGGGACCAGATAGGGGTTTAGGATGTGGAAGACCAGTTGTCGGCAGAGAGACTTGAGAGAGAGATAGAGAGAGAGAGCAAAAGCTAATTCAAAGAGCAAATTAATAAGTATAAACTTGCAAAATATGTAAGGCTGCTTAAAAACTCATATAACAATACGATGTAGGCTTCTGTAGATTTGCAGACGTTATCACCTAATGGGACCAGTCAGTCCATCAAGTGGACTAGTTTTGCAGCTAGATAACATACATGCATATTAAGGAAATCTAGGCCCCCCAATTTTGAGTGGGAGTTGTTCTTTAACAACACATTAAGGGCTCAGTTAAACTTGCTTTGGCTTCACACATTAAAGCTCCTACGGATTCAATATGCTTTTATGATGTGATTTTAATGCTTCGGTGGTGCTTCGATGAAGCTTCAGTGGGCTTCAATGAACCTTTAGTGATGCTTTGGTGAAGCGCCAGTGATGCTTCCATGATGCTCTTTTGAAGCTTTGTTGAAGCTTGACAGATGTCCTGTGTGTGTGTGTGGATATCTCATATCTGAAATTTATCCAAAACAAAGCCAAGCTAAAGCTGAATTAAAGCCTCTCAAAATCTGCAGGTGCTTCAAGCGAGCTTTGTCATAGGGTTCTATGGAGGCTTTGAAGATGCTTTGAAGCACCACTAAAGCAACATGGGGTATAATTTTTGAAGCAAAGGTGAAGCAAGGCAAAGGTGTTAACAGGACTGTAAGCTACCTTAACCATTTTATTTCTTGACATGGACTTTGACTGGTGTTCAGAGAGCTTTAACAAAGCCTTTCCAAAACCATGTTGTGAAGCAAGTGTAAACTAGCCCTAATGCCGCGTACACGCGATCTCACTTTTCGTCGGACTTGGTCCGGCGGAAAATCTGACGGACTTTGCAGCTGAGGTCCGCCGGACATTCAAACGAATGGACTTGGCCACACACGATCACTCTAAATGTCCGACGGATTCAAACGTGATGACGTAGAATAAGAAAGTTCATAGCCAGTAGCCAATAGCTGCCCTAGTGTCAGTTTTAGCTCCGTCGGACTAGCACACAGATGACCAGATTTTTCGACCGGACTCTAGTCCGTCGGAAAGATTTGAAGCAAGTTTTATTTCTAGGTCCGCCAGACCTTTGGGAAGAAAAAGTCTGCTAGAGCCCACACACGATCGAATTGTCTGACGGATTCCAGTCCGCCGGACCAAGACCGTCGAAAAGTCCGGTCTCATGTACGAGGCATAAGAGTTGCATATTCCAAAAGAAGGACATGGAAATGCCATTAATAGTTTTAAAGTAGAATATAGGGATAAGGCAAGGGAGTTGAGGAAGATAGAAAAACGATTTTAGCAAATGTAACAATGCCTAATAAATCTATTAGTAGAGACTTTCATTGTCTAGTTATAGGAGAGTAATGATATGTTGCAGATTATTTTCCAGGTTTTGTTAAGTGAAAACTATACGCCAAGGTGTTTAAATGTATTAACAACCCTGATTTTAGAAGTAGGTAAATGTATTTAGTTGTGTCTCAATCAATAGAAAACCGCACATATTTCTCAAAGTTTACTTTAAATCCAGGAAATAAACCAAATTCCTCAAAGACTTTCAGCAAATAAAATTGTAATTAATCAGGATCTACAACATATACAATAGTGTCTTCTGCATAGAGTGTTTTCTTTATTCCAGAGAATTCACCCAAAGACCCTTTATAAGCAGTGAGGTGTGTACAGTGGTTCGTTGTAGCACAAAAACATAATAAAGTTAAAAAAAGAAAAAATATGCAAATGTGAGAGAGGGAAGGGGAGAGAAGGCAACGAAAAGCAATTTTCTCTTTAGGGTATATCCACTTTAGCAGTTCCCGTCTATCCAAAATAATGGTAATTCGTTCTGCTTGGATTTTTTAAAGAAAAATGTAATATCTTTCTCAAGGCAGATTTGTCTTTGTTATACATTACATTTCTATTGTAAACATTTTATAGTACGCATGTTTATTGTTCAGTTTTTGTTCCTAACCAGTGAACACTTTTTCCATCATAATCACAATTTAGCAAGAAAACTTGTGACTTATCTCTTATCTAGAGACAGGAACTGCTGCCAATATACCACTTGACATTCTAGGATTAAACAAATTCAACATTTAAAATGGATATTTTATTTACTCTCGGTCTATCAAGTTGGATGCAAGCATGAATAGACAGATTTTTGTTTCTGTAACGTTCTAATTAATCACATACACATTTGTGGGGCAATTGCTTACAGCAACAAATTTATTTTTTATTTTTTTGAGTCAGATCAAGTACAGTTTTTGTTTATTTTGGATTACTGCATTTTGCGTGATTGTTTTTTGCACTACCTTACTGAATACATGGGAAGGAGCTTTTGTTTTTTATTAAAGGGGCTGTTGAAATTTTTAATCTCAGATGTTTTGATACCACATATGAAGGATTTTTGCAGCTTTTGTGGGATTTAACAAGCTTCTAAAGCATTCAAGATAGCTATATTGGCACTGCAAGAAAGCATTAATTAACCCCACCTACACTTTAGTATATAAAGAAGGATTGTAGATAGGAGGAATGTGATGAAATGTAATGTCTATTGTCTTTGAAACGGCTGTTTTTTAATGGATTCTTTCAAACTAATATCTATGATTGTGAACCATTTGTATCTTAAGGGGATGTTGAACTGACTAAGATTATAAAGGGTGAACCTGTTTATGCTGGCTTCTAGACTTGCAGCATCTATATATTATAGTTTCTATAAAAATTACAGGATTATATGCAGATGGTATTCACACTTTTAATGCACTTCAATCCACGTTACTGCATGTATTGATTATTGCCAGGGCAGCTCCTAGCCTTCAATCCACGTTACTGCATGTTTTGATTATTGCCAGGGCAGCTCCTAGCCTTCAATCCACGTTACTGCATGTTTTGATTATTGCCAGGGCAGCTCCTAGCCTTCAATCCACGTTACTGCATGTTTTGATTATTGCCAGGGCAGCTCCTAGCCTTCAATCCATGTTACTGCATGTTTTGATTATTGCCAGGGCAGCTCCTAGCCTTCAATCCACATTACTGCATGTATTTATTTTTTTCCTAGCAGCTCATAGCCTTCTAAAAATTGATTTCTGAAGAAAAGCCATTTTCTATTACTGCATGTGAGCACATACTGTATGAACCAGATGAAAATAGTTTTTCCCAAATAAGCTACCTTTAGTTGTAGAACAAGTAACAGTGTCAATATTGTATCATTCTGTTGATTAGCTTTCTGTTTTGTTTTTTTAAAACAGTTTTCATATCCCCTTTCCTTCTTTGCTCAATTTAGCTACTGTACATTTTTTTTTCTATTAATTTATTTCTTCCAAAAAACTGGGAAGTGTTGACAGTGGGGTTGCACTATACTAGTATTGGTATCAGTGTCGATACTGAGAAGTATTGTTACTCGTGCAAATTCACCGATACCTGAAGCGCATACTTTTGGGCTCAGTTCTTTGAGCTGTCAGTGGGTCTCCCCTGTTGACAGCTGAAGTGTTAAAGAAGTTCGGTAATTGGAGCTGTAAAAAAAAAAAAAAAAAGCAGCCAGCAGTGTTTATTAACATAAAAAGAAACATTGTTTCTTTTTGTATCTTTCTGTTTCTTTATCTGCAGATCAAAGGGATGAACAAATGTTCCTCTGTTTAACCCCTTATTAACCCTTACTCTAATCAGCCTTAATTAACTCCCTATTCTCCTCCATTTAATTATTATTTTCCTGCTTTTTTTTTCACGTCTATTTTATAAACGATAAACAATTAAAACTTTTTTTGTTTGCTTTGTTAGTGAATATTTTTACACATATATATTAACATATATTTACACATTTCACATTGAAAAAGCAAAAAAAGAATTGTATTTAATTTGTAAATAACTTTTCAATGCTTTGTACAATTGCTAACAGCTGAAGTGAAAACAAAACAGTTGCTGTAGGTATCGGCAATTGGTATCGGCAAGTACTAAAAAAAAAAGTATCGGTACTCATATTCTTTGTAAATAAATTGGTATCGGTGCATCCCTAGTTGACAGCATCTCCTCAGGTGTGAGACAATGCATGGGCCCACTGATTGGCTCTTTCAAACTCAGAATTGCTGAGTAGTCTCATTGGCTGCAGAGGAACAAGGAGCTGTAAAGGAGCCCAGGTAAAGTGAGAATATGGGGCTTGGTGGAGAAGGGAGATGTCAGAGACAATGTCACCTTGCCCTGTATGCCTGTTTAATCACTCAGACCTATCTTGGCACATAAAGGTAGATCACAGCCACTGTGATCCAGTTACTTCCGCATGTAGAGTTTTGGCTTAACTTGCTGCATGATTGTTTCAGGTCAGTGAATCAGAAGGCACTGTAGCCAAAGACATTCAGGTAACTAGTATTTTCAGATCTTGGGATCTTGCCCATGGCCCACCCTACGCCCACTGCCGCACACTGCACTTTCCATCCGGATTGGTGAGTCTGCCCTGGCTAACCATTTACACGCATTAAATCCCCATTAATTTATTTTTATTTATATGGTTAGTATATTATATTATTTTTTATTCTATTTCATAGGAATTTTTTGGTCGCATCAGCTAGTGATGAGTGGGGAGACACCCACGAAACGTGTCGAGCTTTTGAAATGATGTCCCAGCTATACTTTATACGGAACTATATTTATTTTATTATGAATTTACTTTTTTAACTATATATTAAATTTATTTTTGTTTTACATCTAGTGGATGCATATCTATTATGTGGATGTACTTGCTGATGTCGGTTTTGCTGTCATAGGCACTACCATGCCATACTACCCAATTATTTTATTTATTACTACTATGTGCTGCTATATGTGAATACTATATATCATGCTTCTACTGTACTTACGCCTATATACTTTATGAATTTGATCTTTATTATTTTTTATGATCTGTTACTGAACAATCAATAAAAACATTTTTTTTTTTTTTTTTTAATATGGTTAAAACCTACCTCCATTATCCAAGTGCTTCATTTTAAAGTCCCAAACTTCCTCTATTACGTACATTTCACATTGAAAAAGCAAAAAAAGAATTGTATTTAATTTGTAAATAACTTTTCAATGCTTTGTACAATTGCTAACAGCTGAAGTGAAAACAAAACAGTTGCGGTAGGTATCGGCAATTGGTATCGGCAAATACTAAAAAAAAAAGTATCGGTACTCGTATTCATTGTAAATAAATTGTTATCGGTGCATCCCTAGTTGACAGCATCTCCTCAGGTGTGAGACAATGCATGGGCCCACTGATTGGCTCTTTCAAACTCAGAATTGCTGAGTAGTCTCATTGGCTGCAGAGGAACAATGAGCTGTAAAGGAGCCCAGGTAAAGTGAGAATATGGGGCTTGGTGGAGAAGGGAGATGTCAGAGACAATGTCACCTTGCCCTGTATGCCTGTTTAATCACTCAGACCTATCTTGGCACATAAAGGTAGATCACAGCCACTGTGATCCAGTTACTTCCGCATGTAGAGTTTTGGCTTAACTTGCTGCATTATTGTTTCAGGTCAGTGATTCAGAAGGCACTGTAGCCAAAGACATTCAGGTAACTAGTATTTTCAGATATAATTTAGCAATGGTAATCCCCATTTTTGTTTCAAGGAAAACTCCTGCAAATGCTGGGTCTCGGTACAGAATATATCTATTCTGTACCAAAACTATAGTCTAAGCCATATTATAAAGTAGTATTAAACTAGTAGCCTATTATAAAATATTTGTTTTTTTTTATTAAACAAATTAAAAAAAAAAAACAGCAAGGGGAATGAATAAATATGTCACATTACTAAAGAAAGATCTTGTAATAGATGTGCTAGAGAACCAAATGAATGCTATGTTTACCTGGCTTTTTCTGTGATGTGCAGATCTTTCTTTAATATGCCATGCAGTTTTAATACAAGTGTAAGGCCTCATGCACACGAGACGCAGATGAAACCTCTGTTAAAAAAAAGCTGAAACGCGCGTTTAGAAACGCGCGTTTTGCCGCGTTTGCATGACGCGTTTAGACGCGTTTAGACGCGTTTGCGTTTAAACGCGTTTATAAAGATAACATCATGTAGACCCTCCCCAAGCTCTCAAAGCATTTTTTTTAACTATTTCTGCTATTTTGATCAGAGTGAGCAGCAGCAGCATAGAGAGCAGTTGTACACTTGCATTTGCCGTGTCACTTGCCACGGCACCTGCCACAAGTTGTGGATTGTCCACTTGCCACGTCACTTGCCACAAGTTGGGGATTGTCCACTTGCCACATCACCTGCCACGTCACCTGCCACAAATTGTGGATTGTCCACTTGCCACGTCACTTGCCACATCACCTGCCACGTCACTTGCCACGAGATGTGGATTGTCCACTTTCCACGTCATCTGCCATGCCACCTGCCACAAGCTGTGGATTGTTCACTTGCCACGTCACCAGCCACATCACCTGCCACAAGTTGTGGATTGTCTACTTGCCGCGTCACTTGCCACATCACCTGCCACGTCACTTGCCACGTCACCTGCCACAAGTTGTGGATTGTTCACCTGCCACGTCACCTGCCACGTCACCTGCCACAAGTTGTGGATTGTCCACTTGCCACGTCACTTGCCACAAGCTGTGGATTGTCCACTTGCCACATCACTTGCCACGTCACCTGCCACGTCACTTGCCACGTCACCTGCCACAAGTTTTGTATTGTCCACTTGCCACGTCAGCTGCCACGTCACTTGCCACGAGATGTGGATTGTCCACTTTCCACGTCATCTGCCATGCCACCTGCCACAAGCTGTGGATTGTCCACTTGCCACGTCACCAGCCACATCACCTGCCACAAGTTGTGGATTGTCCACTTGCCACGTGACTTGCCACATCACCTGCCACGTCACTTGCCACATCACCTGCCACAAGTTGTGGATTGTCTACTTGCCGCGTCACTTGCCACTTCACCTGCCACGTCACTTGCCACGTCACCTGCCACAAGTTGTGGATTGTTCACTTGCCACGTCACCTGCCAAGTAACCTGCCACAAGTTGTGGATTTCCACTTGCCACGTCACTTGCCACAAGCTGTGGATTGTCCACTTGCCACATCACTTGCCACGTCACTTGCCATGTCACCTGCCACAAGTTTTGGATTGTCCACTTGCCACGTCAGCTGCCACGTCACTTGCCACATCACCTGCCACGTCACCTGCCACAAGTTGTGGATTGTCCACTTGCCACGTCACTTGCCACATCACCTGCCACGTCACTTGCCACGAGATGTGGATTGTCCACTTGCCATGTCACTTGCCACGTCAGCTGCCACGTTACTTGCCACGTCAGCTGCCACGTCACTTGCCACAAGATGTGGATTGTCCACTTTCCACGTCACCTGCCATGCCATCTGCCACAAGTTGTGGATTGTCCACTTACCACGTCACCAGCCACATCACCTGCCACAAGTTGTGGATTGTCCACTTGCCACACCACTTTCCACGTCACCTGCCACGTCACCTGCCACAAGATGTGGATTGTCCACTTGCCACGTCACCAGCCATATCACCTGCCACAAGTTGTGGATTGTCCACTTGCCACGTCCCTTGCCACGTCCCCTGCCACGTCACCTGCCACAAGTGGATTGTCCACTTGCCACATCACTTGCCACATCACCTGCCACAAGTTGTGGATTGTCCACTTGCCACGTCACCTGACACAAGTTGTGGATTGTCCACTCGCCACGTCACTTGCCACATCCCCTGCCACAAGTGGATTGTCCACTTGCCACATCACTTGCCACATCACCTGCCACAAGTTGTGGATTGTCCACTTGCCACGTCACCTGACACAAGTTGTGGATTGTCCACTCGCCACGTCACTTGCCACATCACCTGCCACAAGTGGATTGTCCACTTGCCACGTCACTTGCCACGTCCCCTGCCACAAGTGGATTGTCCACTTGCCACGTCACTTGCCACGTCACCTGCCACAAGTTATGGATTGTCCACTTGCCACGTCACATGCCAGTCACCTGCCACAAGTTGTTGATTTTCCACTTGCCACGTCACCTGCCAAGTCACTTGCCGCGTCACCTGCCAGGTCACTTGCCACGTCACCTGCCACAAGTTGTCTATTGTCCACTTGCCACGTCACATGCCAGTCACCTGCCACAAGTTGTTGATTTTCCACTTGCCACGTCACCTGCCAAGTCACTTGCCGCGTCACCTGCCAGGTCACTTGCCACGTCACCTGCCACAAGTTGTCTATTGTCCACTTTCCACGTCACTTGCCACTTCACCTGCCACATCACTTGCCACAAGTTGTGGATTGTCCACTTGCCACATCACTTGCCACCTGCCATGTCACTTGCCACAAGTTGTGGATTGTCCACTTGCCACGTCACTTGCCACAAGTTGTGGATTGTCCACTTGCAATTGCAATTGTTTAAAATATTTTTCTAATGGTTTTTCATCATTTGCAATCATTTTTGAGATTTTTAATGTAAAAAAAAAAGGTCACCTTTAAAAACGCATATAAACGCAAACGCGGCTAAACGCGGCAGCGGCGTTTTGCCGCGTTTTACCGCGTTTTGCCGCGTTTTGCGTCTGAAACGCAGAAATTTTTGTTTCTGAACGCATTTTTTTGCTTCTGGAAAAACGAAATTAAACGCAACTGCATATAAACGGAAAAAAACGAGACTGTGTGCATGGACACATAGGATAACATTGAATGAGTTCAGGTGCAGTTGAAAAAACTGTCCAACTGCATCTGAACGCGCGTTTAACTGCGTCTCGTGTGCATGAGGCCTAAGTATATATTCATGCATTTACTGCTAATTGTTAGTCTCTCAAAGTCCTTGTCACCTGGAATTCCTACAAAACATTCCAGTTTTAATTGCAGGCTTGCAGCTCTGTGATATACATTGTGTAATTGTCTGCAGATGAAACATCTGCTTCTACATTGTCAGGTTTATTTAAAATGTACAGTGCCAAAAAGAACAACATTTGCCAGATCTGGATGGATTACTAGTTTATTTGCTAATCACAACCAGCCATCGGCTGGCAACCTGAGCACTGAAAAAGATTTGGCCTTAAAAGTGATTGTAAATGTAATTATTTTTTTTATTAGCAATCGGGTTCATACTTACCGGATGCAATGGAATTAAATGAGGGCTCAGGTAAGGGGGGGGGGGATCTCATGTCTTAAATTTTTTTACCCTAATGCAAGGAATGCATTAAAGTATAACTAAAGTTTTGGATAGAGTGGACAGGAATTAGAAAACCTGTCAGTTTTTATTGCGGTCTGTGTCCCTGTTAAGGAGATTCACCCTCTCTACTTGTCCTGTTTACAATTGTAGCAAGGTCTCGGGGTCCCTGAGGCCTAATGGTGACCTCCAGAGTTGGGGACAGCTGACATCCTTCAGTGTAGAGTGGGTTACAAGATATGGTGGTTGTAATGCAAGATGAAATAGTGGGTGCCGGACACTTTTTCAGTGCGAAGAGATTTATTGTCTCTTAAACAGAACTGTGAGAGAGAGGGTTAGGGCCAGCACACCCTTAGGTGGATGCAAAGATAATTAGCAGAATTCAAGACTGCTATAGGTAGACAGTTATGCAGGTGAAGGCCTCTAGCCGGACACCACTTCTGCATAGGTAGGAACACTGGGGGTTATTTACTAAAGGAAAATCCACTTTGCTCTGCAAGTGCACTTGAAAGTGCACTGAAATTGCACTTGGAATTAAAGTTGCTGTAGATCTGAGGGGGACATGCAAGGAAAATAAAAAACAGCATTTTAGCTTGCACATGATTGGATGATAAAATCGGCAGAGCTTCCACTCATTTCAGATCTACCCCTTAGATTTAGAGCGACTGCACTTCCAAGTGCACTTTAAGTGCACTTTCAAGTGCACTTGCAGTGCAAAGTGGATTTGCCTCTCGTAAATAACCCCCACTGTCTTCTATGGCAACAATCTTGTAGCTGTTACTAACGGTAAAGGTATTCAACTATCTGCTACACGAACGGTTCTCTTTACCCCACACTCACTCACTGTGGGTCTTTACTCAATGAGCTCCCAGTTCCTCTCACTAGACTTCAGATCCACTAGCCACTGGATCCCCTGAGCTCTTTCACTGTAGCACTCAGTATCTTCCTCAAGCGTCACCCTCACTTCACTGCTGGGTCCCTGGCTTGGTACTCACAGATATTCTTCAAGCTTCACCCCTACTGACATGTTAGGTCCATGGCTTGGCACTCCAAAAACGTCACCTCTGTTGTCCCACTGGGTCCCCGATTTGCTGGAGTTTCCTCACTTCTTCACCATCCCCAGCTGGCGAGATGTCTTCTCTGGCTCTGGCTCTGGCCTCAGTTTACTCAAAGTGATCTCTGGTAGCAAGGTGGATGGTCCCTTAGCGGCGACACTTCCCCCTCTACCCAGGGATGTATTTAGGTTTTGTGCTGCCCTAGGGCTGACTAAACTTGCAACTCTCTAATTTAAATATGACCCACCCCTTCCTGTCAAGACCACACCCATTCCCTTTTAAGACCCTGCCTGTCATCTTCGTGTGAAGAAGACAGAGGGACGCCATGGGAAGAGGACAGAGCGGGAGGAGGTCAGAGAGGGATGCCGCAGGAGAAGGACAGACAGGGATGTTGTGGTGATCAATAAATCCTAGAGGATAGAAGGTTAGGCACTTCCTAATGGCTCAGTCCCTAGGATAAGTAATGGACAATAGCCAACAGGCCATCTTACCAGACCTAGTGAAATCACAACAGTGATCCCCCTGGCTGGAATTTCACTCACTCTGGGTTGTCCCAGCCGACTGTAGTGTAGCATGTCTGTACCCTGGCAGTGGCTCTGTATTTCTACCCCTTTGGTGGTGCGGGTACAGCGTGGTTCTCTCTGTTGGTGCAGGTACAGCGTGGCTCCCTCTCTGGTGGTGTGGGTACAGCGTGGCGCCCACTCTGGTGGTGCAGGTACAGCGTGGCTCCCTCTCTGGTGGTGCTGGTACAGTGTGTCTCCCTCTCTGGTGGTGCAGATACAGCGTGGCTCCCTCTCTGGTACTGTGGGTACAGCATGGCTCTCCCTCTGGTGCTGTGGGTACAGCGTGGCACCCTTTCTGGTGGTGCGGGTACAGTGTGGCTCACTCTCTGGTGGTGCAGGTACAGCGTGGCTCTCTCTGGTGGTGCGGGTACAGCATGTCTCTTTCTCTGTTGGTGCTGGTACAGCGTGGCTTGCTTTTTGGTGGTTCGGGTACAGCGTGGCTCCCTGGTGGTATGGGTACAACGTAGCTATGGTGGTTCAGGTACAGCGTGGCTCTCTCTCTCTGGCTTTCCTCTACACAGTCCTTTTTTTTCCCTCTGTTTCTATTCTCCTGTAGCACTCTGCTTTTTGCTGCGTTACAGGTTCTCTCTCTCCCCCTTCCAGAGTGCATGTATGCTGGGGGACTATAGCCTGCTGTCTGTAGATACACTGGGAAGGCCAAACTTCTGGGACTACATTTCCCAGGATGCCCCCCCTAGTGTCTTCTGATTGGCCCTCTGCTGTGGCCAATGGGGAGGAAATCAGAGAGGGAAGGAAGCTGGGTGGCATTGCAGGGAACATGCTTGGAGCCGCTCTCTCTCTTTTCCTGTTCAGCTGACAGGAGAAAGGGGAGCGGGGCGAGCAGGGGGAGTGGTTGATATACACAGATGCTGTGCAGCTCTCCTCTCCCTGTTACAGTGCCACTGGCAAACAGAGCAGGGGGAGACAACACTACTTTGTTGGGGTGGGGGGGGGGGCGACGGCACCCACTACTACTGTTTCCTAGTGCAGTCTGCCCCCCTACCCCACCCCACCCTACACCCCATAGCGATATCAGTGCCACTGGATTCAGATTTACTCACTGATGGCGGGCCAGCATGCAGGATCTGGGAGGAGGGTGTGGGGGCTTTTTTTCATGGGGGGCGGTTCTTTTGTCACCCTAGGCCTGGGCCTTGTCAACCTAGGTCAAAATACAGCACTGCCTCTACCTCCAAACCACAACTGGTTCCCCGACCGGTGGAACGGTTACTTCTGGTTGGACTACAAGACCATAGTCCCAACCCTACGCTGCTTTCCTGCTTCTGGATAGGCCCTCAGTCATGCCTAGCAGCCAGATGTCCCCAGGATAGGCCTTAGGTTTCTTTTTTTATTTATTTTTTATCTTTATTTAATTTTTTTCCATACAAAAAATATAATACATAATATACATATATATGCACCCTACTCCCCCCCCCCTCCTATAGCCCTACTACCTCATTATATTTCTTCGTTAATTTAAACAGTTTCCATTGTTCCTATTTCTTTCTAAATTTCTTTTTTCCACTCTCCTCGTCCTTTTCCCATCCCTCCATTCTATACATATCCTCTACTTTCCTATCCATTCCCTCAGTTTTGGAGCTTCCACCTGTCTCCAATTTCTTGGGATCAAGCTTGTTTGTTACATTTATTAAGTTTCCTATGAGGGCCTCTTTATACTTTTGTGTTGGGATGTCTGTACCATGAAAGAGACATGTCCAAGGGTTTTCTTGTACCTGAGTTCCTGTTATTATTTTTATTAGAGCTAATATTTCCCTCCAGTACTTTCTAATTTTTGGGCAATCCCACCAAATGTGTGCCGCACTCCCTTGCTGTCCACACCCTCTCCAGCACGTCCCGAGTTGCTCTTCCTGGTATCTCCCCATCATGTCTGGTGTCCTATACCACCTAGCGAGGCTTTTGTAATTTATTTCTATTGTGTTAAGATTTTTAGATGTCCCGTGTGTTAGGTGCAAGATTTTTTCTATATTCTGTTTCTCCCCTCGTGGTCCTATTTCTTCTTCCCATTTTTTTATATATATAGGTACCTCCATCTCATCCATTTCTCCTAGCATCTTATATATCTGTGAGATATTTACTCCTATTATTTTCCCTTCACACATCCGCTCTAAAACATTAAGATCTTCTCCACTTCTCAATGGTTGTGGCAATGATGAGACAAAATGTCTGAGCTAGAGGTACCGCCATCCATCTATATCCATATACTCCTGTAGTGTTTCTGAAGTGATTATTTTACCCGCATTTATTATGTGTCTCAATTGAATGTCTTCTCTTCTAATCCAATGTTCTCCCATAGTGCTCTTCACCGGTGGAAATAAATTATTTTCTTTTAATGCCATTAATGGGGAATTGTATTTCTACTTATTATGTTTGTGAATTCCGTCCCATATTCTAAAGATGTTTTTTGTGAGTGCAAGTTCTTGTTGGTCCTAGTAATCTGTGTTTTGGGGGTATCCAAATTTACTTTCCTACTCGTGTCTCTGCAGAGCTGTGTTCTATTGCCACCCATCTCTTTTCATTATCTAATTTTGTCCACTCCACCACCTGTGCTAATACTATAGATTCATAATATTTCTTAAAATCCAGTACCTTTAAACCTCCCCTCTCTTACCTTTAAGGCTATTCTAGGCTTCTTATTTTTCCAAATGAGCTTGGTTATTAAATGTTTAATGGTATTGAAATCAATTGGAGGGATATATATCGGTAACATCTGTAACTTGTATAATATTTTTGGTTGTATGATCATCTTGAGGGCATTTATCTGGCCAAACCAGGACAATGGTTTCATCATTATTTTTTTCGTGTCTTCTCTTACTTCATCCAGTAGGGAGATATAGTTTATCTCATAGATTTTCTTTAATGAGGCTGCCAACTTTATACCTAGATATTTAATTTCCTTCTTCCATAGGAAGGGAAATTCACCCTTAATATCCTGTTCTTCCCTATTGCTCGTGTTGACATTTAACACCTCTGTTTTCTTTGAGTTTATTTTAAAGTTTGATAAAGCTCCATACTGCTCGATACTCTTTACCAAATTTGGCATTGAGATTCTAGGTTTCGTCACATAAAATAGAACATCGTCCGCAAATGCGTCTCTTCCCCGAGCTCAATTCCTCCTATATCAGGATTTTTCCTCACTGTCTCCAACAGTGGTTCTAAAGTCAACATGAACAGTATGGGTGAAAGTGGGCAGCCCTGTCTAGTCCCATTGTACATCCTGAAGGGGTCAGACAAATTGCCGTTTACCCTTACCACTGCCATTGGACACTCGTAAAGTGTCTTTATCCAACTCAGGGTTCGGGTACCAAATCCCATTTCTTTCAGCGTGCCCAACATGAATCCCCAGTCTACTCGGTCAAAAGCTTTTTCTGCGTCTATTGACAGAAGTAGACTGGGGATTCTGCTCTCTTGGGCTTTCTGGAGAAGCAATAGTGTCCTCACTCCATTATCCCTTCCCTCTCGGCCCCCCACAAACCCCACTTGGTCTGGGTGGACCAAGTTCGGGACTAATTTTATGTCAGTATTTAACAATGAAATTGGTCTATAGTTTGAACATATCAAACCCTCGCTCCCTTCTTTCAATATTATAGAAATGATTGCTAGAGAGGCTTCCTTACCCAAACCATATTTTATACCCAGGCCATTAAAATATGCACATAACCTTGGTGACAATATTTCCCCAAATTTCTTAAAGCATTCTATTATATAGCCATCTGGGCCCGGGCTTTTCCCTCCTGTAGTTTCTTTTATTGCTTGGTTTACTTCAGACACTGTTATAGGGGACTCCAATTCCTGTGCTATTTCCTGTGATAATCTAGGGACCTTGGCGTTTATTATATATTATTTAGTTAAAATAAAACAAATTCCCCCACCAACGGGATTTTTAGGCAGCAATAAACAATAAGCGTAGCATACTATATAAAAAAGATTACTTTATTGTGTGGTAAAAACATGAGCTTCACCCAGGTATTTAAAATAAAAAGATATAAATAGAACCAAGCTTGTACATACAAAAATTACAATGACAATTGGGCATACACTAAGCAGACCTAACTATAAATATACTGTATAAGATTAGTAACAGCAAAAATAAATTTATAGTTCTAACGCGTTTCAACCACTAGGGTCTTCTTCAGAGATAGTCTGTTGATAGAGAGACAAGATACAACTTAATTAATCTATCGAATAGGATTAGTATTAAACATATTCTAGATTTGTTAGTGTAATTACCCAGTATGGTATTGCCGAGAGGTTCATACAAATTATAGTGCTTAATGGTGGAGTTTACCCAGGTTCATGCTTAGACGTCCTTCACAAGTTACAAAAGATATATGGTCCATGCATCTCGCTACAGAATCCAGCAGTGGGGTGAGGGTCGGAAGCCCAGAGGCGCGGCTCACGAGCGGTCACACGACAAAACCCCATGCCCCACAAAGGTTGTAGGGAATAGGTGCAAGCGTAGGCAGCCTGCCTGTATGGTAAGTCACGCCTGTGATGAAAATCCCAACATAATCGCAATTAGACATATATATTTTTATATTTGTTTTTTATATTCTATATTATATATATATAGACCCACATATGGGGTATGAAGATATCTTATATATGATTTGTGTGCATATAAAGGGAATATCCCCAGATATCTGTATTCACATCCAAGAAAAAAAAAAAAAAAAAAAAAAAAGAGAAAGGGGGGGGGGGGGGGGGAAAGGGGAGGGAAGGGGGGGAAAGAAAAACAAAACTAAAAAACCAAACACGTATTAAAAAGAAAGAACAGAAACAACAAACGTGGTTGAAATCAAAAGAAAACAAACGTGAGATGACATATGGTAGGAATAATGTGTGTGATAACAACCCGATATTGGGTGACTGGAGTGAATGAGTGAGTGAATGATGTGCAGGTGAAGTGAATAATGAGGTGAGAAGTGTGGGTGTTGGTGTGATGAAAAGAATTAGAGGGATAACATATTAGGAAATCAGAGTGACAATGGGAAGAGTGCATAGGGGTGCTAGTGACGGATAGAGGTAAAAATGAAAATGCATGGAAATGCTAATGTTGAACTGGTGAGAGGTGACAAAAAAAAAAAAAATAAACATTCAGATGTGATAAACCATGTTTATACTGAAAGTGATAACAGTTACCTGGATAGCTGGGCTGAACAAAAGATTCCCAAAATGGAAAAGGGGAGACAGTAGCTGGGAAACTATCCCGGGAAGAGTGCCAGATACGGTCAATAACTCCTAGTCCATAGGGGCACCCCCATCTGAGAATGAATAGAATGACAAAACGAGCTAGCTGTTAGAAAAGCTAGTTTTTCAGAAGTTTATTTAAGTAAAATGGGGGCATGTCAGCCAGGTTAGCAAATAGTCAAACTTACCAACCAGGGATTCAAAGGTACGAGAGTCCTTGTTTGTGTACAGGAGCTGATGTTTGCTGCCAAGTGTACTGTGTTATATAGTGCCCCGGGATTGCATCACAGGCATGGCCGCCCACCCATTGGCTGGTACCGCCTATTATTGCTTGGCCGCCTAAACAGGTCGACCTCGTGTGAACGCCCCGGCGTCCCGGAAGGTCGTAAAGCGACCCCGAAACGACGTCACTTCCGACGCAAATGCACGACGTGATTGCGTCACGTCCGTCCGTACGAAGGGTCAGACGAACGTGAGGCACGTCCGGAAGTGTTCAGGGACGCCACCGACAAGGAAATACGTGTCACCATTGGCTGGGCGGGACCAGCCCGCACCAGTCATATAAGGAGACATCTGTGGAGAGAGCCCTGCATGTGCACAGACAGGGGTCCTTCCTACCCTTGTCGGGGAGTCGCGCAAAAGAGGCAAACAGCCCCCCACACACCACCTCCTCCACATAAAAGCGGAAGGGCATTGGAAGCAATGTGCGGAGGGATCTCTTGGCACATGCGTACATAATTTGAGTTGTCCATAAGGACAACATTGCCCCCCTTGTCAGAGGGTTTTATTATGATGTTGACGTTATTTGTCAGCATGTGAAGAGCTTTTATTTCTTCTACATTTAAGTTGTTAGGGTGAGATTTCCTAGATGGCAATTTGCGGATATCCCTAGATACTTGTTTAACAAATGTATCAATATTTGAGTTTACACTAAGAGGTGGAAATTTACCTGAGGGTTTTTTGACCATAGACCCAGGGATGTTGGGGGGTTCATTCGTTGTATCCAATAGCATATCCAGATCTATCTGGTCTATGAGGTCCAGAGTATTGTTTTCCTCGTATAGAAGTGTCAGATCTCTCAAGGCCTTGAATTCTCTCATACTGAGTTTAGGGTAATCAATGGCATTGATATCAGTAGCATTCCTAGTGTGCAGGCTCTTTAGCAACAGCCTGCGTGCAAAGAGTTGTATGTCTGTGATAGTCCCAAAGGGATCACAGTTTTCTTGTGGGCAAAATGTTAAACCACGCGCCAGAACCGCAGTTTCCACTGGTGATAGCGCGTAGGACGAAAGGTTGATCACACTGAAGGATTCGCTTGGATCCGTGTGACAAATGCGTCCAAGTTTCCTACTCCCTTGTTTAGTCGGGGTGAGGGAAATCCCCGCTTCGGGTTTAAAGAGTTCTGACCAGTTTCCAAATCGGATACATGGTTTTCCCTATTCTTGCCACTGCTTGTCCCATTAGTATTGGTGACGTCAGCCTGCTGGCTAACTTCCATAGATGATAGCATGATTTCCCTTCCTCTCTCATTACATGTCCCATTGCTGCGGACGGGGTCGGCCATCTCATCAAAATATGTGTATGGGGGGTCTAATGGTGCCAACACGGCATGTGATGTAGCTTGCAATTCCTTATATGTACTTGAACTTTCTGTTGGAATGTTGTCAGTGATACGTTTTTTACTATTTCCTTCCGGGGAATCCTTATTGCTTCTATTTCTTTTAAATTTGCCCCGAGGTTTCTGCATAGATTTAGCTCCTTCATTGGAGTTGGGCATGGCTTTAGATTTAGTGGTATTTCTTGTAGCGGGATGCACTTTCCCACTAGTATTATTATAAGATGGTATATTCGTATTCCATTTGTATGCCCGTCCTTCTGAGAAGGCAAACTTGTCCCTCCAATATTTGGCCTCCTTCTTGCCCAAAATGCTCTTATTGTGGAAAGATAAATCAGCACGGAGTTTAGTCCGGGATTCCACAAATAGAGCATGAGAGGCAAACGGTTGTAAGGCCTTTTCTAGGATACAAATCTCCTTGTCTAGGAGTGCAATTTGCCTGGTATACTCTTTGGTGAGGATAACCATCATTTGCTGTGAGCAAGCATTCAAGTTTGCCTCCCATTCAGTTTTACATTCACTACTAATTGAATCTACATTGGGAAAGATTTGGACCCGAAGGCCCAAAGGGTTAATTTTCTCCTTGTTGTATCTATCAAAAGATTTTATGTGCCAGAACAGTGCTGATTTTTTCTCAAGTAATTTCATCAATTTAAAAGTGAGAGTGGTAATCTCTGTGTCAGCTCGATCGTTCTTCTCAAACTCAGTTTCATACCCTAACATCAAAGTGTCCCATTCATGACCTTGAAACATATTCATATTCACTGTGGACATATTGTGTACATAAACAGAGTATATATATATACACCTCAATCACATCAAAATACTACTAAGTCAAGCTCATGTTTAAACCCTTGAGTGTTCGATTGCGGGGGAGGGAAGATCAAGGAAAGAAAAAGGAGTATGAAAGAAGAGTGAATAAGAAAGAAAAAGAAATGGAGAAAAGAGAAGAAAGACGAGAGAAGAAAAAGGGTGTTTAACCACCTAGTTTGAATAGTATTGGAAAGAACACACTGCTGACAAGAGCAAGAAGGGTGCTGCTCACCCCTATAAATCAGAAAAAATAAAACAAATTCCCCCACCAACGGGATTTTTAGGCAGCAATAAACAATAAGCGTAGCATACTATATAAAAAAGATTACTTTATTGTGTGGTAAAAACATGAGCTTCACCCAGGTATTTAAAATAAAAAGATATAAATAGAACCAAGCTTGTACATACAAAAATTACAATGACAATTGGGCATACACTAAGCAGACCTAACTATAAATATACTGTATAAGATTAGTAACAGCAAAAATAAATTTATAGTTCTGACGCGTTTCAACCACTAGGGTCTTCTTCAGAGATAGTCTGTTGATAGAGAGACAAGATACAACTTAATTAATCTATCGAATAGGATTAGTATTAAACATATTCTAGATTTGTTAGTGTAATTACCCAGTATGGTATTGCCGAGAGGTTCATACAAATTATAGTGCTTAATGGTGGAGTTTACCCAGGTTCATGCTTAGACGTCCTTCACAAGTTACAAAAGATATATGGTCCATGCATCTCGCTACAGAATCCAGCAGTGGGGTGAGGGTCGGAAGCCCAGAGGCGCGGCTCACGAGCGGTCACACGACAAAACCCCATGCCCCACAAAGGTTGTAGGGAATAGGTGCAAGCGTAGGCAGCCTGCCTGTATGGTAAGTCACGCCTGTGATGAAAATCCCAACATAATCGCAATTAGACATATATATTTTTATATTTGTTTTTTATATTCTATATTATATATATATAGACCCACATATGGGGTATGAAGATATCTTATATATGATTTGTGTGCATATAAAGGGAATATCCCCAGATATCTGTATTCACATCCAAGAAAAAAAAAAAAAAAAAAAAAAAAAAAAAAAAAGAGAAAGGGGGGGGGGGGGGGGGGAAAGGGGAGGGAAGGGGGGGAAAGAAAAACAAAACTAAAAAACCAAACACGTATTAAAAAGAAAGAACAGAAACAACAAACGTGGTTGAAATCAAAAGAAAACAAACGTGAGATGACATATGGTAGGAATAATGTGTGTGATAACAACCCGATATTCAGTGACTGGAGTGAATGAGTGAGTGAATGATGTGCAGGTGAAGTGAATAATGAGGTGAGAAGTGTGGGTGTTGGTGTGATGAAAAGAATTAGAGGGATAACATATTAGGAAATCAGAGTGACAATGGGAAGAGTGCATAGGGGTGCTAGTGACGGATAGAGGTAAAAATGAAAATGCATGGAAATGCTAATGTTGAACTGGTGAGAGGTGACAAAAAAAAAAAAAAAAAAAAAAACATTCAGATGTGATAAACCATGTTTATACTGAAAGTGATAACAGTTACCTGGATAGCTGGGCTGAACAAAAGATTCCCAAAATGGAAAAGGGGAGACAGTAGCTGGGAAACTATCCCGGGAAGAGTGCCAGATACGGTCAATAACTCCTAGTCCATAGGGGCACCCCCATCTGAGAATGAATAGAATGACAAAACGAGCTAGCTGTTAGAAAAGCTAGTTTTTCAGAAGTTTATTTAAGTAAAATGGGGGCATGTCAGCCAGGTTAGCAAATAGTCAAACTTACCAACCAGGGATTCAAAGGTACGAGAGTCCTTGTTTGTGTACAGGAGCTGATGTTTGCTGCCAAGTGTACTGTGTTATATAGTGCCCCGGGATTGCATCACAGGCATGGCCGCCCACCCATTGGCTGGTACCGCCTATTATTGCTTGGCCGCCTAAACAGGTCGACCTCGTGTGAACGCCCCGGCGTCCCGGAAGGTCGTAAAGCGACCCCGAAACGACGTCACTTCCGACGCAAATGCACGACGTGATTGCGTCACGTCCGTCCGTACGAAGGGTCAGACGAACGTGAGGCACGTCCGGAAGTGTTCAGGGACGACACCGACAAGGAAATACGTGTCACCATTGGCTGGGCGGGACCAGCCCGCACCAGTCATATAAGGAGACATCTGTGGAGAGAGCCCTGCATGTGCACAGACAGGGGTCCCTCCTACCCTTGTCGGGGAGTCGCGCAAAAGAGGCAAACAGCCCCCCACACACCACCTCCTCCACATAAAAGCGGAAGGGCATTGGAAGCAATGTGCGGAGGGACCATAAAAGTGGGGGACAAGCATAAACCCGGGTCAGGTCAATGTGGGGATATGTCGCTACTGTCCAATACCTCCCCTAGCCCCCAGAACAGGGATGGGGTGAAGGTGTGTGGGTAAAAGGCGGGGAGGGGAAAAAAAAAAAAAAAAAAAGGGGGGGGGGAGAGGGACAGGCGACCGATCCCAACACACCATTAGCTAAAAGAAGCCATTTGCTTAACCAAAGACAAGAATAAAATAACATCTTTTTCAGATTATTACATATACACATATAGCATGCATGTCCCGACGTGCAAACGCACGTCTTTATTCAAGGACAGACAGAGTAAATATATAGCTAAGAGAATATATACAAACAGCAAAAATGAAGTGATAACATAATTATACAATGAATCACAGAAGAATATGGTGTTCAATTGCGAACACTATACCATGGTACCCTGTTTAGTTGTAATCATAATAATTAGAGATTATCAACAATTTATGAGAGGGGCATGGTCAGGGGGTGTTCCTAGACACTTACTAAAGAGTTAGAGAGGAGAAAAAGAGGGAACATAGAGGAGAACAAGGCTGCATCTATTAACTTGTAGAATTTGTTGTAAAAAGTCTGTATTAATGTACTCGGGATAGTCCTATACCATTCTTTGTTGTCTAGAATCTCTTGGCACATGCGTACATAATTTGAGTTGTCCATAAGGACAACATTGCCCCCCTTGTCAGAGGGTTTTATTATGATGTTGACGTTATTTGTCAGCATGTGAAGAGCTTTTATTTCTTCTACATTTAAGTTGTTAGGGTGAGATTTCCTAGATGGCAATTTGCGGATATCCCTAGATACTTGTTTAACAAATGTATCAATATTTGAGTTTAGACTAAGAGGTGGAAATTTACCTGAGGGTTTTTTGACCATAGACCCAGGGATGTTGGGGGGTTCATTCGTTGTATCCAATAGCATATCCAGATCTATCTGGTCTATGAGGTCCAGAGTATTGTTTTCCTCGTATAGAAGTGTCAGATCTCTCAAGGCCTTGAATTCTCTCATACTGAGTTTAGGGTAATCAATGGCATTGATATCAGTAGCATTCCTAGTGTGCAGGCTCTTTAGCAACAGCCTGCGTGCAAAGAGTTGTATGTCTGTGATAGTCCCAAAGGGATCACAGTTTTCTTGTGGGCAAAATGTTAAACCACGCGCCAGAACCGCAGTTTCCACTGGTGATAGCGCGTAGGACGAAAGGTTGATCACACTGAAGGATTCGCTTGGATCCGTGTGACAAATGCGTCCAAGTTTCCTACTCCCTTGTTTAGTCGGGGTGAGGGAAATCCCCGCTTCGGGTTTAAAGAGTTCTGACCAGTTTCCAAATCGGATACATGGTTTTCCCTATTCTTGCCACTGCTTGTCCCATTAGTATTGGTGACGTCAGCCTGCTGGCTAACTTCCATAGATGATAGCATGATTTCCCTTCCTCTCTCATTACATGTCCCATTGCTGCGGACGGGGTCGGCCATCTCATCAAAATATGTGTATGGGGGGTCTAATGGTGCCAACACGGCATGTGATGTAGCTTGCAATTCCTTATATGTACTTGAACTTTCTGTTGGAATGTTGTCAGTGATACGTTTTTTACTATTTCCTTCCGGGGAATCCTTATTGCTTCTATTTCTTTTAAATTTGCCCCGAGGTTTCTGCATAGATTTAGCTCCTTCATTGGAGTTGGGCATGGCTTTAGATTTAGTGGTATTTCTTGTAGCGGGATGCACTTTCCCACTAGTATTATTATAAGATGGTATATTCGTATTCCATTTGTATGCCCGTCCTTCTGAGAAGGCAAACTTGTCCCTCCAATATTTGGCCTCCTTCTTGCCCAAAATGCTCTTATTGTGGAAAGATAAATCAGCACGGAGTTTAGTCCGGGATTCCACAAATAGAGCATGAGAGGCAAACGGTTGTAAGGCCTTTTCTAGGATACAAATCTCCTTGTCTAGGAGTGCAATTTGCCTGGTATACTCTTTGGTGAGGATAACCATCATTTGCTGTGAGCAAGCATTCAAGTTTGCCTCCCATTCAGTTTTACATTCACTACTAATTGAATCTACATTGGGAAAGATTTGGACCCGAAGGCCCAAAGGGTTAATTTTCTCCTTGTTGTATCTATCAAAAGATTTTATGTGCCAGAACAGTGCTGATTTTTTCTCAAGTAATTTCATCAATTTAAAAGTGAGAGTGGTAATCTCTGTGTCAGCTCGATCGTTCTTCTCAAACTCAGTTTCATACCCTAACATCAAAGTGTCCCATTCATGACCTTGAAACATATTCATATTCACTGTGGACATATTGTGTACATAAACAGAGTATATATATATACACCTCAATCACATCAAAATACTACTAAGTCAAGCTCATGTTTAAACCCTTGAGTGTTCGATTGCGGGGGAGGGAAGATCAAGGAAAGAAAAAGGAGTATGAAAGAAGAGTGAATAAGAAAGAAAAAGAAATGGAGAAAAGAGAAGAAAGACGAGAGAAGAAAAAGGGTGTTTAACCACCTAGTTTGAATAGTATTGGAAAGAACACACTGCTGACAAGAGCAAGAAGGGTGCTGCTCACCCCTATAAATCAGAAAAAATAAAACAAATTCCCCCACCAACGGGATTTTTAGGCAGCAATAAACAATAAGCGTAGCATACTATATAAAAAAGATTACTTTATTGTGTGGTAAAAACATGAGCTTCACCCAGGTATTTAAAATAAAAAGATATAAATAGAACCAAGCTTGTACATACAAAAATTACAATGACAATTGGGCATACACTAAGCAGACCTAACTATAAATATACTGTATAAGATTAGTAACAGCAAAAATAAATTTATAGTTCTGACGCGTTTCAACCACTAGGGTCTTCTTCACCCCTGGGTCTATGGTCAAAAAACCCTCAGGTAAATTTCCACCTCTAAGTCTAAACTCAAATATTGATACATTTGTTAAACAAGTATCTAGGGATATCCGCAAATTGCCATCTAGGAAATCTCACCCTAACAACTTAAATGTAGAAGAAATAAAAGCTCTTCACATGCTGACAAACAACGTCAACATCACAATAAAACCCTCTGACAAGGGGGGCAATGTTGTCCTTATGGACAACTCAAATTATGTACGCATGTGCCAAGAGATTCTAGACAACAAAGAATGGTATAGGACTATCCCGAGTACATTAATACAGACTTTTTACAATAAATTCTACAAGTTAATAGATGCAGCCTTGGCTCAGGGTGGCATCACAAAGGACCAACATGCCTTTATTGGAATTAAATACCCTAAGGCTGCCACCTTCTATAGTTTACCAAAGATCCATAAATGCCAAACAAGACCTCCTGGCCGGCCGATCGTTTCAGGGAAAGGGGGAATAACTGAAAATCTCAGTAAAGTCATTGATTCATTTCTACAGCCATTTGTTTTGAGTATGCCCTCATATGTGAAGGATACAACGCATCTACTACAAACCATTGAGAACCATACCTTAACTGCTAACTCCATCTTAGTGGCAATTGATGTGGAGGCACTGTATAGCTCGATCCCACATGAGAAGGGGATCAAGGCTATACAAAATCTACTCCAACTAAGTGGGAGATATAAATTCGAAGTCAACGAATTTATAGTGGACGGACTTGATTACATCCTACATCACAACTTCTTCCTATTCAATGACTCCCACTACCTCCAGGTGCAGGGCGTGGCCATGGGCACTTGTTGTGCCCCGGCCTACGCCAACCTGTACCTGGGGGAGTGGGAGAAGTCCCTCCTGGATGACGAGGGCCTCCTCGAATACACGCGCCACATTGCTATGTGGCGGCGGAATATCGATGACGTCCTCGTCATCTGGGAGGGATCGGAGGCTGCCCTGTTGGAATTTATGTCCCGCATGAATATAAACACATATAACCTCAAGTTTACTGTGACATATGACACTCAGAGCATTACGTTCTTAGATGTCACTATAGGACGCACCCCAGATAATTCCATTTTCACCTCTCTATACCGAAAAAGCACTGCCGGCAACACGGTATTGCACGCAGATAGCTTTCACCCTGTGGCCCTAAAACGGTCTATACCCTACGGCCAATATCTCCGCCTCCGCAGAAACTGTTCTAATGACAGTCTCTTTAAAGAAGAGGCACAGAAACTTCAGACTAGATTCCTTGCGCGAGGATATAGTCGCTCCTGCCTTCGCAGGGCTTACAACAAAGTTGCAGTGTTACCACGCAGGGACCTCTTGTTCTCTAAAAAGGAACGCAGTGACCCTACAGCGGACCCACTGAGGATCATTATGCGCTTCAGTAAACAACACAATATTATTTTGGGTATTATCCAAAAACATTGGTCGGTCTTAAAAGACGATCCTAAGATCGGCTGTCTGGTTCCAGCACGCCCCCTTATCTCTTTCAAAAGGGCCTCTTCACTATACGATAAACTGGTGCAGAGCGAATATAGGAATGAGAACAAAAGGTCCAAACACTGCTCAGTTCTCGGCTCCTTCCCCTGCAATCACTGCTCATGTTGTAAATATATTAGACGTGATAAAACCTTCTGTCTACCAAACGGTGCCAACTTTCGACCCACACACTTCGTGAATTGTCAGACACGGGGTGTGGTTTACTTCTTAGAATGCGAGTGTGGGGCGTACTACGTAGGCAAAACAAAACAGGAATTCCATCGCCGAATGTCTAAACATGTGTACAGCATGGAAATTGGCAACTATTACCTGCCGATTGGACGTCACGTTGTGCAAATACACAACTATAGAATGCCTAAGTTTACATTTACTGCCCTGGACCGTATACACATACCTGCTCGGGGGGGCGACTGGAATAAGACCCTATTACAACGGGAACAGAGGTGGATACATAAATTGGATGCCACCTCTTTCCCAGGCCTGAACGAATCGGTCTCTTTTGCTCCCTTTCTAAAGGGGTTCTCCTCAGGGAGGACACAGTAGAAACCGGGTGTACCTGCCCCCTTTCTTTGTGAGCCCGTTCTCCCTTATGTTCCCTCTTTTTCTCCTCTCTAACTCTTTAGTAAGTGCCTAGGAACACCCCCTGACCATGCCCCTCTCATAAATTGTTGATAATCTCTAATTATTATGATTACAACTAAACAGGGTACCATGGTATAGTGTTCGCAATTGAACACCATATTCTTCTGTGATTCATTGTATAATTATGTTATCACTTCATTTTTGCTGTTTGTATATATTCTCTTAGCTATATATTTACTCTGTCTGTCCTTGAATAAAGACGTGCGTTTGCACGTCGGGACATGCATGCTATATGTGTATATGTAATAATCTGAAAAAGATGTTATTTTATTCTTGTCTTTGGTTAAGCAAATGGCTTCTTTTAGCTAATGGTGTGTTGGGATCGGTCGCCTGTCCCTTCCCCCCCCCCCCCCCCCCCTTTTTTTTTTTTTTTTCCCCTCCCCGCCTTCTACCCACACACCTTCACCCCATCCCTGTTCTGGGGGCCAGGGGAGGTATTGGACAGTAGCGACATATCCCCACATTGACCTGACCCGGGTTTATGCTTGTCCCCCACTTTTATGGTCCCTCCGCACATTGCTTCCAATGCCCTTCCGCTTTTATGTGGAGGAGGTGGTGTGTGGGGGGCTGTTTGCCTCTTTTGCGCGACTCCCCGACAAGGGTAGGAGGGACCCCTGTCTGTGCACATGCAGGGCTCTCTCCACAGATGTCTCACTATATGACTGGTGCGGGCTGGTCCCGCCCAGCCATTGGAGACACGTATTTCCTTGTCGGTGGCGTCCCTGAACACTTCCGGACGTGCCTCACGTTCGTCTGACCCTTCGTACGGACGGACGTGACGCAATCACGTCGTGCATTTGCGTCGGAAGTGACGTCGTCTCGGGGTCGCTTTACGACCTTCCGGGACGCCGGGGCGTTCACACGAGGTCGACCTGTTTAGGCGGCCAAGCAATAATAGGCGGTACCAGCCAATGGGTGGGCGGCCATGCCTGTGATGCAATCCCGGGGCACTATATAACACAGTACACTTGGCAGCAAACATCAGCTCCTGTACACAAACAAGGACTCTCGTATCTTTGAATCCCTGGTTGGTAAGTTTGACTATTTGCTAACCTGGCTGACATGCCCCCATTTTATTTAAATAAACTTCTGAAAAACTAGCTTCTCTAACAGCTAGCTCGCTTTATCATTTTATTCATTCTTAGATGGGGGTGCCCCTATGGACTAGGAGTTATTGACCGTATCTGGCACTCTTCCCGGGATAGTTTCCCAGCTACTGTCTCCCCTTTTCCATTTTGGGAATCTTTTGTTCAGCCCAGCTATCCAGGTAACTGTTATCACTTTCAGTATAAACATGGTTTATCACATCTGAATGGTTTTTTTTTTTTTTTTTTTTTTTTTTTGTCACCTCTCACTAGTTCAACATTAGCATTTCCATGCATTTTCATTTTTACCTTTATCCGTCACTAGCACCCCTATGCACTCTTCCCATTGTCACTTTGATTTCCTAATATGTTATCCCTCTAATTCTTTTCATCACACCAACACCCACACTTCTCACCTCATTATTCACTTCACCTGCACATCATTCACTCACTCATTCACTCCAGTCACCCAATATCGGGTTGTCATCACACACACTATTCCTACCACATGTCATCTCACGTTTGTTTTCTTTTGATTTCAACCACGTTTGTTGTTTCTGTTCCTTCTTTTTAATACGTGTCTGGCTTTTGAGTTTTGTTTTTCTTTCCCCCCCTTCCCTCCCCTTCCCCCCCCCCCCCCCCTTTTTTTTTTTTTTTCTTTTTTTTTTTTTTTTGGATGTGAATACAGATATCTGGGGATATTCCCTTTATATGCACACAAATCATATATAAGATATCTCCATACCCCATATGTGGGTCTATATATATATAATATAGAATATAAAAAACAAATATAAAAATATATATGTCTAATTGCGATTATGTTGGGATTTTCATCACAGGCGTGACTTACCATACAGGCAGGCTGCCTACGCTTGCACCTATTCCCTACAACCTTTGTGGGGCATAGGGTTTTGTCGTGTGACCGCTCGTGAGCCGCGCCTCTGGGCTTCCGACCCTCACCCCACTGCTGGATTCTGTGGCGAGATGCATGGACCATATATCTTTTGTAACTTGTGAAGGACGTCTAAGCATGAACCTGGGTAAACTCCACCATTAAGCACTATAATTTGTATGAACCTCTCGGCAATACCATACTGGGTAATTACACTAACAAATCTAGAATATGTTTAATACTAATCCTATTCGATAGATTTATTAAGTTGTATCTTGTCTCTCTATCAACAGACTATCTCTGAAGAAGACCCTAGTGGTTGAAACGCGTTAGAACTATAAATTTATTTTTGCTGTTACTAATCTTATACAGTATATTTATAGTTAGGTCTGCTTAGTGTATGCCCAATTGTCATTGTAATTTTTGTATGTACAAGCTTGGTTCTATTTATATCTTTTTATTTTAAATACCTGGGTGAAGCTCATGTTTTTACCACACAATAAAGTAATCTTTTTTATATAGTATGCTACGCTTATTGTTTATTGCTGCCTAAAAATCCCGTTGGTGGGGGAATTCGTTTTATTTTTCTAACTTTTGTGCAAACCAATCAATGAACGCTTATTGTGATTTATTTTTTTTTACCAAAAATATGTAGAAGAATACGTATCGCCCTAAACTGAGGGGAAAAAAAAATTATATATTTTTGGGGGATATTATAGCAAAAATAAATAATTTTTTTTTTTTTCAAAATTGTTATCATTTTGTTATTAGCACAAAAAATAAAAACTGCATAGGTGATCAAATACCACCAAAACAAAGCTCTATTTGTGGGGGAAAAAGGACTTTCATTTTGTTTGGGAGCCACATCGCACGACCGCGTAATTGTCAGTTAAAGCGACGCAGTGCTGAATCGCAAAAAACTTTCTGGTCTTTTGCCAGCCAAATGGTCCGGGGCTTAAGTGGTTAAACTGCACCTGATTATCTTTACAGTTATCTGTTTAATCTCTCACCTAATAAGTTATTTTAAAATGTTTGTTCATATTCACCCATGTGAATGTAGCCTGACAGTGGATTCCTGTGGCAGGAAACCCGTGCAAACGAATGACAGGCTGACAGTGGCTTCACTTGTCTGCATGTAATCCCACATGGAGCAACCTGTAGGCAGGGACAAAATGATTGCAGAAGAAGACAGTGAGAAGATAGCTATAGCATCCACTAGCGATAATCGCAAAATAATCCGGCAGGCTAGTTGTACCCAAGTTGATGGAACGATCAATTTGATACATTCAGCATGCCCATTATTGGTTTGAATCTTGGCTGGTTCTTGCCGAACCGGCCGAGATTCGAACTGTGTATGGCCAGCCTTACTCAACATAGTCTCATACAAAAAAAATAAAATAAAAAAAGCAAAGAAAGGACAGACCCATAAGTCCCATATTCTAAAGATGTTTTTTGTGAGTGCAAGTTCTTGTTGGTCCTAGTAATCTGTGTTTTGGGGGTATCCAAATTTACTTTCCTAGTCGTGTCTCTGCAGAGCTGTGTTCTATTGCCACCCATCTCTTTTCATTATCTAATTTTGTCCACTCCACCACCTGTGCTAATACTATAGATTCATAATATTTCTTAAAATCCAGTACCTTTAAACCTCCCCTCTCTTACCTTTAAGGCTATTCTAGGCTTCTTATTTTTCCAAATGAGCTTGGTTATTAAATGTTTAATGGTATTGAAATCAATTGGAGGGATATATATCGGTAACATCTGTAACTTGTATAATATTTTTGGTTGTATGATCATCTTGAGGGCATTTATCTGGCCAAACCAGGACAATGGTTTCATCATTATTTTTTTCGTGTCTTCTCTTACTTCATCCAGTAGGGAGATATAGTTTATCTCATAGATTTTCTTTAATGAGGCTGCCAACTTTATACCTAGATATTTAATTTCCTTCTTCCATAGGAAGGGAAATTCACCCTTAATATCCTGTTCTTCCCTATTGCTCGTGTTGACATTTAACACCTCTGTTTTCTTTGAGTTTATTTTAAAGTTTGATAAAGCTCCATACTGCTCGATACTCTTTACCAAATTTGGCATTGAGATTCTAGGTTTCGTCACATAAAATAGAACATCGTCCGCAAATGCGTCTCTTCCCCGAGCTCAATTCCTCCTATATCAGGATTTTTCCTCACTGTCTCCAACAGTGGTTCTAAAGTCAACATGAACAGTATGGGTGAAAGTGGGCAGCCCTGTCTAGTCCCATTGTACATCCTGAAGGGGTCAGACAAATTGCCGTTTACCCTTACCACTGCCATTGGACACTCGTAAAGTGTCTTTATCCAACTCAGGGTTCGGGTACCAAATCCCATTTCTTTCAGCGTGCCCAACATGAATCCCCAGTCTACTCGGTCAAAAGCTTTTTCTGCGTCTATTGACAGAAGTAGACTGGGGATTCTGCTCTCTTGGGCTTTCTGGAGAAGCAATAGTGTCCTCACTCCATTATCCCTTCCCTCTCGGCCCCCCACAAACCCCACTTGGTCTGGGTGGACCAAGTTCGGGACTAATTTTATGTCAGTATTTAACAATGAAATTGGTCTATAGTTTGAACATATCAAACCCTTGCTCCCTTCTTTCAATATTATAGAAATGATTGCTAGAGAGGCTTCCTTACCCAAACCATATTTTATACCCAGGCCATTAAAATATGCACATAACCTTGGTGACAATATTTCCCCAAATTTCTTAAAGCATTCTATTATATAGCCATCCGGGCCCGGGCTTTTCCCTCCTGTAGTTTCTTTTATTGCTTGGTTTACTTCAGACACTGTTATAGGGGACTCCAATTCCTGTGCTATTTCCTGTGATAATCTAGGGACCTTGGCGTTTATTATATATTATTTAGTTAAAATAAAACAAATTCCCCCACCAACGGGATTTTTAGGCAGCAATAAACAATAAGCGTAGCATACTATATAAAAAAGATTACTTTATTGTGTGGTAAAAACATGAGCTTCACCCAGGTATTTAAAATAAAAAGATATAAATAGAACCAAGCTTGTACATACAAAAATTACAATGACAATTGGGCATACACTAAGCAGACCTAACTATAAATATACTGTATAAGATTAGTAACAGCAAAAATAAATTTATAGTTCTAACGCGTTTCAACCACTAGGGTCTTCTTCAGAGATAGTCTGTTGATAGAGAGACAAGATACAACTTAATTAATCTATCGAATAGGATTAGTATTAAACATATTCTAGATTTGTTAGTGTAATTACCCAGTATGGTATTGCCGAGAGGTTCATACAAATTATAGTGCTTAATGGTGGAGTTTACCCACATAGGGACCTTGGCGTTTATTATATATTATTTAGTTTTCCCCTTTCTGATGTTCTCTTGTTGTTCTGTCTCCTTTTTTCTGACCCAATATAATTGCTCATAGTATTCTCTAAATACTTCCGCTATATCTTTAGCCTTATACTTGATCTCATTATTTTTATCTAGTATTTTCTCAATATAATTTTTTGCTTTCTTTTTCCTCAGTATCCTAGCTAAGCTCTTGCCATTTTTATTTCCCAACACATATCGCTCTTTCGCTATTTTATGATATTCACTCCTTACTTCTTGCTCTATTATTTCCTCTAGCTCTAATTTTTTAATAGCTAAATTCCGTTGTAACACCTGTATCTGTCCTTTTCCATTTTGTTTCTCTATTTTGTGTTTTAATTCTAATCTTCTAATTTCTTCTCTTAATTCCTTTACCTTATTATTCCTTTCTTTTTTTCTTCTTGCCCCAAGGGAAATATATATTCCTCTTATGTAAGCCTTATGGGCCTCCCATAGTATGTTCTCCGCCATCTCATCCTTCCCATTTGAGGCAAAAAAATAATTCCAACTCCTTTCTTATTATTTCCTCTTCTTCTACAACTAATAAATCTTTATTGAGTTTCCAGGTAAACGGGGGTTTCTTTACCTCTGGGATTTTAATTCTCATAATTATGGGTGCGTGGTCTGACAGGGTCCTAATTCCGATGTCCGTATCCACCACTTCCTCCAATAGCTGGTGTTCCACCTTCCAATAATCTATCCTGGTGTACGCCCCATGCACAGGGGAGTAGATCGAATAATCTAGTTTCTTCGGGTATTGCATCCTCGACACATCTATCAGCTGAAACTCCGCCATCTGTTGTTTAATTCCATTCCGCTGTCCGTTCCCCGTCTCCTGTGCATGGGACGAACTATCCAGTCTCGGGTTCATCGGAAAATGTAGGTCTCCTGCCACAATCACCCTCCCCTCCTTAAAATCCCAGTTTTTTCCCAGTATCTTTCTCAGATATATTATTGGGTTCTTGTTTGGGCTATATATATTTGCCAAGGTATATTTTATTCCCCATAATTTCCCTTTTAAAAACAGGAACCTCCCATCCGGGTCTCCCATCCTACCCTCTACCTTGAATTGTATATCCCTGCCCAGCCCCACCGCTACCCCCTTTCTTCTACTTGAAATTGAATCTCCATAGAACCATGTTGGGTACCTTGGGGAATACAGTCTTATTTTACTTTCATGAGTTAAGTGCGTTTCCTGTAAGAACACAACCTCTGCATTAAGTTGCTCCAATTCTCTCAATATCTTAAACCGTTTGTTTGCTGCGTTCAGGCCCCTCACATTATACGACACACAATTTACTATTATCATACTAGAACCCGGATAATGCCCTTTTTACATGAGGTCTTGAGCTATAGGTTATTCTCCTCCCTCACTTTTAATCAAGTTTTCCATTCTCTCAAACATTGCTAACATATCCAGTTTAGTGGGCATTAGGGATTCACTTCTCAGGTCTCTGTGATTTCCATCTCTATTCCCATGCTCTCCTGCATCTTCTCTCCTTAGGCCCCCTTTAATTTAGCTGCCTCTTTTCTTGCACCTTCAGTTGTCTGGGCTGTTTTTTTTCCATACTTGGGCTTCTGGTGTTCCCTTCTTTAGTTAGATATTTCTGAATTGAACTTGCGTTTGTACTCGAGTTTAAGCTCTCTCTGGGGGTTTTGGGTTCTGTTACTTTTTGGGATCGACCTTTCATTTTCCTTTTGGGCTTGCACCCCCTCTTGCTTTCTCCTCTTGCCTCCCCAAATAATTGACTCTCAGGGATGTATAGTATCTTTCCTCCTTCCCCTCCCCCTTTCGTTGTTTTTTGTTATTTACAGAAAAGAGCCTCTCTTCCATGGGACCGAGCCATCTCTTTAAAAGTCGAGGGAACCTGTACCTTATATTTGTGCAGGGATTTTTGCGCAGGCATAATATAATGCATGTGTCTGTACTCAGGTTACACATATATGTCTTAAGTCGCAATACTTATCTCATGCAATATACAACTTTAAGCCATCTCTTTTAAACCGTTGATATATGTTTAGTGGAAGGTGCTTCAGGGGAGCCTTTCCCCATCAATCAGTTGTCAACTAATTATCCACTCCTTTCACTTCCGTCTTTTACACATGTACTTTAAGAAAGATAGCAATAATGTAAACCTTTTTTTATCCTGGATATGGTTTAATAACAGTTCATAGCAGTTAATAACAGTTCCTTTTACCCCACAGGTTCCATAACTTTATGCATTCATATCTGTGCATATCGGCACATTAACTGTAAAGACATTATCTTTCTCTCTGCATTCCTTTAGGTAAAAAAACAAACAAAAAAAACCTTCCTTTACCTCACTGACCATGTCCCAACAGCCCGTTCTGTCCCATCGGTTGATGAATGGTTAATGAATGGTCCTGTCTGACTGTCACCAACAGACATAGCCTATGGAGCTCATCCGGGGGGGGGACACAGGACGCAGGAGGCAGGAGGCAGGGCAGAGAGGGGGGCGGGAGGTCTCTCTGCAGTCACCGCAGTTCACTGTCCCATTCAGCTTCTCTCATCCAGGGAGGGGGGGGAGGGGGCCTGCTCTCACCAGCCTACTCTCACCAGCCACCGTCCGTCCCACTTGTGGTGCTCCTCTCGTCCAGAGGGGGCGCTCTCACCCGCCTCCACCGCTCGCCGTCCTAGCTGAGGTTCACTCCGTGCGGGGGGGGGTAGATCGTCTTAGTGGGGGGGGGGGGCTTAGGTTTCTGACCTAGCAGCCCGGGGCAATACAACACACGTCCACCCAGACAGCTGTCCAGGTGGCACAGAATCCCAATCACCTGACTTCCCCGCAAATAAATAGGTTCTCCCAGCAGGCCAAGGGACCCAAGAAAATCCCTGCCCATTGGCCGAGACATCCCATTCATTCCTAATCTGTCCTTCCAATGCCCTTGTTTTATCTAATGTCACCAGATACCTGGCCATCTAGCGACAGAAGAGAGAAGTGCAGCAATTCCAGAATTAGGGCGAAATCAATTGACCTCCTAGCAATTGGCCAAGGCAACTATCTCTTGGCAAATACATTTAATAGAAACCCTGCCTAAGCATCAGGGTGCTACACCATTATGTCCAAACAAAAGAACTCGCTGCTCCAGGTGAGACAGGAAGCCTAATGGTATCACAGTTGCCCGCCTTAGCTCGCCTCCGCATACGATCAACACTGAAAATATGGCTGCACTCCAAGATCCATCAAAATTTTTATTTAATAAACGAACATTCCAAGTATTACAGACAGTTCAACTGGTAGACGCGTTTCACACACTAACAGGGGCGCTTATTCATTACGAGTTATTAGTAATAATGAATAAGAGCACCTGTTAGTAAGTGAAACGCATTTACCATTTGAACTGTCTATAACACTTGGGATGTTTGTTTATTAAATAAGAATTTTGATGGATCTTGGAGTGCAGCCATTACTTCAGTGTTGCTACATCATTATTGTTGAAAGTGAAAGTAAAGGAAAATCCCAAAATTTTGGGTTGTCCCCAGAAAAGTAATAGAGGAGAAATCTTCCAATTGGGACACTAGTTCTGGTGACCTGGGGGTCCACAAGGAATTCCCTTAATTTGCAGGGACTTCCGCTCACTTCCTGTTTGGCTATGGGGCAGGAAGTGAAGGGAAATCTCTACAATGGCACACAGATGGCGAAAAAAATCAGACAGGGACTATAACCCTCCCTTACGCTATCCAAAAGGAAAAAAAAAGTTTTGCCTATAGTTCTACTTAATTAAAACATGCTTAGGTTTTAGAACCACTTTAAAGAAAAAATAACAAATGGTATAAATGAATAAGCGGCATTCCTAAGAAAGCATGACAAACTGGAAAAGCAGATTAAAGTGTATTTAAAAACAAAAGAACAAAATGTAATAAGTTTACTATTCCTTAGGTAAGGTGTCTGTATTTAAAAAAAAAAATGTCATGCTTTTTTCCATTTAGTTTTCCTGGTGATCCTGCAGATAACATGTGGCTAAGCTTACTCCACCACTGTATTTATGGTTGGAGCCAGGGTTGCCAAGCAGACTTTAACCATGTCTGCCTTTTAAAATGACACCTAGTTTAGCAGATCTTGGTCATAAATGACATCACAGCTCTTTCTGTCAGTATGGAGGCTTAAAGTGGTTGTAAACCCTTACAAACCACTTTGACCTACAGGTAAGCCTAGATTAACCACTTCAGCCCCGGACCAATTGTCAGCCTAAGGACCAGAGGCCTTTTTACAATTTCCCACTGCACTGATATAACTGGTAATTGCGCGGTCATGCAATGTTGTACCCAAACTAAATTTGCGTCCTTTTCTTCCCACAAATAGAGCTTTCTTTTGATGGTATTTGATTGCCTCTGCGATTTTTATTTTTTGCGATATAAATGGAAAAAGACCGAAAATTTAGGCCGCGTACACACGCGGGGACTGTTCGCCCAACTTTGTCCGTCAAACAGTTTCGGCAAACAGTCCGCTCAAAATTAGCATGGACGGACATGGCCACACACGACGAACGAACAGTTTGCTGAAACCGTGCGCGATGACGTGAACGGCACGTACGACGGGACGAAAAATACGACGTCCTATACACTGCATTATAACTTTCGGCGTGTAAATCCTTTCTGAGCATGCGCGGAACTTAGTTTGACGCACAAGCCTACACACGAGGGGACTGTTCGCTGAAACAAAGTTTCAGGGGACAGTTTTTCGGAATTTCCGAAAAACCTTGTTCAGCGGACTGTTCGCTGAAACTGTCCGCTGAAAGCCCACACACGAGCGGACTGTTTGCCGAAACACTGTTCAGCGGACAAAGTTGGGCGAACAGTCCCCGCGTGTGTACGCGGCCTTAGAGAAAAAAAGATATTTTCTACTTTTTGTTATAAGAAGAATCGAATAAACTCAATTTTAGTCATACATTTAGGGCAAAATTTATTCAGCCACATGTCTTTAGTAAAAAAAAGTCAATAAGCGTATATTTATTGGTTTGCGCAAAAGTTATAGCGTCTACAAACTAGAGTACATTTTCTGGAATTTACACAGCTTTTAATTTATGACTGCCTATCTCATTTCTTGAGGTTCTAAAATGGCAGGGCAGTACAACCCCCCCCCCCCCAAATGACCCCATTTTGGAAAGTAGACACCCCAAGGAAATTGCTGAGGGGCATGTTGAGCCCATTGAATAATTTTTTTTTGTCCCAAGTGATTGAATAATGACACAAAAAAAAAAAAAGTTTACAAAAAGTTGTCACTAAATGATATATTGCTCACACATGCCATAGTTATATGTGGAATTGCACCCCAAAATATATTCTGCTGCTTTTCCTGAGTACGGGGATACCACATATGTTGGACTTTTTGGGAGTCTAGCCGCGTACGGGACCCCGAAAACCAATCACTTCAGGGTTTCTAAGGGTGCAAATTTTTGATTTCACTCCTCACTACCTATCACAGTTTCGAAGGCCATAAAATTCCAAAATAGCACAAACCCCCCCCCCCCCCCCCCGCCCAAATGACCCCATTTTGGAAAGTAGACACCCCAAGCTATTTACTGAGAGGCATGTTGAGTCCATGAAATATTTTATATTTTGCCACAAGTTGCAGGAATATTACATTTTTTTTTTTTTGCACAAAGTTGTCACTAAATGATATATTGCTCACACATGCTATGGACATAAGTCAAATTACACCCCAAAATAAATTCTGCTGCTTCTTCCGAGTACGGGGATACCACATGTGGGGGACTTTTTGGGAGCCTAGCCAGGTACGGGACCCCGAAAACCAAGCACTGCCTTCAGGATTTAAATATAAAACGCTACCAAAAAAAACTGTTAGCGATCGCAGGGATCCGGCCTGACTCTGTGAACACTGCAGTTATGTGTTTCGTGTTTTGTAAGTGACAGTGATCGAACGATACTGCACTTGGGTGGGCTGGGCGGAGGGGCAAAACGCAGGTGCCAGCAGGTATCTGGGCTGATCCCGCTAACAATGCGTTTTTTTGGAACCTTAAACTGCTGGGGATGCTAGTATAGATCTGATCAGATCAGATATTGATCTGTTCAGATTCTATACCACTACGGGAGGTGTATGCTTTGTGTGTGGGTGTTAGCGGTACTGGCACTAACCTACCGCTGCCTGGGGCGACGCAGACCCTGACCCTAAAACCTAATTGATATCACCTGCCGGGTGATCAGGGGGTTAAACCTTTATTGGGTAATAAATGGTGGGTGCCCTGATGCTATAAAAAGCAAACTAACTAACCAGAGTCACCCGTAACACTTATACGGTGATCACTGGTGAAAGGGTTAACTAGGGGCAATCGGGGGGTTAAAATCTTTATTAGGTAGTATATGGGGGTCCCTGGCGCTATATAAAAACCTGACGGGGAACCTAAATAACTAACTGGCTAACCAGCGTCACCAGTGGCACTTATACGGTGATCGCTGGTGAAAGGGTTAACTAGGGGCAATCAGGGGGTTAAAACCATTATTGGGTAGTATATGGGGGTACCCAGCGCTATAAAAACCTGGCGGTGAACCTAAAAAAATAACTAGCTACCTAGCGGCACCAGTGACACTAATGCAGCGATCATAAAAATGATCGCTTAGTGACACTGGCAAAAGGGGGTGAAAGGGTTAACTAGGGGCAATCAGGGGGTTAAAACCATTATTGGGTAGTATATGTAGGTACCTAGCGCTATAAAAACCTGGCGGTGAACCTAAAAAAATAACTAGCTACCTAGCGGCACCAGTGACACTAATGCATCGATCAGAAAAATGATTGCTTAGTGATACTGGTAAAAGGGGGTGAAAGGGTTAACTAGGGGCAATCAGGGGGTTAAAACCATTATTGGGTAGTATATGGGGGTACCTAGTGCTATAAAAACCTGGCGGTGGACCTAAAAAAATAACTAGCTACCTAGCGGCACCAGTGACACTAATGCAGCGATCAGAAAAAACGATCGCTTAGTGACACTGGCAAAAGGGGGTGAAAAGGTTAACTAGGGGCAATCAGGGGGTTAAACCTTTATTGGGGGGGTAGGGGCCTACCCTGGACCTAACACTAACTGCCCTGACAGTTTTTACTGTCACAACTGACACTAAATGCAGTGATCAGTAAATAAATGATCACTGCAATCAGTGACACTGTGACTGGGAGGGGGGGCGGGGGGCGATCGGGGGGGTCTATCGGAGGGGATTTGTGTGACTATGTGTACCTACATGTCAGTGTAGTGTTTGGTGCACTTACTTTCTGTGTTCACCTCGCAGTCCGGTCAAAAAGACCGCCCCGAGGAGAATGACATCCCTTCCTTCCTGCCTGTGTTTACAATACACAGCAGGGGGAAGCTTCTCATTCGCCGATCCGACCCCCCACCCGCTGGAAGGCAAGCACGTACATGTACGTGCTTGTGCCTGTCGGTGCCATTGCGGGGAATGGGACTAACTGGAGGAGGAGACATATTGCTCTTCCTAATTACTAGTGTAGCGGAGACACTTTGGACAAGGTGTCTGCCATGTACAAATTTAGTTTTTATCTCAGAACAGTAAAGGGGTTCTGAGGTCTGATTGTGTAGGTTTAACTTTGGCATCAGTTTGGCTGGGCTGTGTTAGAGTTCTGCCTGGTCATGTGTACAGTTAGGTACACATGACAAGCCCAGAACCAGGCCTGGTTGGACGTTTGGGTATTAGCGTTCCCCGGAGCTAGGGATGAGCCGAACATCCCCCGGTTCGGTTCGCACCAGAACTTGCGAACGACCCCCGCGTTCGGTACGAACGTTAGAACCCCATTGAAGTCTATGGGACTCGAACGTTCGAATTGGAAAGTGCTAATTTTAATGGCTAATATGCAAGATAGTGTCCTAAAAAGGGTTTGGCGACCTGCCTCCTGCCTCAGGGGACATGGGTCACTGCAAAAAAAAGTTTTAAAAACTACCGTTTTATCGGGAGCACTGATTTTAATGACGATTAAAGTGAAAAAAAAAAGTGAAATATTCCTTTAAATATGGTGCCTGGGGGGTGTCTGTAGTATGCCTGTGAAGTGCCACGTGTTTCCCGTGTTTACAACAGTCCCTGCACAAAATGACATTAAGCGGAAATAACACCATTTAAAACTGCTTGCGGTTTTAATGTTATATCTGGTTCCTGCAATATGGTTGAAAATCATTCAGAAAAATGGCATGGGTAGCCCTCCCTGCCCATTACCAGCCTATTTGGGTCTTGTACGCATATTAAGGGGAACCCTGTACCCATATTAAAAAAAGGAAATACGTGTTGCCCCCAGGCCCTATATACTCAGAACAGCAGTATACAGGCGGTGCAAACAAGACAGGGACTGTGTAGGTTTGTTGTGTTAAGTTGAATCTGTTTGTAATTTTCAACTGGTACATTTTTAAAGTGTAGCTCCAGTCAAAAAAACTATTTTTAAGCTTTTTGGAAAACATAGGGAAGGGTTATCACCCCTGTATAATTTGTTTTGTCGTCCATCTTTTTTCATCTCACTTGCTGTTGTCTCCTTCCGTTTGCAAGTAGGAGATGTTTGTAAATTGGATGTTTGAAAGTAGGGGCCTGCCCTATATGCTCTGCAGAAATGGCGGAACAAGGTGTTGGTTTTGCAACAACATTGTAAGCCCTCAAAGTGACTCTTGGTGGCCGCTGGAGCGCCCTGCTGTGAACGATTATATCAAGAATTGTAATTACATGCCATTGTTGAACAGTGGTAGAAAAATTGACCTTTGGTGGTTGTGGTGCTGGTGCCACAACACTATAAGTCCTCACAGTTACTCTGGGTGGGCACAGGAAGGGGCCCTCCTGTGAAATATTATATCAAGAATTGTAATTACATGTCCCTGTTAAACAGGGGCAGAAAAATTGGGCCTTAGGCACTGGTGCCATCACACGGCAACCTCTGCCATATACTCTAGTTTTTTTGCAGGAATTAGCCCTGCTGCAAAGCATTGCATCAAAAATTGTACTTAAACGCCCCTGTTAAACAGGGGCAGAAAAATTGGGCCTTAGGCACTGGTGCCATCACACTGCAACCTCTGCCATACACTCTAGTTTTATTGCAGGAATTAGCCCTGCTGCAAAGCATTGCATCAAAAATTGTACTTAAACGCCCCTGTTAAACAGGGGCAGAAAAATTGGGCCTTAGGCACTGGTGCCATCACACTGCAACCTCTGCCATATACTCTAGTTTTTTTGCAGGAATTAGCCCTGCTGCAAAGCATTGCATCAAAAATTGTACTTAAACGCCCCTGTTAAACAGGGGCAGAAAAATTGGGCCTTAGGCACTGGTGCCATCACACTGCAACCTCTGCCATATACTCTAGTTTTTTTGCAGGAATTAGCCCTGCTGCAAAGCATTGCATCAAAAATTGTACTTAAACACCCCTGTTAAACAGGGGCAGAAAAATTGGGCCTTAGGCACTGGTGCCATCACACTGCAACCTCTGCCATATACTCTAGTTTTTTTGCAGGAATTAGCCCTGCTGCAAAGCATTGCATCAAAAATTGTACTTAAACACCCCTGTTAAACAGGGGCAGAAAAATTGGGCCTTAGGCACTGGTGCCATCACACTGCAACCTCTGCCATATACTCTAGTTTTTTTGCAGGAATTAGCCCTGCTGCAAAGCATTGCATCAAAAATTGTACTTAAACGCCCCTGTTAAACAGGGGCAGAAAAATTGGGCCTTAGGCACTGGTGCCATCACACTGCAACCTCTGCCATATACTCTAGTTTTTTTGCAGGAATTAGCCCTGCTGCAAAGCATTGCATCAAAAATTGTACTTAAACGCCCCTGTTAAACAGGGGCAGAAAAATTGGGCCTTAGGCACTGGTGCCATCACACTGCAACCTCTGCCATATACTCTAGTTTTTTTGCAGGAATTAGCCCTGCTGCAAAGCATTGCATCAAAAATTGTACTTAAACGCCCCTGTTAAACAGGGGCAGAAAAATTGGGCCTTAGGCACTGGTGCCATCACACTGCAACCTCTGCCATATACTCTAGTTTTTTTGCAGGAATTAGCCCTGCTGCAAAGCATTGCATCAAAAATTGTACTTAAACGCCCCTGTTAAACAGGGGCAGAAAAATTGGGCCTTAGTCACTGGTGCCATCACACTGCAACCTCTGCCATATACTCTAGTTTTTTTGCAGGAATTAGCCCTGCTGCAAAGCATTGCATCAAAAATTGTACTTAAACGCCCCTGTTAAACAGGGGCAGAAAAATTGGGCCTTAGGCACTGGTGCCATCACACTGCAACCTCTGCCATATACTCTAGTTTTTTTGCAGGAATTAGCCCTGCTGCAAAGCATTGCATCAAAAATTTTACTTAAACGCCCCTGTTAAACAGGGGCAGAAAAATTGGGCTGCTGGCATCACCCAGAACCAAAAATGTTCTTCCAACATATCAGCGGAGGAGGAAGAGGATAGACAATCAACATAACAGGACAGTCACTCAGCATCAGCATAGGCAGTCTTGAAGGGATGTGGTATTTCAAAAAAAATTATTCGGTTACATCAGCTTCAGGTGCTTGGTAGCTGTGGGTGATCCAAGACTGATTCATCTTGATGAAGGTCAGTCGATCAACTGATTCGGTGGACAGGCGCACCCTGTGATCGGTAACGAAGCCACCAGCAGCACTGAAGGTGCGTTCCGAAAGAACGCTGGATGCAGGACAGGCCAGTAGCTCAATTGCATACTGTGCAAGCTCTGGCCAGTGATCCATCCTCAAGACCCAGTAAGCCAGAGGATTTTCAGTGGGAAAGGTGTCCAAGTCTGACCTTGCCCCTAGGTATTCCTGCACCATGTAAATTAGACGCTGGCGATGGGTGCTGGAACCAATCATACCTTGGGGCTGCGGACTAAAAAATTGTCTGAAAGCATCAGTCAGACGGCCACCTTCTCCACCGCTCCTTCTGACTGATGCCTCAGCAACACGTTGTCCAGGACCAGGAGTTTGTGACCTCCCAGTCTCTGGGAACGCGTTGCACAGAGCTTTCTGCAAGGCCTCCCGGAGATGTCTCATCCTCTGCTCCCTCTGCGATGGCAAGATAAGGTCGGCAACCTTACCCTTTTACCGTGGATCAAGGAGAGTGGCCAGCCAGTAATGGTCCCTCTCCTTGATCCGAAGAATACGAGGATCCTTCCGCAGGCTTTGCAGGATCAGGGAGGCCATGCAGCGTAGGTTAGCTGAGGCATTCGGTCCGGAGTCCTCTGGGTCACTAAGGACAACATGATCCGCAGCTACCTCCTCCCAGCCACGTACAAGTCCACGTGTTTCTTGGGACTGTAAATCATCGATATAAGACTGCTGCTGCTGATGCTGAGTGCCAGCCTCCACCTACATGCTGACACAATCATCCTCCTCCTCCTCTTCCTCCTCCTCACCCTCTTCCTGTGTGATGGGTGGCACAGCAGGAACACTGTCTGGATAAAGGGGGCCTTGAGAGGCAAGGAAGTCCTCCTCTTCCTGCCTCTGTTCTGCCTCAAGTGCCCTGTCCATTATTCCACGCAGCGTATGCTCCAAGAGGTGGACAAGAGGTATAGTGTCACTGATGCATGCACTGTCACTGCTCACCATCCTTGTGGCCTCCTCAAACGGTGACAGGACAGTGCATGCATCCCTGATCATGCCCCACTGGCGTGGTGAGAAAAAACCAAGCTCTCCTGACCCTGTCCTGGTGCCGTAGTCGCACAGGTACTCATTGATGGCCCTCTGCTGCGTGTGCAGCCGCTGCAGCATGGCCAATGTTGAGTTCCATCTGGTGGGCATGTCACATATAAGGCGGTTCTTGGGCAGGTTCAACTCCTTTTGGAGCTCAGCCAGCCGAGCACAGGCATTAAATGATCGGCGGAAATGCACACAGACTCTCCTGGCCTGTTTCAGGACATCCTGTAAGCCGGGGTACCTGCCCAAGAACCGCTGCACCACCAGGTTAAGGACGTGAGCTACACAGGGCACATGGGTCAGTTGTCCCTGTCGGAGGGCGGAGAGGAGGTTGGTGCCATTGTCGCAAACCACCATTCCTGGCTTAAGCTGGCGTGGCGTCAACCACCTCTCGGCCTGCCCCTGCAGAGCTGACAAAACATCCGCCCCAGTGTGGCTCCTGTCCCCCAAACAAACCAGCGCAAGCACGGCATGGCATCGTTTTGCCTGCGTACTTGCGTAGCCCCTGCAACGCCTACGGAGCACCGCTGGTTCTGAGGACAGAGCACTGGAAGAGGCCATGGAGGAAGAAGAAGAGGAGGGGGTGGAGGAGAGAGGTGTGTCACAACCAATAGTAGCATTTTGGAGGCGTGGTGGCGGAACAACCTCCAATACTACTGCACCTTGTCCTGCATCCTTCCCAGCAGCCAGAAGAGTGACCCAATGGGCCGTGAAAGACAGGTAACGTCCCTGTCCATGCCTGCTGGACCATGAGTCAGCGGTAATATGCACCTTACCGCTGACCGCCCTGTCCAGCGAGGCAAGGACATTGCCTTCCACATGCCGGTAGAGAGCCGGAATTGCCTTCCGTGAGAAAAAGTGGCGTTTGGGGACCTGCCACTGAGGAACCGCACATTGTACAAACTCACGGAAGGGGGCCGAGTCTACCAACTGAAAAGGCAGCAGTTGAAGTGCTAGCAATTTAGCCAAGCTAGCATTCAACCGCTGGGCATGTGGATGGGTGGGAGTAAATTTCTTCCGCCGGTCCAGCAGCTGGGGCAGGGACATTTGTCTGCTATAATCGGACGTGGATGTACCACTAGCAGAGTTCCCGGAAGCACTTGGCTGTGACACACCTAATTCTACACCTTCATTCCTCTCAGAGCAGGTTTCAGAGAGGACTGAAGGTCTACTGGGGTTGGAGATGCCAGCTGATGAGGAGCATGGAGAGGTCCGCTTTGTTCTTTGGTGTGGGTCTTTGAGGTATGCTTGCCAACGAGCTGCATGGCAGGTCAACATATGTCTGGTCAAGCATGTGGTGCCCAAGCGGCTGATGTTTTGGCCACGTGAGATACGCTTGAGACATATGTTGCAAATAGCAGCGGTGCGATCTGATGCACTCGTCTCAAAAAAGGCCCACACCAAAGAACTTTTAGAATAACGCGCAGAGGAAGCGCTCTGCGCAGAGGAAGCGCTCTGCGCAGGCGGAGCTCTGCGGTGTGATTCAGTCGGTGTGCTGCCCCTAAGCTGGCCCCCGGAGGGCATCCTGCCTCGTTGGACATGTGCCTCCTCCTCCTCCTCCTCCTCCTCCCTCCTTCCAGGCACCCACGTGGAGTCAGTGCCCTCATCATCCCCTCCCTCTTCATCGCTGTAGCAAACCTGGCAGTATGCTGCAGCTTGTGGAACATGACTGCCAGATTGCTGTCCTTCTTGAGCATCCCCTCTCTCTGTGCTCACGCTACTGCCTTCCTCTAGCTGAGTGTCATCATCAGAGCCCACCAAACACTGGGCATCCTCCTGGAGCATGTACCCAACACTGTGCTCAAAGAGTTCAGGAGACTCCTCAGGAGGACGTGGTGGGTCTAGGGAAGGAGTCACTGATGATGACATTGAGAGGAGGGACGACGATGTGTTGGCAGCTGCTTTTCTACTACCCTGAGACTGGGTGAGAGAGGATGAGGAGGATGAAGAGGGCTTGGTCATCCACTCTACCAAGTCGTTGGCATGTTGCGGTTCAACATGTCCAGCTGCAGAAAAGAAGAACAAGCATGTCCCATGGCCACGTGCTGATGACAATGCACCGCGTCCACGACCAGCACTGTTGTCTCTAGACACAGAGCCTGCTTGCCCTCTTTTATCGGCTCGCGCCTGTCTGCCTCTCCTTGCTGGCCTTCCAGACATGGTAATGGCCTGAAGGGAGTTGGGTAAAACAGTAGTTGGGTAGTTTATATTGTGCTGGAGGCACACAACACCCACTAACTCCTGCAGATGCCTTTTTTATAGAACAGCAGAGTTAAAGGGGTATATACAGATGTATACTGTGCTGTGCTGGAAGCACACACAACTTCCAATAACTCCAGCAGATGTCAATCGGGCCCAAATAGAGAACAGCTATGTAGGTGGATAATAGCGGTATGTACTGGGTACAGAGCAGGCACACAGCACGCACTATCTCCTGAGTGACACTACTGACTGCAAGCTCTATTGTTAAAGATGGACCACTAGCTATATAGGTGAGGTGAATATCACGGTGTATACTGCGGTCAGGGCACGCAGACAATAACAAGAAAACAGCAGAGTTAAAGGGGTATATACAGATGTATACTGTGCTGTGCTGGAAGCACACACAACTTCCAATAACTCCAGCAGATGTCAATCGGGCCCAAATAGAGAATAGCTATGTAGGTGGATAATAGCGGTATGTACTGGGTACAGAGCAGGCACACAGCACGCACTATCTCCTGAGTGACACTACTGACTGCAAGCTCTATTGTTAAAGATGGACCACTAGCTATATAGGTGAGGTGAATATCACGGTGTATACTGCGGTCAGGGCACGCAGACAATAAGAAGAAAACAGCAGAGTTAAAGGGGTATATACAGATGTATACTGTGCTGTGCTGGAGGCACACACAACTTCCAATAACTCCAGCAAATGACAATCGGGCTCAAATAGAGAACAGCTATGTAGGTGTATATAGTGGTATGTACTGGGTACAGAGCACGCAGACAGCACGCACTAACACTACTGACTGCAAGCTCTATTATTAAAGCTAGATCACTAGCTATATAGGTGAGGTGAATATAGTGGTGTATACTGCGGTCAGGGCACAGACAGTAACCACTACACAAGAGCAAAATAGTAAATCAGCCAAAAACGATTGGTGTGTAACTGTGTTGAAGGTACACAGAACACCCACTGCTTCAGATGCTAACAAACACTACACGAGGCCGCCTGAAAGGCAGCTTTATATAGTGTGGGGCGTGCACTACACAGTCTGAGCTATGATTGGCCACAGGCAGGATGCCTGTGGCCAACCATTGCTCTTCCCGCTACTGGCGCTGCGATTGGCCAAGCATGCGGGGTCACAGTGCATGCTTGGCCAATCGTGAGACAGCAATGCATTGCGCCATCGCAGTGCATTGTGGGCCACACGAATTTTGCCGCGAACGGCCCAAACGTTCGGAATTCGGCGAACGCACGAACGACCGATGTTCGAGTCGAACATGCGTTCGACTCGAACACGAAGCTCATCCCTACCCGGAGCCAATCAGTGGGTGCGTCTGGCCCTGCTGAGGAGTCTGGGGAAGGGTACTTAAGATGTTGAAGTCACGTGTTCAAGGTTCATTCGTGAGGCCATAGCTGCCTGTTCCTGGAGCTTGACCGGGGTAGCCCCACGAGGGGTCCCGGTCACGGGAGCGTGTGCCACCCCGCAACATGGTCAGTGTGACTAGCCCCATTAGACCCGCATGGTCTGAGGTAAGGATCCATCTGTTCCCGAGTCTCGGAACCGGCTGGTCCGAGGCACAGTAACTGAAGGAGGATTCAAGGCGTCCGGGTGTGCTCTCAACTTGGAAAGGCACCGCAGCCCGTGTAAGCGATCGGGGGAGGACTCTTCGGAGGTGGGCCAACAAGCTGGCATCCCAAGAAGTGCCTGGTTGCTGGGTTGTCAAAGACACTAACGAATTCACACTTTTCTCGTACTGCCAAGAAGACAGAGAATGTTCCAGGTACTGAGGAAAGGGTTCCTGTTCATTTTCAGTTGAAAGATTTTTTCAAGGTCAAAGACTTTGTAAATTCTGGATCAAAGTGCTGACTGCCATAATCTCTGGCTAGAGATTTGTTCAGCCTTGAAGCGCCCAGCTGCGAGTGGCTACTCTCTGGGTTGTATTAGAGACTTTCTGGTGATTAGTAGTTCAAGGTGCCTGAGTTTATTCACCCTTGCCCTCTGTTCCCATACGAGACTATGTTTGTTGGATGTTACCCCTGCAAATAAAAACCTTTCTAAAGGATTTTTATGGTGTCAGCGTCCAAAGTTGTTGGGTACTAACCCTGGGACCCCTAGACGCAGAAGAACAAGCCAAGCGGAGGTAACCGGTAAGCCCAAAAGTCAAGGCCGCCCTGCCGAGGGTTATACACTAGGAACAGACGATCTGTCTCTCCTCTCCTGTCAGAATGGAGATTTGTGTGTTTACACACACAAATCCCCGTTCTGGCTCTTGTGCCCACGATCGCGATTGTCCACTGGACATCGCGGCTGCTGGCCACGTGCATCGGGACCATCACTGTGCAGCGGACGTGCGCGCCTGCTATGTTTCTTAAAGGAGCCGCCATACAGGTATGGCGATTCATGGGAAGGAGACACTTTGCTGACGTAAATGTGTGTGAGCTGGTCAGCAAGTGGGCTAAATATCCCTGTTTTTCATTTGCATAGTTTTCTGGAAAGAGTGTATAGCAGTGTGCAGAGGGTCCATCCAGAATTTGTGGGTCATCGATAATGTGACTTCAAACTCAGCCCATCTTTCCCGTTGAATTTCTTATATGCTGTATGCTGTATATCCTCTATGTTAGAATATTATAGTCAGAAACTAACAGGCAACTAGCATTTTTAGAAGGAGATCAGTTATGACAGCCCCATTGGCAGAGCAGAGATAGCAGGTATTGTCTTTTGCAAGAACCTCCATATGTGAATTTCACATTGGAAAGTGTTTTTCATATTGCTGGGCTACTTCCATTATAAAATTAGATTTAATTGTATCATTCATTGTGTGTTATTGTGAACACTTTAGATTTTGCGGCAATTTTTATATATCACGTCACAACATTTTCTGAGATAGATACTATTATTTATCACTCCTAGTAGCGCAAAGGACACATATATACACATATTCCCATTATAAAGGTTGCTGTTTCAGATTTATAAATACAAAACCATCACATAACAATTAGTAATGTTACTGATTAGTGCAATTTATACTGTACATATTTCTGAATGAACTCTTTGAATGGAATTTTGTATTTTTCCATCTATCTTCTTTATTTTCCACAACCAAATCTAATTTATCATGAAAAATTAAATACTTAAAATTCCAAACAAATCAAGTAGATCAATTATGTGTACGTTTCTTCATTTCTTCACTTTGTACCAGTAAAACATCTAATGAATATTCACTTCTAATTGCTGGACCTAATCAATAACGAAGACAGCAGTAAATTCCAGGATTTGTTATGTGGAAGCAGACCATCCAACCACGTTTTTTATATAGACTGGGATATATACTGTCATTATTGCATTAACTATCTTTCTCTAAATGTTTCCAATATATACTTTAAAATGTCTGAAATTGATCTTCTAAGGGCTCCTTCACATTAAAACTGTAAACGTACTTTAGTATCTTGCTCACTAGAGTTATAAAGAGAAAGCATGAAACTAGATAAATGCAGTGGATCTTCAAAGCAGTTTTGTAGACATTTTTCTTGTCCATGTCATAGAAATGTGTGCTAAATGTTTAGCTAAAGCTTGTGGTGTACCAGTAAAGCTGGCCATACATAGATAAAAAATTGTTCAAAAAAGCGCTTGATAAGCCAGATTGTTCGACATTAGAAACGTTAGTGGGTGCATTTTGATTCTCAAAATGCAACGTTTTAATGCCAAAAGAAAGATCCGTCATGTCAGAATTTTGTTGCGTAATCAACTTTTTTTTTTAATGAAATTGATTGTAAATAGTTCAAAAAAACGTACAGCGCATTGACAGACAAAAAAAATTACCATTCATGTCATTAACAAGTGTGGAAAACAATTCAATACAATAATGGTGTTAACACACAGATCTTTGTCAAAAAATGAACATTTTAGAACAATTTTATATCCATGTATATCCAGCTTAAGTCTACGGGGGTTATTTACGAAAGGCAAACCCACTTTGCACTACCAGTACACTTGGAAGTGCAGTCGCTGTAAATATGAGGGTTAGATCTGAAATGATTTATCATCCAATCATGTGCAAGCTAAAATGCTTTTTTTTTCCTTGCATGTCCCCCTTGGATTTACAGTGACTGCACTGCAAGTGCAGTGCAAAGTGGATTTGCATTTAGTAAAGAACGCCCTATGTCTCTTTGTGACCATTATCTATCTTGCATCAGAAAAAGTGTGGCTTACTCCAAACAGTTTTGCGAGTTCTGTAGTAACAATGGATTGTGCTGTGGCATGTGTATCCAACAGTCATAAAAATCACCAGCACATGAACTGGCCCTCTTATGCCGCCCACACACTAGTGCAATGTCCGACAGAAAAAGTCAGACGAAAGCTTTTCATCATATATTCCGATCGTGTGTATGCCTCATCTGACATTTTTTTACGAAAATTCTGACCTAGAAATAGAACATGTTTTAAATATTTCCGACGGAACCAATTTCTATCGGGAGAACCGCTCGTCTGTATGCTGTTCTGACTAGACCAAAAACGACGCATGCACTGAAGCAAGTACGAGACAGAAGCAATTGGCTACTGGCTATTGAACTTCCTTTTTCTACTATTAATCACCAAACATAAGTGCAAACTTGGCTTGGTAACTAATAAATCCTGCAGAGGAAGTATTTTATGTGTTGGTGATTTTTTTGATTGCTGCACTAACTACACCTCATAACTTTTTGAGATGGGAAGGAGGGACACCTATTAACAATAGCATGCAGATGTAGGAAACACCCCCTGCCATGCCCCCCTTAGAGGAAAATTATACAAAAAAAAAATAGTTAAACCCACACGCTTTTTTTTACCAGCACTATTCCTTTATATAGTGGCTTTACAAATTTACAAATGCAGCAATTTAGAAATTGGATGAAAAGTTTAGCACTGGGAAACACTTTTTGAATAATAAATTGTACATTTTATATACAACTATATAGATCAGACCAAAATGAGGGACAAATGAAGAGGAAGGAGGGACTTTGTTCAAAATCAAGGACTATCCCTCAAAATCAGGGACAGTTGGGAGCTATGTATTAATTATGCCTGATGCCTGAACAGTTAAGGTAAGTGGCCATCTGCATGCAGGGCGCTGGAGGCATTTTTTTTTTTGGAAGCACATGATTAGAGCTCTAATTGGCTTCAAAAAGGGTGGGCTCCGGGCACAGAACACTGCGGCCTGAGCCCACCCATTTGTGTGACAATAGGAAATTGATATTTGATATTTTCTTCCTGATTCTCCTCCCAGCCAATCAGGAAGTGAGTCTTAAGACCCGATCGAATGTAGAAACGATGGTATTGGCCACTGAGGAGGAGGAGAAGCAGGGGAAGCCGCCATGAAACTGCAGAGGAGGAGGAGACACAGGAAGGACCCAAAGCTGCCAGTGACCTAGATGGGGTAGGTGCAGGGCTGGTGAGCGGACGAGTGAGCAATGGGGGGGAATCGACTGACCGAACGGGGGTAGCGGGTGGTTTATTTCCCTCACCCCCCCCCCCCCCCCGAAAAAAAATTGAGCACCAGCCGCCACTGGTGGCCATGTCTAAAAATGGACTGAGGAACATGAAAAACTGTGAGTTACTTAGGCTAGACACTGTTTAGGTATATTTCTGTATCTTATATGGATTCTTCCATTAATCCAAAGTAAAGCTGAATCAGTAGTAAAAAAGAGGCTGAAAATACAGTCAAGAGATTCTGTCCCAAGGCTGGCTTGATAATGAATGGAAATGGTCCAAGAAAATATGGTGTCTGTGGCCAAGCACAAGAGAGTTTGAGCCATTCTGCTTCCAGTATAGGGCTAAGTGGTGGATAAATGAATAAATAAATGCACAAATTGATTTTAAAATCAATGAACGAGAGGACTTGCTTCTTTAAATTTGAGGGATTTTTGTGTCTAAAAACAAATAAGAAATCTGGCCAATAGAAAGCCCCTTGCTCGACAATGTTTCAAAAGGCTGACTTATTTTGCCAATGCCAAGAGATATATTTAGATGTGCCATATTTACTTTTTTTTTGTGCCTCATATCAAATATAATGGTGAAAGAAAATTTTAATATTTTGTTGTTTTTCTATTCTCTTTACTCAAATGGACGTAGATGACAAGGAAGATTTATCTTACCATTAATTGTGCTGCATAAGCTATTAACAAACAAGAAGCATTATTTTATGAATGGAAAAAGGGAAATGAAAAATTAATGATAATGTCTCCCAGATGCTTTATTAAATAGGTTATGTGCGTTAGAGGATCGAGAGGAGAGCAGGAAATCTCATCTAGGGTTTTTTTAAATGGCAAATGTTTAGGGAAAGAACTAGAAAGGATTCTGGAAAAGCTTTTGAACATTACTTTCATTTTGCTTGTTAATAGCGGATTACCGTTAGAGATGAGCAAAAATATACAAACTAATCCATATTTACCCAAGATCAAGGAGATCTCTTCAACCTGCAGATCCAGATACCTATGATTTGAATCTCAACACCCCCAAACACCTGCTGTACCAGCCAATGTGAAGAGGTTGTGTTTTTATGTTTCATGTGAATGGTGATATCCTTTTGTACGAACTTTTTCTTTGTCACCATGACACATAAACATAACTGCAAGCTGTACCTTCCTTCTACTATACCATACTTTATCATACGATAATGTTCACGAAATTCAAAATTGAGAGATTACACAGATAGAGGAGCTTGCTAAGTGCATGTCTGAGTAGAGGACACATTAAATATACATGCATTCAGTGGCATCAGGTGTTCAACATTTTTGGGGGGGCAAAAACAAACTGAAAAATTCTGAAAAAACCCCATAAATTACAGCCTCACTGTGCCCATCAAGCGCAGCCACTGTGCCCATCAAATGCAGCCACTGTGCCATCAAACGCAGCCACTGTGCCCATCAAATGCTGCCACTGTGCCCATCAAATTCTGTCACTGTGCCCCATCAAATGCTGTCACTTTGCCCATCAAATGGTACCACTGTGCCCATCAAATAGTGCCACTGTGCCCCATCAAATGCTGCCACTGTGTCCCATAAAATGCGCCACTGTGCGCATCAAATAGTGCCACTGTGCACCATCAAATGCTGTCACTGTAACCATCAAATGCTGCCACTGTTGCCCGCCACTGTAACCCCCCCCGCCCGCTTGCCGTCTGCCAGGCACTTATCCTGTCTCGGTGGTGAGTCAGGCATGCAGGTGACGGCGGCGAGCTGTGGGACCTTGCAGCGGGTCAGACAGTGGCTCCTGTGTCCTCCATGCATCTCCTCCCCTCTTCCTGATAGTCATCCAATCGCAGCGTCTGTCCTTTCTGCCAATTAGGTGATGGGTAAGAGACCTCTGTTTCCTGTTTGGCAGAGAAGTGGTTCAGTGTTAGGAAAGGGAATATTCATTCGCTGTTCTAACACACCTGGGTAAGCTGCGAGCGCAATGCTCTGCGCTCACAGTTCACCTTTTTTGAAGCCTATTAGAGCCTATGGCTCTGATCGGGTGCTTCAAAAACATCCCCCCACCGCTTTAATTCAGGCGCTCGGTATCCGAAAAGGGGCTGGATGCCTGAATAGGGGGTGGTGGCGATGGCCATGGATAGATTTATGCAATGCAATGGTCATAGAGGGGGGTGGCTGGAGAGAGGGGGCAGTGCCCATGCACCCTTAATGGATGCACCACCACTGCATACATTATAATGTTAATTGCTGTGTTTTTTGTTTTCTTTTTAGGACCCATTCACACTACCCACACCCTAAACAAGAGTGGTTTAGAGTGCAGGCAGCTGTGAGAATAGGGAACATAGAAAGCAGTTGTTTTCTATGTGCCCTAGCCCTGATTGGCATTCTTCCAGTGCAGAAAAATACCATTCACAACATATGTGTGAACGGGCCCTAAATCAGTGTAGCACCAACCCCGAAGAAGCCGCTTGGTAAATTTGGATTCTCTGATCTCTGCCTCAACCCCAAGAATGCCCTCAGCCTCTCTGGCACACCTGGTTACATTAAATTATTGCAAACACATTTAAAGACACATGTGGAAAATACTGCTATCCTGACTGTGGATTATCACCAAAAATAGAAACACACCCGGTAGTGATAAACAAATTGAATATATTATCACGGTTTAAAGCATATGGAAGCTTACAACACTGTTAAACCTTTCTGAAAAGAACTAATACATTAGAAAAGACAACCTTTAATACTTAGTTACTGTAAATTTAGAAAAGGGCAATAATCTGTGTGCCCATAACACAGACGCTGAAAGGGAGGAGAGAAGATCTATCAACTTCTCAGCTCCTTCTGGGCCACAAACACCATTGAAAGTAACAATACAAAAAGAAGAAATGGGTTACAGTATGCACAGTTCTGTAACATTACAGGTCCTAAGTTGAAGGGTACTAGTATCTTCTGCTTGCAAACATTAGGGCCCTTTGTAAAGAGAGTAGGTGTAAGAGAAGTCTGGCTAACAGACGTGCACCTGTAAAGAAGGACTTGTATTTGCACATACACGGGTGCGCACCTGTGTGCACCAGTGTGCACACCAATTCGCGCACACGGGTGCACGCTAATGCACGCGTACGCATGGGTGCCACGTAGCCTATTTAAACTGAGCACTTACACATGAAATTTGCTGAGTGGTCTTTCAGCTAGTGCTTTTTTACCATATCTGTTCCAGTTTCCAGTGTCTTGACCTGGCTTCACTTGAACCTTCTCTTTGACCTCCGCCTGCCTACCTGATCCCGGCTTGTGTTTGACTCTGCTACTGCCTGATGCTCCTGTACCTTTCTGCCCATCTGTGTACAGAACCCAACCTGTATCCCGTCTCTGCCTCTGCCTTTTGTCTCGGTACCTGCTCTGTCTGGCTGTTGATGACCTCCTGGCTTACGTCCCGGCTACGCCTCCATCTGCTGACCCAGCGATACGGAGCTCCGATCCTCAGAGCCTGTCCAGCACTCTTCAGCCATCTGGTTCCTGCCAAAGACTGGCGAGCACCATCCACTACATTGGCCCTCGTGCCACTTTGTGTCTGTTACTCCCTGTCACCCCTATCAGGGGTGTTGGACAGTAGGTGCAAGAGAAGCCCTCTCTCCAGCTCGATCTCCACCAGGTACATGACAGTAGGTTTAATCAATCAAAAGTGAGACAGTAATCCTCAAGGAAATCCTGTTAGGCAGTGGTTTGTAAGATCAGAATGGCTAAAAGTGGCAGCTCCAAACAAGCATGCTTTGACAGAAGAAAGGGGAATCGGTGTCTGCATGCATTGTTGTACTGTGCTAAGAAAGATATTGGGTTTACACCTGCTCATTAATCCTCTGGGTGATGACACAATGGAAGTCCCAAATGGTGGCTCAGGTTTCTGGCAATGTTGTAAGGCACTGGATCATCTCCTGTCGGCCGATCAGGATGGCTGGTAGCTGAACTGGCAGGGTGATGGGAAAACAGCCAGCAGGACACCTGGATGGGTCTTGTGATCACTGAAGCGCTGTGTGCATTGTCTCCGCTGGGCTAGATGGTGCTGAGTTGTTGGGCTGAAGGGTGGAGGACTGTGTGGGTGACACTGTTCCTGGCTCCTTTATCCTCAGCCTCTTGGCAACAATCGTGGGAAAAGCGTGGCTCTCTCACTCTCAGATGCTGGTATACAGTGTGGATCTCTCTCTTAGGTGGAGTTCCACCACACAGTCCTGTCACCTCACCACTCCTGTCCTCTATCCCCTCTCCTCACCCTAACTCTCCCCAGTAGTCTCAAGAGAAATGTGGCTTTCTCTCCCTCTGTTGGGTCACACAGTCCCTGGTGTCAGCGTGTGTCTCTCCCCTCAATCAGATGCTGGTACCTCAGACCACTCTCTTCACTCTCCTCAGACAGCCCTCCTCAGTTCTTCTATAAGCACTCTCTCTGTAGTGCTGTGTGGAAAACCTGTCTCTCTGTTTTTTTCTCTCACCTCAGCACTCCTCTCTCCTCATTTACCTCAGCACTTCCTGAAACTCCCCTTTTCCCCAGTGTGCTTTGTGTCTCTTAGGCCGCATACACACGGGCGAACTGTCCGCCCAACTAGGTTCGTCAAACAGTTTGACAAACAGTCCGTTCAAAATTTGCATGAGCGGACTTGACCACACACGACGAACGAACAGTCCGCTGAAAACTTGCGCGATGACGTGAACGGCACGTACGACGGGACGAGAAATTCGGCGTCCGATACACTGCAATGCAACCTTCGCCGTGTAAATTCTTTCTGAGCATGCGCGAGACTTAGTTTGCCGAACAAGCCTACACACGAGCGGACTGTTCGCTCAAACCAAGTTTCAGTGGACAGTCTTACGGAAATTCCGAAAAACTTTGTTCGTCAGACTGTCCGCTGAAACTGTCCGCTGAAGCCCACACACGAGCGGACTGTCCGCTGAAACACTGTTCAGCGGACAAAGTTGGACGAACAGTCCGCCCGTGTGTACGCGGCCTGAGTTTTCTGGAAGGACAATTCAGCATCTCTCTGTCTCCATCTTGTGGCCAAAAGGGTAAATTGCATTAAAACATACTTGCTACATACTCCCAACCCCTACCAAGGAACCTTTGGTCCCTAAAGGAAGGACATCAATATATAATGTCCACGACCTGTTACATGCTTTCAAAAATACAACAGGAGGCAAAAACAGGTTAGTACATGTAAGAAAACAAGCAATTGGCATGCACGTATGAACTTGGCATAAGAACCTCCCAACATTTGTCATAAGAGGGGACGTGGCTTAGCAACGAATGTAGAAGAACGTGTGTTCCTGGAGCTCCGCCGGCCGTCCGTGCATTCATCCTTCCCAGCCCACCCTCGGGCAGCGATACACCCCAGGATTGCTCCACCGGGTACCGGGAGATGAGCGGGCTCTGCCACCACCCGCCGTAAGACAGCGGACCTGTCTAGGAGACATAATGGGAGCAAGGCCCTGTCGGACCCCCCTGACCAAGATGGCGTGGGCGCGTGGCGGGCGGCGAAGGACTGCTACAAGGAGGCCGCACAGAAACTCCTGTATGGAGGAAAGTCTTACAAGGAAGCCCTGGCTGGCCAACCCACATCGGGGGCTACCCCCTTGGGGGTCTCCGGATGCTGATGACACTGTCCCCCTGGAGGATGCTGATGTATTCCCTGCGGTGTGGAACGCAGTGAGTACCCCCAATGGCGATATCCCTGAGTCGCAAGCCCACTCTCCTGCTGCTGATGTGACAGAACCCACATTGAGAGACATATTTACTGCGGTCACCTCATGCAATCATTCTATAACTGCTCTTTCTGCTGATATCAAAGATGTAAAAGCTGAAATTACATTTGTCCGCCATGATATGCAAAAACTCAGAGAGAGGGCTTCAGCCCTGGAAGGGAGACTGAGCACAGTGGAGGATGACATGATACCTATGCAGAGAGACTTGAGATTTAATTGCCATCTCACTGAGCAACATGCTATGGGACTCAACGCAATGGAAAATCTCAGGAGGCGCAATAATGTGCGTGCCCTGGGGATACCGGAAAGGGCTGTGGGCAAAAATCCTGTGGACTTTATTGAGAATTGGTTGATCTCAACGTTTGGCAGAGAGTCCTTCTCCCCCCTCTTTGCTGTGGAGCGAGCCCATAGGGTGCCCTCCCGCCCGCTACCCCCGGGTAACCATCCCCGGCCCTTCCTGTTTAAGCTTCTCAACTACAAAGATAGGGATGCTGTACTCTCCAAGGCAAGGGGATTTTCTGACAAGATGGTGATTGATAATGCCAGAATATCGCTGTTCCCTGACTTTTCAGCAGAACTACAGAAAAAAAGGGCAACATTTATTGAAGTCAAAAAGAGGCTCAGGGATCTTAATATCCAATATGGCATGCTGTACCCGGCTCGTCTTCGGGTTACCGCCCTGAGCTCTACCCATTTTTTGAAAGTCCTGCTGCGGCCAGGCAATGGCTGGACCGAGAGGATAAAGCTCTTAAAGATGCCAGACACCAACGGCCTCCTGTTTAACCCCAGTTCCGGATGATTCCTTCTGATGGGACTATCTACATGCAGACTCGGCAGAGTGAAAAAGAACACAGCTACAACTTCTACCTAAAAATAGACTTATGGTGCTTGTTCGGGTGAAACCCCCGTTTGTTACCTGGGAATGTTTTCCCTGGGTGTTTCCGTGGCCTTCCCCCCCTCCAATAGAGGAGTTGGGGCCGTGTTACACCTCTGTTTTGCAGGCCTAGAGCCCGGTTGGCTCTGCAACTGACTTCCTTATCTCCCACTTTTTGTTTTTTTTCTTTTTTTCTATGCTTCCCTTCCCCTCCCTTTTTTTTGCAGAGTCCCTCTGATTACGCAATCTTCTCTTTACAGCAGAGACATCACCCTCATGATTTGGTTCCAGAACTGTGGAAGGAGGCCCTTCCTTCTCCTGCCTGGGTATTTTAGTATCAGGAGTGTCTGTACCTGGGTTGTTTGGTTCAGTAATATCTGTCTGTTTATCCTACTACTGCTAAAACTTATGCTGGGTATGCACATTTTTATGTTTCTTTATAATGTCGACGACCGTTAAGTGCCTTTCCTGGAATGTTAGGGGGCTGAGCAGTCCTGTGAAACGTCTGGCGGTCCTAAGACATTTGAAGGCCATGGGTCCAGGAATTGTTTGTCTGCAAGAGACTCATTTTCCCCCGGATCATATACCTAGTCTTAGCCCAAGGGTGTACCCTACTCAATTCCACTCCACGTTCTCTGTATTTGCAAGGGGAGTGAGCATCTTGATTCGTCAGGATGCCCGCTTCACTTGTTCTCAAAAAGTCATTGATCCAGGGGGAAGATATATATTTCTATTGGGTAGAATTGCTCATTGGGCATGCATTATTGCTACTATCTATATACCACCCCCTTACTCAGCTGAAGCTCTCAGATGTTTGGCCAGGTTCATGGCCCGCACCCCACTGTCCCCTTGTTGACGTTGGGTGACTTTAACAATTATCTAAATCACCAGTGGGACAAGATACCCATCCCCCCGCCTATGCCCTCTCGTCCTACTGGTGATACCCCAATTGCAGACCTACTGGCCGAACTTGGGTTGACGGATGTGTGGCGGACCTCTCACCCCCAGGTCAGGTGTTACTCGTGCTGCTCTACCGCTTATGGAAGCCTGTCGCGCATTGACCTAGGGCTGGGTAATGCGGCCTTACTCCCTCTGGTTGTAGACTCCGGTTATGGGGATAGACACATTTCTGACCACTCATCTTTTTGGGTTGAACTTAAACTATTTACTGCTGTTAGCCCTAGGGAATGGAAATTGAACCCTTTTTGGCTGGCGCTTTTTCCCTCGCCCGACCCCATTAGTGACAACTTCAAGCTCTTTCTGCAGGACAACCTCGGTTCTGCCTCCTTGGGTACGGTTTGGGACACGGCGAAAGCCTTTTTAAGGGGCCAGTTCATTACTGCCATTAATGCTATTAAAACGAACACCAAGGCCTGGGAAAGGGAGGTATGCAAAACACTTAGAGACTCGGAGGACCAATATGTCAACCGCCCCTCAGACACCACCAGAAAGATCTGGCTGGGAGCCCAGGCTATGGCTACTCAGCTTGCTCTTCAGCTAGCGGAAAACAAGAGATTTTTTTGCAGCAAACGCATTTTGAGGAGGGAGAGTCCACTGGTCATATGGTGGCGAGAGCCCAGGGCTCCGCCCAGTGGTTTCTGCTCTGTGTGGTGCGCAGGGGACTATCCATACGGATACCCCCTCTATATTGCAAATCTTTTGCTCGTTTTACGCAGATCTGTATGCCTCCAAGGTCCACCCTAGTGCAGAAGAGATAGATGCTTTTCTGGCAAGGAGTGAACTGCCTCGCTTATCTGCTTCAGACGCTTGTAGGTTGGATGCCCCATTAGACATAGATGAACTTGCTCTGGCACTAGAGCAAACCCACAACAACAAATCTCCAGGAGCAGACGGGCTTCCCACTGAGGCGTATAAGCGATATGCAGCTACTTTGCTACCAATACTTTTGAAGGTTTTCAATAGTGCTTTAGAATCTGGCACGCTCCCGGATTCCATGAATGAAGCAGTCATAATTGTGATATTGAAACCGAGTAAAGAGCCCACGTCCCCCGATTCCTACTGACCCATCTCCCTACTTACGACAGATGTTAAACTGCTAGCTAGAGTCCTAGCAACCAGGCTATCTCAAGTTATTCAGAGTTTAGTGCACAGTGACCAGTCAGGCTTCATACCCACGAGATCCACGGCACAAAATATAAGACGTCTCTACTTAAATATTCAAATCCCCGTACTGAATCCTGGCAACCGGGCCATCCTCTCACTGGACGCGGTTAAGGCCTTCGACAGTGTCGAGTGGCCTTACCTGCGGAAGGTTTTGGAGAGAATGGGCCTGGGCGAAAGGTTCATTAGTTGGGTTAGATTACTTTATGCCAAACCTTTAGCTAAGATCCGGGTTAACTCTACAACGTCGGAGCCCTTCCCACTGTTTCGTGGTACTAGACAGGGTTGCCCTCTATCTCCCTTGCTATTTGCCCTAGCACTGGAGCCTCTCGCAGCTAGAATAAGGGGGATGACTGTATTGTGGGCTTTACCCGACCTACGGGAGTGGACGTGGTGTCACTGTATGCGGACGACACTCTATTATACCTAGGTGACACACAGGGCTCCCTGACGGCAATTATGACCCTAATTACGGACTTTGGAGCTCTGTCTGGCTTCTCTATTAATTGGAATAAGTCGGTACTACTGCCCCTGGATCCTTTACCGGCCCCCCTCCCTGACTGTGCAGCTACGATTCAGATAGTGTCCACTTTTAGATATCTGGGGGTGCAGGTCTACCGGGAGGTCTCCCAATATGTCCCCCTAAATCTGGTGCCCCTGCTGACTAAATTTAGGGAAAAGTGCAAGGCTTGGTGTAAACTGCCATTGTCTGTGGTGGGGCGGGCTAATCTTATAAAAATGGTCTGGGCCCCCCAGTTATTATACGTTTGTAATAATTCCCCGGTGTGGATCCCTAAGTACTGGTTTGATAAAATAGACTCCCAGTTCCGAGAGCTAATCTGGCGTAAAAAAACTGCCAAAATTATTCTGAGGATACTGCAATATGGTAAGGAGGCAAGGGGCTTGGCAGTTCCGCATGCCAGGGCCTATTTTTTGGCTTCCCAATTGCAGCAGCTCGGTGGGTGGGGACTGGAAGACCCGCTGGACCCCATTCGCAGGTTGCTGGACTCCCCAGTTCACCACCGTATAGCATTCTCAAACTCAGAAGCAGGTTTCCCCTATCTACCTAGGGGGGCACCAACTGTAGTTCTATTGAACACACACTGGTTATTATCACCAGTTGTTGAAACTCAAGGGTTTCCGCAGCTGGCAGATGAAAGGCCTGGAATACCTGACCCAGTTGTACAGCGGCCCGGTACTCAAGTCCTTTTTAGACCTACAGGGGGAGTTTGCAATACCACGCAATGACTTTTTTAGGTATCTTCAATTGAGGCATGCTTTGCAGTCCCAGTCCAGAGCTACACCGCTTGGCCTGACAGACCATGCTGTTGTGCAATCAATCATGATGACAGATAGTAAAAAGGGTATGATTTCAAGGGGGTATGCCATTATCCATTATCACGTTGCCGAGCAGGCGTAAATGGGAGGGGGACCTGGGACCGATAGATGGAGAGACTTGGGATCTTTGTCTTGTCTCTGCTCCCCTGGTATCAGCGTCGGCCTCCCAAAAACGTTCACATCTCAACTTGTTACATAGAGCCTACAGGACGCTGGCCAAATTGTATGACTGGGGCCTTCGGGACTCCTACTTGTGCCCTAAATGTAAAAGAGACCATGGAGACCTTCTCCATATGTTCTGGAGGTGCCCTAAATTGGTTTGCTACTGGACCGCGATTTTGGAGACTATTACTCAGGTATTCAGAGTTGTGATTCCCACAAATCCTGTGATCTGCCTGCTGGGAGCCCTGGATGAAGAATCCCTAACCCCAGCCGTACACACGGCAATACTCCGATTACTTTATGTAGCCCGTAAACTGATAGCCCAGCTATGGATCATGCCCAGGGTACCCAGCAGGCAACAGTGGATTGATCAGGTTAATAGAATGCTGATACGTGAAAAGCTGACATACCAATATAGGAAGGCCCCCAAAAAATTCTATAACCTTTGGCAAGACTGGTTTGACCTCCCAGGCCTGGCGCCGCACCAGTTGATTCAAAATAGGTTGCTACAGGGCTGACCCGACCTCAACCTTCACCATGGGATCTATACTACCTGTCTAGAGCTTCTGTACACAATTGTTTGGGGCATGTTGTTGAACAATGTTAGGGTGAGGGTGCCTTGCACGCCACTACTCCCATATGTTATGATTCTCAGGGATTTCTGACTTTCTTCCCCCCCCCCCCCCCAATACTGTTTTCTCTTTTCTTTTTCTTTTTTATCTAACAAAAAAAGATAACAAAAAGTCAAAAAATGAAAATTAACGGAAGGCTTCTCCTTCTCCCTTTTTGTAAGGATGTCCTGATATATGAAAACTTTTCTTATTTGTCTGTATACCAACGCTTCTGTTTTACTTGGTCAAACTAATTGTACCCCTTTGCTTTATTCCCTATGTGGAGATTCTGCATGTTATCCAGATTCAATACTATGTACATTGGTACACTGCATATTCGATGTTACGGATGTCTTGTATTATTATGTTTTCTAATAAAAACTTTTCTGATTTAAAAAAAAAAAAACATTTGTCATAAGAGGTGAAGTTTCCTTGCCCACAAGTCACCAATATTGGAATAGCCCATCTAGATGTGCCAGGGGGTGAGTTGGAGTCTCCCTCCACTAAACCTGTAGTGGGAAGGATCGGCAGGCAGTGCATTATCTGAGATATGAGAATCGCTTCTTCTGAACATTTGCCTAAAGTATCGTATGTCAGCCTTTTTGGTGGGTGAATTGTTCGCTTTCCTCTCTTCTCTTTGGGCTCAGGCATTTCGGGTATAGTAGCCTCTTCCTCTGAGGCTGCAGAAGGTTGAGGAGCTTCTATGTTCTCTACAGTTGGGGAACTCGGAAAGTCTCTTTGGCTTGACAAGGGTTTTCTCTGCGGGATGAACTCCGGAGCCTCAGGCCTGAGGGTTCCCTCATCTGCTTCTCTGGGAGAAAGGGGAATGCCAGTCTCTGCCAGCATAGACTGCCACAGCCAATCCATGCCCATTTATTCATCCTCACTGTCTTCTGCATCCATGTTTGGTTGAAAGGATTGGGACCTGTTTACTGGAGGTGATTCCTGACAGATAGTTTGAGTAGGCTATTGATTTGGTTGATGAGGTATACGAACTGCTTCTGTTATAGGTAAATTGGTATATAAAGTGTAGCGCTAAATATGATAGTCTGGCTAGAAAGTGCCAGGACCACCTAACTTGCAAAAGTACAAAAAAATATTGATATAATAAACTAGTGACCTGTACTAGAGTGATGTCAAATAAAAATACAAAAATATTATAATATCAAATTCAAAGATACAAAAGATGTTATCAGTGCAAAAAGAAATGATTAGTATCAAATTTGAAAGATACAAAAATGTAACCCGTGCAGGTATTAACATCTCACATATATAAACCTGAAATAGGCTAGTAGTCAACTTGCACAGAAAACCAAATTATTACAACATAAATAAATATAAAACGTGCAGAAAAGTCTTTAAGTGAAAAAGTCCAACATGCAAAAATCCCACGTGGTTTGATTTGGGCGTTCCTCAGGACCCCAAAAGATGTATGTTGACACGCAATCACTAAAAATCACTTAATTAAAAAAAACTTTATATACCAATTTATCTTTAGAAACAAATGTATCAGTTTGTTGTGTTAGCTGCTCGACTTCACCCATTTGAAATATTTTATGCAGCGCAGTCTTCTTTTGATTGTATATTTCTGATAAAGGTAGCAGATGATTTCTCATATGCTTTCTTCAGACTCTTCCTCAGGCGGTCGACACATTCTCTGTGTGACACCATTGAGGTATGATCTGAAGAGGTGCCAAATGCTAAGTTCACCAGCAGTGGAGCTTCCCTACCAAACATTAGCCTATCTGGTGAATAGCCCATGGCATAGTTTTCAGTGCTATTATAGGCATGTACAATAGCTGCATCGTGCCTGCTCCAATGCTGTTTCTTTTCAGCCATAAGAGTCCCAAGCATATCCAGGAGGGTGCAATTCTGGTTGGGGATCACCTTGAGGGTGGTAGGGGTTGGTTCTTGACTTCTGAATACCTAACAGGTCTACCAGTCTTTTAATGAGTCTACTCCCAAAGTCTCCCCCCTGGTCAGAGTGAATATGCTGAGGTAAGTCATAGTGGACAAAGAACTTCTCTACCAGAATTTTGGCCTAAGTAGATGCTTGCTTGTCCTTAGTTGGGAATGCCTGGGCATACCGGGTAAAGTGGTCAGTCACCACCAGAACATTTCCTTGTCCACTCGAGTCAGGGTCCAAAGAAAATCAAAAGAAACCAATTCCAGTGGTCTTTGACTTTGAAGATGGCCCATTAGGCTATGTGCATGGCTAAGTGCATGTCTGAGTAGAGGACAGATTAAATATACATACATTACACTGTTAATTGCTGTGTTAATTGCTGCCTGTTCACGCTACCTGCACCCTAAACAAGGAGTGGTTTAGAGTGCAGGCAGCTGTGAGGAATAAGGCACATAGAAAGCATTTGTTTTCTATGTGCCCTGTTTCTGATTGGCGTTCTTCCACTGCAGAAAAACACCATTCACAACATATGTGTGAACGGGCCATAAATCAGTTTTACTGTGGAAATTCTCCCAATCAACATTGATTATTTTTAATCCTCATGCTGCTAAGCATTTGTAAATAGATTGGAAAGTAGATCATATTTACTAATTTTATACCTTTATTTTTACATTTCTTTTTTTTACCTTCCTATTTTCTTGCCAAGGCAAATTATGTCACAATCCTAGGAGTCTTTAGGAGGGGGGAGAGGGCAAGGAGTTTTCTCAGCTAAGCACACCTGCATGCATACCTGAACTAAGGGCAGTTGGATTTAGGAAGTATACTCTACATGAATCCTTTGCCCTTACTCAAGATGGCCACGACCAAACATGCTATGGGGTGTTTTTCAAAGTGATTTCTCAACAAAATAAAGCATGGAGACATGGATGGATGGGGTAGTTAAATTGAATATCAAGAATTAAATAGTATTTTTGGCGTGTGATGCTCAGATGCAGTATGGTTTCTATTGTCAACATTTATTGTTAGTGCCACAAAATGTGTAATTGTTTCCAAGCAGTATCTATTACAATGTTAATAGTGATAAAGCATTTGCAGAAAATATTTAAAGTGTATGTCCAGAAAAAATATTGTTTTTGTTTTGATCTAGGTGGGGAATTGGGATGAGATTTAGACTACTACTATGAAGTGCTTGTGGTAAATGTCCAAGATTCGCCAATTTCACTAATTGAAAACTTTTAGCTAACAACTTTGCAGGTTAGCAGGCAGAAATAATTACAGCCTAAAGCCTGGTTTACACTGGTGCGATGTTGACATGTGCTCCGCCTTTGTGAGCACATGTTGCATGACATGTAAAAATCAATGTTTCCCTATGAGAGCCACCTTAACTGGTATGGCTTGTGTCGGTCTGACTTTGGACAGGTTCCTGCACTACTTTGGTCCAACTTTGGTCCAACTTATGTTCCGATTTCAGCCCAAAGGATTGAATGGAAATTGCATCCAAGTCCGATCCTCATCTTAATTGATGTGATTTGCATCCGACATTACAGAAAGATTACACAGGCATTCCCTGAAGTTGCTTATAAGTCACGTCAAAGTCGCGTCGAAGTTACGCCAAGTGGATTGGCAAAGACGTGCGACTTTCATGTCGGAGCAGTGTGAACCTGGTCTAAAATGCAGTGCACTGCCTTTGCCTGGTAAAAGTGTGGATACACATCAGCCATATTGTCACTGTGTGTTGGTATAGGGAGAGATATACATACATGTATATATATATATATATATATATATATATATATATATATATAACATTTGGCATTGGGACGTCTGCCTCATGGCAGTGCCCAGTTTCCCTCTCCTTTTCTCAATTAGTCCTACAAATGTGCAGAATTGAGTAACACGATTCCCCCAATTGGGGTTCACTGCAAAGTTGCAAACTTCAAATTTTCAGCAAGGTTTACAAACCAAGACAAACAGATTTGCTCATGCCTAGTGTCAGGATTTTCACTGCTATCTAGGAAAACTTTCTAACAGATACAGGAAAACAGGAAAACATTTGTAGGGGAAAGGTAAATCCCTAGATTCAAATTTCTGTATGTGCTGCTGTTATACAATTTCTCTCACTTACTATCTGGCAAAAGTATTACCAGTGACATTAAATCTCCCTAATGGAGCTATAGATAGCAGTTAAAACCAGGCAGATGTTAAAATCCTTCCCCACTATATTCCAAACTACGGCAACGTTTTTGGCTTGATATTCAGTTTAACATGGACCAGGTTCCAATGTCCATATATTGTTAGTATTTCGAAATGTGTGCAATTGTCTGTGAAGCAATTCTTTTTGTTTTAGATATTATTTGTATGGTTAAGTAATACATGGTAAAAGTACCCCAAGATTTGTTATATGTTGGCATAGTACCAATGTACAATGTATGAAGGTTTTGTAGACATCAGATAATATTGATGACAGCCAGCCATAGTACCAAAACAGTCACCACTGGTGAAAACTTATGGGGTCAAAGTGATTGGAGGCAATTGTTATTGCCTCTATCAGATAAACTGACTTCATAATTGTCTTCTGCAATCAGTGTTGCCAATCGTCAGTATTTTTACTGGCAGCCAGTAAAAAACAGGTAATTTTCTCCTGCCAGTAAATGCCAGTAAAAGTAAAAGGTTGCCAGTAAAAAATATGGCTGTGACGCTTGGCTTGGTCCAGGGACCATTTGAGTGCCTGCTACAGTGTGATCGGTGGCTCTGGCGGAGGCAGTGCCTGAGCATGTCGTGTGATGTAATGGTGCAATGGAGGCAAGCAGAGCAGCCAGAGCCTCTTGTGTGCGGGTCTGGGGTATAGGAGCAAGGCATGCTGGGACCAGGACTGTCAGTGCTGTTTAGACTGGAATGGACTGGAGGGACCACTTGGCTTGGAGAGAGACTGTCACTGTGACTCAGGAGGGGATGTGTTGTATCAGTGAGGGTGTCATCATCATCTGTTCTGCTGCACATTTCTTTCAGCGTCACTGTGAGAGTCAATTTTATGTGTGTGTGCCGTCCATTCTAATTTCTTTCCCTCCTGGGTCCTGTCCCTGAGCTACTTACTTACTATATTGAAAATAAAATAAGATATGTTTTTTGCCTTATTATCTTCACTAAATCACTAAAAACTCAAATTTGCACTTAAATATGTAATTTTGTAACTTTTGGAAATGCCAGTAAAAATTTGTGCAGGCCCACCACAAGACAAGGCAAAATGCCTTGTCTCATGCATGCCCTGTTCACACCACTATGTTGCAATGGTAATAAATGTGCCACCATGCATTTGACTACTTTACCAGCTGTGTCATATGCTTCAATTAACCACTTCAGCCACAAACCATTTGGCTTGCAAAAGACCAGAGCACTTTTTGCGATTCGGCACTGCATCGCTTTAACTGACAATTGTGTGCTCATGCAACGTGGCTCCCAAACAAAATTGACGTCCTTTTTTCCCCACAAATAGAGCATTCTTTTGGTGGTATTTGATCACCTCTGCGGTTTTTATTTTTTGGCGCTATAAACAAAATTAGCGTAAATTTTGAAAAAAAAAACGCATTATTTTTTACTTTTTGCTATAATACCTATCCCCAAAAAACATTTATTTTCCTCAGTTTAGGCCAATACGTATTCTTCTACAAATTTTTAGTAACAAAATCCAAATAAGCGTTTATTGATTTGGTTTGCGCAAAAGTTATAGCGTCTACAAAATAGGGGATAGTTTTATGGCATTTTGATAAAAAAAAAATTTTAACTAGTAATGGCGGCGATCAGTGATTGCCGCCCGGAGAAAAGTCCTCTCATTTCAAGCGGGTATCCAGGTAGGCGGGGCCCGCGAAGGAGACGTCGCTGGCCCCGCCGCCTGGTATGGACTTAAAGGGGAACCCCAACGCCGAAAAAAAACGGCGTGGGGGTCCCCCCCAAGTCCACAACAGACCCTTGTCCAAGCACGCTACCCGGCCGGCCAGGAAAGGGGGGCGAGCGAGCTCCCCCCCTCCTGAGCCGTACCAGGCCGCGTGCCCTCAACATGGGGGGTGCCTTGGGGAAGGGGGGGCCGCGCGGCCCCCCCACCCCAAAGCACCTTGTCCCCATGTTGATGAGGACAAGGGCCTCTTCCCGACAACCCTGGCCGTTGGTTGTCGGGGTCTGCGGGCGGGGGGCTTATCGGAATCCGGGAGCCCCCTTTAATAAGGGGGCCCCCGGATACCGGCCCCCCACCCTATGTGAATGAGTATGGGGTACAATGTACCCCTACCCATTCACCTGTAAAATAAAAGTACCAAAAAAAACACAACACACAAGATAAAATACTTTATTGCACAGCTCCGGGGGCCTTCCGTCTTCGGGGGTCTTCTCGCCGGACTCCTCCGCTATCTTCTTGTAGCTCTTTTGCTAGCGGAGGAGTCCGGCTTTCTTCCTCGCCGCCGGCCTCTTCTCCCGACTTCGCGGGTCTTGTCCCCCTCTTCGGTTCTTCTGCCGGGCCACCACGCCTTCTTATAGCTCTTTTACAGGCGGTGGCCCGGTCTTCTGTCGCCGCCGCCGCCGCCGCCGCCGCCGCCTTCCATTCTTCTTCTTCTTCTTCTTCTTCTTCTTCTTCTTCTCCAGGAGATGTTGCCTCGACAATCTCTCCGGCCGGAATGCCAGGGACGCACTGCGCGGCCACTTATATAGGGACAATGGGGCGGTGTCACATGGCTTTATGTCACATGGGTTGGTGTCACATGGTGACCCCGTTCCCTTACGATGTCATAGTCCCCATGTGACATCAACCCATGTGACCAACCCATGTGACATAAAGCCATGTGACACCGCCCCATTGTCCCTATATAAGTGGCCGCGCAGTGCGTCCCTGGCATTCCGGCCAGAGAGATCGTCGAGGCAACATCTCCTGGAGAAGAAGAAGAAGAAGAAGAGCGGAAGGCGGCGGCGGCGACAGAAGACCGGGCCACCGCCTGTAAAAGAGCTATAAGAAGGCGCGGTGGCCTGGCAGAAGAACCGAAGAGGGGGACAAGACCCCCGAAGTCGGGAGAAGAGGCCGGCGGCGAGGAAGAAAGTCGGACTCCTCCGCTAGCAAAAGAGCTACAAGAAGATAGCGGAGGAGTCCGGCAAGAAGACCCCCGAAGACAGAAGACCCCCGGAGCTGTGCAATAAAGTATTTTATCTCGTGTGTTGTGTTTTTTTTGGTACTTTTATTTTACAGGTGAATGGGTAGGGGTACATTGTACCCCATACTCATTCACATAGGGTGGGGGGCCGGTATCCGGGGGCCCCCTTATTAAAGGGGGCTCCCGGATTCCGATAAGCCCCCCGCCCGCAGACCTCGACAACCAACGGCCAGGGTTGTCGGGAAGAGGCCCTTGTCCTCATCAACATGGGGACAAGGTGCTTTGGGGACAAGGCACCCCCCCATGTTGAGGGCACGCGGCCTGGTAAGGCTCAGGAGGGGGGGCGCTCGCTCGCCCCCCTTTCCTGGCCGGCCGGGTAGAGTGCTCGGACAAGGGTCTGTTGTGGACTTGGGAGGGACTCCCACGCCGATTTTTTTCGGCGTTGGGGTTCCCCTTTAAGTCCATACCAGGCGGCGGGGTCAGCGACGTCTCCTTCGCGGGCCCCGCTTACCTGGAGACACGCTCGAAATGAGCGGACTTTCCTCCGCGTGTGTGGGCGAATCCGTTCATTTCAAAAGTAGGGCGGATAGTATGGCGGACTTAGTACGCCGTATTAGTCCGCTCAAAAAGTGGTGTGTGTGGTCAAGTCCGTTCATTCGAAAGTATGACGGACTGTCCGTCGGATTGTCTGACGGACTAAGTTGGCCAGACAGTCCGCCCGTGTGTACGCAGCTTTAGAAAAACATATACTGTAATAGTGATAACTTTTTACTGTAGCTGTCACTAATGTGCTCCCACAGAAATTGTAAAAAACAATATAGGTGTGACAGCGCTGTAAAAGTGAAATAAACAATTATGGTGATAAACACTGATATTGCAATAGTATGAAAAAAGACCAAAAACAGAAAATGAATGAATCCACGTTTTGCAAAAAAAAAAAAAAAAAACTTGGGTGATATCTTCAGACAACCTCCATGAATGCAGTTCTCCCACCACCTCATGCAATGATTTTCTGTTTTTGCTCGTTCACCTCCTTTAAACAACCCTGTAAGGGGTCAAACACGCCTTGTACCCTGTGCAAACATTACCTACCAGGGATCGTCAGAGAATCTTGGTGGCTCAAAGGATGAAAGTAATCAAAAACAGGTAGGTACTCCTTCCACTGTGCTGCTTCAAACTTTAAATCCACAATGACTATCGGTAAGGTATAGGTGGAGCCTGGCGGTGGACTACTACTGCTGAGTGAGACTGCCATGTCATTTTTAATGCTTTTAAAATGTCATTAAATGTGAGTTCAATGCTAGCTGGGGCTGAGTGGCTTCATTTTTAACCCCTCGGATACTGCACTATAGGAGGCACTTTCTCTCATTTTTTTCATGTGGTGCTGAACGGAGTCATTGTGGATTTAAAGTTTGAAGCAGCCCAGTGGAAGGAGTACCTACATGCTTTTGATTACTTTCATCCTATGAGCCACAAGAATCAGCTCTCCTCTACCCGCGCCTTGTCAGCACGAATGGAGGAAAGCCAATAAATGTCACTTCCTGGTTATCATGTGATCAGCTGTGATTGGACACAGCTGATCAGGTGGTAAAGAGCCTACGTCATAGAATGTTTACCTAGATTGGAGATGCGATGTTTCAGACCAACACACCGCACCCCCGATCGCTATGTTGCATGCCCTCAGGGGCACGCATGAGTGGCTTATCCTGCTGGACGTCATATGACACCTAGTCAGGATGACTGACCCCCACTGTGGCCATCATTCTGCTATAGGCCAGATGGGATGTGGTTAAAAAAAATGCAATGTGCTGATGTAGCGGTACCTTCGTAGGAGCTGCTGGTAGTTGTGGTCCATCTGTCACCCTCCCCAGCCAGGCACACAATTTTCAAGCATCCAGAAACATGAAACAGTCCTTGCACTTGTTTTTGTATTTTTATTGAGGGGATTCAACTTGGATGGGGATAGGGTAATATTGAAATGCCTAGATGATTGGAGAACAAACATAGGGACTTGAGACTATATACATCTTCAGTATATACACTTTTCTCTCCAGCACAACACTTGCTCGCAGATTATCTCTCCTTACACCTCCAGCACATCACTTGCTTGCAGACTTCCATGATCAGCTAGCACTATATTTTAGGCCTGACACTGGCTCAGCCAGGCCTTAGCAAATGTCCTTTGCAAGAAGGGACCAGGGGCCCGTCTGGTGTAGCAGAAAAATAGTGGTAGTCCTAGTGCTACCTGTCATTGTGACTGCTGCTCCCAGTATCACTTTTTCAGGCTCTGCCAGCACTCCTGGCTGCAGCTGCCTCTCTCCACTGCTCATGACACCACAGTCCACTCCACTGTCTCTGCATCCACCCGAGACTGCAATCTCCCAGTTCTCTCAGGAGTGCCTCTCCAGTCTTTCTCGACTGTGTGTCACTCACCAGCCCTCTTGGCTGCGACCTGTTCCTCCCTGGAGACTTTTCCTGACAGTGCTCTCCTGCTTTCCTCTCCTTGCTTCCATGCCGCCTGTCCAGGACACCTCTGTGTGTTGTGAGAAGGGTCCTGTCCCTACCCAAGCCCCAGGCCCATGGTCACCCCCCCAGACTGGGGAGCTCCCTTCAAGGCCAGGACAGCCTAGCACTCCATCTCCAGCTTCCACCCCGAACAACTCCTCCCCATCTGGGCTCACCCAGGGTATTTAAGGAGGTCTGCCCCCTGCCAATCCAAGTAAGGGATTGGTCAGGGCTCCTTAGAATACCCCAGGCAGCTCCAACTTTCCTCTACTCCTTCCTTTCCATAAGGTGGTAGGTTATTCTGGAAAGAAGCGGGAGGTCTTGTTGATGCTGCCTGTGAGTCACCAGCCCTGCCTGTGTCACTCAACCCTGACACAGAAGAAAAGCGCACAGGCTTGGCTGCCAGCCAAGCCTGACAATTTACTTAAACTAGAAAAAATGCTATCTTTCGCTAGCACACTAACTAGAGGGTGCTACACTGAGATCAGTGCATTGGCACTGCAATGATCCCACACCTGCAGCACCTAATGTCACCTGCAGTGTTGTAATTAGGGATGGGCTGAAAGGACCCCTGTTCTGTTCACACCAGGACTTTCGAACACCGTGAAAGTTCGGACCCAAATAACGAACCCCATTAAAGTCAATAGGATTCGAAAGTCAAAAATCAAAAGTGCCCATTTTGAAGGCGTATATGCAAGTAATTGGGTATACAATGGTTATAGGGGCCTGGCTCCTGCCCTAAGGGCATGTATCAATGAAAAAAAGTTTGTGAAAAACATAATTTTTAAATGAGCAGTGATTTTTTTGATTTTTAAAGTGAAAGCATAAAAATTAAAAATTCCTTCCAATATAGTGTCTTAGTCTACCTGTAAAGTATCAGATCTGTACTATGTCCAAAATCTGCTGCAGCAATAATTGCATTTATAAAGCCAAAAAATGAAATTTTCTCCGCAAGCTGCCTTTATATTTCTCAGCAACAGCTGGAGAGCCAGTGTGTATGATGAGGCCACAATGTACTGCACTAATAACAAGATTAGAGATTTTTTTGGATACATTCTGGTGTCACTTTGACTTTGGATAGAAGTAATGGGTGTGTAAAAATTGGTCTTTGGGTGTCAGTGGCACCTTCCCACCCTAACCCTATTGAGGCAATCTTGATGAAAGCAAGAAATGGCCTTGCTGTAAAAAATTGCAATGATGTTCATCTGTTTGACAGGTGCAGAAAAATTGGTCTTTGAGTGTCAGTGGCGCCTTCCCACCATAACTCTATAGAGGTACTCTTGATGAAAGCAAGAATTGGCCTTGCTGTAAAAAATTGCAATGATATGCACCTGTCAAACAGGTGCAGAAAAATTACTCTTTGGGTGTCGGGGGTGCCTTCCCACCATAACCCTATAGAGGTGCTCTTGATGAAGGCAAAAAAAATTGCAATGATATGCGTTTTATGATCAGTAACAAAACCTCCTGCAGCACTGAATGCCCATTTGGAAAGCACGCTGGATGTAGAGCAGCCCAACAACTCAATAGCATACTGTGCAAGTTCTGGCCAGTGGTCTATTCTCATGACCCAGTAACTCAGTGGATCGTTAGCTGGAAAGCTCTCCATCTCTGTTTTGGCCCAGAGGTAATCATCCCTCTTGTGAAGCAGATGCTGCTGATGGGATGTGGAAGCTTACAGCTCTGGGCAGCGGAATAAAAAAAATCCCAAAATGCCTCCCTTAGGCGGACGAACGCCTTCTCCAACGCTGAGAAGACTCAAAACTACGTTTTCCATGACACTGTAACCTACTGGAGTCAGCTCTATCTGGCACCCAAGTCGCACCAGTGACCTCATTATCATCATCATCTCCATCTCCTCCAACTTCATTATTAACCGTGGAGACAACTTAGCAATATGCTGCGGCTTGAGGAACATAAATGCCAATTTGTCTACCAGTGTTCTTCCCTCTCTCTAGGCTCATGTTCCTGTCATTCTCAAACCTCAGAACCAACATCTGATTCCAGTAATGGCTGGGTATCATCAAGGGGCAAGTGGCTGACGCTGTGGTCAAATAACTCAGCTGACTCCTCAATGACTGATGTTGGGGTTATGGCAGGAACAGATGTGGAAAAGGACGCAGGTTTATCCACTCTGGCAACTGCAGGGGACTGCACACTTGTCTCTGCTTGCGTGACAGAGAATGGGAAGGATGAGGAAGGTTTAGTAAGCCAGTCCACCACCTCCTCTGCATGCTGTGGCTGGTTAGCACAGGCAAACACACTAAACAGAGGAAATGATGCCCTGCCTGAGGACTGACCACCACATCCACCTTTGCCTGTGGACACATTTGTTGCTGGCCCCATTACAGTGCTAAACGTCTGCAGTCTGGAACATCTGCCTCTCCTTGTTGTTTCCTTGTTGTCCTCCCAGACATTATTGGGAGGGAGGGGGCGTGTTTACAAGAAAATGTAAAGAACAAGTGGAGATTTGTACGTAGATTCACTTTAATCAATGTAAAGTGGTGTTTGGTGCACTTTAATTTTAGTACTCATACTACACAGACACACTCCACAGATATACTATAATATACTGCAATATAATGCTACAGTGACACACAGAACTATATGGCATTAAACTGGCATTAACGCACACAGAAGTAAATTGCATTAAACTGGCAGTAACGGAATCAAATAAATGGTGTTCAACCATCACTACATTCATGCTATATGAACTTTCCCTACTCTAGCTATACACTAATGTAAAGATTACTGACACGGTCTCACTACACTACACTGAAGCTATATGAGCTGTCCCTACTCTACACTAATGTATGTATGAATGACACAGTCTCACCACGCTACAGTGAAACTATTTGAGCTGTCCCTACTCTAGCTGTACACTATGCAAAGCTGAAAGATGGTCCTCCTCACTACACTCATACTATCCCTAGGCTGACACTAAAATAATATTCTACACTGACAATTGAAGCAAAATAGCACAGTAGAGCACACTAACTAATAGCACTGAACAGAGCCCTGTTCTATCTCTCTCCACGCCAAAATCACACTGAAAATGGCTGCCATAGAAAAAATACTTTTATACTGTGTGGCGTGAAAGAGCCATGATTGGATAAAGTCATGATGAGTGTCCAATCATGACTCTGACAGTGCTCTGTGCCCTGATTGGCTGTGGCCTGAGTGCCACAATGCATTGTGGTCAGTTTGGGGGGGGGGGGCGAAAAAAAAGGTTGAGAGACCATTTTTTCAGATGTGAACGTCTGAACGTCTGAACAATGAAAGTTTGGCTCAAACTTATGCTCGGGCCGAACCGTTTGCCCATCCCTAGTTGTAATGCAGAGGCTGGTGTGAATATGCCTTAAAGTGGATGTAAACCTTCACATATAACTTAAAGCGGTCCTCCACCCTGAAGTGGAAGTTCCGCTCATATGATCCCTCCCCCCCTCCGGTGCCACAATCGGCACCTTTCAGGGGGGAGGGGGGTGCAGTTACCTGGATAATCCAGGTATCTGCACCCACTTCCGGGACAAGACCCCCGCAGACAGCCGCAGATGCCCCGCCCCCCGTTGTGTTCTGGGAAACACACAGTTTCCAGGACACAGCGGGGACCAGCAGAGATGCGCAGCGCGACTGGCGCATGCGCAGTAGGGAACCGGGCAGTGAAGCCGCAATGCTCCACTTCCCGATCCGATTCCATCTCTTTTATCTTCCATCTCAGAGAACTTGTCAGAAGTTATCAGGTTTATAAAAGAGCTAATGGACAAAAGAAAAACATGGGATTTGGTGCTTTGGAGAGAGATAAGAAAACACTACAGATATATGTGTCCAGCTCAAATTTCATGAATCAAGTTTTCATCCACTTTTAGACTGCATTTATAGATATATGAACAGGTATTTAAATCCTATCTCTCTCTAAAGATCTCTACCTATGTGTGCTGCTAACAAAAACTATATTCAAAGCCACCTTTTAAGCCTCATAGGATTGGTAGGTTTACTACAAAATAGATAAACACTTTCATTTTAAAAGGTAAAATGAAAATAAATCAGAAAAAACAAGTGACCATACTAAGGAAATGTGTTTATTTTTTTATTTTTTTAATAGACATATTAGAGAAACAAATTAGTGCTTTGTTTGTTGCTTGGTTGTTTCAATGACATCCAGATCATTGTCTACTGTGTCATGATCTTTTTTGTACAGATGTTAGGTTATGTTAATTGATTTACTGCTAATTGTTATTCTGTCAAAGACATTGTTGCCTGGAATTCCTACAAAGCCTTTTCACTTTAATTCCTTGTGTCTCTGTGCTTTATGCGATTCTCTGCAGATCAGATATCTGCCTGTACATATTCCAAATTTTCAACATTAGAAAGGATAGCATTTGCAGTATTTGCCTGGTTTGTTTATTGATTTGCTAATCTCAAGAAGTCATGGGCTGATAAAACACTGAGGAATATTTCAGCATGGCATGTGAAAATCAGGTCAAGCTGTGAGAACTTTATTACACACAGCAATTTTCTAAGAAATGTAGAAATCTCTGCTTCAGAACACCACTAACTTCCTTTAATCCACAGAATAAAACATGTGAACCTCTGAGCTGAAAAAAAAAGATGTTAGCGGGTCTGACTAGTGTGTAGTTTGAGTGATAACTGGCACATTTCTCACTGCTTGTTGTTCACATTAACGCAATCCTGGGAGGATGGAAGTGCAGGAGCACCCATTGCAGACTTGGTTTTTAAAGGTGCAGGTTCCAGTAATCCTGATCCTGTCTCAAGAACCGACCTGTATGTGACTGACCTAGAAGTAACATACAACCGGTGAAATGTGAAATTCTGTCCTGCTTCTGTTTCAAGTCTTTTTCCACTGACCTCAACCAGGAGACCACCACCTAGGTGACCTCTCTGGACAGGCAGACTTTCCATTGAAGGGAATGGGGGCTTTACTATGTCTATGGCAGGCATGTCCAAAGTCCGGCCCGCGGGCCAATTGCGGCCCGCGGTCCGGTTTTGAACGGCCCGCCTGGTCTTTCTCAATTTATTGTGCTGCGGGATCAGGGCTGTCAGATCAGCCGATCCCCGGCACTGTGAGAAGCTCCGTGAGCTTCAAAAGTGAAAGTAAAGTGCAGAGGATTGTGCTGTGCTCTCTGCTTCCCCCTACAGTGCAGTACCCGGCTGAATGAGGAAGCTGCAAAGGTACTGTACTACAAGCTAGATTAGTGTTAAAAAGGCCTTTATTCATGTGTGTGTGTGTGTGTATGTATGTATGTGTATGCATGTGTGTGTATGTGCACATGTGTCTGTATGTGTGTGTGCACATGTGTCTGTATGTGTGTGTGCGCACATGTGTCTGTATGTGTGTGTGCACATGTGTCTGTATGTGTGTGTGTGCACATGTGTCTGTATGTGCACATGTGTCTGTATGTGCACATGTGTCTGTATGTGTGTGTGTGCACATGTGTCTGTATGTGTGTATGTGCACATGTGTCTGTATGTGTGTGTGTGCACATGTGTCTGTATGTTTGTGTGCACATGTGTCTGTATATGTGTGTGTGCACATGTGTCTGTGTGTGTGCACATGTGTCTGTATGTGTGTGTGTGTGCACATGTGTCTGTATGTGTGTGTGTGTGTGCACATGTGTCTGTGTGTGTGCACATGTGTCTGTATGTGTGTGTATGTGCACATGTGTATGTATGTATGTATGTGTGTGTGCACATGTCTGTATGTTTGTGTGTGTGCACATGTGTCTGTATGTGTGTGTGTGTGCACATGTGTCTGTGTGTGTGCACATGTGTCTGTATGTGTGTGTATGTGCACATGTGTATGTATGTATGTATGTATGTGTGTGTGCACATGTCTGTATGTTTGTGTGTGTGCACATGTGTCTGTATGTGTGTGTGCGCACATCTGTCTGTATGTGTGTGTGTGCATATGTGTCTGTATGTGTGTGTGCACATGTGTCTGTGTGTGTGCACATGTGTCTGTATGTGTGTGTATGTGCACATGTGTATGTATGTATGTATGTGTGTGTGCACATGTCTGTATGTTTGTGTGTGTGCACATGTGTCTGTATGTGTGTGTGCGCACATCTGTCTGTATGTGTGTGTGTGCATATGTGTCTGTATGTGTGTGTGCACATGTGTCTGTATGTGTGTGTGCACATGTGTGTGTGTGTGTGTGCACATGTGTCTGTATGTGTGTGTGTGTGTGTGCACATGTTTCTGTATGTATGTGTGTGTGCACATGTGTCTGTATGTATGTGTGCACATGTGTCTGTATGTATGTGTGCACATGTGTCTGTATGTGTGTGCGCACATGTGTCTGTATGTGTGTGCACATGTGTCTGTGTGCACATGTGTCTGTATGTGTGTGTGCACATGTGTCTGTATGTATGTATGTGTGTGTGTGTGTGTGTGTGTGTGTGTGCACATGTGTCTGTATGTGTGTGTGTGTGCACATGTGTCTGTATATGTGTGTGCACATGTGTCTGTATGTGTGTGCGCACATGTGTCTGTATGTGTGTGCACATGTGTCTGTGTGCACATGTGTCTGTATGTGTGTGTGCACATGTGTCTGTATGTATGTATGTGTGTGTGTGTGTGTGTGTGTGTGTGTGTGTGCACATGTGTCTGTATGTGTGTGTGTGTGCACATGTGTCTGTATGTATGTATGTGTGTGTGTGTGTGTGTGTGTGTGTGTGTGTGTGTGCACATGTGTCTGTATGTGTGTGTGTGTGCACATGTGTCTGTATATGTGTGTGTGCACATGTGTCTGTGTGTGTGCACATGTGTCTGTATGTGTGTGTGTGTGTGTGTGTGCACATGTGTCTGTGTGTGTGCACATGTGTCTGTATGTGTGTGTATGTGCACATGTGTATGTATGTATGTATGTGTGTGTGCACATGTGTCTGTATGTGTGTGTATGTGCACATGTCGATGTATGTTTGTGTGTGTGCACATGTGTCTGTATGTGTGTGTGCACATGTGTCTGTATGTGTGTGTGCGCACATCTGTCTGTATGTGTGTGTGTGCATATGTGTCTGTATGTGTGTGTGCACATGTGTCTGTATGTGTGTGTGCACATGTGTCTGTATGTGTGTGTGTGTGTGTGCACATGTGTATGTGTGTGTGTGTGTGTGTGTGTGTGCGCACATGTGTCTGTATGTGTGTGTGTGTGTGCACATGTGTCTGTATGTGTGTGTGTGTGCACATGTGTCTGTATGTGTATGCGCACATGTGTCTGTATGTGTGTGCACATGTGTCTGTGTGCACATGTGTCTGTATGTGTGTGTGCACATGTGTCTGTATGTATGTATGTGTGTGTGTGTGTGTGTGTGTGTGTGTGTGTGCACATGTGTCTGTATGTGTGTGTGTGTGTGTGTACATGTGTCTGTATGTGTGTGTGTGTGCACATGTGTCTGTGTGTGTGTGTGCACATGTGTCTGTGTGTGTGTGCACATGTGTCTGTATGTATGTGTGTGTGCACATGTGTCTGTATGTATGTGTGTGTGCACATGTGTCTGTATGTATGTCTGTATGTGTGTGCACATGTGTCTGTATGTATGTCTGTATGTGTGTGCATTTATGTCTGTATGTATGTGTGTGTGCCCATGTGTCAGTATGTATGTCTGTGTGTGTGTGTATGTGTATGTGTGTGCCTGTATATATGTCTGTATGTACGTGTGTGTGCACATGTGGCTGTATGTCTGTATGTGTGTGCATGTGTGTCTGTATGTATTTCTGTATGTGTCTGTAAGTATGTGTATGTGTATGCATGTGTCTGTATGTATGTCTGTATGTATGTGTGTGTGTATGTGTATGTGTGTGTGCACATGTGTCTGTATGTATGTCTGTATGTGTGTGCATATATGTCTGTATGTATGTGTATGCATGTGTCTGCATGTGTGTGCGGCGTGCATTTGTCTGTATGTGTGCCTGCATTTGTGTGCTTGTGTCTGTGTGTATGTTACTTTTAATCCGGACCCCCATTCTTATACCATCAAAACTGCTTTTGTAGGCCTTGTGTGTGATATTAGCCAGGACTCCTGCTCCTCTGAAAAGCAATCCATGCACAGATCTCTTTGCAGAGGCATTTGAATGGTGGTAAAGAGGCATTATGTTGCCTCCTCACCACCTGTTTTAAGCCCGTAAATGCAACATCTGTGTGGCTGCGTACTGTGTAGGGCAGCCCATTCATTTCAATGGACTTCCCTACTCACAAAAATGCAGGGAAAGAAGCCCCCAAGCTTTTTTTTTTTTTTTTTTTTTTTTAATTGCACTGCACCAAAAGCACCCTACATTTTCCAATGTGTGGGGTACCATTAAGAATTAACGGTGCCCCCTAAAGTGCAGAGCATTCGTCTGTGTGTTGGGAACGAGCGCGGCAAAGGCAAGAGAATTCTTGTTTGGCCGTGTATTAGTGCTCGGATGGACACACTTAGACAGAATTTTCAATGGTTCAAAGAATGTCAGGCAAAATGGTCGGCCCTCAGGCATGTTCACTTCATCAAATCTGGCCCACTTTGAAAAAAGTTTGGACACCCCTGGTCTATGGGGAAAGAGTTCTGTAGAATTCTACTCATCCTGGAGTAGCATTGTTTAGCAGTAGTAAAGGTTATAAACTTACCTAAGCTGTCCGCACATACAGTATCTTCTCTTGTGTTATATGAAAGTGTTGCACTGCCTGGGAGCCCCTCTGCATGACCTCCATAATCATATAGTTATTGAAATAGTAACCATGAGAAAGTCACTCTTAGCAAACTGACTTTAAATGAGGCTATGAGAAGCGCTTAACTATCAAATCTTGCGATAACAGTTATGTAATGACGTTTGCTGTAAATAGGGACCTTCTTTCGCAAACATGTTCTCCTGTTTTAAAGACTGAATATATGGACCATATACTGGATAATTGAATCATTTGTAGAATATTTATTTTATGTGCTGACATTCCTTTTGCTATTTGGATTAGCACTTTAGATTTATAGATTTTATTACTGTCTGGGTCTCTACTGGGAAGATACCCCCCCCCCCCCATCCACTTACCTACTGATGATCACTGTTACAGGGACAGGAAGTGAAGATCTTTTATAAAGTCCCTCTATGATGAAACACATCTGAAGACTTGCACATATGCTCTGTATTCCGTCAGTGTTTTAATATGGAGATTTTAATTGCTCCGGTGGCTTGGTTGTGCTCAAGCGGTGGATCTATTTCAACAAGCAAGTACTAGTGCTAGTTGTAGCACTTGAGAATGTGAGTAGTAGATATTTTGTTTTGAACATGATTTTAAATAAATATCAGTAATACACTATTATGAGACTAACTTCTTTGGTTATATTGTTTCACATGAGGTTTTATTGAGTTTGCTGGCTGATATCCTAAAGTTGATGATAGATAGTGAAAGTTTGAGCACCCAGCATTTTGGAAACACCACAGTGTCTGTTTATTTATTTTTTTTAAGTCATTTTATACCTCCGAGGCAAAAATAAAAATTGGGGCCATCAAGAACTAATTATGGATGATGAATCATAGTGGACTATTCTTTTTTATGTAGCGGCCATAACCCTTGGTAGGGCGGCCTTAACTTTTGGGCTTACCGGTTACCTCCGCTTGGCTTGTTCTTCCACGTCTAGGGGTTCCCAGGGTTAGTACCCAACAACTTTGGATGCTGACACCATAAAAGCCCTTTAGAAAGGTTTGTATTTGCAGGGGTAACATCCAACAAACAACAGTCTCCTATGGGAACAGAGGGCAAGGGTGAAGAAACTCGGGCACCTTGAACTGCTAATCATTAGAAAGTCTCTAATACCACCCAGAGAGTAGCCACTCGCAGCTGGGCGCTTCAAGGCTGAACAAATCTCTAGCCAGAGATTATGGCAGTCAGCACTTTGATCCGGAACTTGTGAAATCTCTGACCTTGAATAATTGGTAACAGAAAGTGAACATGAACCTTTTCCTCAGTACCTGGAACGTTCTCTGTCTCCTTAACAGTACTGGAAAAGCGTGAATTAATTAGTGTCCTTCACAACCCAGCAACCAGGCACTTCTTGGGATGCCAGCTTGTTGGCCCTCCTCTGAAAAGTCCTCCCACATTCGCTTACACGAGCTGCGCTGCCCATTCAAGCCGAGAGCACACCCGGACGCCTTGAATCCTCCTTCAGTTACTGTGCCTCGGACCAGCCGGTTCCGAGACTTGGGAACAGGATCCTTACCTCAGACCAGGCGAGTCTATTGGGGTTAGTCACCCGAACCATGTTGAGGAGCGACCCACGCTCCCGTGACCGGAACCGGTCGCGGGGCTACCCCGGTCCAGAATCAGGAACAGGCAGCTATGGCTTCACGAACAAACCCGGAACAAGTGACCTCAACATCTCAAGCACCCCTCCCCAGACTCCCCAGCGGGGCCAGGCGCACCCACTGACTGGCTCTGGGGAACGCTGACACCCAAAGCGTCCAACCAGGCCTAGTTCTGAGCCTGTCATGTGCATTCAACTGTACACATGACCAGGCAGAACTCCAACACAGCCAAAGTTAAAGTTAAACCTGCATAATTAACCCTCAGAACCCCTTTACTGTTCAGAAGCAAAAACTAAATTTGTACATGATAGACACCTTGTGCAAAGTGTCATCGCTACAGTTATATGCTCCTTAGTTGTAGTGTTTTTTTTTTTACTGATGTTATAAGCACTTTATTTTGGATATTAAATGTACTTTACATATAGATTACAACTTTCTTTTGATAATTTCTTAGTTACAATGTATTTTTAACATATTTGTTAACTTATACCAAAATTTAAACTAGAGTATAAAAAATATGCAGTATCAAGGGTGGATAGCGTAGATTCTTTTTATATATTTGCTTTACAAAAATTCTTGCATTGACTGTCTGTGAGCAAACTGTAAACAGTTAAACAAAACAAAATTGCAGCTAATTTATTCTTCCTCCTTTACCACATAGGACATCAGGGAAGGCCTACATATATATTATAATAATATTCCCAGTTTTGCTTTGCTTTAACTGTCTATGTGCCCACTGAAGAGATGCCTGGAGTTTGTATATAAACCCTGTGACTACGTAGGTTTCCTCTGGGTACTCCAGTTTCCTCCCACACTCCTAATACATGCTGGTAGGTTAATCGACTCCTGTCTAAATTGGCCCTAGCATGTGTATGTATGAATGTGGATTAGGGATCTTAGATTGTAAGCTCCTTGAGGTTAGGGACAGATGTGAATGTACAATATATATATATATATATATATATAAAGTGCTGCATAAAATTGTCGGTGCTATATAGTTACCTGTAATAAATAAAATAAACAAATAAATCTCCTGTCCTGCTGATGGGAAAGACAGAGAGGTGAAATCTTGTCCAATGGGAATGCAGAAGACAACAAGAATCAGAGTTTAACCCTTCTTCTCTATATCCCAAACTAAAAAAAATTCTTAGTTGGATTACGAGCATAATTTGTTCCAGAAGAATGCTTGTAATCCAAAGCCCTCGTATATAAAAGCGAGTTTCCCCATAAGAGTCAATGGAAACTCAGATAATTTGTTCCACAGTGACTGCTATTGTATGCAGTATCACATGTGGCCAGAGCTGGGGGGTGCCGGAGATACTCGGAAACACTCTGAGACCGTTCGGATGCACTTGGAGACACTCGGAGAGGCTCAGAGACAATCAGGAATGGAGTGTTTCTGAGTGTCTCCGTGCGGCTTCGAGTGTCACCGACATCCCCCGCACCTCTGGCCAAATGTGGTATTGCACACCCCCAGAGGCTTGAATCCTGCTCGCCTTGCGAGACAACGCTTGCAAACTGAGTCAGACTTTAAAAAAAATAATAGCTCGTATTGCAAAACGCTCATAAATTGCTTTACTCACAATCCAATGTATTTCTGTATTGCAGAATAAATGACAATTTGAGCAGTTAGGATGTGGAATTCTGTTCCACAAGCAGTGGTTTCAGCAGGGAGCATCGATAATTTAAAAAAACTCTTAGATAGGCACCTCAACAACCACAACATACAGGGATATACAATGTAATACTGACATAAAATCACACACATAGGTTGGACTTGATGGACTTGTGTCTTTTTTCAGCCTCCCCTACTATGTAACTATATGTAACCAGAGCCAATGTAGTAAAGGGTCTAGGGCAGTAACAGGCAACTTGTAGATGGGCGAATGCTGTAAAACACCACGTGGTTGATTTACCGAAATTGGAGAGTAGAAAATCTAGTGCAGTCAAAATCTGGTGCAGTTCTGCATGGGAACCAATCAGCTTCCAGGTTTTATTTTGGTAAAAGCTTAATTGAACAAGCTGAAGTTAGAAGCTGATTGGCTACCAGATTTTGCACTCTCCAGTTATAAGCAGGCCATGCATGGTCGAATTTCGAACAAATTTTCTTTTCAAAATCAGAAAGTTTTTTTTTGTGATCCGATGATGCCACCATTGGTTTTCGAAATTCGGCCGACCAAGCCTTCAATTTCACCTCATGTTGCTACAGAAAAAAATGTTCGTGGCCGGGAATCTTCTTTTCTCTAAATTTTATTTTCTTGCACATGCGCATTTTTTTTTTCTTATTACATTTCTCACACGATTCTCCCATCATTGATTAGAAAATCGTTTGTTTTAAAAAATAAAAAATTCCAACTTGTCCGATTCCTCAAATTTCATTGCCGCACAAAAATTCGGCCGTTGCTGCAGCCCACTAATGGTGTGAAATTCGTACGAAAATTCTTAGATACGATTTTCGAAAGACAATTCTTTTGAAATTCGAATCGTGTATGGCCGGCATTAGTAAATCAGCCCCCAAGTCACAATTTGCTCACCTGTCAGACTAATGCTAACTTAACTAACTTAACTTAACTAATGCTCTTTGACAGAGCTCCTTGGGCTTGTAGTTCTGCAATAGCTGGAGATCTTCTTTTGGCCAATCTCAAGCCAATCTTGTGGTAGCTAGTAATCACACACGAATGCCATTCAATGGCTAATACATACAAATAAATAAATCTGTTGAGAACATCAAGTGTATACAGTCTAGAAAGAAAAATACTCTTTTAGTAGATCAGTCCCATAGTCTGTTCTACATTGACTGGTGACCGACTTTATAATTGAGATTTATTTTACTAGCTACAGCAGGTGTTCCCTTTCCACCTTCACAAAGATAAAACGGGTACAGCTCTAATTTTCTCTCTCATTAAACATAGTTCTTAAGATGTTAAAGACATCTTCAAATAAACGAGTATAATTGACATATAAATGGACTAGTATTTCTATTGCCAGTTAATGAATAGATCATGTTTCTAATTTATAATTTTTGCCGCGTTCTCAATCCATTAGCTGCAATTATACATTGATAACTGTCACCTAATTTCCCTCACTGGAATTTCTTTCATCTAGTACTTGAAAAAAAGTAGGGCATGTACTTTTCAGGACATTATTTTACCTGGTACAAATAAACAACCCATATGAAAACATATATAATCGCCATTTATACAACATAGGCTGTTAAATCTTTTGTACATAACACATGTATTTATCTGCAAACATTTCCCCCTTTTAATGTTCAGAGAAATAACCTTGATATAGACATAACACGACCTACAAAGAATGTGATTATCTGCCTTTGATGGTATCCTATCCACTAACAGGCAACATGAGAGTCAGTGTGCATAATATTGACAAGATGAAATATATGGAGAATCTGATTTCAGCTCTTGTGATTTCTTCCTGGCTTTAAAGAAACCTTGTACTGAGAAAATATGTAGGCTGCCATTGGTGACCCTTTCTTTTGAAAGTGCTAATTGCCTGGCTGGTGTCATATTTTGTCACATATTCAGGGTTGTATTTAATATGTGCAAAGAGAGGGATCCTTCTGGCTTGCATCAGTCCTGCTTTGGTAAGCTATTTATATCCATTCCTTGCGGGGACACATTCATCAGATGAAATTGTATTTTGTTGATTATAGACCTAGGTTGTTGAACTATCTATGGCAGACAGAGTTGTGTTCCACGTTTATCCAAATTTCTGCAACTATCTATGTATTCATTTTAAGTTACTGTTTTGAGGTTCGCTCATATATATGTTTGTTCTCTATAGAGATAGTTACACATATATAAATAAACTCTGAAGTATACTCCTGTAGACGTGGCCCCACCGCAAAACACGTAGAGGCTGAACTGTTCCAGGACGACTATCTGATCCCTTCCACGGATAGATATTCGTTTAATCTTTCAGTTCTTTTTCAGAGATTCTAATTTATGTGTGCTGTATTTTCCCTAAAAGGGTTATTGTTCTAAATAAATGTATATATTTTTACAATTCATGTATGTGAGTCCTTACTGTACCATGACAGTCCATATTTTCCTCAAATCTGCTGTTCTTTGTTTCTTAAAATTTTCAGGATGATGGTGCTATTTTTTCAGTTGTGAATTGTCAATCTATGGTGTAGGGTTGTTTTTCAGGGGTTAAGCTTTGCCCCTATAATTTTGTGGGAACAGTTTGGGGATGGCCCCTTCCTGTTCCAATAAGAACATTGACTTGGCCATTTTATAGCTAGGCAACTCTTATCCTCATATTGATTAGTGGTTCCAAATTAATAACTACTGCAGAACAGACACCAAAGATACACTCCGCATCTTTCCAAATAACTGTTCTGCTTCATTATGAGGTGATTGAAGGTTTTTATACACATGATTACGTAGGTATCACATTAATATTACAATTGTATGTTTATGGTAACACGGGGCATAACATAGGCAGACTAATTCTAATCAGGACTCAAAAGAATTCAAACACGTAATAAAAACATTATTAGTGCCGTGTGCACAGTGAGGGCAGTGTGCAATACATGCAAAATAGAATACAATTATATACAGAACTTACAGATTTCCTTTACAGTCTCCTCTCTTTTGATCAATATTTTAACCATACCTGCTATCACCTCTAACCTGGAACCTGCACAGGTTAAAGGTAGTCCTGGCCAAAGGGGCAAAAACTCCATTGTGGAGAATATAATTGTTGAGCAGATTTTTCATTACAAAATTTTCATTGTGAAAAACAAATGATTGATAAGACATATTTACAGAGTACTGGCTGTACACTCCTGTGGCCAGAATGGTCTTCTAGCTTAACTTTTGGCACGCGGACTTATCAGCATATGTAAACACAGACGTACAAAAGACAAATATGACTTCAACCCCATGTTGAAGTCATATTTGTCTTTTGTACGTCTGTGTTTACATATACTTTTCAAATCACATTTTATATATATATATATATATATATATATATATATATATATATATATATATATATATATATATATATATCCCTTACAATTAAAGTAATTGAATCAAAAAGTACTCTAGATTGTGATCGCAAGAGGGAAGCAAATCAAACAGAGATTTCTTTAATTTAGTCATTTTTGCAGTGTCTTGTGTGGATCCAGATGATGTTTCCTTCAAGTGTACATGAAATAGATGCTGTATTGAGTCTCCAAACATTTCCTTACATATAAATGTCTCTTAACAATCCACAAGTTTAGATTTAGATCCTGCCAAACTTTTAGGATCTGGAATTGGGGAGAAAACACATAAATGAGTTTGTCAAAAACCTTAAAAGATCAGCAACATTCTCTGTGAGATCAAAATGGAGGACTTCAGCTGCTGAGACAAAATATAAGTGAGTAACACACTCCCAAACCAAATCCCATAGGGGTAGAGTCCAACATCCAATTAGGGGCTTGATAAAATATAAGATAACATTCAGGCAAAAGTTTTCTAGTTTCTCACTCTACTTTTTCTGCTACATTGTAGACAGTGGGGGGTGTAAAAATAAAACCTCAAAACTTCTAGTAAGAACTATCCTATAAAAATTATTTCCTTTGTTACGCTTTGTAGATTCTGCAAACTGCTTCTGATAACACCTTTTAGTGCGGCCTTTGCAGTAGCATTTGCCACTGGACATCCAAAAAACATGTCCATACAGACAAAATACATACTCGTAAGATCCTGACTTGGGCATCTTGATATATCTCTTTGTAATCTCTGGAAGGGATGTTCAGCTTTTGGTAACAACTTTGGTAAAAGGTAAAACAAGAAGTGGTATGGTATAAAAAAAACAACTGTGGTGATCCCTGGCTCTATCCCATGCTCATTTACTATAGCAGCCATAACTGATTGTGACTCATTGCATGGTCCATGTGTCAAGCTGGAGGTAAAAGAGTGGCTGGCAGACATAAATGATCACCTTTTCCAAAGTCCTGTTTCATAAGAAGTTGCCACCTGTGGACCACTTGTTGTTCTTGTTCTGGGGTCCTTAAAGTTGAATTATTAATCCTGTCTATACTGGGCCACAACTAGGGTGGAATCTATGAGTTGAACAGACCCAGCAAGTGTCCCGGACTGTAGTGCAGGATCCTTAGTCACCTGGTCTGCTTCCGTATGTGAGTTTTAATGTTAGTATGGCTAAATCAGCAAGAACCTGGAAGGCTGAAAACAGGCAATCAAATTAACTTAGCATGCTTGATTGGTTTACCTGCTAAAGTAAAAACAAACTTCTGGCCCTTCAAATGAAACAAAAAGCTCTCTAATTCTCTATTATCTATATGAATATATACACTCTTTTTATAGCTCGCAGGCTTTGGATCTCTGGGGGAAAAAAGATCCAATGACTCTGAATACAGAGTATCCTTCTGGGTGATAAACTGCATACTCAGAATGGGTATTGCCATTCTCAGTATAAAAAAGGGATCAAATCTACAAAAAATTTAATATCTGGGTCTTCAGGGAGTGTGTCCTGCACTGGCCTCACAGCAGCTGATTCCTACATCATCAATTTAACACATGTGGTTTTCCTTTGTCTCCAGCCTCCTCCAATAGAGTCAATAAGGTGGCTGTATTCAAATGTACGCATTTTTCCTTGTTATATTTGTACATAAACAAACAAAACAAATTCATATTTTGAATCTTTCGTCAGACAAACATGTAGTTAGCTGTATATTTGCTGTGCAGAATGTGGGACCATTAAAAATTTAATATTTGACCAAAATAATGTCTGTAACTTTGTCTGATAGCATCTTTGCATAAAGCTACAGCTCTGATATATCGAGGTGAACCCTTCATTACTGGGTCCAGCTTGCATAAATATATTATAATGGCTTGTTTTCTATCCTGCTGTTTGTGTAAGAACTCCAGTTTCATGCTTCAAAAAAACAACAACTTTTTTCCTGGCAATATTATAATTTATCATTGCTTGCTCTGTTGTTAGTTTTAGCTAGATTACACAAGTCCTTAGTTTCCATCTGACAATATTTTCCTGATGTCATAACATTATAAATGATAACAATACCCTGCGGTCATGCAGAGATGTCCATAAATCCAAAATATTATTCTGCTTATACCACTGCACTTATAAGGAAAAGGGGCACATCATTTCACAATCCACACATTCTGCTTTGGATTCCAAAAATAAAAATAGATAAAAACAAAAGGACCAACAATCTGTATATGACAGACCAGAAAGCTCTCAGCCCCATCAAAAACTATAAAACAACTGGCTGCAGGTGGCATATATCCTGACAGGGTGTGTGGACTTGATGTGACGGGTCTGTTATATTTCCATTTAATTTATTATTACTCTCACATCATGGACCACACATCAAGTTTATTATCAGACCTTTAGAATTCACTTTTGTAGAAAAAGTTCTTATGTATCCCATCCATCTTGGCTTTGTTAAAGCGGAGTTCCACGCAAAAATGGAACTTCCTCTTTAAGCACTCCTTGCCCCCTTACATGCCACATTTGGCATGTATTTTTTTTTTTTGGGGGGGGGGTGGGGGCTTCGTTAGGAGGGGGACTTCCTGTCCCACTTCCTCCTTCTGCCCAGGGATCGCCAAGGCGACTCCTCCTTTCGCCTTAGGCGGCTCCTCCCTCTAGGTGATCTCCTGGGACACGTGATAGGTCTCAGGTGATCGCCTGTCCACTCTAGGAGTGCAGCACGACTCGCGCATGCGCTGTGCGTGCCTGGCCAAGAAGCTGAAAGCGGTCACGGCCGGGTGCCCAGAGTGGCAATGGAGGCGCCGGCGGAGAGGAGGGGGGGAGGAGCGACCCTCCATTTGCCCGCATCGCTGGCCCGTGGAACAGGTAAGTGTATGCTTATTAAAAGTCAGCAACTGCACTTTTTGTAGCTGCTGACTTTTAATAAACATAAAAAGCCTGGAACTCCGCTTTTAGACCCCTTTCACACCACACCGCCCATTGCGTCGGTGGTAAAACGCTGCTATTTTTAGCGGCGTTTTACCGCGGGATTTGAGGCGCATTTTGGCCGCTAGCGGGGCTCTTTTACCCCCCCCCCACTAGCAGCTGAGAAAGGGTTAAAACCGCCGGCAATATGCCGCAACAGCGCTGCCCCATTGATTTCACCGCTCCAAAGAAGCTGCTGGCAGGACTTTTCCCTGACGTCCAGACAACGGTGCAGCTTTTTTAGGGCGGATTGCAGGCGCTATTTCTATAGCGCCTGCAAAACGCCCTGGTGTGAAAGGTGTCTAAATATTATGGCAGCTGTATTTCAATTAACAACCTCATCTTAATCTTTTTTTTTTTTTTTCACTCAATAAATGTAAAATTACAAAATTGTTATCTTAAGCTAAACTAATCCCATTTTACACATTTCTCCAATAACCTGGATTTAATTTCCAACAAAAGTTTGTCTAAACCAGTTACAATATATCTATATTATTAATAAAATTGTTAAACTCATATCAGAAATTAATACTTAGGTGATCTCAATATCACACCCTAATTCTATTATATATCAGATGGCGAGCTTTGCCTAGGAGGGGATTTACAGGTGACCCTGAGAATCCAAAATGAGGTGCTTTGGGACGATCAGGGAATTTCTGATAATCAGCCCCCTGAGGTAAGTTTTGCTTACATATGAGTTCCCTGATCGGTAAGGCATTTTCAGGACAAAGGGTACCTATTTTACTCCCCTTAATTGAACTGTATTGATTGGTGGTTATATGGTATGTTGTCCCTGTCTACTGTCCATCAGAGTGTTATAGATAAGAAAGGGAAGAATAGTGCTGCTACAGGTATATGTAGTACATCTGCTAGATAAAGTAGTTTAGAGGCAAGAGGGTATAGGCATACGTAGAGAAGACTGGCCAGTCATTATGGGCATTACATTAAGTAAGGGAATGAAAGGTAAGAAACCCTCAAAAATGCCCAGTGCATGAGGAGCGTTCCGCCTATACTGAGCCCCTAGATTAATGGTTAGAGTGGACAGGGATCCGCAATGGGTAACTGGGTTACCAAAGTCCACAGGGACTAAGAATCATGCAGAGTAAACAGTAGGGATGAGCAGAACTTTGTGGGCCAGCGCGGCGGCCTTGTGTAGTGTAGACATGTGCATTCGTTTTCGTCCGAATGCATTTTCGTCCGAATTTCAGCTATTTTCGTTTTCGTTTTGACAAACGATAACGAAAGCACAAAATCCGAAAAACGAAAGATCCGACATAAATAAATGCTTTATTTTCGTTTTCATTGTTACAACAGTTCGATATAGAATAGGAGATTCGACATGACTCTGACGATAACAATCTGTCTATAGAACCTGTGGTCGAATGTGCCTAACCTTACCTCTATTAGTCCAAGATTATATAGAGAAAATATTCGACAGAGAGAAAAGATTCTGCAAGTTACTGTCCTAAAAAGTGTTTGGGGACCCGGGTCCTGCCCCAGGGGACATGTATCAATGCAAAAAAAAGTTTTAAAAACTGCAGTTTTTTCGGGAGCAGTGATTTTAATAATGATTAAAGTGAAACAATAAAAGTGTAATATTCCTTTAAATTTCGTAGGGGGGGGGGTTGTCTATAGTATGCCTGTGAAGGGGCTCATGTTTCTGGTGCTTAGAACTGTCCCTGCACAAAGTGTCATTTATGCAGGAAAAAAAGTCCTTTAAAATCACTTGCAGCTATTATGAATTGTCGGCTCCGTAATACAGAGAACACTCATTGAAAGTCATTGATAAAAAAATAAATAAATAAATAAATAAAAAAGCGTGGGGGTCCCCCAAATTCAATTACCAGGCCCTTCGGGTCTGGTATGGATATTAAGGGGAACCCTGCCTCAAATTTAAGAAAAAATTTGACGTGGGGTTCCCCCTAAATATCCATAACCAGACCCTTCAGGTCTGGTATGGATATTAAGGGGAACCCTGCGTCAAAATTTTTAAAAAAATTGACGTGGGGTTCCCCCTAAAAATCCATACCAGACCCTTTATCCGAGCAACCTGGCAGGCCGCAGGAAAAGAGGGGGGGACGAGAGAGCGGCCCCCCTCCCTCCTGAACCGTACCAGGCCACATGCCCTCAACATTGGGAGGATGCTTTGGGGGTCTGTGACCCCTCAAAGCACCTTGTCCCCATGTTGATGAGGACAAGGGCCTCATCCCCACAACCCTGGCCGGTGGTTGTGGAGGTCTGCGGGCGGGGGGCTTATCAGAATCTGGAAGCCCCCTTTAACAAGGGGACCCCCAGATCCCAGCCCCCCCCTGTTTGAAATGGTAAGGGGGTACAAAAGTACCCCTACCATTTCACAAAGAAAGTGTCAAAATGGTTAAATAAGACAAACACACTTTTGAAAAATTCCTTTATTAAAAATAAAAAAAAGATTCCAGCGGCGGTAATCCACTCTTGCTATCCAGCGACGGACGGTCATCTCTCCAGCGATGGCTCATCTCATCCAGCGTAGCGAATCCATCCTTCTTCTGTCTCCGTGGAGGAGACACTGCAGGCATTCCGGCGGCTGACGTTTCTTATATACGGAGGGCGGGGCCATCTGTCACCTGACCCCGTCCCCTTCTGACGCAAGGAGAAACCCGGGGTTCCCTGTGACGTATGGGTGACCCCGCACCCCTCTGATGTAACACAGGCAGGTTTCCGTTACATCAGAGGGGGGCGGGGTCACCGATACATCACAGGGAACCCCGGGTTTTCCCTTGCGTCAGAGGGGGGCGGGGTCAGGTGACGGGAGGCCCCGCCCTCCGTATATAAGAAACGTCAGGCCGCCGGAATCCTTGCAGTGTCTCCTCCACGGAGACAGAAGAAGGATGGATACGCTGCGCTGGATGAGATGAGCCATCGCTGGAGAGATGACCGTCCGTCGCTGGATAGCAAGAGTGGATTACCGCCGCTGGAATCTTTTTTTTTTTTTTTTTTTTTTATAAAGGAATTTTTCAAAAGTGTGTTTGTTTTATTTAACCATTTTTTACACTTTCTTTGTGAAATGGTAGGGGTACTTTTGTACCCCCTTACCATTTCAAACAGGGGGGGGCGGGATCTGGGGGTCCCCTTGTTAAAGGGGGCTTCCAGATTCTGATAAGCCCCCCACCCGCAGACCCTCACAACCAATGGCCAGGGTTGTGAGGATGAGGCCCTTGTCTTCATCAACATGGGGACAAGGTGCTTTAAGGGGTCACAGACCCCCAAAGCATCCTCCCAATGTTGAGGGCATGTGGCCTGGTACGGTTCAGGAGGGAGGGGGGGCCGCTCTCTCTTCCCCCCTCTTTTCCTGCGGCCTGCCAGGTTGCGTGCTCGGATAAAGGGTCTGGTATGGATTTTTAGGGGGAACCCCACGTCAATTTTTTTTAAAATTTGACGCGGGGTTCCCCTTAATATCCATACCAGACCTGAAGGGTCTGGTTATGGATATTTAGGGGGAACCCCACGTCAAATTTTTTCTTAAATTTGAGGCAGGGTTCCCCTTAATATCCATACCAGACCTGAAGGGCCTGATAATTAAATTTGGGGGACCCCCACGCTTTTTTATTTATTTATTTATTTATTTTTTTATCAATGACTTTCAATGAGTGTTCTCTGTATTACGGGAGCCGACAATTCATAATAGCTGCGAGTGATTTTAAAGGACTTTTTTTCCTGCATAAATGACACTTTGTGCAGGGACAGTTCTAAGCACCAGAAACATGAGCCCCTTCACATGCATACTATAGACAACCCCCCCCCCCCCCTCTACGAAATTTAAAGGAATATTACACTTTTATTGTTTCACTTTAATCATTATTAAAATAACTGCTCCCGAAAAAACGGCCGTTTTTAAAACTTTTTTTTTTGCATTGATACATGTCCCCTGGGGCAGGACCCGGGTTCCCAAACACTTTTTAGGATAGTAACTTGCAAATTAGCCTTTAAAATTAGCACTTTAGATTTTGAACGTTGGAGTCCCATAGACTTTAATAGGGTTCTAAAGTATGCTATATACTAGCTCCGTCGAATCTTCTTTATACATTTGACAGACACCATAAGCCTTCAAAGACAGATTCGACCGTAATTCATGTGGATTTTCGGACGAATGCAATTTTTGAACGAAAAACTAAATAAATAAAAACGAATTTCGGGAGTAACTAAATAAATTAAATTTTCGGACAAAAACGAAATTCCGAAACGAAATATTTTACTCTGCACATGTCTAGTGTAGTGTGTTGTGGTGTTCATAGAGAGAAGGATAGGCAGGGACAGTGTCAGCTTTGCTTTACTTCTTTAGATAGCACTGTTACAGTGAGTGTAGTGTTCAGGGAGAGAGCAGGATAGGCAGGGACAGTGTCAGCTTTGCTTTGCTTCCTAACCTAGCGCTGTTACAGTGGGTGTAGTGTGCCTCCTGCACAGCATACACCTGAATCTACCCCCCCTCATTGCTGGTGTTGTGTAGTTGATTTGTGCAACACAGACATTTGCCTAATATTCAGTCAGTGTAGTGTGCCTCCTGCACAGCATACACCTGAATCTACCCCCTCGTTGCTGGTGTTGTGTAGTTCATTTGTGCAACACAGGCATCTGCCTAACATTAACATAACATATTTTGGGTGCGGGGTTCCTCTTAATATCCATACAAGACCGAAAGGGGCTGTAATGGGCTGGGGTAGGGGGTTGATGGGGTAGCCATGCCATTTTTCTCAAAGATTTTCCTCCATATTGCCAGGACAAGACATTACTTAATAATTACATAATTAATGCTTTAATAGCCGCAAGCAATTTTAAATGGCTTTTTTTCCTTTACAAATGTAATTTTGTGCAGGGACTGTTCTAAACATGGGAAACACATGCCACTTCACAGGCATACTTTAGACACCCCCCAGGTACGGTATTTAAAGTAATATTTCGCTTTTTTTTCACTTTATGCATCATTAAAATGACTGCTCCAGAAAAAACGTCAGTTTTTAAAACTTCTTTTTGCATTGATACATGTCCCCTGGGGCAGGTCCCGGGTCCCCAAACCCTTTTTAGGACAATAGCATGCATATTGGCCGTTATAATTAGCACTTTAGATTTCGAACGTTCGCGTCCATTGTAATTAATAGGGTTCTAACGTTCATGCAAACTTTCGGTCCGTTCGCAGGTTCTGGTGTTCGGCTCATCCCTAGTAAACAGCTAGAGTAACAGCTATCTATGTGATCAAGGGTAGATCAAGGGTGACAATTAACACTAGACAGAAAGGGACATTTTGATGTTAAGTTGTGGGATGAATTTGGGATCAGGCACTACATCAAGTTAAAACAGAGAAATGAGAGTTAAAACAGAATACTTTGTATGTTGTTAGAGAAGGAAGGTGGGATGAGCACTATGGCTACCCATCTGATCATAGAATCATAGAAGCTAGAGTATGTGAAGTATGGGATTACAGTACATGGGATGCAAAGGATATCAGAACAAAATAAGGAAAGCAGAAGATAAGCAAGGTAATATTAAAGAGTTAAAAGAAATTGAGAGAATGATATGCATGTACTGTGTACAAATAGGGAATTTTTGTATATAATTGTATTCTATTTTGTATGTATTGCACACTGCCCTCACTGTGCACATGGCACTAATAAAGTTTGCATTCTTTTGAGTCCTGATTAGAATTAGTCTGCCTATGTTACACCCCTTGTTACCATAAACGTTCACTTGTAATATTAATGTGACACCTACGTAATCATGTGTATAAAAACCTTCAATTGCGTCATAATAAAGCAGAACAGTTATTTGGAAAGATGCGGAGTGTATCTTTGGTGTCGGTTCCCTACTGGAGTAGTTATTAATTTGGAACCACTAATCAATATGAGGATAGGAGTTGCCTATCTATAAAATGGCCAGGTCAGATGGCAAGCCAGTTAGGAGAGTAAAGAGGACCTGTCATGGCTCTATACATGTATATAGGAGTCGTTTTCCTATATACATGTATAGAGCCACGACAGGTCCTCTTTATACGCCTATATACATGTATAGAGCCATAACCGGTCCTCTTTATACTCCATACAGTGTGTAATACATACAAAATATAATACAATTGTATACAGAACTTACAAAATTCCTTTACACTGTGCACCAGTGCACAAAGCAAGGTCCATAAAGACATGGATGAGAGAGTTTGGGGTGAAGGAACTTGACTGACCTGCACATTAACCCGATAGAACACTTTTGGGATGAATTAGAGTGGAGACTGCGAGCCAGGCTTTCACATCCAGCATTAGTGCCTACCCACTAAAATACGCTTCTGGAAGTATGGTCAAACATTCCCATAGACACACTCCTAAACCTTGTGGACAGCCTTCCCAGAAGAGTTGAAGCTGTTATAGCTGCAAAGGGTGCGCCAACTCAATATTGAACCCTATGGACTAAGACTGGCATGCCATTAAAGTTCATGTGCATGTAAAGGCAATTGTTCCAATACCTTTGGCAATATAGTGTAAGGCCGCGTACACACGGGCGGACTGTTCGCCCAACTTTGTCCGCTGAACAGTGTTTCAGCGGACAGTCCGCTCGTGTGTGGGCTTCAGCGGACAGTTTCAGCGGACAGTCTGACGAACAAAGTTTTTCTGAATTTCCGTAAGACTGTCCGCTGAAACTTGGTTTGAGCGGACAGTCCGCTCGTGTGTAGGCTTGTTCGATAAACTAAGTCTCGCGCATGCTCAGAAAGAATTTACACGGCGAAGGTTGCATTGCAGTGTATTGGACTTCGAATTTCTCGTCCCGTCCCTGACAGCTATTCCAGCGCAGTCCCGCTGCAAGACAAGACAAAAAGCCTTGTCTTCCCTGCTTTGTTCACACCACCGCATTGGGGTGAGGTGCGGGTGGTGTTCGCTAAAAAAAAGTACGGTAAGCTGTACTTTTATTCAGAAAAGCTTTATGTGTGAACAGAACTGTGCATTATGATTGTTATAACACAGTGGCTGGTGTGAACAAGCCCTAAATGCTGAGATGCAGAAAAAAACACAAAGAGTTAATTGTAGGAGTATATACCATTTATTGTTTAATTTGCTTTGTCACTTTTGAAATCGTTGTGTATAATTTTTATTGAGTGCTGAGTAACATTTACAGTCAGTTTAACACACATTTAAGCTTTATAGTCCTAAGAATCATTCTGTTTTCTTTCTCTTATCAATTTTGACTGATGGATATACAAATTACTAGTGATTCAGGATGAATAATATCCATATGTCTTATAGATAGAAGAGCAGACCTGCTTTTGTAAAATTATATGTACATAATGTAATGTACAACAACCCATAGCAACTGATCTGACCTTAACTGTATATTTGAATAGTTTTACCTCAGAACCTAGTACACTCGTTATCTATCTATCTATCTATCTTTATATATATATATATATATATATATAGATAGATAGATAGATAGATAGATAGATAGATAGATAGATAGATAGATAGATATAGATATATCTATTAATATAGATATATCTAAATATCTATATGTGTGATACATAAATATATATATATGACGGCTCCTACTTGTTTACACCGTGATCAGCTCTGTGATTGGATACAGCTGATCACATGGTAAAGAGCCTCTTTACCCACATTGGAGATGCGGTGTGTCAGGCTGCCACACCAACGATCAATGTGCTGTGCTCCTCCGCAGGCGTGCGATCGTGTGTTATCCTGCTTTACGTCATATGACATCCAGTCAGGTAAACTGAACCACTTTGCGCAAGTCATATTACTATATGGTGGGCAGGAAGTGGTTAATAAACGAAAAAATCCGATTTAGATATACTTTTAAGACCCTAGTGTTACTAAAGCCACAACAGTAAAATCAGTTTGTAAATGCAGCAAAGCATACTTGTCATAATCACCGTGGAACCTAAGGAGCTAATCCTCTGCATTGTGTAAAAAGGCTGTAAGGTTCTATATTCTTTGATCCTTCCCTTCTTCCAATGTCCCCAATCCATCTCCTTATAAGACAGAGCCTTTGGAGTCACTCTGCACATGCTCAGTTTGGCATGTATTGCTAGAGAGTTTTTTCTTTCTTGGGCCAATTAGCACTGTCCAGACAGAGGGTCAGGGGTCCTGCAGCCTCATAGGACAATCAGAGTAGAAGGAGAACTCCTCCTACAACTTTAACTAGACACTGATAGAAGTCACAAGACTGCTATATACTGCTAATGAGAAAGGGTATAAAATAATTGCATTTCCATTTCCAGTTCTGTGAACTGTGGAAGAATAGATATAGTAAATGCAGGGTCATGGGTTTAGTAACAATAAAGTGGTTGCAAACCTGCATAGTTTAGGAGATATTCCCTGTATCTGCACATGTCGACATTATTGGCACATTATGCACACTGAAGCAACAGCACGTGCCATTGCTTCAGTTAGTGTGCCGTTAACCAGCGGCTCCCGCGCGCATTCGCTGGAGTGACGCCATTGCGGCTTCCACCAATCAGAGCACCGGAGCCTGCGATACATGGAAGTACTCCGGGGGCGATGTCGCTGGCCGGAGCTGTGTATAGGGACCGCTACATGGACTTCGATCTAAGGTGAGTATTTCATAAGAGCTAGTATGCTATGCAAGTTTACAACCACTTTAACATGTTATTCATGAAAGACAGAGAAACACGTCTTGTTATTTTTTTTGTGAATAGGTAAGACATGAAAATTGGGCTTTAAATTAACCTTTGCTTTTTCTATGTAGGTTAATAGGTATGCTTTAAATGTTGTCCAATACTCATCGTCCGCTCAGTTATGTTCTGTTTAGCTCAGTGACAGCCCACCCATACGGGGTGCCACATGCAGGCACCAGACGCATTGATTTCAATGTTTTTTTTTTTTTTCTTGAAGCACGTGATTAGAGCCTGAGGCTCTAATTAGCTCCAAAAAAGGATGGGCTTGGGGCACAGAGCACTAAGCCCTGAGCCCACCCAATTGTGTGACAATAGAGAATCAATATTCGCTAATGTTTTCCTGATTCTCCTCCTGGTCAATCAGGAAGCAGCTCCAGCAACCAATTGGGTCTCAGGTGGACCCACTTCCTATTCGGCCACGGGGAGCAGCAGTTGCCCCTGGCTCTCCCAGGGAGCAAGGAGCAGCATCGGCCTCCAAAGATAAGGCCACTGATTGCTGCTGTCCGTCTCCCACAGGAGGAGAGGGACTGATTGGCACCACCCATCTGCTGGGGGGGGGACTGATCGTCGCCATCCATCTCCCAGTGGGGGGGGGGGACTGATTGTCACTGCAGGTCTGTCTGAGGCAGATTTGTTTGTTGTTTGCCGCCCTCCCAAAATAGTTTTGTACCTAGGGGGTGTGTATAAGAAATTTAAAGGAATATGTCACTGTTATTGTTTCACTTTAAGCATTATTAAAATCTGCCGTTTTTAAAACTTTTTTTTGCATTGATACATGTCCCCTGGGGCAGGACCCGGGTCCCCAAACACTTTTTATGACAATAACTTGCATATTAGCCTTTAAAATTAGCACTTTTGATTTTTCATGTTTGAGCCCCATAGACTTTAATGGTGTTCGGATGTTCAAACAAATTTATTGCCTGTTTGCATGTTCTGATGCGAACCGAACTGGGGGGTGTTCGGCTCATCCCTACTAAGGACTACAGGACCACCATTGTGCAGACATTCCATACTTATATATAATAGTGATCTCCCGTGCTCCAACTAACAAAGAATATATATATATTATTCCATGTGCAAAGAAAATATAAAAAATATCTAAAAGATAATAAAATTAAAATGTCATAAGAAGAAAAACAAAACAAGAGTTCAGTAGCAGTCCTCTCTAACCACTTGACCACTGGGCACTTAAACCCCCTTCCTAACCAGACCAATTTTCAGCTTTTGGTGCTCTCACACTTTGAATGGCAATTACTCAGTCATGCAACACTGTACCCATATAAAATGTTTGTCCTTTTTTCACACAAATAGAGCTTACTTTTGGTGGTATTTAATCACTGCTGGGTTTTTTTATTTTTTGCACTATAAATCGAAAAAAACAAAAAATGTGTTAAAAAAAAAATTCTTTGTTTCTGTTAACATTTATTGTAGAGTATTGGCAGAGTATTGACAGAGTATTGCACAGTATTGGCAGAGTATTGCACAGTGTTGCAGAGTATTGGCAGAGTATTGGCCGCTGCCATATACCATGATCCGTGATGTGCTGGGTCCTCTGGACCTGGTGGTCACGGATGTTCCCTAGTGCGCCCCAGGGGGCGCTTGGGAGCAAGATTCTGGGAGGACGTCCCATGGACGTCCATCCAGAGTAAGCTGACCGCGCTGTAGCCGTCTTTCGGCTATGGCCCGGTCGGCATGTGGTTAAACAACAACAAAAAAAGTGATGATATTCCCAGTAATGTTCTAATTAAGAAAAAACACTGTAAGGTATCCACCACTGTATGTGTGGCATCAGACCCACTCCCAACAGGCGGAAACTCTCTAAATTTATTTACCTACCACTGTCATGGTTAGGCTAGTAAGCCATAAGAATCAGTTTGTTCAAAGATCTCTTAATAGGCCAATCTAATCTAAAAACAATACCACGCCAACATTCTTTTTTAAAACCACCATGGGGTTCCCCAAAATCCATACCAGGCCCTTTGGGTCTGGCATAGATTTTACGAGGGAACTCCACAGCAATTTAAAAAAAATGGGGGGGGGGCGTGTCCAGCCACGGAATAGAGCGGACGTGTGGTAGCAGAGCTCCAGGAGGGCGATTGACATCCACCGCCATCCGGAGCCAAAACTGCACAGCCGAGCACCCATCCTGCACGGGGCTACTACCGCGGACACAGGGCTGCACCTCGCTGTGTCATTTGTGCACCGGGAACGGTATTGGAGCTGTAGGCCGCTGCGAGGCAGCAAGGATGAACGGGCGCCATCTTGGGGCCTGCAGGCAGGCCGACTCACGCCACACACCACTGCCGGAACCAAGGCATCCCGGAGCCCATCCACACAGGGCCATAAGCCGAGACCTCCGGGCAGGCCCCGAGCAGCCGTAGATCGTCGCAGGCGAGCCCCCTCTATGCACCGGGGGCGGTGTTGGTAATGCAGGCCGCCGCGAGGCAGTGTACACTGATGGGCACCATCTTGGGGCCTACAGCCAGGCCGCTCCACGCTACACACCGCCGCCAGAAACAAGGCACCCAGGAAGCCCATCACACAGGGCTGAAAACCATGACCTCCAGGCGGAACCCGAACACCCAGCGACCGCTGCCGGCAAGCCCCAGACTGCGGCCAGGACCCACGGGAGTGCAAGCCATGACTTGGGCCTACAACCTTGGCACACAGTGAGCACCACAGAGCTCACCCCACCCCCCTCATAGCTGACGTTACCTGGCACCTTGTCCCCCCCAGAGACTTATACATTGGGGAGTACCCTCTGACACCTCACCTTGCAAGCACTGTGGGACAACAAGAGCCAGCAGGCCTACAGTCAAGAAGCCAGCGGCCATCTTACTACACCAAGCTTACTTATCCCACTTCTAAACCTACCTGGAATAGCTTAATCCGGCTGTTCAGAACACAAAAGGATCACAACAAATATTGAACATAAGGTACACCCCACTCAGTCACTAGACTGCCACATACTCTAAGACTTGGCAATAGGGGCAGTGGCCTGGTGCATAGCCTATATGTTGATGCTGTAAAAAAAAACCCTGGTGACCTGGGGACCTGAGAAGTGAAAACAGATCACTCTGACTATGTCAACGCAATCACGGAGAAGTACACATAACCATACCCTGCACTCTCTGGAGACAGATCACTCTGACTATGTCAACGCAATCACGGAGAAGTACACATAACCATACCCTGCACTCTCTGGAGACCAAATTTAAATACTCAGGCAGCGATAAAAATACCAAAAAAGCACCCCCACAGAGCAACAGTATCATAGAAGACATGGAGGACGATGAGGTCTCTCTACCAGCCTCTGAAGACTCAACTACTGGCGCTAATAAGACTGAACACCTGCTTACCTATGCGGCCATGACTGACATTGCGGCCGATATTAAAAGCTCCTTTACAGCAGCAATTACTGACATTAAAACGGAAATTCTGCGACTAACGGAACAACTGGCAATAGCAAACCGTGCAGGGAAAAGAAGAGAGAGAGCCCTGATAAGACTAGATGACATCGCAGCCATGCATTCCCAACACCTAATAGATATGAACCGGCAAATCGAAGACTTAGACAATCGAGGACGCAGGAACAATATCAGAATTAGAGAAGTACCTGAGACTGTACCCCAAGAACAAATCAGGCCGACTCTCACAGCCATATTTAATACCCTCATAGAAATGCCAGAACAATCCCCTATTGATTTTGACAGGGCACACAGGGCCCTCAGGCCTAGAGCACAAGACGGAAATCCCCCGAGGGACATCATCTGCTGTCTACCCAACTATTGCCTGAAGGAAGACATTCTCCAAAAGGCCAGGGCCAGAGAACAGATTGTGCATGAGGACGCTGTAATCCAACTCTTCCAGGACCTGTCGCCCATTACGCTTAAAAACAGGAGGGCCCTGAAGCCACTCCTGGAGGTGCTACCGTAAAAAGGAATCAGTTACAGATGGAAGTTCCCCTATGCACTTTAAGCAAATTTCACGGGGAAACAATATGTGCTCAAAGTACCAGAGGACCTCAACTAATTTTGTGATGACCTTCAGATTGACACTGTGGACCTCCCAGAATGGTACGCAGAATTCCGTACGCCCCCAGAAATGAACAACCCACAATTCTCACCAGGACCGTCCCATGCACATTCACCTTACCAACCCAGCAAACACCGCAGGAACCCAGACAGGGGCAGTTTTGAGCCTCCGTACCCCTCCAGAAATGCTAGAAGCCCAAGAGGGAGAGACACGAGGGGCTACTGACCTGAAGAAGCTGCGCATAAGTTTTGATCCTGCAAGCTGTAAATCCCCGACACCCATTGAACACTAAGGTCGTTAGATCGCCTAAGCTTAACATGCGCCAAGTTAACGCGAGCTCTGCACCCGAGTGCAAATTGTGACCGGCACGCATCCTATGCTGGACTACCATGTTCGCCTACTTCATCGCCACACCTGCCTCGGTAGTACAGCTACACCCCCCCCCCCCTTTTTTTTTTTTCTGCCCCTTTGAAAACCAGCCAGCCCCACTTACAGACCAACGCAAAGTCTACCCCTGGTCAGAGTAACATGCGACCAAGCTTGAACTTCCGCTTCCAACTGAACTGTGAGTACCAATAATCACACCCTCTGTTGCCTCCCAGGAAGAGCCTGGTACAGTACGTACTTGGCTGAGGCAAATGTCTCAGCGGGTACCACATACGGTATCCTGAACCCTGTGCAAGACACTTTAACCCTACTATAGCGGAGACCTTTGGTACACACACGGGACTGTAGCTGAGTTAATTTAAGTATATACCTTGGGCCTATATTCCTTGTTAACAGGTTCAATGGGTTTGTTAACGTAGAGTCATTTACTATTTGCCTTCACATTCCAGGTTAAGGAGTGCTACACTCCCACTTTTGGTTGGGAGATTGGTATGTTTAAGCTATCTATGACCTGAAATGTTATTACCTATGTTTGTTACTCTTTTTGAGTCTCTTCTCTTTGACTATTTTGTAAGCACTTTATCGTTATGCACTGTTGATAGAGTTTAAGACACTAACAGATAAAATGGACACAATCCAAATGTAGTGCCATCCCCCCAAATGACACCATACGCTGCTAACCTTTATTCAAGATTAGCTTTACAGCTGATCCCAGCCACCCTAACCTCAAGCGGGGAACGCCCCCCAGCCTGAAGTCCTGGGCCCCCAGGTCCCACCGGACCTTCTCACAGGGTTACCTACTAGCAGAAAATCACCACGCTATTACATAGCGCAACACGTAACACTACCTTGCTATCACACCTCCCACTATCCCCCACAGGGGAAGTACCACCATACTTTAGAACGAGTCAGACACCAGGCTGACTCATCCCCCAGGGGTGGCAGATTAATCTACCCCTTCAAATCACACTACACGTCCCACCTCCCCCCTCCCCCTACCCACCTTTACTCCCTAACCACACAGCCGCTTCCTTGCTCCTATACTATCCCTGCCCGCCTACGCCCCACGATCGCAGCAGGTCCAGAGCACACTGTTAGAATACTCCGTATCTCCAAACACTCCCCTCTCGAAGTCCCGCTTACACCATGACTTAAGCTTTCCTAGGGAAAACACCTACCATCCTCTCCCATAAGGTAAATGGTCTAAATGTACCCGAAAAGAGGTCTAAACTATTGAGGGAACTTAAAAAAGCCCGACCCTTAGTTGTATTCATACAAGAAACACACTTTAAAGGCAGTAATACCCCTAGACTTACTGACAATACCTTTACCACAGTGTACCACGCCACCAACCCCCTGGCCAAAACTAAAGGAGTATCCATCCTCCTCCACAGGGATGCTCCCTTTGTGCTAAAGCAACAACTGACAGACCCTGAGGGACGATTTAGATTCCTCAAAGGCTCATGGGAAGGGTCACCTGTAACTTTCGCCAATGTGTACTTCCCGAACGCCTCCCATATATCTTTCTGCAACAAAATCATAGAGGAACTCAAATAGTTTGCAGAAGGGTGTATTCTTCTTGGAGGAGACTTTAACGCCCCCCTCGCACCCCTCAAAGACACTTCGACAGAACACACACAAGTACCGTATAGAACGCTCAAACGAATAAAAGCTCTACTGCTGTCGCTGACACTGGTAGATACATGGAGATCCATGCACCCCACAAGCAGGGACTACACCTTTTTCTCCACACCACATAAAAAATACTCGAGAATAGATATGATATTCATATCACAAAGGGGCCTTGGCAACCTGCTCTCAGCAGAGATAGGCATCATAGCCCTCTCCGACCATGCACCCACGGCGGTCACATTACATCTAAAAACACCACACAAATCTGTATTTAATTGGAGACTGAACTCCAACCTCCTCAACGACCCACTTATAAAAGACGACATCCTAAACGCCATCAACACATACTTTGCTCACAACATTGACACTGACATGAACCCACTGAATAATTGGGAGGCACACAAATCTGTGATTAGAGGCGAACTTATTAAATGGGGAGCCCGGAAAAAGAAAGAAAGGGAAAATGAAATTAATAAATTCTCCCAGCAAATAGCAAGCCTTGAATTGCAACACAAACAATCCCAATCACTCAAAGAAGAAAATCAATTAACACAACATAGGACTGCCCTAAGGCTTCTGTTAGACGTGAAGATTAAACGCTCCCTGTTTTTTAAGAAAAGCATTTTTTACGAATACGGAGACAAGAGTGGCAAACAATTGGCCAAAGCCCTAAAAGATGCCACGCTGTAGAACCATATCCACGCTCTAAAAGACAAGGAAGGTACTTTAAAACACAACTCGGAAGAAATAGCAGATATGTTCCATACCTACTATTCTAAACTGTATAAACTTCTGGCCCAACACAAACCACCTCACCTAACGCACACAAAACAGGATAACATACAGGATTTCCTAAAGAATAGCGGACTTCCCTCTCTGACTGCAGAAGATTCAAATGCACTTGAGGACCCCATAACTACCACTAAAATCTCGAACGCGATTGCAGACTTAAAAGCAGGGAAGAGCCCCGGACCCGACGGCTTCACGTCACAATACTATAAAACTTACACTAAAGCTCTTATAAAGCCCCTCCGCTCAGCCTTTAATTTCTTAACGAAGAACCAAAACGACTCCCAATCCTTCCTCATGGCACATATAGCAGTAATTCCCAAGCCCGACCCATCTCACTTCTTAACATAGACCTTAAACTCCTAGCTAAAATCCTAGCCAATAGACTAAAACCCCTTTTAGCGAAAATAATCGGCCCTGAACAAGTACGATTCATGCCGGGGAGGGAGGCCCATGACAACACCATTAAGGCCTTGAACCTAATTCATTTTGCACACAAATATACCACCAAGGGCATGCTGCTCTCTACCGATGCCGAGAAGGCTTTCGATAGGGTTTCCTGGGATTACATGATGGCTACATGCACACATATTGGCCTTAACGGAAACATGTTGTCGTGGATCTCGGCTCTCTATCGGAATCCCCAAGCCAAAATCAAAATGAATAATATTTTCTCAGAACCTATATCCATCCCTAACGGTACCCGCCAAGGCTGCCCTTTATCACCTCTCCTCTTTATCCTAACCCTAGAGCCTCTAATTAGAACAATTAATCGAAACGCTGATATCCAGGGCTTTACGTTAAAGGATAGAGAGTACAAAATTGCTGCTTATGCTGATGACCTCCTGTTCTTTCTGACCAATCCCCACATCTCGATACCTAACCTACACAAAGTATTTCAAACCTTTGGGTATATATCCAACTTTAAAGTAAACCAGTCAAAATCTAAAGCCCTGAACCTCACCTTACCACAGAACCTCCTCGAAAATCTACAAAACAATCACCCCTACAAATGGGAACGAGGCGCCCTTAAGTATTTGGGCATAAATTTATCTAGTGACATTGAAAAACTATATGACGCAAACTATAAACCCTTACTTGCCACGATTAAAAAGGACCTTCTCAAGTGGAATATAAAAATGTTTTCCTGGTTTGGAGGGGCCTCAATATTAAAGATGACGGTACTCCCTAAACTTCTGTACGTATTCAACGCCTTACCAATTAAAATCCCAGAACTCTTCTTTAAAACATTAAGCCAAATTCAGAGACGATTTCTTTGGGCAGATAAGAAACCTAGAATCCAATTCTGACATTTAACACTGTCTAAGAGGGATGGGGGTATAGGACTGCCGGACTTTAAAAAGTACCTCCAGGCCACCCATGTCACCAGAGTGATAGACTGGCACTGCCATGGACTAAATAAGGATTGAGTCCAGCTAGAAAGCAATCTGGCAAAGCGCAAAATACCCTCTACCTCCCATGGTCGCTTCATTCCAGAAAGCCCAAACTTATAGACCACCCATTAATCAAAACTACAATACAGATCTGGCAAACACTGGTAAAGTCGCAAAAAATCGCAACAAACCCAGGTCCCCTGACACCACTCACGAATAACCCTGAATTCATCCCAGGCCTACACCATAACATGCCACAAGACTTTTTGGTGCACACTTGTATGTCAGGTCCACAAGTTAAGACATTCGAAACACTAACCGCCGAGGTGGGGGAGCTGTTTCCTGGAAGTTGGTTTTACATCCAACTAAAGGACTTCCTGGTAAACAACAATCACAAACATCAATTTTGCCTCCCATTAACTCAGATTGAGAATATATGTCTACAGAGATCGCCAATAACGCACACCACATCTCTTGCATACTCGATGCTAACTCAAGCGTCACAGGCTGCCAAAAATACATTCAAAACAAAGTGGGAACGTGATCAGTGACCAGTATATCTGAAGAGCAATGGAATAAGGCATGCGTTTTGGCACACAAGTGCTTCTTAAGCTCCAAATATCAGGAAATATTATATAAAATTCTAGCTCAATGGTATATTATACCACAAAAAATCAGGAGATGGTCTCCCTCCACCTCAGACACATGCTGGAGATGTAAAAAACACACACAGGCACCTTTATGCACATATGGTGGGAATGCCCTCTAATACAAACCTATTGGGAAGCAATCAGATCCTGGGTAAAACACATAACAGAAACTCGCCTGGAACTGAATGCGGCCACATGCTTGATCAATCTGGTCCCCATCAATTTAAGCCGTTACAAAAAATCATTGACCAGACACCTACTCACGGCCGCTAAAACACTAATACCAATTCACTGGAAAACAACCAAAGCCCCGGGCATTACAGACTGGCTTAATAGAGTACAATATATCTACAAGATGGAGGAGATCGTGGCAACCAAACATGAAAATAGCACAAATTTTAACAAAACATGGCAACCATGACTGGCCTTCACACTCTCCCCTAAATTCCGTACACTTAAAGATTAAACTCTCCAGCATCTTTTGACCCTCAACATGGTGGGAACAAGGCTCAGACCAACATAGAGCATCTATAGCATACAGAGTTATATACAATAGCAAAGGGCTGATCGCACCCCACACTCCCCTCCCCTTACCCCCTACCACCTCCTACCCCCCCTCCCCCATACCCTCCACTCTATACTCACCCCTCCCCAAATATTGTACGCTACTTACCTTCTTCAATTGTGTACTCACCCCAACTTTGTCACTAACCAAATCAGAACACAGTGGAGACGTATTTATATGTTTTTATTGTTTACAGATTGACTGCAATGATACGTGTATTCAAACTTTGACTGTAAACCTGATCTTATTTTCAATAAAACTTTTAAATGAGAAAAAAAAATGGTGTGGGGTCCCCCCCAAAATCCATACCAGACACTTATTTGAGCAAGCAGCATGGCGGGCCAGGATAGGGGGGACGAGCGAGCTCCCCCCACTCCTGAACCATGCCAGGCCACTTGCCCTCAACATGGGGAGTGTGCTTTGGAGACCCCCCCAAAGCACCTTGTCCCATGTTGATGGGGGCAAGGGCCTCATCCCGACAACCCCGGTTGCCTGGTGGTTGTGGGGGTCTACAACAAGGGCCCCAGATCCCACCCCCCTATGTGAATGGGTATGGGGTACATTGTACCTATACCCATTCACAAAAAAGTGTCAAAAAGTAAAAACCATAATACACAGTTTTTGACAATTCCTTTATTAAAAAAAGAAAAAGTAAGTGTCCCACAATGTCTATCCATCATCAATCATGGCACCAACGGAATGGAAAAAAAACAACACGAAAATACGCCGCCTCCATGGAAGGCGTCCCACCGACTGCTGTCTTTTCGTTGTGACAGCTGTTATATAGGCAAGGGCGGGGCCACCCAGTGATGTAACTGAGTGATCCCGCCCCTTCTGATGTCATGTGCTGTCAGAGGGGGGTGGGGTCACCAGTTACATCAACAGGTGGCCCCATCCTTGCCTATATAACAGCTGTCACCGCAAAAAGACAGCAGTCGGCGGGACACCTCCAATGGAGCTGGAGTTTTTTTTTTCTATTTTTCGGGTCCGTCGGGCGCCGTGATTAAAGAAGGATAGACATTGCAGTACACTTTTTTTTTCTTTTTTAATAAAGGAATTGTCAAAAACTGTGTATTATGTACTTTTTGACACTTTTTTTGGTGAACGGGTAGGGGTACGATGTACTCCATACCCATTCACATAGGGGTACTGTATCTGGGGGGCTTCCAGATTACAATAAGTCCCCCATTTGCAGTCCCCCACAACCAATAGCCAGGGTTGTTGGGACGAGGCCCTTGTCCTCATCAACATGGGGACAGGGTGCTTTGGTGGGACCCCAAAGCACCCTCTCCATGTTGAGGGAAAGCGGCCTGGTATGGTTCAGGAGGGGGGTGCTCGCTCATCCCCCCCTTTCCTGGCCTGCCAGGCTGCTTGCTCGGATAACGGTCTTGTATAGATTTTGGGGGGACCCCATGGCATTTTTTTATTTTGACATTGCGTTCCCCATAAAATCCATACCAGACCCAAAGGGCCTGGTATGAATTTTGAGGGGGACCCACAGCGATGTTTTCCTTGATTTTTTTTATTGCTATTGCTGGGATACGGCAATACATTACAGCTGCAAGCAATTTCAAATGACATTTTTTCCTTTCGAAATTTAATTTTGCTGTGGCACAGTAAGACAGATGTAATAGATGAGACAGATGTAAGACACGCATGAGACAGATGCGCTACTTTACATGCAGACTAAGGGGACCCCCAGGCACGATATTTAAAGGAATATTTCATTTTTATTGTTTTACTTTAAGCATTATTAAAATCACTGCTCCTGAAAAAACAGCCATTTCAAAAACTTTTTTTTGCATTGATACATGTCCCCTGGGGCAGTACCTGGGTCCCCAAACACTTTTCATGGCAATATCCTGCATATAAGCCTTTAAAATGAACATTTTTGATTTTTCACATTCATGTCCCATAGACTTTAACGGGGCTTGCATGTTTGCAGAAATTCTTTGTCTGTTCTCATGTTCTGGTGCGAACCGACCCGGGGGTGTTCAGCTCATGCCTAGTCGTCAGCCAGCATAGAGGTGGTGAGACTGTAGGGGATCAATGGATTATGTCATGAGCTATACAAGATGCTTTACATGTAAGTGGACTGGGTATTGTTTTTATATTAAAGATTGAGCATTACAATATTACACTAGTGCAGCCTTTCTTTTTCATGTGCCCATGGATATGCACCCTTTCTACAAGGAACTGTGGTGAAGTGGATTGGTCTATTAGGGAATCTTTGAACAACTGATTCTTATGGCTTACTAGCCTAACCATGAGAGTGGTAGTCAAATAAATTTGGTGATTTTCCACCTGATGGGAGTGAATCTGATGCGACACATACAGTGGTGCATACCTTACAGTGTTTTTTCTTATTTAGGGCTTCACTGGGAATATCATCACATTTTTTTTTGTTGTTTAAAGAAGACTGCTATGGGACTCTTGTTTTGTTTTTCTTCTTATGACATTTTAATTGTAAAATCTAATATATATTTTTTATATTTTCTTTGCACATGGAATCCTATATATATTCAATAATTACATTTTTGTATTAAACACTGAATTAATTAGGTGTTATTGTTGCGCTACTGTGAATTTTGCTATATAGGCACGTTGGTATATATACTTAATTTTCACTGGTTTTGATTCCATACTTATAGTATTGTTATATATGGAAGAGGTCTGCCTGTGATCAGATGTGAATTTGTATGACTTTTATTTTTTCCTTCCATTGCTCTTACAACATTTAGCATTTCCTAGATGAATACAGTGACTCAGCTTGATATTACACATCATTATCTGTATCTTCTTGGAAGTCAGGCGTTCAAGAGAAATGCCCTTGAAGCTGAAATATTCTTCAGATACTTCCTACTTGTATTTAATATTTAGCAATCAACATACAGTATATTGGATACACTATGCTAAAAAAAAAAAATCTTTGTGAAAATTTTGCTTGTGTAGAATACAGTAAAATATATTTAAGCTACCATATACATTTATCTCTCCTGGAATTTACATATTATTGCACTAATGTTTTCCAAGTTGCCTAGTTCCCTGGTTTTAATGGATCTTTTTTCTCATTAAAATGTACAGTATACACATAAAAAAAGATAGTGTAATAAAAATATGTGCAGGCTTTTTGGTGCAGTTTTTTCAGACATTAGCCTTAGTGAGTACATTTTAGAGCATTTGTATCCAAAATTATTTAAATAACAATTTTCTATCAGAAACTTATACAACTATATATTTCAGTTTTCTATTAAATATGGTGGATTGACTCATCAACTGTTTTCTAATTTCTTTTAGTTAATCCTGTGAAAAGATTTCTCAGTCAGACTTAAAGCACCTGTCAGCAGTCTTTATTGTTAAACACTACATTTCCTATTCAAATGCAATGTACTATATGCATTGGAATGGCAAATACAGCATTCGATAAGAAAAAGTTGCACTTACCCTGCTTTGCCTGCAATTCAAATGCACCTCAATAAAACATGCTGCTTCCAAATAAAAATGCTATGTTCAAAGCAGGCCAAATACAACCTTAGAACAACCATTTGTACTGCTCAAATAAAGGCAATGCTGATTTTGCTGAGCTGCATTTGATGTACATTCTAAACTTCCATTGGGCCCTTGCTATTCCCACTGTGGCTAGGGTCAATACAAAGGCAAAATAAGGGGTTTTGCTATTCCTTCCATGTTCTCAAATTAATGTCCATAGTTAAGGTACAACTATGGCTTCCACAAAAAAAAAAAAGTGCTACATATGTTAGACTCCCTGCCAGTTCCACAAATACATATGGACCTTGCCGGTAAGCCAACCTAATGCAGCTTCCCATGAAGATGTAGCAACAATGCTGCACTGTTCCTAAATTCACAGCCGAGTTGCCATTCTCATGTAGGCTGTGCCTGTGTGCACTACTGTTTGATGAAAAAATATTCCAGGGGCCGTGACTATCAGCATTGTCACTGTGGATTTGCAAGCCTGTAGCTTGTCAATTAAAGTGATACTAAAATCTTGTTTTTTTATTTTGTTAAAAATAACAAAAATTTTATACTTACCTGCTCTGTGCAGTGGTTTTGCACAGAGCAGCCAGGTTCTCCTCATCGGTGCCCCTGGCCCCTCCCTCTTGTTAAGCACCTCCACAACAAGCAGCTTGCTATGGGGGCACCTGCACCAAACCACAGCTTTATGTGTCCATTTAGACATGAATCCACTATCCGGCCCTGCCCCCCTCTCTCTCCTTATTGGCTCACTGACTTTGACAGCAGGAGTCAATGGAGCTTTGCTGCTGTCTCAACCAATGAGGAAGGAGAGTCCTTGGCAGCCGAGTCTCTCATGCAACATCGCTGGATCAAGATGGGGCTCAGATAAGTACTAGGGGGGCTGCTGGAAACAGAAGTTTTTTTTATCTTAATGCATAGGATGCATTAACCCCTCTGGCGGTATTCCCAAGTCTGGCTCGGGGTGAAAATTTTGTACCATTAGCGGTAACCCCAAACCAGACTCGGGACCGGATCGCTGAATCCAGGGAGAGGTTACTTACCTTGTCCCCTGGATCCAGCGATGTCCCCCCGCTGTACGAGTGAGCCGTCCTCTGCTCGATCCATCATGGAGCCGAGCTACGTTCCCTGCGAGCGCTGCGACGCACGGGGGCGGAGAACGGTGCCAAATTCAAAAAGTGAAACATGCACATTACATACAGTATAATGTAATCTTACAGATTACCTTGCTGTATGTAATTATTTCACATCCCCTTTGTCCCTAGTGTTCTGTCCAATGTCCTGCATGCAGTTTTATATTATCAAAACTGTTCTTTCTGCCTGGAAACTGGAGAATGTCTATAGCAACCAAAAGTGAGTGATAGCGATTTTTGGGGAGATCTGTTATCAAATACTGAAAAGTAATGACAGTGACAATTCTGCAACTGAACAAATTTCAGTGTTTTTGATTTGATTGCATTATTGAATATTTTTATTATTGTTTTATTATTTGGTATAATTATTTATAGTTATTTATTATATTATTATTTAGGATTTAATTTTTCAAACTTTATCATACCCGGGATGTCTACTAGACTCTGGTTTGGACAGATTTAAGTGAGTTATTCCTAAGAATTACAGGACTACAATATAAAACGCGAAATTTCCATGCAAAATAATGGTACCCGCTTTCAGCACCTAAAATCTGAAATAATCATACCGCCAGGGAGGTTAAGATTAAAAAAACATCTGAATTTACAACCATTTTAACTCTGGGCCACACTTAGTCAAGACCACTTCCTTCTGGATTAACAGCACAACCTCTGTTGCTTTGGGGGTGGAGAATTCCACTGAGGTTCTCCGATATTGCTGTGACTTTGCTATTGGTCATGAAAGCCAAATGGGCTAACCAATCGACAAGAACATGTCAGTGAAGTGGTACGATTGCTCGCTCACTGCCTCTGTGATTGCGACCTTCTGCTGCTCTTACTACCTATAAGGGATAAAAAAGAACAAACGGGTTCATGAGCAAAAAAAGTGTTTTCTGCAGTTCTGCTACAGTTAGTTTTATTCCTGTTCTGTATAGAATATTGCTGCTGCCAGGGAAACAGCAAGTATGTCATTTATACAAACCTGTGTTCATGCACTTTATATCTGGAACAATTAAGCAATGAACTGACATTTTATAACGGTAATAATTGAACTAATACTATGCTGGACAGATTTAGTTGTTAGCTATTTTAATATTTTCTCACTACCTAATTTCCATATATAATATTCCCATATATTCTCATATTGCACTTATAAAAGCTTCTTCTTCTTTTTCTTTTTCTTATTTAGTATTATTATTATTATTTTAATAATGAAATACAAATAGCCACTTGGCCCCTCCTTGGCATATTTATCTATTTCTGCATCTTTATTAAGTACCCCTTTAAACAAAGGTCACAAAGCATGCACAGGAAGAAATGGGGAATTGAAAGTCCACTCATGAAAAAATGTGCTTTATTAATAGTTATAAAGGGAATGATTCAATATCAAAATATAACATTAATTCCATAAGTAAACTATTACATTACCGTTATACCTATCTAGGTACCAGCCCTGTCTGAATCCCAAGGCCCACTACCTATAAACCTGCTATGCTCCTGTGTAGAAAAGAGTCCATCAAAGAAGACAAATGATATTTGTGTTACTTTTTGTTAAATTTGCTAATGCACTTTATGACAGCTAATAAAATATTCTCAATTATGAGTGCACTTTAAGTATCTCTTTCCCCCTTCTATATATTTTCTATGTATTATATACTATGTGAAATATTGTTTATTATTCTGCATGTTTTGAACAAAAATAAACAGTAGAATTAAAAAGCATAAACAACAAAAAAACAGCAAGAAATGGTCTAAATATGAAAATAGTCAAATCAAATTCGGTCTTCAGGTTATCTTTAATAAAAATTATGGATTAAGGGAACATATATACAGCCAAGACCAAAAGTTGAATTTATTGTGGCTTACATTTACTTAGATGTAGTGGATGAATGTGTTTTTTTTCCCCACAAATGTATTTTGTTCTCTTTATTTTCACTTGGTAATCCCGTTGGGAACACACTTCCTATCCATAATGTAGTGGGAGTTTTGTAGTCAGAAGAGATAGCTGGGAAAAAGCTATTATGTATATAATATAACTTAAGGGACAAATAAGAAACATGTATTATTACAATTTACATAAAGTAATGACAGTAAAGATGTAAACTACAAACAACACTTTTTGTTAATATTTGAATAGTAGTCAGGGGCTAGAACCACTGTCAGGTTTTTATTGCTGTCTGTATCCCCATTAGGGAGATTTGCTTTTGCTTGTCCTGATTGCCAATGCCACCAGGAAAGCAAGTGAGGATAAATATTTGAGATGGCACCAGGGCAGGAATAGAGGGTAAATTTTCCCTTGAGGACAGTTGTGTTTTGTGGCATCTAAGAGGGGATTTCCCTCTGTAAAGATTGTTCCTGTTAAGTCTACAGTGCAGGAAGTAAAGGGACAGTAGATTATTATTATACAGGATTTATATAGCACCAACAGTTTGCGCAGTGCTTTACAACATGGGGGCAGACAGTTACAATACAATTCAATACAGGTGGGATCAGGGGGCCCTGCTCGTTAGAACTTACAATCTAGAAGGATGGACAGTAGAGTTAGATGTACTTTGATGTGTATCTATACACAAGAAAAAAATTGCAATAGAATGCAGGTTACAAACTCCCAGTCCTAGAGTAAAAACCCTCATTCACTGTACTGTATGCAGCTGCTTGCCCCTGATTTGGACTACGGTTCACCTCCACCTCATCTCTTTTGCATACTATGGAGGTGGGGAGAAGTACAGGTAGTTAGGGCATTTTAGGATATAATAGTCTCTACTTTTTTACTTTGTATTTTTAAAGTGGAAGTAAACCCGATTCATGAAATTCGAGCTGGGCACATATATCTGTAGTGTTTTCATTATCTCTCTTTAAAGCACAGAGTCCGTTGGCTTTCTCCTGCTCTGTTCTTCTGTTATCAGCATGATAATTTCTGCCAAGTTCTCTGACACATGATAAAAGCAACCTGAAATTTGTGTCAGGGCGGGGGCTATAAATAGATTAGCAAAGAGCTGGTCCATTCACAGCACATCTCTGCAAGTCTCTGCCTATGAGGAGAGGGGGTGTGTGGCTTTCCTCCAATCAGCTGTCTCACAGTGTATGGCAAGACTCCCCTCCCACTACTGGAACAGGAAGAGAAAATTCTAACAGGATGCACACTTTCTAAACAGTATATAAAGATGAAGCCAGCAGATATACAAGTAAAACTGTAGGGAGATTTGTTTCATCTCTGTGTATCAACTGAGGCTGTTCACTTCACTGGGTGAAGTGGAGTATGTAGTGGAGTGATGTATTAAATATGTTTTTCTATTCTTCTATTAAAATAGAAAACACTGAAAAATCTTTGTAATTTATATAATTTATCTGCAAAATAAATTTCACTAGTTATTTTTACCTTAGCTGGAATATGGCAGCAGAAATTTGGCCTTAATAAACAGACCCAAAGGGACTGATTGTTATTATCAAATCTATCCTTATTCTATAATGTATAGTTTTTAATTGGTTTCATAGCAGACTGCGTTTTGATCTCACCTGTGTGCACTATTGTGGTTGATTTGATGACAGATATTCCAAGCATTGGCTTAAACCACTGAGCACATATTGTGTCAGCTAGACAAGATCAAGGTAAATGTCCACTTAATTTTTAACCAATCAAAAAAAAAAAAACACCTTAAATCCTCAGAACCCCATCCCCTCAGTTCATGCAGAAGAAAAAAATCTTCCCATCTGCTTTAACAGGGAAACACAATTCCTTCTTGATGCCCAAAGGTGCTGGATAATCATTCAGTAGTGTTATTTCTTATAAATATTAGTAGCCATCTACATTTTGTGCCTTTAAAAACACATTAAGCTCTTTTACAAAACAATGACCTGAACTTGTTCAACTGACATTGATGTGAATGCATTTAGTTCAGTTAATCTTTCCTCAAAACTAGTAGATTTTTAAGCACACAAAATAAACTGACAACATTTTTGGTTAGTTTCCTGATTCCTGATTTGATGATCCTGCAAAAGCCTCTAGGGAGATTGCCCAATATATACTGATCTCTGGGTATACATGTCATAGTAAAAATAATTTCTTATTACTAATCTTTTAAAAACAGAAGCTTTTTTTTGTATGGCCAATTTAAGCCCTGCCTGTCATCAAATATATAATGGTGAATGATGTAAATATCAAAGTACTAGCTTATAATGTACATTAAAATGTACAAACATTACAAATATATACCCTTAATGCAGAAAAATGCCTTATGCAAGGTTGCCAATTGACATATAGGGGTCATATAGGTTCTTCAAACATAATTTGCTTCATCAGATGAATATGTAAGCATACAGATAAAGTACAGCTTAAGTGCAGTCTGTCTGCCTCTGCCAAGACCAGTTAATTTACAGTGAATATAAGCCAAGAGTGCAGCAGAGGCGTAGGTGGGGAGAGTAGCAAGCAGAGTATTCCTCAGACTGCATTGTGGCACCAACCCAAATTTGCTGTTTTCTGGAGACAGAGAACCATGCCAGAACTTCATCATAGACCACTTCACTACTAAAATAACAACAAAGTGTAATATGTATTTGACACCATAATGTAAGAAGAGGAACAATCTTTCATGCTTTCCTATATATCTATTCCGGTCATATGTAGTACACTGTAAAACTGTGAGTAATGGTCAATTTAAAGTTGTTGTAAACCCTTTTGTATGACATCTACCTATAGGTAAGCCTAGAATTATAAAAAAAATATATATATAGAGCCCCGCTAAGTGCACTCTAACAGATTAAAGTGATGGTATAAAAACAATATAAAGACAGTGTTATTCTACCCCCAGCCAATGGGGAAATAAGCAATATAGATGTTTTTCCCAGCCACACCCTTAAGTGGGCAGGTCACAATTTAGTGTGCAAAAATTATATAAATCATATATCAGGTGATCACATCTAAAAACACCCGTGAACTAAAAATTCTCCAAATAAACACAAAATATTGAACAAATGTAAAAAAGAGTCCAGTCCTTAAGGATTAGATACAAGCAAAGTCCTCTATGCAAAAAAAGTGTTCAATCCACCACCATGTATCTGAAGTCACTTCTTACCGGAACTTCATGATCCCCCACTACAGAGGATCACAGTGAGCATGTAAATATAAGGTTATCCCCCACTCCAAAGGAATCCTTTCTGTTCACCTTTACATCACCCTCTCCATATACGAATGGCTGGATGCGTTTTTCATAGGATACTTCTCACAAATTTGGAAGGCTCAAAAGCGTACACCATGGAAAAAGAAAAAGGGCTCCAATAGTGTAAAAACCCTTTATTAAAAAACGTTAAGAATATAAAATAACACTTACAATATCATTGAAGTTTCAAAGCATTAAATCCGTCGTGCCGGCCGGACGCACACGGACAAACCCGTCCTGCCTGGACACTGAACACGAGGTGATGTTTAGCGTGATGCACAGCCCTACTACTACTACTACTAAAATAACAACAAAGTGTAATATGTATTTGACACCATAATGTAAGAAGAGGAACAATCTTTCATGCTTTCCTATATATCCATTCCGGTCATATGTAGTACACCGTAAAACTTTGAGTAATGGTTAATTTAAAGTTGTTGTAAACCCTTTTGTATGACATTTACCTATAGGTAAGCCTAGAATTAGGCTTACCTATAGGTAGTGGAAATAGCTCCTAAAGGTGGCCTTCAAAATTGTAATAGGTGGTTGAGTACTTGGAAAGAGTAGAAAAATGTATTTTGGGGTGTAATTTGCTGTATGCATATGCAGTGTGTGAGAAATAACCTGATATTATAATTTTGTAAAAAAAAATAAAAATCTTCATTTTGCAAAGAATTGTGGGAAAAAAATGACAACTTAAAAAAAACTCACCATGCTACTTACTTAATACCTTGGAATGTCTACTTTCTAAAAAGGGGTCATTTGGGGGGAGTTGCTATTGTCCTGGGGGCAAGGGCGGACTTGGAAACCTTTCCAACAGAGCATCCACTGGGTTACTGGGTCTTGAGGATGGACCAATGGCCAGAACTTGCTCAGTATACAATTGAGCTACTGGCCTGTCCTGCATCCAGTGTGCTTTCTGAATGCACATTCAGTGCTGTTGGAGGGTTTGTAATGGATCAAAGAGTGCGCCTGTCCACAGGCTCTGTTGATAGGCGCACATTCAGAAAAATTAATCAGTCTTGGATCAGCAGCTATCAAGCACCTGAAGCTAATGTAACTGATTTAATTTGCTATGGATCTGGGATCCCTTGATGACTGCCTATGCTGACTATCCTATTCCTCCTTAATCTTGATGATGCTAGCACCCAAGGCCCTATGTTTAACAGGGACATGTAATTACAATTTTTGATCTAATATTTCACAGCAGGGTCCATTCCTGTGCCCAACAAGAGTACAGTGGTGTGAAAAAGTGTTTGCCCCCTTCCTCATTTCCTGTTCCTTTGCATGTTTGTCACACTTAAGTGTTTCGGAACATCAAACCAATTTAAACAATAGTCAAGGACAACACAAGTAAACACAAAATGCAATTTGTAAATGAAGGTGTTTATTATTAAAGGTGAAAAGAAATCCAAACCATCATGGCCCTGTGTGAAAAAGTGATTGCCCCCTTGTTAAAACATACTATAACTGTGGTTGTCCACACCTGAGTTCAATTTCTCTAGCCACACCCAGGCCTGATTATTGCCACACCTGTTCACAGTCAAGGCATCACTTAAATAGGAGCTGCTTGACACAGTAAGGTCCACCAGAAGATCCTTAAAAGCTACACATCATGCCGAGACCCAAAGAAATTCAGGAACAATTGAGAAAGAAAGTAATTGAGATCTATCAGTCTGGAAAGGGTTATAAAGCCATTTTCAAAGCTTTGGGAATCCAGCGAACCACAGTGAGAGCCATTATCCACAAATGGCGAAGACATGGAACAGTGGTGAACCTTCCCAGGAGTGGCCGGCCGCCCAAAATTACCCCAAGAGCGCAGCGACGACTCATCCAAGAGGTCACAAAAGACCCCACAACAACGTCCAAGGAACTGCAGGCCTCACTTGCCTCAGTTAAGGTCAGCGTTCATGCCTCCACCATCAGGAAAAGACTGGGCAAAAATGGCCTGCATGGCAGAGTTCCAAGGAGAAAACCACTGCTGAGCAAAAAGAACATCAAAGCTCGTCTCAATTTCTCCACAACACATCTTGATGATCCCCAAGACTTTTGGGACAACATTCTGTGGACCGATGAGACAAAAGAGGAACTCTTTGGAAGGTGTGTGTCCAAGTATATCTGGCGTAGAAGGAACACTGCATTTCATAAAAAGAACATTATACCAACAGTAAAATATGGTGGTGGTAGTGTGATGGTCTGGGGCTGTTTTGCTGCTTCAGGACCTGGAAGACTTGCCGTGATAAAAGGAACTATAAATTCTGCTGTCTACCAAGAGATCCTGAAGGAGAATGTCCGACCATCTGTTCGTGTACTCAAGCTGAAACGAACTTGGGTTCTGCAGCAGGACAATGATCCTAAACACACCAGCAAGTCCACCACCGAATGGCTGAAGAAAAACAAAATGAAGACTTTGGAGTGGCCTAGCCAAAGTCCTGACCTGAATCCTATTGAGATGTTGTGGTATGACCTTAAAAAGGCCGTTCATGCTCGAAAACCCTCTAATGTAACTGAATTAGGACAATTCTGCAAAGATGAGTGGGCCAAAATTCCTCCAGGACGCTGTAAAAGCCTCATTGCACGTTATCGCAAACGCTTGGTTGCAGTTGTTGCTGCTAAGGGTGGCCCAACCAGTTATTAGGTTTAGGGGGCAATCACTTTTTTCACACAGGGCCATGATGGTTTGGATTTTTTTTCACCTTTAATAATAAACACCTTCATTTACAAATTGCATTTTGTGTTTACTTGTGTTGTCCTTGACTATTGTTTAAATTGGTTTGATGTTCCGAAACACTTAAGTGTGACAAACATGCAAAGGAACAGGAAATGAGGAAGGGGGCAAACACTTTTTCACACCACTGTATTTGTGAGGGGTTACAATGTTGTGGCGCTACCACCATCACCACCCAAGGCCCATTTTTTCTGTCCCTATTTAACAGGGGCATGTAATTACAATTTTTGATATATTTCAACACAGGGTCCGTTCCTGCACCCAACAAGAGTAACTGTGAGGGGTTACAGTGTTCTGACGCCACCAAAACCAAAAGCCCAATTTTTCTGCTCCTGTTAAACAGGGGCATGTAATTACAATTTTTGATATAATATTTCACACCAGGGCCTGTTCCTGTGCCCAACAAGAGTATCTGTGATGGTTTACAGTGTTGTGGCACCACCACCACTACCCAAGGCCCAATTTTTCTGCCCCTGTTTAACAGGGCCCTGTAATTAAAATTTTTTATATAATATTTCACAGCCGGACTCGTTCCTGCCCCCAACAAGAGTAACTGTGAGGGCTTACAGTGTTCTGGTAACACCAACACCTAAGGCCCAGTTTTTTCTGCAGAGTATATGGGGCAGGCAGTTTAGTATATATACTGCTGTTCAGAGTCTATAGTGCCTGGGGGACCCCCACAGCATTTTTTTTTTAATTTTGGTGCGGGGTTCCCCTTAATATCCATACCAGACATGAAGAGCCTGGTATGGATTTTGAGGATGACATACACACCGTTTTTTTTTTTTTTTTGGGTATTCTTGGTATTTTTATCTATATTGCCGGGATCCGACAATACATTACAGTCCATCCAGTTCAAACTTAAAAAACAATAAATAAAATAAAAAAATATCGTACAATCCAATATACCCAATTTTACACCCACAGTTGAAGCAGAGGAAGGCAAAAAACCCCAGCAGAGCATGCTCCAATTTGCTACAGCAGGAGAAAAAAATTCTCCTTCCTGATCCCCCAAGAGGCAATTGGATTTTCCCTGGATCAACTTTACCTATACATGTTGGTACCCAGTTATATCATGTACATTTAGGAAAGTATCCAGGTCTTTCTTAAAGCAATCTACTTAGCTGACAGGAGTCTATTCCACAATTTCACAGCTCTTACTGTGAAGAAACCTCTCCGTATTTGGAGATGAAATCTCTTTTCCTCTAGATGGAACAGTGCCCCCGTGTCCTCTGTGTTGACCGTAAAGAGAATAACTCAACACCAAGTTCACTATATGGACCCCTTATATATTTGAACATGTTGATCATATCCCCCCTTATTATCTTCTTCTCAAGAGTGAATACATTCAGTTCCTCTACTCTTTCCTCATAGCTGAGCTCCTCCATGCCTCTTATCAGCTTGGTTGCCCTTCTCTGCACTTTCTCCAGTTCCCCAATATCCTTTTTGATAACTGGTGCCTAAAACTGAACTGTATATTCCAGATGAGGTCTTACTAATGATTAGAACAAGGGTAAAATTATATCTCTGTCTCTCTGGAGTACATACCTCTCTTAATACAAGAATAGACTTTGCTCACTTTGGAAACCGCAGCTTGGCATTGCATGCTATTATTGAGTTTATGATCTACCCACACCCCCAGATCCTTCTCCATTATGGATTTCCCCAGTTGTACTCCCCCTAGTATGTATGATGCATGCATATTCTTAGCCTCCAAGTGCATAACTTTACATTTCTCAACATTAAACCTCATCTGCCACATAGTAGCCCAATTAGACAGTGCATTGAGGTCGGCTTGTAAATTGGAGACATCCTGTAAGGATGTTATTCCACTGCATAGCTTGGTGTCACCTGCAAAGACAGAAATGTTACTTTTGATCCCAGACCCAATATCATTTATAAAGATATTAAAAAGTAAGGGTCCCAGCACTGAACCTTGGCGGACTGACCACTCGGGCACTCGTGCACCGCCCAAGGCCCCCATGCCATTAAGGGACCCCATCAGGGTTGCCAGCCTCAATAAAACCAGGGACAGTATGTAAAAATCTTTTTTTTTTTTAAATCCCAAGATTATAGCTGCCCCGCCTCTCCAGTACCTTTTCAGTGTGTGTATGTGTATTCTGTATGTGTATTCTCTGTGTATATTGTGTGTCTGTGTGTGTGTATACAGTCTGTGTGTGTGTATACTGTGTGGCCCCATAATCTATTGCCTGGGGGCCCCATAATCTTCTCCTATTACCCAGGGGCCCCATAATCTCCTATTGCCCAGGGGCCCCAAAATCTTCTCCTATGGCCCGGGGGCCCCATGAGTTGTCAGTCCACCCCTGGGTGCACCACTGTTAACCTTAGACCATTCTGAGTAAGAATCATTAACCGCTACTCTCTAAATTATGTCTTCTACCCAGTTTTCTATCCATTTACAAACTGATATTTCCAAGCCTGTAAACTTTACCTTACACATGAGCCACGGGGAACTCTGTCAAATGCTTTTGCAAAATCCAAGTATACCACATCCACAGCCACCCCTCTGTCCAAAGTTTTACTTACCTTATCAAAAAAAAGAAATCAGGTTTGTCTGACATCTTCTGTCTTTCATGAATCCATGCTGTCTGTTGCTTAAAATGTTTTTTTCCAGCAAGAACTCATCTATGTGATCTTTTATTAAACGCTCCAGTATCTTCCCAACTATAGAAGTTAAACTAACAGGTCTATAGTTACATGGTAATGACTATGATACCTTTTTAAATATAGGCACCACGTTCACCCTGCGCCAATCCAGTGGTACTATTCCCGTCATTAACGAGTCCCTAAAAATTTGATAAAATAGGTTTGAAATTACAGAGCTCAGTTATTTTAGGATCCATGGGTGGATGCCATCAGGTCCAGGTGCTTTATCCACCTTTATTCTGTCTGAATATTTCTGGACCCTATCACTTTTGAGCCATTGTGGATCAGTCGGGGCTGTGTCAATATCACCCCCCTTATGGACATGCACTCCCCCATGCTCTTTTGTATACACAGAGCTGAAGAAAGTATTTAATAAATTAGCCTTTTCTTTGTCCTCAGTCACCCACTCTAGATTATTTTGAAAAGGGCCTACATGCTTAGACCTGACCTTTTTAACTGACTTTTTTTCCTTTAGAAAATAAATTTTGCTGTGGTACTGTTAAAATCACTGCTCTTGAAAAAACTGCCGTTTTTAAAACTTTTTTTTTTCATTGATACATGTTCCCAGGGGCAGGACCCAGGTACCTAAACACTTTTTATGTCAATAACTTGCATATAAGTCTTTAAAATTTAAACCCACCCAATCTGTTATCTCTACAACATTCCAATCAGCAGTGACACCTGCTGCTATCTGATCTGATCCTGTCAGTGAAATCCAGGTGGATGGTGACCCTATTTTCCATCTGTCTGGTGGATCGGATTGGACGGGATCGTATGAAAACTGACAGGCGGTCCATTTTCATCTGATCTCCCCATAGAGGAGAGCGGGGCTCTGACTGGTTCATCACAGCACAGTGAGCGGAGACGGACCTGTCATCTGCCTGCTCAGCGGGTCATCAATGGAGTGATCCCCCCAATGAGCAAAGTGGAGTCCGCCAGGTGGATCGCCTGTGTGAAAGGACCCTAATTATTCTGTAGTCCTGGTTAAGAACTAGGAGGGCTTATTAGAGAAGTGAGAAGAAGAAGTGTGCAAGCGGGTACAGGGCAACTGTGAATTTCTGACATGATCAACAGATATTTTTTGCACTTTTAAAAGAGATATAACAAAACACTTTCAGTGTTATATTTAATAGATAAAAAGGTAGGAAAGAATAGAAGTCCATTTTTAGGGTTTACATACACTATAAGCGAAATCTAAATCCTAGTACACAGAATGAGATTATCGGAGGAATGATTGTCTGTTTTTTTTTTTTTTGCATGCTAGTCGAAAATGAAGAGTTTACTAAAGTATGAAAATTGTCATATGACAGAATAAAAATCTGGAAGTGATGTAATGTATTTGTATTTGTATTGTATTTTAGGACAAAAACTGTACTATTTAATAATGTAAAATTTTTGTGTTTGTCCCTTCGGATAATTTCGAATGAAAGCTGTGTACTAACAATCAGATTATCGAATGATCACTTCGAAAGCGATATTTTTTGTATGATTTTCTGATTGTGTGTATGGGCATTACATGTGAAAATACTTAACAATTAATAGACTCAGAGATTACTAGATCAAACTGTATGCAAATATTGACTTGAGAGAGAGCCGTATGTGGCTTCAAATGTCTCTGTTTAACATAGGGCTATTGGAGCTGCAGCTCCAGGCCCCTTACCTTAAGATAGGCCCATTTAAAAAATAAATAAAAATTATTGACTTTGAGGGTCATGGCTTGGTGTCCAGGGGTCACATAGAGCCCAACTTTAGTGGGTAGGTAGCTGAAGGCCTACTCCACTACTGGTCAAAACTTGTGGCGCCTATCACCTATGGTCCTGGAGATACGGGGCTCCTTGCACAGCCTGTCAGAAGCTACTTATGGAGCGGCCAGTTTAAATACAAGCTAGCACACTCTGTTTGCAGCAGACTGAGAGGATGAGCTCACAGTGCCTCTCCTCACTTCTTGTCAGAGGCACTGACCTCAATGGATAGCTTGGAGCCTGCAGAGTTTGACAGGCAGCACCGCCTGTCAAACTCGCTCTCAGTAGCAGCATAGTCCAACAATGTAAAACTGGCAGTAGCACCTCATGAATGCCTGTCAGCTGCTGCTATACCACTCGTTCAAAAGTAATACACCACAGATCACTTTTCAGAGGGCAGTAAGCATTACTGCAAATGTGAAAGAAACTTGAAAAACACCACCAACCTGGTCACTCCCCAGCCACTCCCCATGTTAGACACCTCCCTTCTATCACAGGTAGGGATGAGCTTCGAGTTCGAGTCGAGTTCTCTGTATTACGGGAGCCGACAATATAGCCGCAAGTGATTTTAAAATACTTTTTTTCCTGCTCAAATGACACTTTGTGCAGAGACAGTTCTAAGCACGGAAAACATGCATACTATAGACACCCCCAGGTACGACATTTAAAGGAATATTACACTTTTATTGTTTCACTTTAATCATTATTAAAATCACTGCTCCTGAAAAAACGGCCGTTTTTAAAACTTTTTTTTGCATTGATCCATGTCCCCTGGGGCAGGACCCAGGTCCCAAAACATTTTTTGGACAGTAACTTGCATATTAGCCTTTAAAACTAGCACTTTAGATTGTGAACGTTCGAGTCCCATAGACTTTAATAGGGTTCTAAAGTTCACACGAAGTTTAGGTCTGTTCGCAGGTTCTGGTGCGAACTGAACAGGGGGGTGTTCGGCTCATCCTTAATCACAGGTTACCATTTCCCAACCTGCAGATGACAGACCTTACTCCAAAAGATATCACTCCTAGTTACTCCCCCCACCTGTTGATTGATATCCCTCCATGACCACCTCACACCCCCTGCTAACAGACCTCTCTCCCCAGCCTGTCCTCACACACCTTCTCACCTGCTGACCTGCGGATGGGGGAATCACTCCCGCAGTGTTATTGTGTCCTGCCAGCGGGGAGCCTTCCCAACCCACAGTATACAATGATCAGTGTTGCTAACTATAGTTGGCAGCACTGACTGTTTTGGGAAAAACCTGACAGGCTGGTTGTATTCAAGTCGATCAATAGATTGACTTGTGTACAACCAGCTAGCCCATACATAGATCGACTATAGCTGGTCTCTGCTTAATTGGCTTAATTTCAATTCATGTATGACCCGCTTAACCACTACGCAGTCCCTAAAACATCCTTTCACAAAACTTTACATTTTTCCTTCCCAGATTCCTTCATCCTCCTCACATGTACATAGTGCCCCCTGTCATACCCTCCACACTTCTTTCCTATACATAATGCCCACTGTCATGCCCTCCATACTCCCCTCCTGTACATACTGCTCACTGTCATAACCTACACACTCCTCTCCTGTACATACTGCTCACTTTCATACCCTCCACATTTCTCTCCTATACATACTGCTTACTCTCATACCCTCCACACTCCTCTCCTGTACATACCACCCACGGTCATACCCTCCACACTCCTCTCCTGTACATACTGCCCACTGTCATACCCTCCACACTCCTCTCCTGTACATACTGTCCACTGTCACACCCTCCACATTCCTCTCCTGTACATACTGCCCACTGTCATACCATCCACACTCCTCTTCTGCACATACTACCAACTGTCACACCTTCCACACTCCTCGCCTGTACATACTACCAACTATCTTTCTCTTCACACTCCTTTCCTGTACATACCACCCTCATAATACCTTTCACACTCCTCTCCTGTAAATACTGCCCCTATTATACCCTCCACACTCCTCTCCTGTACATATTGCCCCCATCATACCCTCCACACTCCTCTCTGTACATAATGACCCCTGGTATACCCTCCACACTCCTCTCCTATACATAGTGCCCACTGTTATACCCTCCACATTCCTCTCCCTCACCTGCACATACTTCCCACTTTTATACCATTCATACTCCTCCCCATTTGTTTAAAATGATATTAAATATCCTCAATGTTACTAGCTCTAGAATGGGCACACTTTTGTTCCTCACCCTGTCTTCCTTCCGGGTTCTGTGCCTTCGGTCACTTGCCTTGGCCGGGCTGTGTTGCTGTCACTTCCACGCATGGTCATTCGCATCCTCTCTCTCTCTCTCTCTAACCCCCCCTCTAGCTATCATCCTCCCTCCCTTACCCCTCTCTCACCCCCTTTCTCTCTCTCTCATCCTCCCCCTCTCTATTTAATTTAATTTGTTATAACAAAAAATTGTTTGCATTTTTAATTATTCTTTTATTTTTTTTATAAAAAGCCCCACCACAATCCTCAGCACCAGGCCCATGATGTTCTTAATCTGGCCCTGACTGTTTTCCATTTGGCTATTTTGCACTCTTTGCTGCCATTTGATGGATTCCAAAAGATTTGCTCTTGAAACTAGTTAATAGAAGTTCTTGGTGCATATTATCTTGCTAAAATATAAAGTAATCTAAAATCTAAAAACTGTTTTGGTGGCAGTTATACTTTAAATGACTAACAATTATTTACTTTCGCATAATATAAATTAAGGTTTTTAAAGGTCTTTTTAATAAGGTAATATTGCATACAATAAGTAAAAAAGTGCACTCTCTGAAAATGCACTGCAGATCTCCTTTAAGACATGAATTCATAGCAAGATTTTATATTGCTTATCCAGCTCACAGGTATGTCAGCTTCTACATACATGTTGACCTTCAAGAGTATCTTCAATCTAAATGTCTATCAGAACTAAAAACAAGACCTTTTGGCAAAAACATCAAGCTCATTATCAGTGAAAGTCCTCTGGGACAGATTAATGACATTATTTACAGAGGTTTTACTTGTTTCCGATCCCGAATTGGATACCATATTGATCTGTCACTATCCCCTTCCTGCTCTTCGCTGCCTGTAGTCTCTTTGGATGTGATCATATGTTTCTGCCTTGACATTTTTCTAAAACTGCTAGAAAATCCATGAAGTTATATTTACAGCCTGTGCACTACTTTCTTTATACATTATTTAGGTAGTACACATATATAATCATGATCCATATAGTTCTGTCCTTTAAAATATATATTAGCCCAAATTATTAAATCAATGTTAGGTGAACGGTGGTTAGGGAGTTTGATATACAACCATACTGTATATCATACTTTATAGTCACACATTAGTTCATACATTTTTCTCCTGTAACGTTTCTTGGTTGATCTTCTCTTTTTATTGCTACAGCCGTCACCAAATTTTAATTATGTATACATTTAAAAAAAAGGAGAGAAAATGTAGTACTTAATAAAACATTTTAAAATACCAAACAATAATTATGCACTTACATGTGCAAGGTATTAAAAAGAATATCAATAAGTCTCCAGCAGGTGGCAATCTTCCAGGTAGTCAATGGTGATCAAGCCCCTCTGGATGCATGTGATGTAATGTGCTTGGAACCAAGAAGTTAACCAGGGAAACACCAGGAAGAGCCAACAGAAGCAGCATACTGTATGTGTAAATCACATGGATGAGAACCACTGTGGTTGGCAAGTAAGTGTTGCAGGCCAACCAGACGGCCGTGATTATGTCATATGTGACATTAATGAGCGTGGATACATGTTTCGGGGCATGGCCTCCTTTGACAACAAGGCTGTCTGGCAAAGAGCAGCAGAACTATCCTGAAAAAAAGGCAGTTTCATGCTGGATTTGGTTAAAATACACAAAGCACACTTCAGATTCAAGTAAGAATTTACATTCTTATACAAACTTGTGTAGCCAGGTGCTGGACTACAGAAACATAGAGGAGACATTGCACGCTTTACAGTCAGTTTTTTTGCGTTGCAATATCCCCTCCAGCCAGGATGTGGAAAGCAATACCTGGGGAAGCCCATGGACTTCTATGCAGAATTGAAGTTTAGGGTAGCAGTCACAGAGTGGGACTCATGGACCCTTTACACTACAGTTCCCATAAGTAATGGTGATATAATTTTTAGTGGACTTATCTAAGAACTTCTTGGTGCACTGGGGAATCCATGAGGGCACATTTTCCTGTATGCCCACATATCACTGGGAGGCCAAACCAGTGGGGACTGGAGCCAGGAAGCAGTGACACCAGGGAAAGAGCAGCAGGGACTGCAGAAATCGCATCAGTACTGCTTTTGCTGCAGGGAGATTGGAAAATCTTCTGACTACCCTGTTTCAGAGGGACTATCAGAAACATCTGTGTAACAAGGGGCTCTTTTGTACAGCGGGAAATTTACAGTCGCACCCCAAGAACCAGTGAGAGGGTGAACTGATCATCATTCGCATACTGACTAGCAGGGAAAAACAGGACACTTAGTACTTAGCGCCCATCCTGCATCTACATATACTGCATCCATACCGCACCTGGACTGCACCTTTTCTGCATCTATACTGCACTTAGACTGCACCTGTACCACATCTATACTGCACCTATACTGCATACTGGTTTATCAAGACTGTCATTAAGTGCACTTCTTAAAGCACCCCAACTATAGCTGGCAGAAGAACTTCATAAAGAACTGCCCCTATGAAGCCATTCTACTATCCCCTACTTATTATTAATTTAATGGGTACCTCTACCCAGTGAGCCTAGGCCTAGCATAGTCACCAGTAAGACACCTTGGCAGTGAACACAGTTAATAAAGCTTCATTACTACCCATTGCTGCACTTCAGTGGCCTTGTTACTTTTTATGCTGGTTTAGCACTTGCTACTGAGTGCTTGCTACCGATCACATTGTATGCCAAATTGTGTTATTATTATTGCCAATTCATCTTTATGCTTTCTTTTGTTACTGTCACATACCTGATGGTGGAGCCTGATGTGAAGAGGACAGCCTCCCCTACAGCTCCGTTTCGAGGATTCCTGGTAGTGTGACAGAAGGAACAAGAGCATGGATAGGTATGAGTGCCTGTAGCTTGTCTAGCAGTCTGTGCACTCAGGTAGCTGGTGCTTCTCCAGAGATGAGTCAGAAGGTGGGGACAATAGGTAGCAGCAGGGGTTTGACAGACTGACGGATGGATGTCAGAGAAGTAAGGACCACTGACTAGTAGCCAGTAGGTATCAGCAGAACATGGACTGGAAGACAGTGGACTAGTAGACACCTGACCAACTAGGCAGCAGGCACGTAGCTGGCAGGATAAAGCAGGACGTAGAGTCACAATGCATTGCACAAATGCAAATACAAAGTTTAGCCCAACACCACTGTGCATTTTAGTGCGTCTTACTATGTGATCATAAATTCACCACAAAATTAAATAAAAATGTGATCAATAAAGATCCTTATAGATCCTTATAAAGTATTGCCACAAATAATATATATATAAAAAAAAACATTACACTATTGCACATAGTAGAAGTACTATTATTGTACCCTCTCATATAATTATAAAGCACAAAGAAAACTTGACACCGCATCAAAGAGTGTAAATCATGCAAAAATATCCGCCGGCTGAATCACTTCAGTTTGGATAGTGCCTTATCCAAACAATGTGAATATGCTGTCTTTCTTAGTCCCTTACATACACCAGTTCACAAGTCACACCACCGTTAATAATGTGAACACCTGAACATATGGACCTATTGTTGCAAACAATAGATCAACTGCACCTTCCCCTGTAAGGGGTCTATTTCTAGGCCTCCTCCAATCTCTCCCTTCTGGATATCTCACCACTAGTTTCCAATATGAATCACCACCAATATAAATCTTTATTGGCTCCTCCACTCAAAGAGAAGAACTGGCATAGAGCTTTACCATGCAACACAAATCCCTTTAATGAAAGTAATTAAAATGTACACTCACATGGTAGCAGATGGTCACGATAGCATCAGGTGTAAGTGGCAGGACGAAAAGTAGTCAGAGTGCAGGCCAAGGTCAGGAATGGTGGAGCAGATCAGGTTAAGCCAGCGTTTCTCAAATCCAGTCCTCAGGCCCCCCCAACAGGTCATGTTTTCAGGATTTCCCTCAGATGAAACGGCTGTGGTAATTGCTAAGGCAGTGAAACTGATCAAATCACTTGTGAAAAATAATGGAAAACCTGAAAACATGACCTGTTGGGGGGGCCTGAGGACTGGATTTGAGAAACACTGGGTTAAGCAGAAGACAGAGCTGGATTCCAGAGACCAGTCGGGTCGGGTCAGGTGGCATTTAAGCATAGTCACAGGAAAACCTGGTCAGCAACAATGGATCAAGAACAGGAATGGATAACAGGTTACATGTAAATATCGTAGATCAGACAGCAATGGGCCAGTGCAGCAGTCCAGTTTAAATAGACCATTTGGCACCGGTGTAAGTGATGGATGTGTGCGCCCAGGCATACACGTGTGCATATGCTCAAGCCTGAGCACACCTACACAGCTACTCACTGGCCTGTGCCTGCGCCTCTGTATGGGTACTGGGGCACCATCATAACTTTAGGCAAGCCCTATCTGACAGTTAATATCCACACTTCGGTCGGAGATCCCGACAACCAAATCCGTTGGATTTTGTCCGACGGATTTTGGCCGAAACTGTCGCATACACACGGTCGGACAAAGTTGTCGGAAAATCCGATGTGATTACGTTATTTCGTTACGACGGGACTACATTCACGCTAATAGCCAATAGCTTTGGTGTAGGAATTTGATCTGAGCATGTGTGGCACTTTGTCCGATCGTAATTCTCTACACATGATCGGAGTATGTTCGATCGGAGCATTTTGTCGGAAAATTTTACCAACAAGTTGGAAAACTTGGTCCATCGGATACTCCGACGGAAACAGTCCGATGTAGACCACACACAGTCGGAATATCTGACAAAACGGTCTGATCGGACACATTCCGTCGGAATCTCCGACCGTGTGTACAAGGGCTTAGACTTGTGTGACAAACCCCTGTCCTCAACAGGTCTATGTCCACCGTAAATGCTTCCTCTTTCCAGAACCAGCACTATCCAAGACCCCTTAGCTCACCCAGTCACCAGCCATAACACAGTGTAGGGTGAACAACATCATGCTACTTTATTCAAGCACATGTTACAACAGATACCTAACTCAGAGGCACACCCCCCCCCCCCCACACCCTTGGATTCAGGGTGGGGTAAACTGTCTTATCAGCAGGGAGAGCTATTGGAGGAATTCACCCCCACCAATCTCGCAGCTAATTTACATGCACCCCCCATAATATCCAAGGCAGATAGACACATAGAACATTGGAATACAACCCCACCCAAAATGATCACAGCAAAGAGTCCACAACAGCATGAGACAACACACAATATATACAAATATACAACATCCCAGTGTGGCTGTTGAGTGTGTCTAAATAGCACAGATCATAGTGGGGTTCTCAGGCACCCTGGGCCCCTAATGGACACAGGGTGATTTACACATAAGAGGGGCCAGGGGAGCTGGACACAGAGTCTCCAGAGCTCTCCAAGGTAAGCTGAGTTCCGCAGACCTCCCACCCAAAGTGATTCCTGTCACAACTTGCCTTTGCTAACTTGAGTATTGCCTGTTTCTTGATAGAGTACCATTACTGGGTATCAGCTATTTCCATCACTGATGTTCTGTGATATTGCATGCTTTGTTTATCTAACCTAGTGTGTCAGAGGGGCTTAAGTTCTTGAGAAGGTCAAAGCAAGGAACAGATGATCCATTCTAGTCAGTGGACCCTGTAGGGGCAGAGCTACACTTGTATTTAGACAATGTTAACTCATCCTGGAGTTCATCTTTAAAAAAAGTAAAAAAAATAATTTTGTCAATCAATTACAGCCCCTCACATCTCCTGTAGCTTTGGTCCAGAGGAAGAAAAAAATGTCTTCATAACATTCAATGGGAATTTAGATTACTTCCTTGGATTCCAAATTTGCCCTCTTCGTCTCTAGTAATGGAGAACTGTGAGTATTATTTGTTGCAAGAAAATGATACATTTGTTTTTAAAATCCAACTCTGGACAGAACTTCTTTTGGTTTTAAATAGAGTAGAGAGGGGTTTGAACCTATGTAATGTTTAATTGGCATCAGTACCTCCATTAGGGTAATTTCCCCATATTGTGTGTTTCAGTTAAACCCTTGTGATACCATTACTGTGAATCTGGGAGAATGATGGCCACCAGGACAGGAAGGTATAGATAGCATAAAAACCTCAAGAGGTCCAACCTTTTCTTACTGTACTAAAATGTGTTTTTGTTGCTGCTTATGTTCCTTTATGGTTATGTTTTTTATCACTTTATCACTTCCTATCCCTCCGACTCCCTCTCACTGGGACAGTTAGAAAGCGGTAATCTTACCTCATGAGGTCACAGACGTCAAAACAAATCTAAAAGAGGTTCTAACCCTAAACCATTCCTTTGCTCATTCACTTTACTTACTGTAGAACCCACATTCTAAACTGATGAGAAATATTCTTCCTTTTGTATGCAAGTGATGTCTCTTTGTCCTTTGTATAGTCCTTGGGATTAAAAGCTTGTTTGCCAATTTTTTGTATGCCTTGGATATATTAAAATATGCTAATTACACTATTAGCAATATATATATATATTTTCATACTTGCCATTAACAAGGTTTGTAGGACAGCCGTCTATGTACTGTTCAACCTTCAGCATTTATGGCACGAGGCTGTGTTGGAATTTGTAAAACAGTCTGAGCACAGGACACATTTCAAAGGAAGCTTCTTGTGGTGTTCTAATCTTCATTTGGGCTGTATAAATAATTAAACCAATTATTGTATGAGTTGTACAGACAGCAGCTAACCCAGACTTCAATTCTTTAGGTTAAAGCCGACTTCCAGACAAAAATAACAATATAAAACAAATAATACAACGTGGTCAAGTTTGAGAAATGATGGCAAATATGGACTTGTTGCCCTAGAGCTTCTACCTCACTCAAAAACATGAGCTGCAGTTCTTAAAGTGGTTGTAAACCCTTACAAACCACTTTGACCTACAGGTAAGCCTAGATTAAGGCTTACCTGTAGGTCCAAGAAATATCTCCTAAACCTATACGGTTCAGGAGATATTTACAAAAAGACAGGCACCGCTGTCGGCGCGCAGGCGCACTGAGCAGGCCGCAGATCACTGCGATATGCTACTCGTGTCGGCCCCCTGTGCGCATGCACTCCGGGATACATGGCAGCGGCAAAGATGAAGACGGAGGACCACTTCGGGGGCTTCGTTCTCAGGTCAGTTATTCATAATGAGCTAGTATGCTATGCATACTAGCTCATTATGCCTTTACCTTGCAGGTTGCATTTAAAAAAAATTTTTTTATTGCCTTTACTTCCTCTTTAAACCATATTTCAGGAGTAATATCAAGGCTTCACAGTTCTCTCTTTTTCTAACTTCTTGAATTGTCCATGATAATGTTGTCATTATATTATTTATTAGTTAGCGCCTGTTTACAGTTAGAACCCAATGGGGTAAACAGGGATGTTACTATACTGTTTATGTATGCTTTATTTGATCATTTGTATGACTATCGTCCATCACTTTAATTGAGGTTAGTATGTACATTTTTTACTGCTATACCTGATTGTTACCAGAACCAGCTGTCTTTAATTTTTCTGTTATTTCTATGGAAATTTCAATAAAAATTCTTTAATGATAATAAATAAATAAATAAAACAAATAAAACAAATAAAACAAATAATAGATTACCAGTTTTTGCTGCAATATTCGCCTTCAGTCCAGAGGTTTTCCCACAGTCTTTTCTTTCACTAGATCTCCTCATTTTAGTGAAGAGCATCCTGCAAACTGCTTTCTTTGAGCCCAGGTTGCCCTGGACCCATCCCTGCCTGTCAATGAACAGTCAAAGATTAAACTGCACAGCAATGATTTCATTCCTCTGTCATTCTCCTTTTTGTTCCAATCAGCATGCGTGTTGCCTACACATGATTTACGTGTCTCCTTGTTCTGCTTCTTCCTCTCACACTCCAGCCCTGCTGTACAGATGATGATACAGGATCAAATTCAGGTGCTTAGACTGATTGCATTTTAAAATTACATTTACCGTATATACTCGAGTATAAGCCGAGATTTTCAGCCTCTTTTTTGAGGCTGAAAGTGCCCCCCTCGGCTTATACTCGAGTCATCGCTGTCTGTCTGCCCGATCAGCGTGTCGAGCAGACAGACAGCGGCCATTCTAGGATTCAAAGGCCGCGCCTCCGTCGGTGATAGGCGGAACACTGAATTTCCCAGCAGTCTGTGTTCCGCCTATCACGGACATCCTCTCATCCTCGTCCGTAGTATGAGGATGAGCGGACGTCCATGATAGGCGGACCACTGACTGCTGGGAAATTGAGTGTTCCGCCTATCACGGACATCCGATAGGCGGAACACTCAATTTCCCAGCAGTCAGTGGGAAATTGAGTGTTCCGCCTATCACCGACGGAGGCGCGGCTTTTGAATCCTAGAATGGCCGCCGACGAAGAGCTGAAGGACGGAGGCTCGGCTCGGGACGGGCCGGGACGGGACGCAGGCTGGACGGGACGCAGGCTGGACGGGACGCAGGCTGGACGGGACGCAGGCTGGACGGGACGCAGGCTGGACGGACACAGGCTGGACGGACACAGGCAGGCTGGACACAGGTAGGCTGCACGGACACACACACACACACACACACACACACACACACACACACACGGATGCATGCACACACACACACACACACACACACAGGGATGGATGGACACACACACACACGGATGCATGGACACACACACACACACACACACACGGATGCATGGACACACACACACACACACGGATGCATGGACACACACAGGGATGGATGGACCCACAGGGATGGACAGGCATGTCTCACCCTCGGCTTATACACGAGTCAATAATTTTTTCCAGTTTTTTGGGGGTAAATTGGGGGCCTCGGCTTATATTCGGGTCGGCCTATACTCGAGTATATACGGTAATAATTAAGTACTATTGATCAGTATTAAAGATTACAGGGTTGTAATAATTTGAGTCTTTCATGTCTGCATAGAGTTCAGTTCAGCTTTAATTTAGTTGATGAGATGAACAGATTATACAATAAATGATTATCATGCTAGAGAAAGAAAAGGTTTCATATATGCCAGAATATTTTCCTGTACCATGAGGTCTGAGCAGCTTTTGTGCCATTGAAGATTCTCATTAGGCTAGCAGTTGTTCAGGAGAAGTCATATCTTATTTCAGATTCTTATCTATTGTGGCTGCCTGAGAATCACATGGAGAAACAGTGCGAAACAGAATGACTAGACAGAATAGTGATCCTTCTTTTTATACACAATTTCTCATCTGACCCATTTTAGTTTAGTCATTTGAAGTATTTATTTCAAGACAACCATATGATATTTGCCTACACATCCATGCTATTATGAGGTTTATTTACTAAAGGCAAATACACTTTGCACTGCAAGTGCACTTGGAAGTGCAGTCGCTGTAGATCTGAGGGGGACATGCAAGGAAAATAAAAAATAGCATTTTAGCTTGCACATGATTGGATTATAAAATCAGCAGAGCTTCCACTCATTTCAGATCTACCCCTCAGATCTACAGCGACTGCACGTCCAAGTGTACTTGTAGTGCAAAGTGGATTTGCCTTTAGTAAATAAACCCCTATATATTAATACCTTTAATGCTTCATCTCCTAATGCTTTATCAGATTTCTCTGGTTTATTTTAAGCATTTTAACCATAAAGTAGTCTGCACTTAATAATATGTATTACTCTGAAGACATCCTAGTTGGGGATACTACACTTGGGATTACACACCTCGAATGGGCCGTACACACGGTCGGATTTTCCGACAACAAATGTTCGATGTGAGCTTGTTGTCAGAAATACTGACTGTGTGTATGCCCCAGAATTTCCGACAAACAACTGTTTGAGAATAGGTTCTCAAATTTTCGGACAACAAGACTTGTCGGAAATTCCGAGCGTGTGTACACAACTCCGATGCTCAAGAGTCCACGGAATTAAGCAGAAGAGCCACACTGGCTATTGAACTTAGTTTTTCTCGGCTCGTCGTACATCTTGTACGTCACCGCGTTCTTGACGTTCGGAATTTCCGACAACATTTGTGTACATTTGTGACCGTGTGTATGCAAGACAAGTTTCAGCCAACATCTGTCGGAAAAAAATCCACGGTTTTGTTGTCGGAAAATCCTATCGTGGGTACATAGGATTATAGTTAGTTATATGAAAAGATAGTAGTGAGGAGTTTTTTTGTGCAGAGGGTGGATTTACTTTGCAAGTGCAGTTGCACTCTTCTTCCCAAGTGCTTGTTGAATGTGGTGAAGCTCCGCTGATTTCCATCATTCAATCATGTGCAAGCAAAAATGCATTTTTTTAAATTTTCCTTGAACCTTATTGTGTATTTTTTTACAAAATGAACCTTCACCACATTCACTAAGCCACCATAGACGGTTCTAATCTCAGCCGGTTCAGCAGGGACCGACCGATATTAGATGCATGTATGGGCAGACTGATTGTATCCAAGTCAAACAACTGGTGTACAACCAGCATGTTGGATTTCTAGGATGCGATTATTGCCAACAAGCCCCCCCCCCCCCCCCCCCACCGGGAGAATACAGTAGCTCTGTTGGAGAGAATTGAGTGATTTTCTTTCCTGCAATTGTGGCCGCAGGAAAGAAAATCTTATAATCTATGGCCTGCCTAAGCTCCAGGGAAAATTAGTGAAATTAGTGGAACTGCACTTGCAAAGTGCACAGTCTATTTGCCTTTAGTAAATCTTCAGTACCTGTTTATAATTTACATTTAAAGTTGAACTCTAACCTTACCTTCAACCTTTCCCAGTTGTACAGGTTTCTATTCTGTACAGAAATGTTTCTACTGTGATCTACATCTTTCTACTGTGATCTCATCCCAGTGTGCATTAGAAGCGAGCCAGATAGAGCCCCCCCCCTCATGTCCTGGCTGCAGGAACCCCAACATTGTCTAGTCATTTCTTCCTTATCATTACTGCCCTTGGTCCGCCCCCTTTCATTTATCAGATTTCATTTTTTTGCTTACTCCTCTAGACCAACGGTCTCCAAACTGTGGCCTGGGGGGCCGGATGTGAACCTTTGCTTGCCTGTATCCGGAACTTGAGGCACTATTCCTCCCACTGACACCAACAATGGGGCACTATTTCTTCAACTTCAACTGATGCCAAAGATAGGGCATTGTTTACTCCCACTGGACGCAGGGACATTTTCTACTCCCCCTTGTCACAGTCTGGCCCAGGAAACAGTCTGAAAAGAGATCCTGGTTCCTGGAAGATGACTCCATCATAAAGAAAGGCTAGAAATGGGAACGTTACCTGGGGATTACACTAAATTCACAACCCAAGTTAACCGGTTTCCTCACGACATATAGCATAATGATGCCGGAGGGAACCTCTCGTAATTCCAGGTGGACATCATATGACAATCTCCCCAATCATGCCACATGCGTGGCCAGGCAGCAGCACAATCTGTTACCGGCTGCACCCACTGGACACAGCCAACATGACTATGTGACTATGTCTTTAAATCCCAAATCAGATCTGCTGCGGTTATGAATCCCACATCAATGTTGTGGCGTATAAAATGTTTACAGTGAAAAGTGTAACTGCGCTGATCTCAAAAAATATTAAATATGTATCTTACCACAAAGCACGTGTACAAATATTATATGTGATATGACAAAAATTTCTGCATAAAACTACATTTCCTCAATCCTGCATAATGATAGCAAAAAAAGGGAAAAAATTATGATAATAATAATAATCGTGTATTCAATAGATAAACAGTCCCCTTAATCCTTTGCATAATAGGGAACATCCAAATCCCTCGTGCACAAATTCACATCCGTGACTGGAATAAACTTTTCACCAATTCGTGAGACACCAACACCTTCTTCCACATGTTTGCTGTGTCCCCCACATGGCTTCTCGCAAACTGCAAACAGGATTTCTTACGACGTTCTTCTTGCCACTCTTCCATAAAGGTCAGATTTGTAGAGTGCATGACTAAGGCCGCGTACACACGCGCGGACTGTTCGCCCAACCTTGTTCGGCAAACAGTTTGTCAAACAGTCCGCTCAAAATTTGCATGAGCGGACTTGCCCACACACGAGCGGACTGTTTGACGAACAAGGTTGGGCAAACAGTTCGCTCAACTTTTGAAATGAGCGGACTCGCCCACGTAAGGAGGAGGCAAATCCGCCCATTTCGAGCGCGTGTACAGGTAGGCGGGGCCCGCGAAGGAGACGTCGCGGGCTCCGCCGCCTGGAATGGGCTTAAAGGGGAACCCCAACGCCGAAAAAAATCGGCGTGGGGGTTCCCCCCAAGTCCACACCAGACCCTTGTCCGAGCACGCTACCCGGCCGGCCAGGAAAGGGGGGCGAGCGAGCGCGCCCCCCCTCCTGAGCCGTACCAGGCCGCGTGCCCTCAACATGGGGGGGTGCCTTGGGGAAGGGGGGGCCGCGCGGCCCCCCCACCCCAAAGCACCTTGTCCCCATGTTGATGAGGACAAGGGCCTCTTCCCGACAACCCTGGCCGTTGGTTGTCGGGGTCTGCGGGCGGGGGGCTTATCGGAATCCGGGAGCCCCCTTTAAGAAGGGGGCCCCCGGATACCGGCCCCCCACCCTATGTGAATGAGTATGGGGTACAATGTACCCCTACCCATTCACCTGTGAAATAAAGTACAAATAAAAACACAACACAGGGGAAAAAATATTTTATTGCACAGCCGGGGGTCTTCCGTCTTCGGGGGTCTTCTCGCCGGACTCCTCCGCTATGTGTGTGTAGCTCTTTTGCCAGCGGAGGAGTCCGGCTTTCTTCCTCCCCGCCGCCGGCCTCTTCTCCCGACTTCGGGGGTCTTGTCCCCCTCTTCGGTTCTTCTGCCGGGCCACCGCGCCTGGTCCGGTGGCCCGGTCTTCTGTCGCCGTCTTCCGTTCTTCTGTCGCCGCCTTCGGTTCTTCTGCCGGGCCACCGCGCCTTCTTGTAGCTCTTTTACAGGCGGTGGCCCGGTCTTCTGTCGCCGTCGCCGCCTTCCGTTCGTGTTCTTCTTCTTGTTCTTCTTGTTCTTCTCCAGGCGATGTTGACACGTCGCTCCCTCCGGCCGGAATGCCAGAGCCGCCCTGCGCTGTGACTTATATAGTGACAATGGGGCGGGGTCACATGGTATATGTCACATGGGTTGATGTCACGTGGTGACCCCGCCCCCTTACGATGTCATAGTCCCCATGTGACATCAACCCATGTGACCAACCCATGTGACATATACCATGTGACCCCGCCCCATTGTCACTATATAAGTGACCGCACAGCGCGTCCCCGGCATTCCGGCCGGAGAGCTCGTCGAGTCAACATCTCCAGGAGAAGAACAAGAAGAACAAGAAGAAGAACACGAACGGAAGGCGGCGACGGCGACAGAAGACCGGGCCACCGCCTGTAAAAGAGCTACAAGAAGGCGCGGTGGCCCGGCAGAAGAACCGAAGGCGGCGACAGAAGAACGGAAGACGGCGACAGAAGACCGGGCCACCGGACCAGGCGCGGTGGCCCGGCAGAAGAACCGAAGAGGGGGACAAGACCCCCGAAGTCGGGAGAAGAGGCCGGCGGCGGGGAGGAAGAAAGCCGGACTCCTCCGCTGGCAAAAGAGCTACACACACATAGCGGAGGAGTCCGGCGAGAAGACCCCCGAAGACGGAAGACCCCCGGCTGTGCAATAAAATATTTTTTCCCCCTGTGTTGTGTTTTTATTTGTACTTTATTTCACAGGTGAATGGGTAGGGGTACATTGTACCCCATACTCATTCACATAGGGTGGGGGGCCGGTATCCGGGGGCCCCCTTCTTAAAGGGGGCTCCCGGATTCCGATAAGCCCCCCGCCCGCAGACCCCGACAACCAACGGCCAGGGTTGTCGGGAAGAGGCCCTTGTCCTCATCAACATGGGGACAAGGTGCTTTGGGGTGGGGGGGCCGCGCGGCCCCCCCTTCCCCAAGGCACCCCCCCCATGTTGAGGGCACGCGGCCTGGTACGGCTCAGGAGGGGGGGCGCGCTCGCTCGCCCCCCTTTCCTGGCCGGCCGGGTAGCGTGCTCGGACAAGGGTCTGGTGTGGACTTGGGGGGAACCCCCACGCCGATTTTTTTCGGCGTTGGGGTTCCCCTTTAAGCCCATTCCAGGCGGCGGAGCCCGCGACGTCTCCTTCGCGGGCCCCGCCTACCTGTACACGCGCTCGAAATGGGCGGACTTTCCGAGCGGGAACAGTCCGCTCATTTCGAAAGTACAGCGGACAGGCCCACACACGGGCGGACTGTTCGCTCAAACACAGTTTCAGCGGACAGTTTTTCGGAATTTCCGAAAGACTTTGTCCGTCCAACTGTCCGCTGAAACTGTCCGCTGAAAGCCCACACACGAGCGGACTGTCCGCCCAAACACTGTTCAGCGGACAAGGTTGGGCGAACAGTCCGCCCGTGTGTACGCGGCCTAAGCCCTTGTACACACGGTAGGAGATTCCGTTGGAATGTGTCCGATCAGAGCGTTTTGTCGGATATTCCGACTGTGTGTGGTATGCATCGGACTGTTTCCGTCGGACCAAATTTTCCAACTTGCCGGAAATATTTTCAGACAAACTGCTCCGATCGGACATACTCTGATCATGTGTAGCCTACTCCGACGGACAAGGTGCCACGTATGCTCACATTCAAATTCCGACACGGAAGCGCTCGTTCAGGTAAAACTACTGCTCGTAATCTATATAGCACATTCGTCACGCTGCAATGTTAAAAATTCTTTCATTAAAGCACATTCTCTTGTTCTTTACAATGCTGCAAGAAGGAACTTCTTTTGATACTCATAGTCACACAAACTTCTCCCGAACGTATTTCATGACTCTTTTTTAACCATTTCGGCAATACAATTTTTAGTTTTCGTCACATCTACACAATTTTAGATTTTGTTTATTCTTTTTTGGATGCTTTTTTTTTGTTTTTTCCTAAAAATCTCCTTTAAAGACAGTTTGCTCATTTCTCCTTTTTTTGGGGTGTTTTTTGTGTAAACTTACCACAACAACATTATTGTATTTTTTATCTTTGGTTTTTCGTTTTTAATCCAGGAGGTTGTTTAGTGTTGGAACCCCTTGTTATTCATTTCACTTTGTATTTTTGAAATGTACCTGCCTGCTCACAAATAAACTGGCCTTTTGGAAGGAAAACACATACGCAAGTATTTCAATCAAACCAAAAAAACCTTTTTTTTGGTCGCAATAAAATAAAAAGAGGAACGCAGCTCTGGATAAACTTGTTACTTTGGTGCAGCCTTTGGCCCCCAGGGCAGACATGAACAAATTAGAATAAGAAAAATTGGTGGCCTGAGGAGTACATATCTCAGGGAGAGAAGTCTGGTCCCGAAGTCCTAGAGAACAGGAAATTCGGATGTCATTTATGTCCCCAGGCTGGGCTCCTGTAGTTGAGGCAGGAGGAGAAGAAGGAGGGCGTTGGTCGACCTCCTGGCTGCCACTTGTCACAGCCTCCCCCCGACTGAGGTCTTCCTGTGTATGAAAAGGGGACATAGTTTTAGTTTTTTGCTCATCAATCACACCATTTTGTGCTCCAGGCTTTTGCAAATTGAATGTTACCAAATAGAACAGACTATCATTCTGAGCCCAGCATTTTTCTTTCCCGTCCCAATCATTTTTGGTCACTACTGTCTCTTGATATGTAAACCACTTTGTTAAATCACAACTTACTGATCAATAAGAACATCTAGTTAAAGTGGAGGGCCACCCTGAAAAAAAAAAAAATATTAAAAATTACAAAAAAATCTAAAAAAAAAAAATGAAAAAAATTGTTTTTTTTTACTTACCAGAAATGCCTGTTGCTAGGCACATAATCCTAATCTTCCTCTTCCTCCTCCACAGAGATCTTCTTTCTTCTCTCCTCGTCGCATTGTCTTCTGGGTAATGGGTCGCGCTGTGTTCTGGGAACTGTGTGTTCCAGAACACAGCGCGTCCAAAAGCGCTGCGCGACTCGCGCATGCGTAGTAGGAAACGGGAAGTGAAGCCATAAGGCTCCACTGCCTGTTTCCCTTAGAAGGAATGACGGCGCCGGGACCCGAGAGCCGAGGGATGGGTCGGCCTCGGGCGGCCGACATCGCGGGCACCCTGGACAGGTAAGTGTGCTTATTAAGTCAGCAGCTGCAGTGTTTGTAGCTGCTGACTTTTAATTATTTTTTTTTTTTAAACGGCCCTCATCTTTAACATCATTAAATGTAACACAAGAAATATGTTCAACAATGCAATACCTGTCTCAAGCTGGGCCCTACCACATGTTGCTGCCTGGAAGGCACAGGTTGGACATTGGAAGCCTCAGCTGGGAGTGAAGGATGCCTTGAAGGAAGACGGTCGAGTGGTGGCCTGGGTACCCCCTGGTCTACCAGAAAATGAAGCCTGTGGAAGTAAACCATCCTGGGGTAATAAACGGCATCTGGATCTCCTGCTCTCAAGGACTCCAGGTGCTTCTTTCTCTCCCTGAGATATGTAATCTTCATGGCCCCAATTTTCATATTCATATAGGCCATGTCTGCCGTGGGGACCATGATCCGCACCAAAGAAGGAAGTTTCTCCAGCGCTGCCTTCCTCTTTCTTATGTCGCAATAAAACTCGTTGTTGATCTGCCACAGGCAGGGCATCTCCCTGTACATTAGCACAATAAGGAGGAAAAAAGTGGGACTTTAAAATGAAGCGGCTGAAGTGTGAGGGTCAGAAAAAGGTAATTTAATTGAATTCATAATATATGATACAAAGTAAATTCATATATATACATACATACATGTGCCATTGTTGGGCACAAAATGTGTTATATGAAGACATCAAGGTGTATGTAAAGACACATAAAGTCAAAAAACATATATGAACAATAAATAGTATGTGGAGCAACAGCATAGCCTAAAAATGCCTCAGGGCGACATATCCGGTACCTATGTTTGTAATCACATAATGTAAACATAAATGTACTGAATTAATATTAAAAATTAAAAGTAACGTCGGGCCGTAGTAAATATCACTGTAGCATCAAATGTAGCTCTACGCGTTTCGTGGATGTATTCTCCACTCATCAGGAGCAGATGCGACAGATACCTGTAAAATATATGGATATGGTAAACCACACTCTGTATAGAGGGGAATAGGTACAGTACATAGAGTGCTTTCAAAAGAGATTAACTAAGCATATCTACCATCCCCGGCAGCGAACACAGCAAACAGCAACTGGTCCGTGGTGCGTCGGAGGCACAGATCGCCCCCCCCCCCGGGAGCTGAGGCGGCATATTTGGGCGACGGATATGGTGAACAGGTGCCTGGGTATGAAGATGAGTTCCATGTGCTAACAGTGCTGGTATATGGAGAATAGGCGTATCTAAAACAAAGTATGTACATGAACGTTAAGTGAGCGTGTAAAAGAAATGTAATGAAATAAAAGAGATTGTAAGTGTGTGAGGTGAAAGAATAAATATACAAAGAATTACGTGATAATGAGAAATAGTGTATGGGAATAAGAGTGTATAGAAATAAAATGTATGAAGAGTGTTAGAACAATGCGAGTGAAAACTAGAGGATGAAGTGTAGACATATATGTTGGTTGTGATGTGCCTGCAGAGGTATGAAAAAGATGAACAGTGTGGTAAGAGTGTGGGGTGTGAAATGAGCCAAAACAGATGGAGTGCTAGGTGAGTGCGGTGAAAGGGTAAAGTTGTAAAACAAGTGAGTGTATGGGTGATAAAATATGAAGTGATATAACAAAGGTGGGCAAACAAAAACAACAACCAAAGTGAATCCAGGACCAAATTACACCTACCCGATAGCTGTAAACCCAGCATCACCCAGTAAGAAATCAACTGGTGTGCAGGAACCACAGGAGGAGACCGGCTGTGTCAACAGCCATCCTCAACTGGGAAAGCCCAAATACAAGCCGCCAGCACCACGTGTGTGAACCGAGGGGGGGGGGGGAGGGGCGCCAACACTAGAGCAGGTGGAGCCGCCCAGCAATTGGCGCCACCCAAACACCCCCGTCAGGGTCACGTAGGTGGTACCTGCGGCGTCGGCGCGATGACGCGAAATAAAAAAAAAAAAAAAAAATGCACACGTAACGCGCATGGCGCGCAAACCGTGGCGCCGATGCACGGAGGGACAACCACCCAAACCTCCCGGACATAAAAATTATATGTACAGGGAGGAGGGGGAGGAGCCCACAATGTGCATCGCAGCTCCCATAGGTGAGGAAAAGGGGCCGCCAACGCCACCAACGCTACCAGCAGCCAAATGCAGATCACCACCAGAGACATAGACATGCATAATTTAAAAGGACATGAGTATTCATGTATAACCATAGGAATTGTACCGGAGATGTCATATTAAATACTTAGTAGACTTGTTGTGAACATACACCAATAGACCAAGTCCGTTCTTGGCTGTACCCGATGTGCATATCCCTGTAGGGCATATGGACATCTAAAGAATGACCCTAACACATGGATAGCAGGGGAGCACTACTAATCCAAATCTCCAGCCGCTCCCATCCCTGTAATAGTAGGCACAGCAGTTTGGGACTTTAAATGAGGCACGGGTTAGCGCCTCCATCCCGGTATTTAGCACAATAAGGAGGAAAAAAGTGGGACTTTAAAATGAAGCGGCTGAAGTGTGAGGGTCAGAAAAAGGTAATTTAATTGAATTCATAATATATGATACAAAGTAAATTCATATATATACATACATACATGTGCCATTGTTGGGCACAAAATGTGTTATATGAAGACATCAAGGTGTATGTAAAGACACATAAAGTCAAAAAACATATATGAACAATAAATAGTATGTGGAGCAACAGCATAGCCTAAAAATGCCTCAGGGCGACATATCCGGTACCTATGTTTGTAATCACATAATGTAAACATAAATGTACTGAATTAATATTAAAAATTAAAAGTAACGTCGGGCCGTAGTAAATATCACTGTAGCATCAAATGTAGCTCTACGCGTTTCGTGGATGTATTCTCCACTCATCAGGAGCAGATGCGACAGATACCTGTAAAATATATGGATATGGTAAACCACACTCTGTATAGAGGGGAATAGGTACAGTACATAGAGTGCTTTCAAAAGAGATTAACTAAGCATATCTACCATCCCCGGCAGCGAACACAGCAAACAGCAACTGGTCCGTGGTGCGTCGGAGGCACAGATCGCCCCCCCCCCCGGGAGCTGAGGCGGCATATTTGGGCGACGGATATGGTGAACAGGTGCCTGGGTATGAAGATGAGTTCCATGTGCTAACAGTGCTGGTATATGGAGAATAGGCGTATCTAAAACAAAGTATGTACATGAACGTTACATTTGGAGGAATAGCCCCATAAAAATTGGGGTTTTGGAATGAATCCATCTTGTCTGCAAGACACAACACAAGACAAACCCTCAAATACTAATAATGCCTTTAAAAACCCTCCAATCTTGTCCCAACATCGGCCTAGATAGAAGCAGTCTAGTCTAGTGATGCACCAAGTTAAAAATGTTACCTTCGTTTGCACGATCGTCGCGTCCGCACCTCACTCTCTTCCCAGATCGTACGGACGACACACGCGTGTTGTATTTTATATACAGTGCGCATGCGTGAAACTCCGCCCGCCCCTGACGTTCTTTCTAGACTATTCCCCGCCCCTTCACTTTCGGTGCAGTGGGGAGAGCACATGGCGGAGAGAACGCAGGTGCGCAATCACAGTTCCACTAACGAGGAGGAGGGGGAGGAAAGCCCAGAGCCTGAAATGTCCCGATCCAGGAAGAGAAGATTTAAGGCCTCAAATATGTCTTGGAGATGTTGGAGATGGTGGACATATTGAACAGGACCGACTATGATGGGAAGTATGGACCTTACCCAAACCCAAATATCAGAAAGGCCAAGATCATGACTAAAGTTGTGAAGAGTCTTCAGAAGAATTTTGGGGTACGACGATCCAAGGATCAACTGAGAAAACGCTGGTCAGACCTGACACTGAGGGAGCACGAGCAGTACATAAGGATCAAGCGTGTTCTTAAAAAAAGTAAGTAGTTGTCATGTGTTCGTAAGAAACATCGTTCTGCGGGTAAGTATTCCAGCTTAACAAAGTGTCCACAATAATGTTCTCACCTTGGAACTTGGCCAAAAAACACAATTGTACAACACTTCCAAGCAATGTTTCATATTCCTATTTCTGCCCTCTGTGTGCTAATTTTTTTTTTTTTACATTCTCATAGGGGAGAGAAGACTCGGCAAGTATGAGGACACCAGAGATCACACCCCTCCCAAAGAAGGGCAACTTCGAAAACCAGAAACAGAGGAGCAGGAGGAGGAGGAGGAAGGAGAGATCGTTGAGGTTGGGCAAAGAGTGTCGGAGAACACAGCTTCCAGTAAGCTCATCAATGTATGTCACCATATTTTTATTACATGGTGTGTTTTTTTGCTTTGTTTTGTAGGTGATGTGGAAGAAGATTCCCGTTTTACCAGTGAAAGTGCCCAGATCCTGATTGGGGAGATAATGGGGTGCAATCGGGATTTGGAAAATATACAGCAAAACATCAATGATGTTAAAAATAAAATGAAGAACATCATTGATGTTTTGGGAAGAGTGTGAAACAGAAAAAACTAGATAGGGTTTTAGTTTTGCTATTTTAAAACACAACTTTTGTATTTATCGAAATTAAAAATTTGGAAGATGCACAGAGAGGATAAACATGCGCTATGTCCCATCATGGGGGATCAATGTACACGTTTTGTGTAAAGTGTCTGAGATGAAGGGGTTGCAGCCCCAAAGCATGTACATTGATCCCCCATGATGGGAGATAGCACATGTTGACACACTGTGTGCATCTTCCAAATTTGGATTTTCCAGGGGTGACACCCCATGTGATGAAGGCAATATCAGCCCAGTTTGTACATACTCATGTCTGATATTGTCTTCACTTTTCAAAGTTGAACTTTGTAAGTTCCTGTGTTCTGTATTTTACGCTTTGATACATGCCTGTTTACACAAAAACACCAAGTAAACAAAAAATTTCTGAAACTCTGTTTTTGATACACACAATTTCTTGGTTTGTTGTAAAAATCTTTTCTAAACGCACATGTGAATGTGCTTGGATTAAAAAGTTAAATTATGGGGGGGCGTGTCCGGAAGTGAATGGAGGCAGATGTGCAGGGGAAGAGCTCCGGGAACCCCAAAGGCAATCTGGAGCCATCTGCACACCCGGAGGTCCGGTGGGCATAACAATCTCCCTGGATCGTTCCCTAGTGCTGTCCTGGAGGCCCTGGGCAAGAAATTGGAGAGCTCTGCCGCCCATCCACGGAGATATTGAGGCCGCCATTGCGTGCCCCCCCCCCCCCGCGGCCGCACTGTCACCTGTGCCCCCTTGGACTGTACCATCCTGGCTCCCGGAGGGAAGAAGATCATAGCCCAAGTCCCCCCTCACATTATCCTGCCTCCTAACGGTGGCACAGCGGCCCATCGGTTGTCCTGGACTGTCCAGTCAGCTGAGGCCTACTGAGGCCTAGTGACGGCCGCCATCTTGCCACCCCCATCCTCATGTATATGAACAGCCACTTACCCTGGGGCCCTGGGACGCTAACAAACAGCCTCCTCCAGCTGCCTATCTCCCTGCAGGACAGAGGAGATTGAGGATTTCACTGTCCTGAGCCTGGCACTGCCTAGATCCATCAGGGCCTGAAGACAGCGACCATCTTGGTACTCCCAGGTCTCTCCTCAGTATAGCTTCTTTCACAGTGGGGCGGCCATATTGCTACACCCAGTCACAGTGATACAAGACCTCCTTGACCCTCCTCTGATGTGTTGTTTTTTGCATAGCAACCTGCCATTAAGACTGGACAACTACTACCAGAGGCTATTGTTTTTAGAGACAGCCTACTGGGGGTACGGCCTGGATATGGAGGAGTGAGGATATGTATCTCCTAAACCCCTGTCCGCTGCTACAGTACTAGCCACACAGGGGGGAGAGATCGCTACCAGGGGGCATGTCGCAGGGACGGAGAGCACTCTCGCAGCAACCAAAAGCAGAGGGATCCCGACAGGAACAACTGGATACTTACTTTGGCCCTTCCTGCGGACCGGGACAAGCGACCCCCAAAATGGCACAGACGCCGAAAGCGGCTAAGGCAGCAAAGGCGGCACAGAAAGCAGCAGACCAGCTACAGCGACAGCAGCAACAATAGGAATCGCAGATCCCCTCTCCGCAGCTGGTGAGTGACACAGCCCTACCACTCTCCCCGGGATCCTCTGCCTCGCACGATCAAGGCCCTGACATGACGGACTTCCTGGGAGAAGGGGACATTAAGCGCCATATCTGGTCCCTCCCCACCCGGGACGACCTTGAAAGATTTGCGACTAGAGTGGAGAAAGCCTTCAAAGAGGACATAGCCCAGCTCAAGGCTGATACCAACCATCTGGGAACCAGGGTGGAGATGGTAGAACAGAGGCTGGACGAGGTATTACCTGCTATCTCTATGCTCCAGGAGAGGTGCAGCCACCAAGACCAGAAAATTTAAGTCTTATTGTGTCAGCTAGACGACTTTGAGAACCGCAGCAGGAGGGCGAATATCCGCATACGTGGTTTGCCAGAAGCTACAGCTCCTAAAGATATTGTGCCCACCCTGGAAGACATCTTTAGAGAGATATTGGGACTACCTGCCACAGCCCCAATTGAGATAGACCGCGCCCACAGAGCCCTCAGACCACCCTCCCAGGACCTGGATAATCCGAGAGATATCATCTGTAAGCTCCACAAATACACGCTGAAGGACAGAATTATGCAGAAGATGCGTGGGAGACAGTATTTTGACTTTGATGGAGCCCACCTGTATTTTTATCAGGACATATCAAGACGCACTCTCATGCAACGCAGGGCTTTCCGACCCGTGCTGGAGGCCCTACAAAAAGCGGCCTTGCCCTATCGCTGGGGATTCCCCTTTTACCTGCAGGCATCCAAAGCAGGTAAAACTGCTACACTGCGCACCAAGGATGACCTCCCGCATTTCTTGGATGTCCTGGGCCTTGGGCCGGTTGACTTCCCGGATTGGAGGGTCCCCCAGTAGCATCTGCACCTACAGCTCCCTCAGCCCTGGCTCCCGGCTAGGCGCAGGAGCCGCGTGCGAGGACGCAGGCGTCCCACTTCTGCCTCCCCCGCGGATCCTGGGTCACCGCTAAACATAGACTCCCTCCCTCTGACCTGCTCTCTGCACTTTAAGGAGGAACACTGTTGCCCTCGATCGCGGGGATACACTCTACACTTTACAGAGACTCATTGCCCAGTAACATATATAGACGGCCTGGACTTGGACTGAACTTGGCTGCATGGTACGCTGCTGTGCACCCCTCTAAAAGCGCAACTGCTCCGGACAGCGAGACTGCTAAAGAACTCCTACTGATGCCCTGAGAGGACACTGGGAGGTTGCAGTTCCAGCCCCAAACCAATAGGCCTTAATTTTTAAATACCCTGTTCCCAGGTTTATTTTGCTCCCCCTCAAGTTTCGCACTATGTTCCCCAACTTTGGTTCCTGAGATCTCTCCCCCCTTACACTGCCTACTGAATAAGAGTTAGTGGCGGGCGGGGGTTGTCCCCTGCCCTCCTCCCTCTTGTGATGGCCCGCGCTCCGCGCGTAGGCCATACCTATTTAGGTATTTTTTTTCTATTTTTGGAAGTGGGGACGAGCCTCGAGACCCTCTCCCATGTAGGGGATGGCTCGACGCTCGGCCCCCAGATACTCCGAATTGCGATATTGTTATTATTACTGTGCTCTACGTTGAATGTGTGTTATGCTTTCTTTAACCATGTTTCCTTTTTTCCTCTCTTTCTATCTCCTTCTACTGCATGCCTTCCTACAGGAATTGCCTCCGGCTCTGCCTCCTGCTCTGCCTCCTGCTCTGCGCCCATAGTCACACTGGGAGACCCTTCTACTCCTTGGCCCACATATGGCGTCACTTAAGGTAATCTCATACAATGTACGCGGTCTCTGCTCCCCAGGTAAACGTAGCAAATTATGGTGGGAACTTAAACGCACAGGAGCTCAGGTGGTCCTCTTGCAGGAAACACACTTCACCCTTCAATCACAACCCAAATTACCCACCCACATATACAACCAGTGGTTCTTAAGTAACTCACCGGCAGCAAAATCTAGAGGCACAGCTATTGCCATACACAAATCCTGCCCTTTTCAAGCTATAGAGAGTAAGGTAGAACCTCAGGGTAGATACGTCTTCTTGAAGGGGACTATAGCGGGACAGAAACTCACAGTTGCCACAATCTATGCTCCGAACTCAAATCAACTCACCTTTTTAGATACCACCCTCGATAGTCTGATGGAATTCAGGGAAGGACCTTTAATCCTAGGGGGCGACTTTAATATCAGCCCAGACCCACAACTGGACACCTCGCACAAACGCCCCTCCCACTCAAATGCCTTTCTAAAACACTTCCTCAGATCTCTACAAACCCACCGCCTCTTGGATAGCTGGCGAGTTCTCCACCCTTCAGATAGAGATTATAGCTACTATTCCAAAGTACATGACGTCTATACCCGCATAGATCTGATCTGTGTAGACCACTTGGCCCTGGAGCTGCTGCAGGCCTCGTCTATAGGTCGTGGCGCTTAAACGAATCCCTGCTGGATGATGTAGCAGTGGTCTCCAGGGTCACAGAGGTACTGTCCCACTACTTTAAGGAAAATTGCACAGAGGGGATGAGCAGAGGGATTGTTTGGGAGGGCCACAAGGCAGTGGTGAGAGGCGAACTGATTTCACAGGGATCCAGACTTAAGAAAGCCAGACAAGCAGATTTTGATAGGGTACTCCAGGCACTCCAACTGGCGGAACTTAAGCACAAACAGGACAGCAGCCCTGAGGCTCTGAGGGAACTGACGGAGTTGAGAGAGTTATTCTCTCGATTGCTGGACAGGCAGGCACGCAGGCAATTGCGATACTTATCGCATAGATACTATGAGCATGGCAATACATGCGGCCGAATGTTGGCTCGAGCTCTAAGGAAGAAACAGGCTCTCATGCACGTACACAAGCTACGCCTCTCCTCGGAGGTCTACACGGTCAGGTCCTCCCAAATAGCCGATGGGTTCCGGGACTACTATAACACCCTTTATAACCTGAACTCCACACAAACCCGAGAGAACCAAGATGCAAGACTGAAAGACATTCAAACCTATCTGACTGCATCTGGCCTGCCCCCACTGACAGACGAACAGTGCTCTGCGTTGGAGGCCCCTGTCACCGCCACCGAGCTCATAACCACGGTGAACTCCTTGCCTAACGGGAAGAGCCCTGGTCCAGACGGGTTCACCAAGGCCTATTATAAACTATTTCTACCCTTACTTTCTGAACCCATGTGTAACTACTTTAACTCCATTGCAAATGGCACCGCAATCCCTAGTGAAGCCCTGTTGGCCCATATATCTGTAATTCCCAAGGAAGGGAAGGACCCTACTATGCCCCAGAGCTACAGACCCATATCCCTTCTTAATGTGGACATAAAAATACTGGCCAAGATTCTCGCGACCAGACTGAAACACCTGATCCCACTAATTGTCCACCCGGACCAAACAGGGTTTGTAACAGGTAGAGAGGCTAGGGATAACTCTATCAGAGCAATCCACTTAATTCACTGGGCACGTGCCTCCCCCGAATCTCCACCCTACCTGATCCTGTCTACCGATGCAGAGAAAGCCTTTGATCGGGTGGACTGGACCTACCTACGTGCTGTGCTGGAAACGTTGGGCCTACGCACACACATGCTTACCTGGATTATGGCTCTGTACTCAGACCCGAATGCCCAAATCAAAGTGAACGGCTTCCTTTCCCCCAGCTTCCCGATCAGAAATTGCATGAGACAAGGGTGCCCCCTCTCGCCACTATTGTTCGCCCTGGTGCTGGAACCGTTTCTTCGTACGGTCCGGGCGAACTCGGATATCAAGGGACTTACGGTGGGGCGTATGGAACATAAGCTCTCGGCTTATGCCGATGACGTACTTTTCCACCTCACGGAACCCCTGATCTCCTTGCCTAACCTGATGAGGGAACTCCAGCGCTTCGGGACACTTTCTAACTTCAAAATTAATTATACAAAATCAGAGATATTACCTATCCAATTGCCACCTTCCCTGACTGACAGGCTGCGTACTGCCTTTCCATTTACATGGGCCAAAGCGTCCAGAAAATACTTAGGTATACGGCTGACAGACAGGTTTGACACCCTATACTTCACTAACTTCCCCTCCCTACTAAAAGCTGTGAATAAAGACTTGGCCCTATAGACTAAGACAGCCTTCACTTGGATGGGCAGACTCAATATCATCAAAATGAACATTCTCCCACGCGTGCTGTTCTCTATGCAGATGCTACCTGTGGCCCTACCTAAGACCTTCTTTGCCTAGCTATCCAGTCTAATATCAAATTTTGTTTGGAACAATAAGAGGCAGAGAATCGCAATTAGATTGTTAATTTGCCATAGAGACGCAGGAGGCCTGGGCCTCCCTGACGCCCAAAGATACTACAGGGCAATAATCCTCCAGAGAATACTGAATCCATACTCAATCCAAATTATGGGTCTCTCTTGAAAAATATATGGCAGGGAGAAATTTGACCTATGCGCCGTGGCTAGCACGGGAACACAGGGGTCTGTCCACCTTTACTTCCCCGCTGACGATCCAGGCCCTGAGAACCTGGGACCGACTTAATGCCAATTTGACACTGGCGCCCCCTGTGTCCCCACTGGCCCCACTGGGGGGTTACTTATAGTTCCCCCGGGGGAACAGGCTGCTTTCTTTGGCCCCTGGGCAGATGATGGAGACGCTAGTTGTGGTAAATTAATGCAGAATGGCAAACTAATGTCCCTAGAAACTCTACGAGATCAGAGGGGGAGCTTCCCTATGGACTTCTGGCGGTATAGGCAACTCCACCATTTTTTTAAAACACAGGGAGACTCCATACAGGATATCTCCTCCCTCACACCCTTCGAACGTCTCTTCATAGCGGAAGAACCAATACCACACATGGTCTCTGAACTCTATCAACTGCTTAACTCTGCATCCCCCACAGTGAAGCCTGCTTACATCAGAGCCTGGGAAAGGGACTTGGAGATAACTTTCACCCCTGCCCAAATATCTTGCCTCTACCGACTTACCCAGCTCGATTGATTTCAGGACGCAAGAAATGAACTACAAGCTACTGATGCGCTGGTACTGTGTGCCGGCAGATCTAGCAAGGATATACCCATCCACGTCAGATCAATGTTGGCGGGGCTGTGGTCACAGGGGCACTCTTCTGCACATTTGGTGGGATTGCCCTGCGATCAGACCTTACTGGGAGGACATTAAATCTCTGATCAAAGAAATCACAGGCATAGATATTCCTCTGTCCCCGATTCACTTCCTGCTACCCATTCCTCCCATGCCAGTGAGCCAGTACAAGAAGAGTGTGCTGCCTCATTTGCTAAATGCAGCTAAGCGGCTGCTCCCTATTTTTTGGAAGCGTCCGCAAATCCCAAGTAAGGAGAAGTGGCGCCGCAGGGTGGGTGACATCCGGGAGGCAGAGGGGTGGATTGCCACTTGCAGAGGGGCCCATGACCGCTTCACCGCGATTTGGCAGCCCTGGCTAGTGTATATATCGAACCCTGGACACATTTCATCCAGTTTGGATGTGGCCCTCCTAGAACTGGTGGAGCCATCCCTAAGGGGACGCCCCCAGGGCTTACAGATGGGGACCAGGAGCTGAGGAGACTCCAACACTCAATTTAACATTTCATTAATCAGGGGCGGGGAGACAGGATTCTATTCTCTCTCTTCACTCACCCCCTTGATCATCCTACATGTATGGATAGGTTGACGGAGCTCGGGGAGGAGGCGGAGTCAGAAGAGAGGCTTCAGGTATGCTCTAAACCACTTTTCTTTTCCCTTCTTTTTCTCACTTAACTACTTTCTAATACTTTATGACTTGAATAGTTATGGCTGCCTACGGGCAGATGGTTGATATGTTGAGTGCCAGGTGACGGGTGAGGAATGGAGGACTTGGGTGGCCCAACAAAAATTTGGTGACCTGACGCCATGGGACAACCTGACTTGAGCAAGGAAATGGCACTTTGGTGCCGCTATTACGCAGGACTGCCCCCCTTCCCCCCCGCACGCCGTCTGCCCCAAGTGAGTTACCTTGAACGTTAAAGCTGACCAAGCGTATCACGCGTGAGAACCTCTTACAAGAGGACAGACCAGTCCTATACTGCACGAAATAGACTGCGGACTGGGATTACTCAGCCCAACAATCAGTTGACCTACCGTGCTGACCCGTCACCTGGTAAATACTCTCTCAATAACCTAATCAGTACCAAGTTAATTTATGACTGTTGACTATTCATGTTCTTGTTCCCACTACAAGTGAAAAACAAAAAAGGAACGACTGGAGTATTACGTATCAGCATTACCTACAGCAAATGTTTATCCTCTCTGTTCATTTTCATTTTTTTTTATTCTTTTACTGTATATCAAGCTGTAATACCCTGTCTCCTATAAATAAAGATTGTTTAAAAAAAAAAAAAAAAAAGTTAAATTATCAACAATGTGTGGCTTCCTTTTTCATTGCGCCAAAAATGTATTTGGAGTAAAATTTTAGTTTGTGCTGAGAAGGAGTGTGATTTACTAAAGGCAACTCCACTTTGCACTCCAAGTGCAGTTTCAGGTGTACTTTTGCAGTGCACTTGTAGTGCATAGTGGATGTGCCTTTAGTAAAAAACACCCACAGTGAGGTGTAAATTTGGACAATCATGCCATTTTCCTGCCATGGTGCTGAAAATGAGCACGATTTTGGTCAGTAATGCACTACATACATTAGTTACCAAAAAAAAGGTGTGTGTGTAGCAGACCCACAACATAATAAGATTATCTGAAGAAGAGACTGTCCCCTCATCTCGCTCTGAACTTGGGTTTGCACTGTTGTTGAAAAAGGCACAACTTGAAAAAACATAAATATACCTAGGAGACACCTAAAACCAAGCCAAGCAGTAAATGAAGGAGTTTCAAAGAAAAATGTATTTTGAAAATGCCTCTTAGACATTGTCTGGCATATCAATGGCCCCCCTACCCACAAAGTAGTCCATGTATTGGGTTCTAACTGGGGGGGCAAGCCAGGATGAGCAGGTTCAAGGCCCGTGAGGTTATCTTTATTTTCCAGCAAGTCTGCTTCTTGTTGGCCAACTAAGACCACATAGTTCACAGAAACTTTTTTAAGAAAATTGTGCAGAACACAGCACGCCAGCACTATGTGATTCAGTTTGTATTCCGCCATGTGAATAGGCGTAAGAAAAAGGCGGAACCGGCTGGCCAGTATACCAAAAGTGTTCTCCACCACTCTTCGGGCTCTGGACAGGCTGAAATTAAAAATCCTCTGGTCTGGGGTGAGGGTCCTCATCGGGAAAGGCCGCATCAGATGGTTCGCCAGGGCAAACGCCTCATCCACGACAAAGACGAACGGGAGTCCTTCCTGATTCTCCTCTGGGGTGGCAAGCCCAGACTGCCACTCTGGAGACGCCAGTAGAACTCCGTCCGCGCGAAGACTCCACCATCCAACATCCGTCCATTTTTGCCCCACTTCCACATACAAAAACTCATATGTCGCAGACACCACTGCCAACATCACGATACTATTAAACCCCTTGTAGTTAAAATAGTACGACCCCGAGCTGGGTGGTGGGACGATGCGGACGTGCTTCCCATCTATTGCTCCTCCACAATTGGGAAAGTCCCAACGACTGGCAAAGTGGGAGGCCACAGTCTGCCATTCCTGTGGCGTTGAAGGACACTGTGGAGTGAAACAAGAACCAAAATTTGTAATTTGACAAATCAACATTGCAAGCAGATTAGACACCAACATTTTTTGTCAAAATTAGTATAACATTTTGGGAACTGAGTATTTAAAGCCTAAAGTATAAAGGTCCCCTTATCAGAGTCATCACCCCCCCCCCATCCCCCCCATCTGATGGGCCTTTGCTAAAAAATGAGGGGGGATGTTTTGGACAGGTAACCCTCTCCACTTGATTGAGAGCTGAATGCCTAAATAATGTGTGATGTGTGATACTTTGGAAAGCCCCTCCTTAGTTACACTATTGGCAGCCCGTCCGGTGGTAATAAGTGTCATAATACCAAAAAGAAACCAAAATGGAAGCACATTTTGACATTCTGCTATTACATATTGAGATAATTAATAGGTGAAAAAACTAAATAAAAATAACATTTGAAAGTATTGAGGCAGGCCCTTGCACTACATGCTTAGGTGAATTCATCCATAAATGTGATCAAGAAAAAGGTAGGTATAGTGTGTATTGGGTTTGGTAAAGTCATCAGATAGAGGATTGCTATCAGCTGAGCTAGCAGTTGGGGGGAGGGGGTTTCCTAATGAGTTTGGCACAACCCCAAAAATTTTAAAAAGTGACTCTGCATGAATTGAAGCACACACATCACATTTGTAGACATTATAGGGGGTGTTTAGGGGAAAACAATACTATGGAGCTGACAAAAGACATTGGTAAGTGACTAGACTATAGTTTTATGGGCCAAGAAGAGCATGGTGGGGAAGTTAGTGAGGCAAATATGCCTGAGGACAAAGGGGCAGAGCATATGAATTAGAGCATATTGCAATGATGGTAATTAGGGAATGAGGAAAGAAATGAAAGACATTAGCAATCATGAAATACATAGAATGTGATGTTAAAGGATAAAACTTACCTTCATATAGTCCTTCTGCAGGACCTGATTGATGGCAGAACAGGTCTCTGGAATAATGATCCCCAGAGCCTGGGGGGAGATGCCTGTAGAGAACTTGAGGTCCTGAAGGCTTCTCCCTGTCGCCAAGTAGCGCAACGTGGCGATGAGCCACTGCTCCGGAGTGATGGCTTGCCGCATGCAGGTATCCTGCCTGGTGATATAAGGGGTCTGCAAAGCCAGCAGAAGGTGAAAAACGGGGTATGTCATCCGGAGATAATTCCTGAAATCATCAGGATTATTCTCCCGGATCTCATGGAGCAAAGGCATGTGCGAGAACTGGTCACGCTGGCGCAACCAATTCTTGGTCCACAAATGCCTCCCCCCCTGTTCATGGACCGGTCTTGTGTCAAAGTAACAACCCCAACACGAAGCCCCTGCACAGCACAAACTCTACATCGAGTATGTAGACGAAACATGGTTTCAAAACGGTCGGCTCGTCAGAACGGACAACAGAAAGCACCGATAAACAGCAAGGCCTGAAAGAACGACCTGAATAGCAGAAGCAAGCAGACAATAAGAAATGCCTTTCAAAGTGTACTATACCAAGATATAGTCCACAATGAGAAACAAATACTTACTGACTGCACGCACTGATTATCAGATACGCACACACAAGCATAAACCGAAGAGCAGTAGCGATCTGAATCACTAATCTGAAAAGCGCGAATCGTCTCTCACCAAACATCTACTAACACGCGATAGACACAAGATCAGCAGAAGGAGCCCAAAGGGTGCCGGACGTGGTGCTGAACTTCCCTTTTGTAGGTAAGCCGTACACGGCTTACGTCACCGCGTTCGTGGCAACCGCAAATTCCGACAACTTGGTCCGACCGTGTGTATGCAACATCACTTCCGGACCTGGTCCGGAATTAATCCGTCAGAATAACTCAGACGGATTTGGTCGTCGGAATCTCCGATCGTGTGTACAAGGGCTAATACTTGTCCTGTGGACAGATTCTCCCACCTGAGCTGTGGGTCTCTGCAGCTCCTCCAGAGTTACCATGGGTTGCTTCTCTGATGAATGCTCTCCTTGCCCGGCCTGTCAGTTTAGGTGGATGTCCAGGTCTTGGTAGGTGTGCAGTTGTGCTATACTCTTTCTATTTTCAGATGATGGATTAAACAGTGCACCATAAGATGTTCATAGCTTTGAGATATTTTTTTTATAACCTAACCCTACTTTAAACTTTTCCACAACTTTACCCCTGACCTGTCTGGTATGTTTCTTGGCCTTCATGATGCTGTTTGTTCACTAAGGTTGTCTAACTAACCTCTGAGGGCTTCACAGAACAGATGTATTTATACTGAGATTAAATTCCACACAGGTGGACTTTATTTATTAAAAAGGTGACTTATGAAGGCAATTGGTTCCACTAGATTTTAGTTAGGGGTATCAGAGTAAAGGGGGCTGAATACAAATGCATGCAACACCTTTCAGACATTTTGTAAAAAATTTGGAAAATCATTTTTCTTTTCACTTGATAATTATGTGCCACTTTGTATTGGTCTATCACATAATATTCCAATAAAAAATATTTATGATTTTGATTGTAACATGACAAAATATGGACCATTTCAAGGAGTATGAATACTTTTTCAAGACACTGTAGCTGATCTTCCTTGAAAATGAATGACCCACATAAAAAACATGTTTACAAATAAAGCTTTTACATAAAAAGATACTTACCTGAGCCCAGGCTTCCAACACTTCCACGAGACGTGATTACATCAACTGTCTCCATGGAAAGCTGGGCACTCTAAATCCTGAAAAAATACACTCCTGCAGTGGGTTTTACAACTTTTTTTGCAAAATATTTTTTAATGCTATTTTGGGCAGAGAATGGGGGCTGTCGGTAAAGCGGACCTAACATTTTCATAGAAAGCCTCCTCCAGTTTTTTGCTTATTGAAAAGAATAGGCAAGTCGCATTTAGAAAATTTTCTCTAGCCTTCCTCTGCTTTATCAAAGCTGGTAGTTATCTTTATTTTTAGATCCCACTTACTTGCTCTGAGAGACCTGTGACATCACCGTGAGCTTGATATATTTTATGAGGCTCTGGAGTTGTCCTTACCTGACTTAGACTTAGTCATTTTTTTTAGAACTTACAATAGAAAACACCACTGGGTGATCTTGGACGGTGCCCAAGTGTTTTAGTCCATTAAATCCAGAAAATAAGCAATAATTGTGCATTAACGTTTGCAGAAATATGCTTTGCTTCAGTTTGCTCCCTGTAGAGGTTGTGATAACTTCATTTCATGGAGAAAATCAACAAAACATAGATTTTGACCAGAGGTGCATAAACTCTTTCATCTGCACTTCTAAAACCTTGAAAAACCAATAGAACTACTAGTAATAAAGTGTTCTAAAAACCTAAAGTGTCCTAAATACAGTGAGGGGGAAAAGTATTAGATCCCCTGCTGATTTTGTATGTTTGCCCACTGACAAAGAAATGATCAGTATATCATTTTTAATGGTAGGATTATTTTAACAGTGAGAGCCAGAATAACAACAAAAATATCCAGAAAAATGCATTTCAAAAAGTTATAAATGAATTAGCATTTTAATGAATTAAATAAGTATTTGATCCCCTAGCAAACAGCAACATTTCTGGCTCCCAGGTGTCTTCTATACAGGTAATGAGCTGAGATTAGGAGCACTCTCTTTAAGGGAGTGCTCTTAATCTCAGCTTGTTACCTGTATAAAAGACACCTGTCCACAGAAGCAATCAATCAATTAGTCAGATTCCAATCTATCCACCATGGCCAAGACCAAAGAGCTGTCCAAGGATGTCAGGGACAAGATTGTGGACGTACACAAGGCTGGAATAGGCTACAAGACCATCGCCAAGCAGCTTGGTGAGAGGGTGACAACAGTTGGTGCGATTATTAGCAAATGGAAGAAACACAAAATAGCTGTCAATCTCCCTCAGTCTGGGGCTCCATGCAAGATCTCACCTTGTGGAGTTTCACGAGCACAGTGAGGAATCAACCCACAACTACATGGGAGAATCTTGTCAATGATCTCAAGGCAGCTGGGACCATAGTCAGCAAGAAAATAATTGGTAACACACTACGCCGTGAAGGGCTGAAATCCTGCAGCACCCGCAAGGTGCCCCTGCTCAAGGAAGCACATGTACAGGCCTGTCTGAAGTTTGCTAATGAACATCTGAAGGATTCAGAGGAGAACTGAGTGAAAGTGCTGTGGTCAGATGAGAACAATAACAAGCTCTTTGGCATCAATTCAAATTGCTGTGTTTGGAGGAGGAGGAATGCTGCCTGTGACCCCAAAAACTCCATCCCCACTGTCAAACATGGAGCTGAAAACATGCTTTGGGGGTATTTTTTTTGCTAAAGGGAGAGGACAACTTCACCTCAAAGGGACAATGGACAGGGCCATGTACTGTAAAAGTTTGGGTGAGAACCTTCTTCCCTCAGCCAGAGCATTGAAAATAGATTGTGGATGGGTATTTCAGCATGACAATGACCCAAAACATACGGTCAAAACAACAAAGGAATGGCTCAAGAAGAAGTACATTGAAGTCCTAGAGAGGCCTAGCCAGTCTCCAGATCTTAAACCCATAGAAAACATGTGGAGGGAGCTGAAGGTTCGAGTTTCCAAACGTCAGCCTCAAAACCTTATTGACTTGGCGAGGATCTGTAAAGAGGCGGGGGACAAAATCCCTCCAGAGATGTGTGCAAACCTGGTGGCCAACTACAAGAAACGTCTGACCTCTGTGATTGCCAACAATGGTTTTGCCACCTAGTAAGTCATGTTTTGCGAAGGGGTCACATACTTATTTCACTCATTAAAATGCAAATCAATTTATAACTTTTTTGAAATGTGTTTTTCTGGATATTTTTGATTTCATTCTGTCTCTCACTGTTAAAATAAACAAACCATTAAAATTATAGACTGATCATTTCTTTGTCAGTGGACAAACATACAAAATCAGCAGGTGGTCAAATACTTTTTTTCCCTCACTGTATATATAGGGCCAGTATGGTGGCCTGTAATTATGGAAGGAGCCTGGAGGGTATTTAACCAGACCACCCACAACGGTCTGTGTCGGTTCCAGTGCAAGATACTGCACATCAAGGGGCCGACTCTTTGCAGCTCCCTCACGGTCGTCTATCTGTGCGTCCAATTGCAGGTGCACTTCGGCTTCTTCATTTGTGATCTTCGTTGTCGGTTCCCGCTCATGGTCGCAGATAAGTAGTATCCGAATCTTTTCATATCATGTGCAAACTTGCGGCTTATCATGCTTACTATCCTGCACCCCTTTCGCAAAACCTACCTCTGAGTTATTGACACTCATGTCCCGACATCTTTCGGCACAGGCGTAGTACATTTGTAAGTTCCTTCTACCAAACATACGATTCATTCATTGCTCCAAGCCTCCGAGCTGCTGTCAGTCGTTCTCCGGTATGACTTGCCATAGGATTAACTGGTTACAAAATTCACTGTCCATGGGGTTGCCATTTCATCAATTTTTTGAGATAAGCATGTGTTGTTTGTATGGGTTTCTGTCGCTAAGCATGTGTTGTTTGTATGGGCTCCTGTGGCTGATTGAGGTGTAATTAAACCCACCCGGTGCCTTTTCTGTACTTGACTAGCCTGCGGGATGGGTGGTTTGATAGGGTTCGGTTTCATAGTAAGAGATGGCATACACCCTACAACCAATTTGTATCAGATACTCCCTACTACCAATTCATCTCATACCTTTTTCAAACTGATTCGTATCAGATGCATTGCAGAGGCTGACTCTGCCAACTCACTGCATGTCCATGCAGTTGTGCTTTCGAGATCGGTCGTGTATTTTCATCAATTGTCCCACACTTGGACCGCTACACAATCGCTGTCGCAGGTAGGATTTTGTCCACTCCTACTAAACTCGAATCTTTAAGTTATCATGTTTGTTTTGCAAAAGTCACACTTACAGCTCCGTAAGTCTTTCTATGTCATCTTTCATGTATTTCATACTTTCTACTCAACGCAGGTTTACTCGAGCCAGTTGCAAACCCTACACCTCTTACGAAACATTCACTTCACCTAACTGACCCCCTACACCTCTTACTGGATAGCAAACACTCACCAATCAGCCGATTTGAATCTAGTCGCAAACCTCGCTTCTATGGTTCGGATCCTCGGCAATCACAAGCCCCTTCAACCCCCATCACCATTCAGTCAATCCGAACCCAGTGATACGGCTCAGATCCGACATACGAGCCCCTCAGTCACCTCGCATCTACGGCCGATTTGAATCTAGTCGCAGCATCGGCACAATGATTTGAGTCCTCGCCAAACACAAATCGAGCCGAATCCTGTTGCATCACCGACTTAAATGAGTCAAATCTTTCACAGACTATTCTACCAGTGCTCGCACCCATCCCAGTTCGAACTAGTCACATCGACAGCACGAATTCAGCAGTACTTACGTTCACTTTCTCAGTCTATCCATGCATGATCATACACAATTCTCTCCACCAATTTGTGTTGCGCACGGTCATTCCTACATAATCACATTTCTGCTAAAACCTTTTCTTTCGCCTTTCAACAAGGCTGCATTCTTGCAATCGCTGCAAGTCTTTCTGCATTTGGCTTAAAAACAGCCAACGTCTCCAGTAGCAACATTGCTACTCATACGTTTTCTCTATCCCTTTTCCCCTTTCAGGTCAGTAAGGTTGCCAGTTGGTCCATCCTACGCCAGGCTTGGACAGTCTTTCACTCAAAAAATAAATAAAAAAATGTATAATTTTTGTTGAGGGCTTGCATTTCTTCTCTAGGGGGTCAGCTATGGCCCCAAAACAGCTCTTTGCAATCCCCCTTCTCAAACTATTTCCATGTTACCCTACTACAGGTTCTTGGTCGACCAAGTCTCCCAACCGAGACCTCACTACTAGGGCTTCAAGTCAGACACATAGTTAAAAAAAAAAAATAGAAAAAAAATATAATAAATAAAAAAGGGACCCCCCCTTTTTTTTTTCCCTTTCTTTTGAACACATTTTCACGACATATTTGACTTCATATACACAATTTGACTGGCTCCTGAGGCGTTAGCAACTGTCACATACTTCTGTGCATTTCACTCTGTTTTCGAAGCATAAGCCTTCACTACGCAGACAAGGTCGCCTAATCTCCTTTCTTGCTGGCAGTGCAAGCATTTAGCAGACCGAACACACGTCAATTTGCTACAGATCGCAACATTCCTACTTAGCATACCAGACTTCAGCTACCCTCCCCAGTCCATCCTGGGGGGTCTGGTTCACTAGTCTGTGCCGAGCACAGATGGACACCTGAGCTATTGGTTACCTAGCCAGTCACCTCCTGGCTCACCTCGGTTGTCACGCATTCTTTTGAGTTTTCTAAAGTCACACTCAACAGCGCTCGAGCGCAAACTAACTGTCACTAAGACTGTCGTTCCTTGTCCTGTTCTTCCTGTTTTCCTTCCGCCTTTCATCTTATCTACCCAAACGCATCTTTCCCCTCCTACCTTTGCAACTTGCCTTAAACATATGCATTTCCCCCCTTGCTTTTAGCTGATGCCATGTCGCAGGCAGACAGCGAGGACTTCGCCTCAGCCCTGCCGTCACCCTTTGCGGGCTCAGCAAGCAGCGGCTTACAGTCTCACAAGAGCTTGGACCGTTAAAAAAAAAAACTAAATAAAAAAAACCCCAGGCTCATAGCAAAACGGTCTCGCAGGTGTAATTCCTACCCTGCCGCACCCAGGGAACCAAGCTTTTAGGCTACTGTTTCCACCGCAGTGGCAGCCCTTCCAGGCACCACTTCAGTCTATCTTCTTTGCGACTACTCAGCTGCACTCCTGGGTGACCACACTGTCAACAGCAGTCACCGAAGTCCAAGCAGAGTGACAGCCCTGGAGGTACACTCAGCTGTTCCCCTACCAGCTCCAGTCACCACCGTCATTCCCATACCTTCACTTACAGGTACGCCCAACATCTGCACCACTGTCTTCCTTGCACACCTTCTCCTAGCAGGGCATCAAGGAGGACATCTTGGACGACAATGACATTAACTCAGCATTCCTCCTCATAGCAGTACACAACTTGGCCTAGAACAAGTCATATTCGTGGGGAGATGTCTCCGTCATCCTGAAGGCCAGAGACCCTTTACTTAATCGCAAGCTCACTGTCACAGAGTTTGTGCTAGCCTTGGGGACAGTCAGAGACGTGCTATGCAGGGCAACCCCAACAGGAGGGTAGAATTGGACCCGTATCTGCATGCAGAATTGGATCTAGGTCACAAGTATGCAGGGTGCTCATCCTTTGACTATCACCGTTCATTTTCAGCCAAGGCAGCAGCCAGACTCAAGGTGATCCTTTATCTCCCACCTTTTAGTGTTTCTCTCCCAGGTACAAGAGCCTGACTAAATCCTTAAATTAGATGTGCCAGCAATAGCGGATCTGCCCATGGGAGACGAATTTCTCACAAATTGGAATGGCATGCCAATGTTCATTCCCTCAGCATCTCCCTCTTCACCTCAGATAGTCATGGACACCACAGCCTCCACAGGTCCTCGCCTCAATTTTTGGCCATCTTGGGTTTACAGGGCCATGGCCGTCAGAAATCCTCTTGATTCCTGGGTTAATTTAGTCCTCTTTGTTCGACCTCTACCCCATTGTAGCAGCAGCTCAAGTCTGGTGCAACAACTGGGCAGGACAAACAGTGACGTTCGCCACAGACAACCAAGCCACAGCCAGAATTATAAATAAAGGAGGTCCAAGTCGCTGGACATCATGGCCTTCCTGCGCAGGCTGGTGCCACTATCCCCACAGCACCAATCTAACGTCCTCTGCTTCTACATCCCAGACAAACGCAATAATCTGGCCGACGCACTACCCGTTAACTTTGCTTCATTATTTTTGCAGGAACCTGGAACCGACCCGACCATGTCTCTTATCCCACATTGGTCGTAGCTAACCTCGGATTCAAACAATACTTTCACGACGCTATGGGCCTTATTAATCTATCATTATCTCACAACACCCTGAAGCCCTACTGTACAGCCTAGAAGATCTATGACAGGTTACTAGCCTCAAACCCCAGGGCAATACCAGGAGATCTCCATCACATCCTGGCCTTCATATCATGCCGCCACACACAGTTGGCATTGTCACACAATACCATTAGACTCTAGGGATGGCCGAACGGTTCGCCCGGCGGTCGTTTCGCGGCGAATTTCGGCTGTTCGCGGTCCGCCCAATCGGCGGACTATTGCCGCCGTTCGCCCGGCGGACTTCCGTGTTTACTGTGTAAAAGAACTTTGACCTATGATGACACATCCATCATGGGGTACAGGACAGCCAATTGAGACATTACAGCACATGGACACTTGGACATTCCCCCAACTTATAAATACACCCGATCCGGCGGCCATTTTACATTCTTTCGTTTGTTACTATAGGTAGAGGTTGCTGTGTGGAGCAGGGAGAGGCTGCAGTGACCCAAATCGCTAGCTATTAGGTCCACAAAAGTTATTTTCAGGACTGGTATGGTATAGGTGTTAGGTGTAGTTCAGGATATAGGTTTGAGGCACTGCTGTGCTAGTGATTGTTGCAGCAGCCTGTCTTTTGTCAGTGTAGAGAGAGGGACAGGACGCTGTGTGCAGCAGGGACAGTCAGTTTAATCATTAGCTGTTACTATTAGGTCCACAAAAGTCCTTTTCAGGACTGGTATGGTAAAGTAGTACAGGATATAGCTTTGAGTGCTATTCAAGTTATTGTTCCAGCAGCCTGTGTTTTGTCAGTTTAAATAGGGACAGGCAGGAAGCTGTGTGTGGCAGTGAGGGACAGTCAGTTTAATCAGTAGCTGTTACTATTAGGTCCGCAAAGGTTCTTTTCAGGACTGGTATGGTAATAGGCTTGTACACGTATAATATTCTTTCTTCCATATATAGAAAGAATATTATACTTGACTGCTGCCCTTCTGCTGCAGTAGTCCTTTATCAGTATAGGGACTGAGGTACAGTCTGCTAATCCTTCACAACCTACTAGTTCCACAAAGGTCCTTATAAGGACTGGTAAGGTATAGTGTACTACAGTACATAGGGTTGAGTGAGGTACAGTCTGCTATTCCTTAAGGACTGGTATAGGTCCACAATATACAGGGTTGAGGTGCACTACTGCTGACTGCTGCCCTTCTGCTGCAGTAGTCCTTTATCAGTATAGGGACTGAGGTACAGTCTGCTAATCATTCACAACCTACTAGTTCCACAAAGGTCCTTATAAGGACTGGTAAGGTATAGGGTACTACAGTACATAGGGTTGAGTGAGGTACAGTCTGCTATTCCTTAAGGACTGGTATAGGTCCACAATATATAGGGTTGAGGTGCACTACTGCTGACTGCTGCCCTTCTGCTGCAGTAGTCCTTTATCAGTATAGGGACTGAGGTACAGTCTGCTAAACATTCACAACCTACTAGTTCCACAAAGGTCCTTATAAGGACTGGTAAGGTATAGGGTACTACAGTACATAGGGTTGAGTGAGGTACAGTCTGCTAATCCTTAAGGACTGGTATAGGTCCACAATATATAGGGTTGAGGTGCACTACTGCTGACTGCTGCCCTATTCTGCAGCAGTCCTTTATCAGTATAGGGACTGAGAGTTTTGTCACAGGGTCATTTAAAAAATGACAGGCAGAGGAAGAGGCATGCCGTTCTGCAGGGGTGGTAGGGGTAGGGCAGGAGCAAAAAAGAATTATGACGCCGGATATCCCTCTTGCCCAGCGGTTGACGGCTGGCTTGTCAGAACTGATAGCCCGCCAACTACTGGTATATAAACTGGTGGACTCGGAGGCCTTTCGAAAATTTGTGGCCATTGGAACACCACAATGGAAGGTCCCAGGAAGGAAGTATTTCTCAGAGAAGGGCATCCCAGAGCTATATGGCCATGTTCAGCGGCAAGTGAATGTATCTCTGGCACACAGTGTCGGTGCCAAGATACATCTGACCACAGACACGTGGTCTAGCAAACACGGGCAGGGAAGGTATTTCACTTTTACTGCCCACTGGGTGAACCTTCTGAGGGCCGTCAAGCATGTAACCCGTGGCACCCATGTAGATTTGGTTTTACCGCCACGGATTGCATGCAGGCCTGGCTCTTCTTCTCCTCCTCCTCCTACTCCATCCTCCTCCCTCTCCTCCTCGGCTGACTCCTCCTTTTCCGCTGCTAGCGTCTCTTCCGCTGTGCCGCCCAAGCTCCCCAGAACCTATTTGACATGCCAGGTGAGACGTTGCCATGCCGTGCTGCGTCTGTTGTGCCTGGAAGCCAAGAGCCACACTGGCCCGGCACTCCTTTCAGCTTTGTGTTCACAGGCAGATCAGTGGCTAACACCGCTCAATTTGACAGTTGGTAAAGTGGTGTGTGACAACGGTGCCAATCTGTTTAGTGCATTGAAACAGGGCAAAATTACGCACGTGCCATGCATGGCACACGTCTTAAACTTGGTCGTGCAGCGATTCGTTGTCAAATACCCTGGGGTCCAGAACATCTTGCGGCAGGCAAGGAAAATCTCGGCCCATTTCAGAAGATCTTACACGGCCATGACTCGCTTTGCTGACATTCAGCAGCGACACAATCTGCCGGTCAGACGTCTTATTTGCGATTGCCCGACGCGATGGAACTCAACCTTCTATATGCTTGATAGGCTGCTCCAGCAGAAACGTGCAGTTAACGTCTACCTGTATGAACTCTGCGGCAGAACAGGTTCTGGGGAGCTGGGTTTTTTTTCACCGTGCCAGTGGCTGCTCATGCGCGATGCATGCAGACTTCTGCGGCCATTTGAGGAGATCACCAAACTGGTCAGTCGCAGCCATGGCGCCATCAGTACCTTATGCCTTCTTTAGGGAGCGTGCTCTGCGTCGTGTCATTGATCAAGCTGTGGAGGAGCAGGAGCGGGAAGATGAGGAAGTTGCAATGCCAGGGGGGGCTACTCTATCTGAGACAAGTGAACAACAGGAGTCTGAAGAGGAGTCAGAGGAGGATGGTGCCGGGGCGGATGAGGAGGAGCAAGAAGAGCATGCTTTAAACCTTTCTGGGATCCCTGTTGTTGTGCGTGGATGGGGAGAGGAGAATGAAGAGGACGACATTATCCTGGATGATGAGCAGGAGCCAGGCCACCACACCGCTTCCAGTTTAGTGCAAATGGGGGCCTTCATGCTCCAGTGTTTTAATAGGGACCCCCGTATAAAAAGCATAAGGGTCAAGGACCAGTACTGGGTGGCAACGTACTTAGACCCCCGATACAAACACAAAATGGCGGAAATGTTACCGCCGTCACAGAGGGCTGTCAGAATGGAGCACTTTCAGGCCTTGCTTTGAGAAATGCTGCATTCTGCTTTTGCGTGCGCTGGCAGAGGAGCAATTCCCACTCCCAGAGAAGGAGTTGCGGGTACCAATCCAACAGCGCCTGCAAGAAGAGACCGGTTTGAAGATGTGTTGGTGACTTCGGATATGAGGTAATTCTTTCAGCCGACCCATCGTCAGGTGTCATGCGGATCCAGCATCAGGAAACGCCTAGACCAGTGATGGCGAACCTTGGCACCCCAGATGTTTTTGGAACTACATTTCCCATGATGCTCATCCACTCTGCAGTGTAGTGGAGCATCATGGGAAATGTAGTTCCAAAACATCTGCAGTGCCAAGGTTTGCCATCACTGGCCTAGACCGTCAGGTGTCCGACTACATCGGGTTAACGGCCGATGTGGACGTTCTGAGGAGTGATGAACCCCTGGACTACTGCGTGGGCAGGCTTGACCTCTGGCCAGAGCTTGCCCAAATTTTGCAATCGAACTGTTGGCTTGCCCCTCGTCCAGTGTCCTGTCCGAAAGGACGTGCAGCGCAGCAGGGGGGATCGTGACCGATAAGCGTACTCACCTAGCTCACGACAGTGTTAACTACCTTACATTTCTAAAAATGAATGAGGCATGGATCTCGGAGGAATTCAACACATGTGACCAGTAGACCATGTATATGTCTATAAACGATTTTTTTAATCAAGCACACAGACCTTGTTTCTTCATTTGGCTCACTTCCTTGTCAAAAAAAAGCACACCATACTATATGCCCGTATCCTCCTGTTTGAAGAGGTTGAGCGGTGTCATATTTCTCCTGGGGCTGCTTATTATGAGGGGCTCCCACCATCCCTGTGCTGTGCTGACTTCCTCCTGGGGCTGCTTATTATGAGGGGCTCCCACCATCCCTGTGCTGTGCTGACTTCCTCCTGGGGCTGTACCTATGCTGTGCATATTATGAGGGGCTCCCACCATCCCTGTGCTATGCTCATTATGAGGGGCTCCCACCATCCCTGTGCTGTGCTGACTTCCTCCTGGGGCTGCTTATTATGAGGGGCTCCCACCATCCCTGTGCTGTGCTGACTTCCTCCTGGGGCTGTACCTCTGCTGTGCATATTATGAGGGGCTCCCACCATCCCTGTGCTATGCTCATTATGACCATCCCTGTGCTGTGCTGACTTCCTCCTGGGGCTGCTTGTGATGAGGGGCTCCCACCATCCCTGTGCTATGCTGACATCCTCCTGGGGCTGCATATTATGAGGGGCTCCCACCATCCCTGTGCTGTGCTGTGCTGACTTTCTCCTGGGGCTGTACCTCTGCTGTGCATATTATGAGGGGCTCCCACCATCCCTGTGCTGTGCTGACTTCCTCCTGGGGCTGTACCTCTGCTGTGCATATTATGAGGGGCTCCCACCATCCCTGTGCTATGCTCATTATGAGGGGCTCCCACCATCCCTGTGCTTTGCTGACTTCCTCCTGGGGCTGCTTACGGTGCAGGTGTCAGTGCTGTATATCACGGTGCTGGTGTCAGTGCTGTATATCACGGTGCTGGTGTGAGTGCTTTATGTCACGCTGCTGATGTCAGTGCTCTCTATCACGATGCTGGTGTCAGTGCTGTATATCACAGTGCTGGTGTCAGTGCTTTATGTCACGCTGCTGATGTCAGTGCTCTCTATCACGATGCTGGTGTCAGATCACTCTATCACGGTGCAGGTGTCATTGCTGTATGTCACGCTGCTGATGTCAGTGCTCTCTATCTATGCGGTTGATCATCTCCTGCACCCTCTTCTTTGCCTACCCTGACCTTCCCTCTCATCCATTGCCTTCATGCGCTCCACAGTCCTGAATTGTCACAATTTCACATATAAAAAAAGAATGCTTGTAGTTGTCGATCCCAGATTCACCTCATACATGTGTTATTTCATTGGCCATGTGGTGGGACTATGTTTGCACAGTTAGTAATTATTTTGTGGCTGCAAATTTGACCTGTAGGTTTGCAAAGTTCACCTCCCATTGAAGTCAATGGGGCCCGCCGCAAACGTTACTGTTCGCGAACTATCGGCCGCGTTCGCGAAACGTCCCGTAGGAAGTTCGTTCATCACTATTAGACTCTACTTAGCTGACATCCAGTATTTCATCCCCTTACGAGATCCTAACAAACCGTCTTGTTTGCCGCCCATACGGTCAAGACCATGTTGTGTGGTTTTCACAGGCAATGACCCCAAATCATTATTAAATGGCTACCCATCACGAGCGCCATATTCCGAGATGGGTCTTTCATCCTGTCACATTCCCCTTTTGGTTAATTTCAGCCTGGTCGTTCAAGCAGCCATCTACCTGGCTTTCTACGGCTTCTTACGCCCCAGTGAATTCAGTCACCGTCCCAGTTGTAAGGTGTAACGTAGACGCCACCTCACACGCCATCAGACTTACTTCATTTTGCACCTCAGGGTGTCCAAAACACAACAGTCCGGTCCAGGGGTTGATATCAAACCTTTCCAAACTCTCAAAGCCTGGTGCCCCATGTCCATTCTAGATCAGTTATCAGTTCACCTTTCTGATCCCTCGCAGGACAGCCCATTACAACCGTTCCTGATTAGTACCCTAAGCAGCAACCAGTTCATTAGTCACGTCAGGATCCTTTTGAGCAAATTAGGCCTTGACCCTGGTCATTTTCTTGGACATTCTTTCGCATTGGAGCAGCATCAGCAGCCTCACGAAACGGGGTCCCAGACCACGTGATTAAAAGATGGGCAGGTGTTTTACTCGATACATCCCCAATCCACAAGTGGAAATGTCATGAGCCTTCAGCAACCTTGCCCTGTAGTGTCTTATGGTACATAAATTAATAATTACCTCCCTAACCAAGTCTTTTACGCCCTTCTCTTGGCATATCGCCCAGAAGACCAGGGCTCACCGCCCAGCTCACCAGGGTTTACCTTACAGCAGGCCAGGGCACGCTTCAGGTCTATTTTATGTTGTTAGTCTTGTGACGTGTTTATGTGTTCTTTCATATCTCTTGGAGCGGTGGGCTCCGACCATAAATAAGAGGGCCAGTATGGTGGCCTGTAATTATGGGAGGAGCCTGGAGGGTATGTAACCAGACCACCCACAATGGTCTGTGTCGGTTCCAGTGCAAGGTACCCACCCACCCATTTCCCTTCTCAGAGTACTTCTCTTAAAACACGCTTCTCTACAGAAACATCCATTTACTTTTTTAAGGTATGCGCCCTTCTCTTGGCACATCGCCCAGAAGACCAGGGCTCACTGCCCAGCTCACCAGGGCTTACCTTACAGCGGGCCAGGGCACGCTTCAGGTTTATTTTATGTTGTTAGTCTTGTGACGTGTTTATGTGTACTTTCATATCTCTTAGAGCGGAGGGCTCAGACCATAAATATATATATATATATATATATATATATATATATATATATATATATATATATATATATATATATATATATATATATATATAGTGCCTTGAAAAAGTATTCATATCCCTTGAAATTTTCCACATTTTGTCATGGTACAACCAAAAAACCTAAATGTATTTTATTAGGATTTTATGTGATAGACCAACACAAGGAGGCACATAATTGTGAAGAGGAAGGAAAATTATAAATGTTTTTTATTTATTTTTTTAGAAATATGTAAAAAGTGTGGCATGCATTTGTATTCAGCCCCCCTGAGTCAAAACGTTGTAGAACCACCTTTCGCTGAAATTACAGCTGTAAGTCTTTTTGGGTATTTCTCTACCAGCTTTGCACATTTAGAGAGTGAAAGTTTTGCCCATTCTTCCTTTCAAAATAGCTCAAGCAAGGGGCGTTGCTAGGTGGCAAAAGGACCAGGGGCTTCAGCCCGGAGTCCAAGGCCTGAACGGGGGGGTGTTGTACGCAACGTTTTTTTTGGCTGGGCCGTGACACTGACGGTAGTGACTTACATACACTAACCTACCTACACTGACGGTAGTGACCTACCTACCTACACTGACGATAGTGACCTACCTACACTCACCTGCCTGGCCTACATACACTGGACATATACATACACTGACCTACATACACTAACAGTAGTGACCTACCTACACTGACTGACCTACACATACACTGACCTACCTACACTGACATTACCACACACTGACCTACCTACACTGACATTACCACACACTGACCTACCTACACTAACATTAACACACACTGACCTACCTACACTGACATTAACATACACTGACATTAACACACACGGACCTACCTACACTGACATTAACACACACTGACCTACCTACACTGACATTAACATACACTGACATACCTACACTGGCCTACCTACACTGACCATAGTGACCTACCTACACTCACCTGCCTGACCTACATGCACTGGACATATACATACACTGACCTACATACACTAAACGGTAGTGACCTACCTACACTGACTGACCTACACATACACTGACCTACCTACACTGACATTAACACACACTGACCTACCTACACTGACCTTAACACACACTGACATTTACCTAAACTGACCTACCTACACTGACATTTACACACACTGACCTACCTACACTGACATTAACACACTGACCTACCTACACTGACATTTACACACACTGACCTACCTACACTGACATTCCTACACTGACCTACCTACACTGACCTTAACACACACTGACCTGTCTCAGCCGTGGTGTCACAGCAGCCAGTCCTCAGAGGAGGAGCCGAGGAGGAGAGCGGCTCGTCCGAGCGCCAAGCGGGTATGTGGCGCAGCAGCTGCTTTGTAATTCCCGCCTTCTGGAGCCAACAGCGCCTATGATGGATGTCACACGTCCCGCGGTCCTGGCATTGGACCAGTGGGACGTCCATCATAGACGTGCAGGCTCCAGAAGGCGGGACCTGCTCTGGCACTCGGCCGCACTCGGCGGCGCTCGGGATCAGATTGGTCCCGGTGCTCGCCGCATCGCTCGGGGCTAACAATGAAGACCCTGCAGAGCTGACACTCTGGGCTTTAGGGGGTCACATTCGGGGCTTCAGCCCCCCTAGCCACCCCCTCCCGACACCCCTGGCTCAAGCTCTTTCAGGTTGGATGGAAAGCATCTGTGATTAGCAATTTTCAAGTGTTGTCACAGATGTTCAATTGGATTTAGGTCTGGACTTTGGCTAGGCCATTCTAACACATGAATTTGCTTTGATTTAAACCATTCCATTGTAGCTCTGGCTGTATGTTTAGGGTCATTGTCCTGCTGGAAGATACACCTCTGCCCCAATCTCAAGTCTTTTGCAGACTCTAAAGCCTCAGAAACACATCAGTTTTTCTGCTGAGTTTTTCCTTCAGGTTTGCCAAAACCATGTAGTGCAAGCTTCCCTGTCCCTACTGAAGAAAAGCATCCCCACAACATGAGCTTTGGATCTCTGCAGCTCCTCCAGAGTTATCATGGGCCTCTTGGCTGCTTCTCTGATGAATGCTCTCCTTGCCCTGCCTGTCAGTTTAGGTGGTTGGCCATGTCTTGGTAGATTTGCAGTTGTGCCATACTCTTTCTGTTTTCAGATGATGGATTAAACAGTGCTCTGTGAGCTGTTCAAAGCTTGGGATATTTTTTTTTATAACCTAACCCTGCTTTAAAACTTCTCCACAACTTTATCCCTGACCTGTCTGGCATGTTCCTTGGCCTTCATGATGCTGTTTGTTCACTAAAATTCTCGAACAAACCTCTGAGAACGTCACAGCACAGCTGTATTTATACTGAGATTAAATTACACACAGGTGGACTCTGTTTACTAATTCGGTGACTTCTGAAGGCAATTGGTTCTACTAGATTTTAGTTAAGGCTATCAGAGTAAAGGGGGCTGAATACAAATGCACACCACACTTTTTCATATATTTATTTATTTATTTATTTATTTTGTTCACACAAATTATTGGCAAACCTAAGGCCCCTTTCAGACAGGATGAACTGTGGGCAGGCAGATGAGAGATCAGTGTCCGCTCCGCTATACAGAGCGGGCATGGACACAGCCCACTGTTCTCTATCTGTTTCCATCCAACTGTTATCCGGTCAAACTGATGGATGGGGAGCAGAGCCCCATCTGTTTGTAGACCGGATCGAATGGCTGCGGGTGTCAGTGGACACATGTCTGCTGACATCTACAACTCCATAGAGATCAATGGAAGGTCTGATCAGGTCCACCTGAAAAACCCAATCCGTCCAGTGTGAAAGGGGCCAAAAGATTGGATTTATCTTTCCTGCAGTGTAAACAACAGAACAACAGTTTCCAATGTCCCTGCCCTGCGTCATGTTTGGACAGGGATGTTACAAACTCTATGTACTACATTTTTTACCCATGTTTCAATATTTGCAGAACAGAAAAAAACTATTTTGCATTTTGTGAAGCGGTTCTTCCTTTGTTGCTAATTGTGGTTTTATGGTATTCAAAGCTCATCTACTGCCTGTACTTGGACAGAAACAAACCTTTTCACCTGTGTCAACAAGGTAAGTGCTGTCACGTGAACTTTTGGCAAATATCAAAACTTCAGAACCCAGTTTCATAAGTAAGTCCACTGAACAACAGTTTCAGGCGTTCCTGCCCTGCATCAGGTTTGAACAGGGGTGCTAGAGACTAACCTTCAGTGCATTCAACTGTTTACCTATGTTCCATTGTTTGCACTGCATATAAAAATAAACCTATTAGCTGTTCATCTTCTGAAAAGATTTTGCTCTATCATTACACTTTATAGACAAGGCAAGTTGTCAGTAATGTTCCATGTATGTGTAGTGTGGTAAAAAATGAATAAAAAGAATGGGTATTGTGTAATTTCTTCAAAAAGTTAGGAATGTTCTCATCTCAAAGGCTGTACAAGCAAAGCATTAAAGAGGAAGTAAACCCTGATGAGTTTACTTCCTCTTTCATTCCCTGTAAAGGCAAAGCATAATGGACTACTATGCATCGCATAGTAGTCCATTATGTGTCACTTACCTGACACAGGAGCCAGCGAAGTCACCGCTGTCCCCTGTAGTTCCGAGTGTCCATCTTCTTGGTGGGTCTCGCTGCGCCGGAGCAGCGATGACGTCACTCCCGCGCATGCGCACGGGAGCCGAGACTCGCGGCATTGCCGTCATCGATGATGGCCCGCTCAGTGCGCCTGCGTGCCGCTGTCTATGGCGCATGCGCCGTAGATAGCGGTGCCCGTCTTCGGGCAAATATCTCCTAAACCGTATAGGTTTGGGAGATATTTCTTGGTCCTACAGGTAAGCCTTAATCTAGGCTTACCTGTAGGTCAAAGTGGTTTGTAAGGGTTTACAACCACTTTAATTGTCCCTTGAAGTAGAGTGGTTCACTTTGTTAATAATATTTTGTTAGATTGTTGTGTTGCTATAGCTAATTAAGTACTTTTATAGCATTAATATGAAATAACATTTCAAAGCTAAAATGTCCCTATTAGTGTTGAGCGAACCCCGAACTGTAAAGTTCGAGTTCGTACTGAACTTTTGGGTTTTTGGGTCCGAACCCGAACAATTGACTGTATGTTCGGGTTCGGGTCCGGTGTTCGGCAACGCAATGGCGCAATCAACATTTGTTTAACTGGTGTGCCCTTAGAAGCCATCTCAGCCATGCCTACTAATGGCATTGTTGTGATTGGCTAGTGCAGCATGTGACCCAGCCTCTATTTAAGCTAGAGGCACACAGCACAGCACATCACTCTGCTTTAGACAGTGTAGGGAAAGGTTCCTGTCTGCTGTGAGGGAGAGAATAACATAGGAGTCCTGATTCTGAAATCTATTCTAATTAGTCAGCGATTTTACACTGCACTGAGAGAAAAGATAGACAGTGTAGGGCAAGGTTCCTGTTGGTGCTTTGAGGGAGAGAGAATTATCTAGGAGTCCAGATTCAGAAATCTATTCTAATAACTCAGCGATCTACACAGATTTACCTGGTTGGGTTGCAGTGCACACTGCCATGAGCACAGTGCCAGAGAAAATCAAACTTTTATCTGCAAGCTCAGTGCACAAGCACTGCATATGTTACTGTGACATACACCCTGTACATACTCTGGGTGTATTCTGCTATTGCAAAAACACCCATTTAGTGCAAAAAAAGAAGACTTTGCAGTGTTTTCTGCATATGTGGAGGTGTGTGTTACACAATTTATATATTTTTCTTCTATTTTGTTATTCAAAAAAAAGAAAGAGGACTTGGATACAGTCATGTGCTGAGAACACAAAAGGAACTGGTGTTGGATGACTCCAAGAAGCAAGAAACAGTCTGGGAAGAGATCCTGGTTCCTGGAAGATGACTCCATCATAAAAGACTGGAAATAGGAACGTTACCTGGGGATTACACTAAATTCACAACCCAAATTAACCAGTTCCCTCATGACAACATATAGCATAATGACACTGGAGGGAACCTCTCGTCATTCCAGGTGGACGTCATATGACAGTCTCCCGGATCATGCAACGCAGCAGCACAATCTGTCATAGGCTGCACCCACTGGACACAGCCAACGACTGATCACTGTACCACTGCTGGTGCCATGAGACCAATGTAACCAATCACAGCAGGACACATGACAGTTGTATACGATGGATGGCTTCCTTTCAAGCCATCCATTGTATGCAGTACAATTTCCATTCGTAAATAACTCCCTATATCTTTAAATAAAGAATTGTAATTACATGCCCTGTTAAACAGGGGCAGAAAAATTGGACCTTTGGTTTTGGTGGTGCCAGAAAACTGTAAGCCCTCATAGTTACTCTTATTGGGTGCATGAATGGGCCCTGCTGTGGAATATTATATCAAGAATTGTAATTACATGCCCCTGTTAAACAGGGGCAGAAAAAATGGGCCTTGGGTGGTGGTACCACAGCACTGTAACCCCTCACAGATACTCCTGTTGGGCACAGGAACGGGCCCTGACATGAAAAATAAGATCAAAAATTGTAATTACATGCCCCTGTTAAACTGGGGCAGAAAAATTGGCCCTTGGCTGGTAGTGGTGACCTAAACCAAAAATATTGTTGGAAGCTAGCATCATCAAGATTGAGGAGGAATAGATAGTAAGCATAAGCAGTCTTCAAGGGATTCCACATCCATAGCAAATTCAATCAGTTACATCAGCATCAGGTGCTTAATAGCTGCTGATCCAAGACTGATTCATTTTTATGAACGTGTGCCTATCAATGGAGTCTGTGGACAGGTGCACTCTTTGATTCTTTACAAAACCCTCCAGCAGCACCGAGTGTGCATTCAGAAAGCACGCTGGATGCAGGACAGGCCAGTAGCTCAATTGCATATTGAGCAAGTTCTGGCCAGTGGTCCATTCTCAAGACCCAGTAATCCAGTGGATGCTCTGTTGGAAAGGTCTCCAAGTCTGCTCTTGCCCCTAGATATCCCTTCACCATATAATGCAGACGCTGGCGATGGTTGCTTAAACCTATCAGACCTTGGCACTGAGGACTGAAAAATTGTTTAAAGGCATGGGTCAGACGGCCACCTTCTCCACCGCTCTTCCACTGACTGAACGAAGCCTCAGTTGTCCAGCACCAGGAAATGGTAACCTCCCAGGGTCTGGAACCGATTTGCACAAATCTTTCTTCAAGGCCTCCTGAATATGTTTCATCCTCTGCTCCCTTTGCGAAGACAGGATGAGTTCTGCAACCTAACCCGTGGATCAAAAAGGGTTGCCAGCCAGTAATGATCCCTCTCCTTGATACCATGAATCCTAGGGTCCTTGCACAGGCTTTTGCAGAATCAGGGAGTTCATGCAGTGTAAGTTTGCAGAGGCATTTGATTCTGAGCCCTCTGGGTCAATAAGGATCACATGATCCTTAACTACCTCCTCCCAGCCACGTACAACCCCTTGGGTTTCCGGGGACTGAAAACTATCCCTTGAAGACTGCTGCTGAGTGTTATCCTCTACATCCTTGCTGACACAATCCTCCTCCTCCTCCTCTTCTTCGTGTGTGTTTGGCAGGCCCACAGGAATGCTATCTGGATAAAGGGGGCCTTGAGAAGAAAGGACGTCCTCTTCCTAACCCTGTTCTGCTTCAAGTGCCCTGTCCATGATTCCACAAAGCGTGTGCTCCAGCAGAAAGACTAGAGGGACAATGTCACTGATGCATGCATTGTCGCTGCTCACCATCCTTATGGCCTCCTCAAATGGTGGCATGACAGTGCATGCATCCTTGATAAGTAGCCACTGGTGTGGCAAAAAGAAGCCAAGCTCCCCTGATCCAGTCCTGGTGCCATAATTGCACAGCTACTCATTGATGCCCTTTTGCTGTGTGTGCAGCATTGTCAATGTTGAGTTTCACCTGGTGTGCATGTCACAAATGAGTCGATTGGTGGGCAGGTTTCATTTCCTTTGAATGTCAGCCAGCTGAGCACTGGCATTGTATGACCGGCAGAGAGATCCTGATCAGGAGATCCTGTAAGCCTGGGTACCTGCTCAAGAACCTCTGCACCACCAAATTCAGGACATGTGCCAAACATGGAACATGGGTCAAGTGTCCCTGTCGGAGGGCGGAGAGGAGGTTGCGTGTCTTTTTCTCTCTGGTGGTGTGGCACAGTATGGCTTTCTCTCTCTGGTGGTATGGTACAGCGTGGCCTTCTGGGGGGGGGGGGGGGGGGGGGTAAAAGCGCCTGCTAACAGCACCAAAGCACTACTATAACAGCGAAAAAAACTAGCGCTGCTATACCGTTAATGCCCACACCGCCTCAGTGTGAAAGGAGTCTCTAAGAGAGACTGACCACAGCATGCTTTTATTATGAATAATTTAAAACATCGGTAGGCAGGATAAAAAAAATTTGCCGGCAAGATATAAAAAAATGCAGGCAAGATACAAAAAATTGCTGGAGGAGAGGTAGGGATAGTTCTGAATTCAAATGAAAGAAAATCATTAAATTATATCTTCCCATTTAATCTTAAGTATTGTATATTTACTTCAGCAGTTTTCTGCACATGTTCCTGACTACAAGCACACGAATACTGTTTATAGGCCTCGAATGCCTTACCACCAGGATATGTGATGAACTGGCCCAAGTCCCCTTGAGCAAGGGTAAGGTACTTTCCTCTGTTCCATTAGTGGCCATTGGAATTTACTCTATACCTAAGAGATCAGGTTTACTTACAAAGTTTTCAGGTTACTTATGATTGTGTTTAGTGCATGAGGATTTCATTCTGTTGTGTAGGATGTAAGACCTTAAATATAGAGGTCATTATTTTATTAGCCATAGCCACAATACAGACATTATTATGTTATGTTCATTTTTAATTTAGCATTTTCTATTTTCTTTTAGGAATAGCCAATTCTAGCATTGAACATATAGCTGACCAAACACAATAAGCTCTATTAAGGTTGGGAAGGTTCTTTGTAATTTTTTTTACATCCTGTTTATCGATTTTCCTATTTGTACAAAAAAGTATAATAAAATGCACCCAACCAACTGTGCTAGCTACAAATATGTCTGAAAAAGATGAAACATACTAAAAAAATAGGAAATGGGTTTGCAAACAGCTACAGTAAAGAAAGGAAATTGGTTATATTTCTGTTCTGAATCTGCGCTAAGGTGTTTAAAACTGAATTGAATTTACTAAAATGAAAAATATTATCACAGGCTTTTCAAATAATACAATATTTTTTTTTTTTCATAAGTCAATAGAAAAACATATTAATTAGGCTACATATTCAGTAAGGAAAAGTAAGTAAGTAAAATTCAGGTGTACGGTATATATAAATATACAGTATCTCACAAAAGTGAGTACACCCCTCACATTTTTGTAAATATTTTATTTTATCTTTTCATGTAATAACACTGAAGAAATGACACTTTGCAACAATGTAAAGTAGTTTGTGTACAGCTTGTATAAGGGCCGGTTCACACTGCAGGCGAGGCGAGGCGACACCGACTTGCCTCGCCGCGACCTGCCGCGACCTCAGCGGCAACTTGCAGATGACTTCTGTATAGAAGTCAATGCAAGTCGCCCCGAGGTCGCCCAGAAGTAGTACAGGAACCTTTTTTCTGAGTCGGAGCGACTCGAGTCGCTCCTCTCAGAATGGTTCCATTGTACAGAACGGGGGCGACTTGCGAGAGCGAGGCGAGTCGTGTCGCCTCGCCTCGCATCGCCCGCAGTGTGAAGCGGCTCTTACAGTGTAAATTTGCTGTCCCCTCAAAATAACTCAATGCTCAGCCATTAATGTCTAAACCACTGGCAACAAAAGTGAGTACACCCCACAGTGAAAATGTCCAAATTGGGCTCAAAGTGTCAATATTTTGTGTGGCCACCATTATTTTTCAGCACTGCCTTAACCCTCTTGGGCATGGAGTTCACCAGAGCTTCACAGGTTGCCAGTGGAGTCCTTTTACATTCCTCAAATGACAACATCACAGAGCTGGTGGATGTGTTAGCCCCTGTACACACGGTCGGACATTCTGCCAACCAAATCCGTTGGATTTGGTCCGACGGATTTTGTCCGACGGATTGTGTCCGAAACTGTTGCATACACACGGTCGGACCAAATTGTCGGAAAATCCGATCATTCAGAACGTGATGACGTTATTTCGTTAGGACGGGACTACGGTCAGGCTAGTAGCCAATAGCTTTGGTGTAGAAATTTGATCTGAGCATGCGTGGCACTTTGTCCGATCGGAATTCTCTACACATGATCGGAGTAAGTCCGATCGGAGCATTTTGACGGAAAATATTTCCAACAAGTTGGAAAATTGGGTCCGACGGATATTCCGACAGAATCAGTCCGATGCATACCACACACAGTCAGATTATCTGACAACACGGTCCAATAGGACACATTCCGACGGATTCTCTGACCGTGTGTACAAGCGCTAAGAGACCTTACACTCCTTCACCTTCCGTTTTGAGGATACCCACAGATGATCAATAAGGCTTATGTCTGGAGACATGCTTGGCCAGTCCATCACGTTTACCCTCAGCTTCTTTAGCAAGGCAGTGGTCGTCTTGGAGGTGTGTTTGGGATCGTTATGTTGGAATACTGCCCTGCGGCCCAGTCTCCAAAGGGAGAGGTTCATGCTCTGTTTCAGTATGTCACAGTGCATGTTGGCATTCACGGTTCCCTCAATGAACTGTAGCTCCCCAGTGCAGGCAGCACTCATGCAGCCCCAGACCATGACAGTTCCACCACGATGCTTGCCTGTAGGCAAGACAAACTTGTCTTTGTACTTCTCACCTGGTCGCCACCACACATGCTTGTCATCATCTAAACCAAATAAGTTTATCTTGATCTCATCGGACCACAGGACATGGTTCCGGTAATCCATGTCCTTAGTGTGCATGTCTTCAGTAAACTGTTTGCGGGCTTTCTTGTGCATCATCTTTAGAAGAGGCTTCCTTCTCAGACGACAGCCATGCAGACCAATTTGATGCAGTGTGCGGTGTATGGTCGGAGCACTGACTGGCTGACCCACCACCCCTTCAACCTCTGCAGCAATGCTGGCAGCACTCATACCTCTATTTCCCAAAGATAACCTCTGGATTTGACGCTGAGCATGTGCACACATCTTTGGTTGACCATGGCCTGTTTGGAATGGAACCTGTCCCGTTAAAGCACTGTATGGTCTTGGCCACCGTGCTGCAGCTCAGTTTCAAGGTCTCGGAAATCTTCTTATAGCCTAGGCCATCTTTATATAGAGCAACAATTCTTTTTCTTCAGATCTTCAGAGTTCTTTGCCATGAGGTGCCATGTTGCACTTCCAGTGATCAGTATGAGAGAGTGAGAGTGATAACACCAAATTTAACACAGCTGCTCCACATTCACACCTGAGTCCTTACATGTAACACTAATGGAAAATGTTTAATTGGGCCCAATTTGGACATTTTCACTTAGGGGTTTACTCACTTTTGTTGCCAGCGGTTTAGACACTAATGGCTGGGTGTTGAGTTATTTTGAACTGACAGCAAATTTACACTGTTATACAAGCTGTACACTCACTACTTTACATTGTAGAAAAGTGTAATTTCTTCAGTGTTGTCTCACAAAAATATATAATAAAATATTTACAAAAATGTGAGGGGTGTACTCACTTTTGTGAGATACTGTGTGTGTGTGTGTGTGTGTGTGTGTGTGTGTGTATGTATATGTGTGTATATATATATATATATATATATTAGTGTGTGTTACTTACTTTAGTAGGTGTCTGAATCTGTTCTAAACTAATACTAGCTGAGCATGCTCAACCCTCTCCCGACCTCACATGCTAGTGAGGGAGTGTTGAGTGTTACCTTGTAACTGAAAATCCCAGGTATATCTCTGGGCTTTTGTGGAGAATTGTGGCGGTGGGGCAGGGAGTGGTAGATAAGTAAACCCTCAAATTGTCAATGAACCTTAGAGGAGAAGTGTACTCAAAGTTATTTGGGCTGTGCTTCTTCTGGAGATGACAGGAGTTCAGTTCATTCTATACTTCTGTGACCCATTTTCAGTTGACAGTGGGCTAAAGCCCACTGTGGTTTGACAACAGTCAGCCGGACCAGGCTTGGGAAAGATCCTAACTTCAAAGTCAGGTGTCAGGTCACCTTGAGGCGAGGTGACAGATGCACACCGTAGGGATCAGGAGTGCACCGCAAGGTTGTGGACCCTACGGCTGACTGCTGCAGACAGGGGACAGATCCCACTGGGGTTAGAGCGTAAGATTCCCTGGGTCGCGGAGTCTAAGAGCCAGCAGGTGTTCACCAGCGCCTCCAGTGGTGAGGATGGACTTGGCTGCAACTGGCTCCAGGTCGCGACCCCCAGGGTCCCCCAGCTCACACCCACAGTAGGCAACAGGAGGATAGGGATGGTGAGGGACAAAGCCAAGGTCAGGGCCACAAGCAGACAAGAATAGTCACGGACACACCAAAAGGTCAGGATCACAGGCAAACAGGGATAGTCGAAGACATGCCAAAGTCGGTAACGGGAAAACAGTAGCAAAAGCACACGGCAGGAAACAGGAAGCTAACACACAAAGGAATACACAATGGTTGATCAGCACTGATGGCCTGCAGTGCACAGGTTAATATAGGGCTCCCTGATAGGGCCTGGGGTGGAGCCATGCTTAGAGGAGAGCTTATAAAAACCACCAGGTGGAAGTGGCTGACCTCTTAGTCTGAACACATGAGGGGAGGTAAGCAAACACAGGAAGATCACTGCATAACCATGACATCAGGTTCCACCCAGATGTGTGGACTGGCAACTAGCTCAGCCTCTCAAAGAGCCCCTGGGAGACTGAGCCAGCCGATTTTATCTACTCCATAATGAGGGCTGAATGGGCGAAGCAGAGAGCTGGTGACTGACGGTCCTTGTCTCTCTGCTCACTGAAGACAGAGAAAAGCAATCAGCAGTCTTTGATCGCTCAGTTCTGTCTTAGATGTGTATTCTCAGTCAGTGCTTTGTGCACTAGTCCAAATCATTTGGTGGAGGGGGAATTATGGTGTGGGGTTGTTTTTCAGGGGGTAGGCTTGGATCCTTAGTTCCAGTGAAGGGAACTCTTAAGGCGTTAGCATACCAAGACATTTTGGACAATTTCATGCTCCCAACTTTGTGGGAACAGTTTGGGTGATGGCCCCTTCTTGTTCCAACATGACTGCGCACCAGTGCACAAAGCAAGGTCCATAAAGACATGGATAAGCAAGTTTGGGGTGGAGGAACTTGACTGGTCTGCACAGAGTCCTGACCTCAACCCGATACATCCCCATTGGGATGAATTAGAGCAGAGACTGTGAGCCAGCCCTTCTTGTCCACATCAGTGCCTGACCTCACAAATGCGCTTCTGGAAGAATGGTCAAATATTCCCATAGACACACTCCTACACTCCTAAACCTTGTGGACAGCCAGAAAAGTTGAAGCTATTATAGCTGTAAAGGGTGGGCCAACTCAATATTGAACCCTACGGACTAAGACTGTGATGCCGTTAAAGTTCATGTGCATGTAAAAGCAGGTGCCCCAATACTTTTGGTAATATAGTGTATCAATGGATGTCTTGGGCTCTCAGAAAACACAGGTTAGCCCAGGACATACGTGTGTGTGACCGTTTCTAGGTTATAGAAGGGTTATAAAACTGAAATTTAAAAAAATTATAGCTTAGAGCATGGTCTCTCAGATCCTTCATTATTTTGCAAATGCCATGAATATTTTTTTATTACATTACAAACTCTGTGAATAACTAAATATGACATTTTATTTGCCGAACATGCATGCTCATATCTAATTTCAACACAATACCATTAAACCTCATTATTTAGGATACTGTAAAGAGTTAAGCCTTCTTGTCAGGTTAAATAGTTACTAGAATCTTTTACTATTAACCTAAAGGTCAGAGTACCTAATAAATTGCCAGCCTGAAACCAACTATTGACTTTATTTACTGCTGGAATACTTTCTTAGCAGTAATTCATTCCCTGCATGACAAGTATATGTAAATTGTGGATGGCCAGGCCCTATCATAACAGATTTATGCCCAAGACCCCTGCAGGAGCTATGCCATTGCTGCCCTGATGGCAGGCATGAATGCTACTATTCAGGAAAAATGAGAGGCAAATTGACATGGTTCCAAATGTCCATGAGGTACTGAATATGGTGCGGTGCCCAATATCCATTATAGACACAGATGAACTATAAGCAGATCTCATCTGCTTTAAAAGCTACTATTGAAGCAGAATTAAACCCACAAATTTAAAGTTTCCCAAATGTTAAATTCAGGGCATGCCTGTTATGCCGCGTGCACACGGTCGGATTTTCCGGCAGAAAAAGTCAGAAGGAATTATTTCATCAGATATTCCGATCGTGTGTGGGCTTCAGCTGAATTTTTTTTTTTTTTCGAAAATTCTGACGGACCTAGAAATAAAATATGTTTTAAATATTTCTGATGGAAAACCGTTCATCTGTATGCTGTTCCGACGGACCAAAAACAACGCAAGGGCAGCTATTGGCTACTGGCTATTGAACATCCTTTTGCTAGTATTGTCGTACGTGTTGTATGTCACTGCGTTCTAAACGATCGGACTTTGGTGTGATCGTGTGTAGGCAAGTCCGTTTCACTGGAAATCCATCGGAAAAAACGTCAGAGTTTATTCTGACGGAAAAACGGTCTTGTGTACGCAGCATTACAGTTACTAGTGTGCTTTCAATGCTCTCAAATGAAATATCAAGCTATAAAATGGCTGATAGCTAATCACATTTGCATGGCAATTGCAGAACAGAGGCTTGGATGGCAGCTTCCTTGGCTGTAAAGGATAGGAGGGTTTAGATCCACTTTAAATTAAAGTGGTTGTAACGTATAATAAACACACTCCCATTATTGATATCTCTAATTCGGCAATAGTAATGGGAGTGTGTGTTTCTTTTTTTTTTTGCAAAATCTTCTCTAATTACCTTTTAGATAGGTGCTGTCACATGGTTTAGTACGTTCTCACTCCAGAGCAGAGGGACTCCAGTAGGGGGGCTGTTACTTCTCTCTAACTCTGAGCTTGTGTGAACTGGTTTCAGTTTCTTCACCTCTGTATCATAGAGGAGGGGGAGGAGCAGCTGGATGCAGGATGATGGAGGCATATAATCTGAATGTGGTCAGTTTAAACAGGGGAACACAAGAACAGGCAGGATCAACCAGGTATTGTACAACATAAAAAGGGACAACTGACATGACAAGGGCACTGTGCTTTATCTCGTGCCTTTAAGGGACAGGAGTATTTTTTTTTAGGGTTACCACCACTTTAATCTCCTAAAATGGCTGGATAATTAAACCAAAGCTAAACCCTCCTACCCTTTGGAAGTTGCCATTTTAGCCTCCCTTTAGATGTGTAGTTGCCATGGTGCTGCACATGTGATCCTCTATGACACCAGCCATTTGAGGACTTGAGGGCTAACATAAGTACACTAGCAACAGTAACAGCCTTGAATTTAGCATTCACTGTGTATTCCCTAGTAAGAAGGAAAGCAATGAAAAAACTGCAGAAAACATCATTGATATTCTTCATTAAGGATTAAATACATTCAGGGCTTTTTTTCAGCGGGAACGTGGGGGAACGCAGTTCCGGCACCTCCTGGACTGAGTGTATGTAATGGCAAGGGGTGCTGGGGTGTTCTGCAGGGTATTGATGTTCACTGCTGGGGGATCTATTCTAGCTGTAGGGGATCTATTTTTGCAGGGGGTCTATTGTTGCTAAGGAGGTCTATTGTTGCTGGTGGGGGACATATTGTTGCTAGGGGTGGGTCTTATGTTGCTGGGGGGTCAGTTGTTGCTGATGGAGATATACTGTTGGGAGAGCGGTCTATTGTTGATGGCTGCCAGAAAGTCTATTAATGCTGGCTGTGTGGAGACCTGCTAATGCTGCCGGGAGTCTATTGTTGCTGGAGGGGAGGGGGGGATTTTGTTGTGGGTGGGACATTGTTGTACCACCATTGATCTATGGTTGCTGGCTGAAGGGGATCTATTTTACACTCAACCAACTTGACCAATACACTTGTTATAAATTAGAGAACCCAGGCATACCAGGCAAAGGTGGTACTTAAAGTGGAAAAGGACTTCACATGCAGCAATCTGAAGGTGCCTACTGTGTGATAACAGTGATGGAATAGGAAAGTACATTCAACTTAAGTGTCACCTAAGGTTTCTCTAACACAGTGATGGCGAACCTTGGCACCCCAGATGTTTTGGAACTAAATTCCCCATGATGCTCATGCACTCTGCAGTGTAGTGGAGCATCATGGGAAATGTAGTTCCAAAACATCTGGGGTGCCAAGGTTCACCATCACTGCTCTAACACATATATGCATGCATTTGTGCATGCATCAGAACATCAGTGTTGTGGTATGTTGCAAATTCATTGTGAATGGCACCCTAACATGCACAGACAATGAAAAGCAGTACACCTATCCTTCAGCTCACCGTATTGCATAGATATACTGTAAGGCTCCATGCCCACTGAAGCTCAAAACGCTGCAGTGTTTGGGAGTTTTGCCATTTTTTTAACAGCCCATTATCCTATGTGTCCACACACCTGGACATTTTTGGACATTTATCAGCAGTGGAGTTTATGGGTTGTTGCCTGAACGCCCCAAAAATCGCGTTCAGGAGCTGTTTTTCGGACCACAAAAAACACTTTAAAACGTTAAATGTGCATAAATGTGGTTACAAATCGCTGATAAAAGCGTGTTTTTCAAGTAGCGGTTTCCTGCCAGCAATCTGATGTCCAGAAAGAGTTTTTGGAGCGTCTAGTGTGCATGGAGCCTCAATGTACTATGTAATGCGGTGTACTGCCCAAAAGAAGTGCAATTAAAAGAGATGAGTGTTTTTTTTTTTTTAAGAATCATACTTACCTAGGTGAATGCACCATCGGACCAATGCTGCATCTGTCTCCAAGCGCCTCTAACACTGAGAACTGAGCGCTTGAACACCCCCGATCGTTTGGATTCACAACTCCCTAAGCAGAGAGCTGGTGATTGTCAGTCACCACCTCTCTGCTCTGTTCCCCCCCGAGCCCAATGAAGCATTTGTGGGAGGAGTCTGAGGGGTACTTATCCCTCCTGCTTTGCTTGATACTGCGTCGCCAGCCCACCTGCGCACCTCTCCTGTGCAGATTGTTCCATGTCTGGGTTTTTTTGGAAATCGGACTCAATCCAATCATTTACGGGATATTTATTTGGGTTCTGAGCTGTTGTAGTAGGTTTCAAGCAGGGGGTCCCTCCTTATTATTATCTTTTTTTTTTTTTAAGATATTTTTATTAGTTTTATGACAAACGAACCAAAAAAAAAAACAATATGCTTTATAAAAACAAGAACAAAACTTGGGCAATCATAGCTATACTGCATCAAATACTAGGCTTGTGCATTTGGGAGACTTATGATAATACATTGTTTAAGCATCATACATTCGTATGTAGAATACAATCAAGGTGTCGGTTACTTAGCACCAGTAAAATTTTATGTAGCACTAACCCCCGAAGGAGCTGCTGGTTATTTTTGGGCTTACCGTTACCTTCCGTTCTCCTTGTTGCACGTCTAGGGGATGTCCCGTGGTAAATGGCCCAGTAACTTGAGACTGACAATAGATTCACTTGAATGGATTTTATTTGCAAAACTCAGACAATTGAACAGTCTTTCAACTTGGGATCAGAGGGTTGGAAAGGAAAGTTCAGGTACTCTTGGTGTCAAAGTCAAATAAAACATTAAAGAAGTTGCTTACTTTGACTTTGGACAGTCCCTCTCTCACAAGGCCTAGCAGCCAACATGGTGCTTACTCAGGAACAAGTCTCTGCCGTTGTTGTAGAAACGTACATGATAATGTCTCTGCCACAGATGTTGTTGTAGGACCCGTAGGAAAACTAAGCTTGAGAACACTTGTGGGATACCTGGATCTCTCAGCCGATATCCACAAGACCGGATTCTCTTGGGTACTTCAGCCCTTCCAGGTTCTTGCTAAGAAAACCAACCCGTACGTGGTGTTCTTCTGAAGAGTCCTCCCCTGGAATGCTTGAAGTACACTGGGTCTCTCCCGAACTGGAGACGGAACCCAACCACCTCAGAATCCTTCCTTTAGTTTCCTTGCCTTGGGCTAGAGAGCCCCGAGACATTAAAGTCGGGTGGATCCGCACACCAGGCCATAGCCTTCCTGGGGGCTGGTCAGGAGGGCCAGGACCATGAAGTCAGTACATCATTCTGGACCGGAACCCCGAAACACATGACATCCGCATCTTAAATACCCTCTCCCAGAAAGCACAGCGAGAGCATCACTCCCACTGAGCGGGCTCCGAGAGAGAGTAATTTAAGCACCCAACCAGACCATAGTTTCATGGCTGCCATAAGAGACAGTGCCTCCTGTGGCCAGGCCGAATATCTCACAGTCCAGTCAGACTGATGCTGAAGCCCAATTTAGATAATTGCACCCAAACCAAACTGCAGTTTAGGCAACTTTTAACTTTAGAAAAACGCATAGTGTGTGCTCTTCAGGAACCGTCGCTACATCTATATATATAGTTTATAGAGTGGCATGACCTACAGGCAATCTGCAATCTATTTCTATTGTGAGGGGAGGGTCAAGGGGCTAGCCAGTCACCTGTCCCATATTGTGTGGAATGTTTTGCTTTGTTTCCAAAGTTCAAAGGTAAGTTTGTACATTGGGATAGCATTGTTGCTTAGTTTCAACCATAAGGTTTTTAAAGAGGTCTGTGTTCCCTTCCATGACAACAATATAATTATTATTATCAATTCATGGGATGTTGGTGTTTATCCTGTTTTAGTTGACACATTGGATCCATACACTGAAGCCATTGGCGCATGCACTACCCTGTTGGACGGTTGGTTACCACCTTTTATCTAGCTTTTCATCACACCTACTTTTGTGTCTTTTGCCCTCTTTTTCAGGCATACTGACCAGCTAGGCCAAGGCACACCTCTGGCCTTCGTAGTTAGGGTTTCACATTTCCAAGTGAAGACTCTGACTACAAGTAAGAAGGCTGGCCAAAGGCTAGCCTGCATTTGTGGGAGGAGTCTGAGGGGTACATATCCCTCCTCCTCAGCCTGATCCTTCATCGGCTTGGGTTCAGGGTTCCCACCTACCCATTTCCCCCAAATCTTCATTTTAATTACACATGTTCATATTCATATGTAGCGCCGGCTCCTGAAGAGCACACACTATGTCTTTTTTTTCTATTTAAAATTCCTAAAGCCACAGTTGGGTTTTAGGGTCAGTTATACCAAATTATGGTTTCAATACCAGTCTAGCTGGATTGCACTGGGTTCTACTTGGCCACATGTGTCGCTGTCACTACTGGCAAGTGTGAGAACGCAGTTTAGCTAGGCGCATTGAGTGCCATTCTTTCTCGCAACCAGCCCAGTGGGAATGTCATCTTGCTGTGCATTCTGGGAGAGGGTACTTAAGGTACTGATATCATGTGCTTCTGTGTTCCTGTCCAGAAGATCTTTCTGTCTGTTTGGTCCTGATCCTCCTGACCAGCCCCCATGGCCCTCGTGGCCTGGGGCTTCGATCCATCCAATTCCGAGTCTCGAGGCTGGCTAGCCCGAGGCAAAATAACTGGAAGGAGGATTCAAAGGTGGTCCAGCTTCTCAGAAAGAGCCTGGAGGTTCAGTTGAAAGACATCAAGTGAGTCTACACTCATACGGTATCGCGGGACCGGCTGCGAGATACTGGTACCGTATGATAACTCTCTAAATTTATCGACATCCTTCAGTTACATCAAGTCTTTGGCAGAGACTTTATTCACAAGTGTTCTACATCCAAGTCTGTGGCAGAGACTTTATTCACAAGTGTTCTACATCAAGTCTGTGGCAGAGACTTTATTCACAAGTGTTCTACATCAAGTCTGTGGCAGAGACTTTATTCACAAGTGTTCTACATCCAAGTCTGTGGCAGAGACTTTGTTCAAGTGTTCTATATGCAAGTCTGTGGCAGAGGCTTTGCTTTACTCAAACACTCTAGCGGCTGCTAGGCCTAGTGAGAGGAGGTCTATCCGGTAGCTGTGAAAATCTAGTTGTGAGCGGCAATTCTCTGGATTTCTATAGTGAAAGACTTCCTAGTTTTTGCAGTTCCAAGAGTACCTGAACTTCCTACCTAACCCTCTACCCTTCATAGAGAGACTGTTCTGTCTACTTGTTGTCAAATAAATATACTAAAAGTGGATCAGTTTCTACAATTCTTTGGGCCGTCTACCTCAGGAAACCCCTAGATGTACACGATGTCAAGAAGGTAACGGTAAGCCCAATTAAACCAGCTGCTCCTTCAGGGGTCAGTGCTACACATACATTCAGGGTATGCCCTCTTTTTCAGGTGTACTGACCAGCTAGGCCAAGGCACACCTCAGGCCTTGGTAGTTAGGGTTTCGCATTTCCAAGTGAAGACTCTGACTACAAATATAGTATATTGACATCTGTGATGCCGTTTGGATGTTACATTTTGAAAGAAGCTGGACACCAGCAGTAGTAAGGTGGCAAGGTCCATGTTGGTACACTACGCACTGTTCAGCGCTAAACCTTTAGAGCCCTTTCACACTGGCAGCACCTGGGCATCGACAGTAAAGCGCCACTAGTTTTAGGGGAAGGAGGAGGGAGCCGAGTGGCGACGTCAATGGCCATGGCCAAGATTTCCGAAAGTGGGGACAAAATACCTGTCAACGACAAGTATGCGCTCCCTCCAAATGGTGCCAAATGTGGCACCAGAGGGGGGAGGAGAAAAATGAGCGCAAGTTCCACTTTTGATGTGAATAGAACCTTCAGCAAAACACTGCTTGCAGCAAACTGTTTTGCCGTATTTGCCATTTAGCTCAATCAACTGTGTTTCAGCAAAAATGTAATAATTCTTGCTGGGAGTGCACTGTCAGTCTTGACGTATAGTTTTTGGTACTATTAATTTAAAGGATAAAGAGAATCGTGATAAATTGATCCAATAAATCGGTAGTATAACTATACAAGATGTTGTTGTTTTTTTTTAGCATAATCCTCTAAATGATCCCTGGCCCTCAAACTCCAGGTAATTCCCTTAACAAACAAATATTATTCTAAAAAATAACACTGCAGCATAATAATTATCACTGCTATCAAATAGATGTTCCCTAAATGATTTGCTATTAGAGCAAATGTGCAATACAGAGACAGAATAGATAGCTAATTCTGCACGGCTTGCTCTGAGGACACATAAAAGAGACTGGAGTAATTGTATGGTGCTCTATCAGGCACTGTATGGCTGCCTTTCCTGTATCTCTTTATGAATGATGCTGACAGTGTTTACAAGTTGCAGACCTTAATAATCCATCTTATTGTTTCCTCTGTGCCTAATATGTCTGGTGAAAGTATTGAAGTGCACTTGTAGTCATTGCTCCTGCTAATATCTATGGCAATATAATCTGTTAAAAAATGTGACAATTACTTAATCAATAAACACTATGAACCTTTTGGCTGCATCCCTCAAAAAGGATTTTTTTTTTTTGTGCTAAAGCCGAGCTGTTGGCTCTAAGAAGCTATAACAGATTGAAAAACAAAATTTACTTATATAATACAACATTCCAATAAATATTTCCTCTCGAGTCCTGCTGGAAAAAAAATCTTTCGGCATTACAATTATGAGCTGGATCAAAAATTGAATTAGCAATAATCGCTAAGTCAAAGTAGATGCACGCAAATGATGAGTCTACCCCCCCTTGTGACACTGCCACACTGTCTACTCTCCAGGAGGAATAGAAGATGTTCTGCAGGGAGAGGATGTGAGATACAACACTCACACGTAGTCCCACTGCAATAACAGGTCAAACCAGGACATTGTTTTTCCTCTATAATAACAAGTCTATTAAATCTAAATCTTTATTGATAGTTGTTCAAGAGATCTACGTAGCGGTAATTGTTGTTCATATTTTTCACTGCACTCTCTGCATAATTCACTTTAGCTTGACCTCCGGAAAAGATTTACCCCCTTCATGACCAGGCCATTTTTTGTGATACAGAACTGCGTTACTTTACCTGACAATTGCACGGTCTTGTGACACTGTACCCAAAAAAAGGTATGTCATTTTTTCCCCACAAATAAAGCTTTCTTTTGGTGGCATTTGATCCTCACTGCGTTTTTTTTTTTTTTTGCTCTAAAAAAAACAAAAAAGTAGACAATTTTGAAAAAAATCTCAATACGAGTATATCGATTTGGTTTACACAAATTTTATAGCGTCTAGAAACTATGGGATATATTTGTAGAATATTTATTTATTTTTATACTAGTAATGGCGGCGATCAGTGACTTATTGCAGGACTGCGGTGGACAATCGGACACTAATTTCCACTTTTGACCAGGGGTCTCAAACTGGCGGCCCTCCAGCTGTCCCATGAGGCATTGCAAGGCTGACAGTTACAAGCAGGATCCCCACAGGCAGAGGCATGATGGGATTTGTAGTTTTGCAATAGCTGGAGGGCCGCCAGTTTGAGACCCCTGCTTTTGACGCTTTCCGGGAGCCAGTGACACTAATACAGTGATCAGTGCTGTCACTGTACTAATGACACTGGCTGGGAAGGGGTTAAATATGTAAGGCAGTGGTTCTCAACCCCTGTCCCCAGGACCCACTAACAGGCCAGTTTGCAAGATAACTGAAATACATTACAGGTGATATAATTTGCTGCTCAATGATTGCAGTATTTTAGCCTGCATCTCCCCAAGGTAATGCTTAAAATCTGGCCTGTTGGTGTGTCTTAAAGACAGGAGTTGAGGACCACTGATCTAGGGTGATCAAAAGATTAACTGTTTTCCTAGCTAGTGTTTTTATGTACTGTTAGGTGCTTTTACTAAGGCAAGAGATAGATTTTGCTCCCTGCTTTGCAGGAACACAAAATCCATTCCTTCCCCCCTGTGAGAACTTAGATCTTCCTTGTATACATACGGTAGGCAGATCTGAGTTATGTGTGTATCACCGATAATCGCCAGGTGCCAGCGGACATCCAGTGCCTGGCACCCACAGATGGGCTTCTGCTGTGAATAATCACAGCAGAAGTGGCCCGCCAGCTGGGTGTGCATGCCCCCCACATGTGGAAGTGCAGAATCGCGTATAAATATGTGATTCTGCACAGGAAAGCTGCCCTGTAGCAGTAAAACTTCTATGGGGTGGACGGTAAGTGGTTAAGCATTATACACTGTGTTTTTGTTTTCTCCAGGAAAGAATATATACTGTCCTTATCAAGAATACTCTTTAAAATTCTGATTACAAATGTTAAAGTCAGTCTCTTATTTTACAGTATCTTGTTGACCTATCAGGTTCTATAAGGGCATTTGACCCAATAAAGCAATTAAAAAAAAAGTTGCTTTAAAGTGATTGTATGGCCTTTTTCTATGTTTTTTTTTTCTAGATATGCATATAAAAGAGATGGAATATCTCTTACTTGATGTAAGTAATCTTATCAGTGTGTGATAACAGGTGAAAACCTTGTTTATGTATATACTATGTAATTAAATATACTGTATAATGGAGCTTCCTGCTCTGCCAGAAATTACTGTACTTCAGATCTACTGCCCCTTCTTGCAATACAAGTCTATCAACCAGTCGACCAATTTGAGACCATAAACTTGCTGTAACGCCCCATACACACGAGCAGATTTTCCGTCAAAAAAAACCTGGATGGTTTTTCTGACGGAATTCCGCACAGGCTTGGCTTGCATAAACACGGTCACACAAAAGTTCTCTGAACTTTCGACCGTCAAGAACGCGGTGACGTACAACACTACGAAGAGCCGCGAAAATTAAGTTCAATGCTTCCGAGCATACATCAAATTGTTTCTGAGGAATTTTGCGTGTCGGAATTTGTACAGACGATCGGATTTTTCAAAAAATTGTACATGCTCTCAATCTTTTGTTGGCCGAAATTCCACCAGCAATGGAGCATACACATGATCGTATTTTCCAACCAAAAGCTCTCATCTGACTTTTTCTGGCAGAATTTCCGATCGTGTGTATGGGGCATAAGGCCGATAGGCAATCCCAACAGATATTTTAGTGAAAAAAGTATATATATTGGCATAGCAAATCTACCTGCTTCTACTGGCTAATCTAGGTAATCTCTACCTTAAATGCAATAAAATAAATTTAAAAGCGGACGTATGTAAAAAGATGAAACTCACATGAAAGATTACATTAACATAATGTATTGTAATAATAATAATGAATGGCATGGGGTGAAAATACACTTTTCTTTTAAAACCCCTTTTATTAATGTTTTTTTCTAATTTAATTAAACTAAAGTGTAATCCTGATGGAGCTAACTATTGCTGGTCGAGATCCATTTCTGGATTTTCATCATTGGAGTTTGTAAGCAAGATTTGGCTGTAACATCAATTATTCATGTAGTGTGCTTCACCTTTCAAACAACTCACTACACCACTCCTGGATTTGCCCTCTCTGTCACCATAAAGTACTAAATGAATAACCATTAACAATACAAAATATAGTAGAAATGCCTCCAGCTTTATTCACATTGGCAGTGACATACATACGTTTATCTACATTATTTCTAAATGCTTACCATTGCATATGATTTTTTATTGGTATATAATTCATATATTGCTTTCAGTTTAGCTGTGTTTAGAGAAAATAGAATTCTGTGCATCCAGGGGCACATTATATACTCTGAATGCACATAAACATGTAAATGCACGCAAAGGCAAGCGCATTTATATGCAGAAGAATTGATCTGGAACATTTATACTGTCTATACATCCCAGATCATTTCTTCTGCACATAAATAAACTGCATGCAGGAGGCTAGTGTGAATGTAGCCTAAAGTTGACCATATACTGTTACATTTTTGCATTCAGCCTTCATTTAACACAGGGTATTTTAACCCCTAGGTATCGATGGTACGCAAATATGCTGCCTCTCCTTGGGTGGGCCCTGGCACTGAGAGGCTGAATATTTGCATACCAATTTGCATACACAGCTGTATCTTGTATGCTCCCGGGACAGTTACCGGCGGCTAATGGAAACTTTACTGTCATGTGACCACCATGAAAGCCAATCACGGCGGTCACATGATCATAAACCCCACCTCCCAGCAACTGAAACCCATTAAAGGGCCGGAAGGTGCAAAGGGGTTAAGGATATTTGATGCAGTGGATTCAGTGGCTGCATTCGTTTTTGATTTTTATGTCAAGAACATTTTCAGCAAGTACAGAAAATATCTGCTGATGTTGTCAGAAATTCCTTGTCACTTGCTGTGGAATGAACTGAAAGCACAAGCAATGTTATTCTGCTTTAGGTAAAATACTAATGACTCTACCCACAAAGTAACAGAGATGAACTAGGGCAGACATGTTTGAAGTTCAGCCTGGGTGGCAACTATGGCTCCCTCTATTGATTCAGTGAAGTGAGTGAGCATAGTCACACTAGGACAGGAAGCGTGTTAATCTTCATGTGCATAGTATTGATCTTCTTTGATTGTTGGTCAATGCAGTATGCATTATTGCTGTGTACACAGTTTGCTTTGAGTGCTCAACTGCACTTGAGATATTCTGTGATTATGATTGTATACCTTTGTCTGTCATTAGATAAAGAATTAAGAAAAACAAAACAAAAAACAAGTCCAATGTTGCTGGTGGAACTCGTATTGCAGCTTCTCTATATTAACTGGCACACATCTATAAGTCCTGTTAAATATTTTTAAACTGATTTTGTAAACAGAGACAGAATTTCTACAACAGCACTTCACCTAAAAAAGGAAGTTTGATTTACCTCCTCCCCTCCTATACCACTTTACATGTCCCAGGAGGCTGCGAGTCCATTCAGAAATCCAGCGCAGTGGGGAGCTGGCTGTGAAGCCATAGGGAGTAGCGTTGGGTGAACAGTTTGGGCCAAGCATAAGTTCAGTGCGAACATTGGTCATTCACCCGTTCATCAGGCACCCGAATTGTCAGGGTGTGCAACTGTTTTTTTTGGCCCGCCAAAAGCCCCAAAATGTACTGTGCACTGCACAGTGCATTGAAAGCCCTGATTGGCTAAAGCAATGAAAACTTTGCCCAAGCAGCACACAGAACACTGTCAGAGCCGTGACTGGAGAAAGTAATGATTGTGCCCAATCATGGTTCATTGCTCATAGACCCACACTACACTATAAAATGTTCCATTCCAGAGCAGCCATTTGCAGTGTGATATTGGAGTGGAGATAGCTAGAACAGGACTCTGTTCATTGCTACTAGTGAGTTAGTGTGCTATAGTGTGCTATTGTGAATTATAAAGTTTAAGTGTAGTGTGAATATAGTGATAGTTCAACATGCGTGTAGTGCAACCTTTTTTACTTTAGTGTCAGTTTAGTGTGTCAGGGCAGGTTTACTGCGGTGTATGGAAGTGTGTTAGTGTAGAGTGTCAGGGCAGTTTTACCGCAGTATATTGTAGTGCGTCAGGGCACTTTTATTGCAGTATACTGAAGTGCGTCAGGACACTTTTACGGCAGTATATTGAAGTGCGTTAGTGCACTTTTACTGTAGTATATTGAACTGTGTTAGTGTACTTTTACTGCAGTATATCAAAGTGCACCGGGCACTTTTACGGCAGTATATTGAAGTGTGTCAGTGCAGTTTTATTGAAGTATATTGTAGTGTGTCTGTATAGTGAGTACTAAAGTTAAAGTGCACCAAACACCACTTTCCATTGATTAACCTCCCCGGTGGTATTCCCGAGTCTGGCTCAGGCTGGAATTTCAGTACCACGAGTGGTAACCTCGAGCCAGACTCGGGATCGCATCGCTGGATACAGGGAGACTTACTTACCTTGTCCCCTGAATCCAGCAATGTCCCTCTGCTGTGTGTGCGAGCCGTCCTCCGCACGATTCACACAGTGCCCGAGTGCCGCTGAGGTCCATTCCCTGAGACGTTATGACGCACGGGAGCGGAGATCGGCACCAAATTCAAAAAAGTAAAAATACACAATACACATACAGTACTGTAATCTTACAGATTACAGTACTGTATAAAAAAAATACACATCCCCTTTGTCCCTAGTGGTCTACCCAGTGCCCTGCATGCACTTTTATATTATAAATACAGTTTTTTTCTGCCTGCAATTTGGAGATTGTCCATAGCAACCAAAAAGTGTCCCTTTATGTCAAAAGTGATTTTAGACTTGCACAATCACTTGCACAATTGAGCGATAGCAATTTGTGGGGAGATCCGTCATCAAACACTAAATCTAATGACAGCGACAATTCTGCAAATGAGCAAATTCTGTGTTTTTAGATTTGATTACATTATTGAATAATTTTTATTATTATTTGTTATCATTATTTATAGTTATTTATTATATTATAAACTTTCTCATACCCGGGATGTCTGCTAGACTCTGGTTTGAACAGATTTAAGAGAGTTATTCCTAAGAATTGCAGGCCTACAATATAAAACGCAAAATAATTGTTTTTCAGCACCTAAAATCAGAAATAATCATACCGCCAGGGAGGTTAAAGTACATCCAAATATACATTTCTCCATCCCTAATACATTTCCATAATAAGCGCCCCATCATGTCTGAGAGGCAAATGTTCTCATGGCACTGTGATAGGGCCAGCAGCTTCTGTGTCCACAGGCAAAGATGGATGTGGTCTGTCACCATTTGTTTTCCGAGTGCACTAAATTGTGGCCCCATCATACAGACTGGCTCCCCAAGCCATTGTTTACAAAATGAAGATTGCAGGGAAAATCAATTTAAATGTCTTTTTTTTCCTTATATATGTCTGCTTTGCTGCAGCAGGTTCTATACATGGTACAGATATGGCACTTTACAGGCAGACTAAGGGGACTCCCCAGGAACTATATGTAACGACTTCAGCCCCAGATGAATTTACCCCCTTCCAGACTGGGCTGTATCCAAACAAAATTGATGTTCTTTTATTCCCACAAACAGAGCTTTCTTTTGGTGGTATTTGATCACCTCTGTGATTTTAATTTTTTGCGCTATAAACAAAAAAAGAGCACCAATTTTGAAAAAAACACTTTTTACTTTTTGCTATAATAAATATCCCAAATAAAAAAAAAAAAAAAAATGTTTTCCTCAGTTTAGTCCGATATGTATGTATTCTTCTACGTGTTTTTGATTAAAAATAGCATATATTGCTTGGTTTGCGCAAACGTTATAACGCCTAAAAATTAGGTTATTGATTTATGGCATTTTTATTATTATTATTCTTTTTACTAGTAATGGCGGTGATCTGGAATTTTTATCGGGACTGCGCCATTGCTGTGGACAGATTGGACACTTTTGACACATTTTGAAACCATTGACATTTATACTATAAATAGCCATGATTACTGTATAAATGTGACTGGCAGGGAAGGGGTTAACAGTAGGGGGCAATCAAGGGGTTAAATGAGTTCCCTCACTGTGTGTTCTAACTGTGGGGGAATGGGACTGACTGGGGGAGGAGACTGTTCAGTGTTCCAATATACTAGGAACACATGATCTGTCTTCTCTCCTCTTACAGAATGTGGATTTATGTGTTTACACGTTCCTGCTCTGTCAGGAGCGATCGCTGGTGCCTGGCGGACATCATGATCGCCAGGCATGCGCATTGGCTCCTCAGTGATGAGGCAGGCGTGTGCTATACTGACGGGAAGAGGGAGACGTCAGATTCCAACTGTGGACGTCATTTAACTATACTGCGGGAATGAAGGGGTTAAAGGAATTTTTCATCTTTATTGTTTCACGTTAAGCATTAGTAAATCACTGCTCATTTAAAAATAACCTTCTTTACAAACTTTTTTTCATTTTTGCATGTTCCCCAGGGCAGTGCCCGGACCCCAATACTCGTTGTATGCCCAATAACTTGCATATAAGCCTTCTGATTTTTCTAGTTCAGGTCCCATATACTTCAATGGGATTAATTTTTTGGCTCTGAAATGTTGTGATGTTCGAAAGTTCTAGCGTGAACCGAATCGGGGGGGGAATGTTCAGCCCATCTCTAGTAGAAAGTCACAGTCAGCTTCCCACAAGCCAGGTGGCAGTGCCATGGACCTGAATACTGGCGATGACCCACCCTGGATGATAATAGTGCTGGTAAGTGTGTGTTTATTAAAAGTTTGCAGCCATAACATTTTGTTGCTATTGATTTCTGCAGCCTGTTTGCAGTCACTTACTCTCTATATGCGCCCCATTAATGGTCAATATCTCAGGCAGGGCGATCCTGATGAAGATCACAGTAGACCATTCCTGTGTAATATGTGCTAAAACAGCCACTTCTAGTCTTCATCTTAAGTGTTTATAACAGGTGGAAAATGCAGTTGAGATACAGCCTATAACAAAAGGGCATTAATGAGGAACTTCAGAACAGGATCATCTGGCATTTTGTTTGATAAAAGTTGTAATTTTAAAGTATTGAAAATGACTTTCTCATTTACATGGTAACACATATATGAGATTATAGTTATTAAGCTTATGTCTACCTTACACTGTTTTATGTGTTTTTGTGCAGTCCTATTGAGAATGCAAAACCTGCTGCTGGGCTATTATGCTAACGCCTCAGCTTTAGTTCCTTGAGTCACTGACCCACAACTAGTATGCCGACTAGTAAATCCAGAATTCCTTATTTCTCACCCTTGTTCTTGTCAGGGGCTTAAAGAATTGAAGGAAGAGAGTCCATGTGACAGGTAGACCATTTGCAGAATAAAAAGTCAGGAATGGCAGCCATCATATTTATCATAGGAAAGGTTTAAAAAAAAAAAATTTTTTTTACCATTATTTTGACTGCTTGCTTAATGTATTTTTTTCACCAGTTTCCTAGGCTATGCTGAAATGTGTTAAAATTTTACATTTCAGGTTTTGAAAGGAAACAAAAAGAATTTTACTGAGCATGGAGCATTTCAAAGAAATCCTAGTTCTAAAATTGGCTGCAAAAAATGTCAACCATTTATTATAATGTTTATTATTACTTTGAAACAAAATTAGTCACTTTTATTCCCATTGGGTATAATGGTTGTTGAATGTCAGAATGTGATTATACTAAATCATTAAACATAGGTTTGAGCAACATGTTACTGGTAACATTATAAGAACTGAAGCTGTCAAATAGATGTTTTACACTGCAATGCTACTTTATAATAATGAAATAGAACAAAATATTTAATCATTTATATTAATGGCAGGTAGATAGGTGATTTGATCCTTCTCAAATTGTTACAATTCTATTGGTCATTGATCTAGAACAAACAGATTTGGCTAAAATAAAAAGCATTTTCTATAAATATTTTTATAGAAAATATAATAATAATAAGGGACTATTTAGTACTGAGGAACTATTATAGGCAGGGTGTTAATCTGAAATTCTAGCGACTATTATAAATTATAGTTTAAGGGACTATTATAGGCAGAAATGTTTGACTATAGCAAAAACAAAAACAATAAAAAAAAACAATGAATCACACTATTAAAACATATTAGCTCTTTTAATAATTGACACCAAACAGCTTTGCAAATATCAGAATACTTTATTAATCCCAAAGAGAAATTATTGTGGCAATCAACAAAGACAACACAAGATCAAAACAATGAACAGAAAAAGACACAATGACCCAACAAAATTACCAATTACAACTATTAGCACCCATAAAACAAATAAAAACTATACTCTAATAAACCATCCATACAAATTAAATACAACATAGAATAAATTAAACAGATTAAAAAATAACAATAAATCAAAGTACCAAAATGCAAATAATACACCACTTTCTCTAGCATTACCCCAACATATAATTAACATAATACCAACATAATATAAAAACTACTATAAAATCATAAACCAGATTTAAATCTTCACCTCCAGCCCTCACAAAGAAGAATTATATAACTTGATGGCCATAGGCAAAAATTATTTCCTGTGTCACTCTGTGGTGCATTGTGGTCGTAGCAATCTGTCACTGATGGTACTCCGCTGACTGACCAGCGTATTGTGGAGTAGGAGGGAGGTGTTCTCCAAGAGTGAACGTAACTTGAATAACACTCTCCTCTACAACACTGTTGTTAAAGACTAGGGATGGCCGAACAGTTCGCCCGGCGGACGGTTCGCGGCTAAATTCGGTTGTTCGCGGTCCGCCTGATCGGCGGACTATTGCCGCTGTTCGCCCGGCGGACTTCCGTGTTTACTGTGTAAAAAAACTTTGACCTATGATGACACATCCATCATGTGGTACAGGAGAGCCAATTGAGACATTACAGCACATGAACACTTGGACATTCCCCCTAACTTATAAATAGACCCGATCCGGCGGCCATTTTACATTCTTTCGTATGTCACTATAGGGAGAGGTTGCTGTGTGAAGCAGAGAGAGACTGCACTGACCCAAATCGCTAGCTATTAGGTCCACAAAGGTTCTTTTAAGGGCTGGTATGGTATAGGTGTTAGGTGTAGTTCAGGATATAGGTTTGAGGCACTGCTATTTAAGTCATTGTTGCAGCAGCCTGTCTTTTGTCAGTGTAGAGAGAGGGACAGGACGCTGTGTGCAGCAGGGACATTCAGTTTAATTATTAGCTGTTACTATTAGGTCCACAAAAGTCCTTTTTCAGGGCTGGTATGGTAAAGTAGTACAGGATATAGTTTTGAGTGCTATTCAAGTTATTGTTGCAGCAGCCTGTGTTTTGTCAGTTTAAATAGGGACAGGCAGGAAGCTGTGTGGCAGTGAGGGACAGTCAGTTTAATCAGTAGCTGTTACTATTAGGTCCACAAAGGTTCTTTTCAGGACTGGTATGGTAATAGGCTTGTACACGTATAATATTCTTTATTCCAAATATAGAAAGAATATTATACTTGTCTGCTGCCCCTCTGCTGCAGTATAGGGACTGAGGTACAGTCTGCTAATCACAACCTACTAGTTGCACAAAGGTCATTCTGAGGACTGGTAAGGTATAGCGTACTAGAGTATATAGGGTTGAGTGAGGTACAGTCTGCTAATCCTTAAGGACTGGTATAGGTCCACAACATATAGGGTTGAGGTGCACTACTGCTGACTGTTGCCCTATTCTGCAGTAGTCCTTTATCAGTATAGGGACTGAGGTACAGTCTGCTAATCACAGCCTACTAGTTCCACAAAGGTCCTTATAAGGACTGGTAAGGTATAGTGTACTACAGTATATAGGGTTGAGTGAGGTACAGTCTGCTAATCCTTAAGGACTGGTATGGGTCCACAATATATAGGGTTGAGGTGCACTACTGCTGCCCAATTCTGCAGCAGTCCTTTATCAGTACAGGGACTGAGGTACAGTCTGCTAATCACAACCTACTAGTTCCACAAAGGTCCTTATAAGGACTGGTAAGGTGGTAAGGTATAGTGTACTACAGTATATAGGGTTGAGTGAGGTACAGTCTGCTAATCCTTAAGGACTGGTATAGGTCCACAATATATAGGGTTGAGGTGCACTACTGCTGACTGCTGCCCAATTCTGCAGCAGTCCTTTATCAGTATAGGGAGTGAGGTACAGTCTGCTAATCACAACCTACTAGTTCCACAAAGGTTCTTATAAGGACTGGTAAGGTATAGTGTACTACAGTATATAGGGTTGAGTGAGGTACAGTCTGCTATTCCTTAAGGACTGGTATAGGTCCACAATATATAGGGTTGAGGTGCACTATTGCTGACTGCTGCCCTATTCTGCAGCAGTCCTTTATCAGTATAGGGACTGAGAGTTTTGTCACAGGGTCATTTAAAAAATTACAGGCAGAGGAAGAGGCAGGCCCTTCCGCAGGGTTGGTAGGGGTAGGGCAGGAGCAACAGGCTTGAGCCAAAGTGGGAAATTGCAGAAGGTGCATGCGATTACGTCAAAGGAAGCACCAGAATTGGTTGAGTGGCTCACTCAGCCTTACTCTTCTGCACCCTCCTCATCCTCCCGATCTGCACCCTCTTGTTCACTCTCTGCTATGTGCACCCCCAAAGACACTACCACCAACACCACCACCATCACCACCTTCCGCTTGAGTCACAGGAATTATTTTCCGATCCATATCAAGACATTTCTGATGCGCAGCCACTTTTGGCATTGGATCAGGAAGAGGAGGTAGCAAGAACCGTCACTCAGCAGTCTGACGACAGTACCCAGATCAGCCCAAGGAGGAGGTTGGTTTCCCAGTGTTGCTACCTACTCCGAGATCTATACTTATAGCGGTGGGGAAGGTGACGTCGATGATGACGTGTCTAGTGATGTCACGTGGGTGCCCACAAGAGAGGAAGAGGAGGGGAGTTCAGAGGGAGATATGGACCATCAGATAGGGAGGAGAAGCAGGAATAACTTACATTGCATAGGAGGGACAAAGCAGACTGCTAATGTATCAGGAGCGAGTCATCGACCATGTACGGTCACATCTGGCGCTCCCAGGACGCCGGCACATGGCTCCGCAGTGTGGGCTTTTTTAACCACTTGCCGACCGCCGCACGACGATATACGTCGGCAGAATGGCACGGGCAGGCATATGGGCGTATATATAAGTCCCTGCCTGCCCGCGGGTGGGGGGCCCGATCGGGCCCCCCCCCGGTGCCTGCGGCGGTCGGCATTCCTTCGAGAGCGATCCGGGATGAGGGGGCGGCCATTCATTCATGGCCACCCCCTCGCGATCGCTCTCGACGAATGGAAATCCTCCGTGACATCACTTCCTCTCCTGTAATGTAAACACAGGAGAGGAAGTGATGTATTCTCTCCTCCGTGTCGGTATTTTTCGTTCCGGCACCGAGGAGAGAGGTTCGGTGAGTTGCACCAACACACCACACATACAGTAGAACATGCCAGGCACACTCACACCCCCCCTTTACCCCCCGATCACCCCCCCAATTACCCCTGCCCCCCCAGTCACAGTGACACCAATTGCTTTTTTTTTTTTTTTTTTGCATTGGTGTCATTTGTGACTGTAATAACTGTTAGGGCAGTTAGGGTTAGCCCCCTTTAGTTCTAATGTACCCCCCTAACCCCCCCAATAAAGGTTTAACCCCGTGATCACCCCCCGTCGCCAGTGTCACTAAGGCTGGGTTCACATTGCAGCGGTTTGAGAACGGATGTGATTCGCACCGCACTGCAGTGCAAATCACATCCGATCTCTGTGCGATTCGAGTTCAGCCATACAGATAGTATGGCTGAATTCGTGTCGCACCCGCCGCACCCGCCGCAAACTCGCACGGGACCCTTTTTTTGGTCCGCAGCAGAATCGGATCGCATGGGTGTTCACACCATGCGATCCGAGTTTGCAGATCGCACTGCGATATGCGAACTGATCTGGGGGTGTCATTATTTCACTGACACTCCCAGCAGTTCGCATAGGGCAGTGTGAACTGCCGCCGGGAGGCATGCGATGCGGGAACCCGCCGCGGATTCGTGGCGTTCCCGCATCGCTCCAGTGTGAACCCAGCCTAATAAGCGATCATTTTTCTGATCGCTGTATTAGTGTCACAGGTGACGCTAGTTAGGCAGGTAGGTATTTAGGTTCGCCGCAACTTTTTATAGCGCCAGGGACCCCCATATACTACCGCATAAAGCCCCCTGATTGCCCCCTAGTTAACCCTTTCACCAGTGATCACCATATAACTGTTACAGGTGACGCTGGTTGGTTAGTTATTTTTTTATAGTTTCAGGGCACCCGCCATTTATTACCTAATAAAGGTTTAACCCCCTGATCACCCGGCGGGTGTCATTTGTGACTGTAATAACTGTTAGGGCAGTTAGGGTTAGCCTCCTTTAGTTTTAAGGTACCCCCCTAACCCCCCCAATAAAGGTTTAACCCCGTGATCACCCCCCGTCGCCAGTGTCACTAAGGCTGGGTTCACATTGCAGCGGTTTATGAGAACGGATGTGATTCGCACCGCACTGCAGTGCAAATCACATCCGATCTCTGTGCGATTCGAGTTCAGTCATACAGATAGTATGGCTGAATTCGTGTCGCACCCGCCGCACCCGCCGCAAACTCGCACGGGACCCTTTTTTTGGTCCGCAGCAGAATCGGATCGCATGGGTGTTCACACCATGCGATCCGAGTTTGCAGATCGCACTGCGATATGCGAACTGATCTGGGGGTGTCATTAACATTTCACTGACACTCCCAGCAGTTCGCATAGGGCAGTGTGAACTGCCGCCGGGAGGCATGTGATGCGGGAACCCGCCGCGCATTTGTGGCGTTCCCACATCGCTCCAGTGTGAACCCAGCCTAATAAGCGATCGTTTTTCTGATCACTGTATTAGTGTCACAGGTGACGCTAGTTAGGCAGGTAGGTATTTAGGTTCGCCGCAGCTTTTTATAGCGCCAGGGACCCCCATATACTACCGCATAAAGCCCCCTGATTGCCCCCTAGTTAACCCTTTCACCAGTGATCACCATATAACTGTTACAGGTGACGCTGGTTGGTTAGTTATTTTTTTTATAGTTTCAGGGCACCCGCCATTTATTACCTAGTCTCACTAGTGTACCCCTAAATTTAGGGGTGTCTACTTTCCAAAATGGGGTCATTTGGGGGGGGTTTGTGCCATCTTGGCATTTTATGGCCTTCAAAACTGTAACGCCCTTAGAAAGCCTGAAGGCGGTGCTTGGTTTTCGGGGCCCCGTACGCGGCTAGGCTCCCAAAAAGTCCCACATATGTGGTATCCCCGTACTCAGGAGAAGCAGCAGAATTTATTTTGGGGTGTCATTTCACATATGCCCATGGCATGCGTGAGCAATATATCATTTAGTGACAACTTTGTGAAAAAAAAAAAAAAAAAAAAAAGTTTGTCATTTTCCCGCAACTTGTGGCAAAATATAAAATATTCCATGGACTCAACATGCCTCTCAGCAAATAACTTGGGGTGTCTACTTTCTAAAATGGGGTCATTTGTGGGGGTTTTGTGCCATCTTGGCATTTTATGGCCTTCAAAACTGTAATAGGTAGTGAGGAGTGAAGTCAAATATTTACGCCCTTAGAAAACCTGAAGGCGGTTCTTGGTTTTCGGGGCCCCGTACGTGGCTAGGCTCCCAAAAAGTCCCACATATGTGGTATCCCCGTACTCAGGAGAAGCAGCAGAATTTATTTTGGGGTGTCATTTCACATATGCCCATAGCATGTGTGAGCAATATATCATTTAGTGACAACTTTGTGAAAAAAAAATAAAAAAAAATTAAAGTTTGTAATTTTCCCGCAACTTGTGGCAAAATATAAAATATTCCATGGACTCAAAATGCCTCTCAGCAAATAGCTTGGGGTGTCTACTTTCTAAAATGGGGTCATTTGTGGGGGTTTTGTGCCATCTTGGCATTTTATGGCCTTCAAAACTGTAATAGGTAGTGAGGAGTGAAGTCAAATATTTACGCCCTTAGAAAACCTGAAGGCGGTTCTTGGCTTTCGGGGCCCCGTACGCGGCTAGGCTCCCAAAAAATCCCACACGTGTGGTATCCCCGTACTCAGGAGAAGCAGCAGAATTTATTTTGGGGTGTCATTTCACATATGCCCATAGCATGTGTGAGCAATATATCATTTAGTGACAACTTTGTGTAAAAAAAAAAAAATATATTTTTTTTTGTCATTATTCAATCGCTTGAGGCAAAAAAATAAAATATTCGATGGGCTCAACATGCCACTTATCAATTTCCTTAGGGGGTCTACTTTCCAAAATGGGGTCATTTGGGGGGGTTTTGTACTGCCCTGCCATTTTAGCACCTCAAGAACTGAGATAGGCAGTCGTAAACTAAAAGCTGCGTAAATTCCAGAAAACGTACCTTAGTTTGTAGATGTGACAACTTTTGCGCAAACCAATAAATATACAGTTATTGACTTTTTTTTTACCAAAGACATGTGGCTGAATACATTTTGGCCTAAATGTATGACTAAAATTGAATTTATTGGATTTTTCTAATAACAAAAATTAGAAAATATCATTTTTTTTCAAAATTTGCGGTCTTTTTCCATTTATATCGCAAAAAATAAAAATCGCAGAGGCAATCAAATACCATCAAAAGAAAGCTCTATTTGTGGGAAGAAAAGGACGCAAATTTTGTTTGGGTACAACATTGCATGACCGCGCAATTACCAGTTAAAGCAGCGCAGTGCCAAATTGTAAAAAGACCTCTGGTCATTTACCAGCAAAATGGTCCGGTCTGAAAGTGGTTAAACGTGTCCACTGCTGACAATAGTGTTGCCATCTGCAATCTTTGCAGTCAATGCATTAGTCGCGGTAAGCCCAACACTAACCTAGGGACGACTGCCTTAAGAAGGCACATGAGTTGCCATCACCGAGCCCAGTGGGAGCAACGGAACACACAAAGCCACACTCCAGGCTCTCACCGTCCAGCCTCGTCTTCTACTTCTCCTCTCTCCTCACAATTGTCCTCCACTCCACCTTCCATCACGCCAAGCTCACGTTTTTCTGCAAAAAGGCAGGCTTCCGTGGGCCTAATGTTCGAGCGTAAAAAAATGACGCCGGATAACCCTCTTGCCGGATAACCCTCTTGCCCAGCGGTTGGCAGCTGGCTTGTCAAAACTGATAGCCTGCCAGCATCCCAGAGCTATATCGCCATGTTCAGCGGCAAGTGAATGTATCTCTGGCACACAGTGTCGGTGCCAAGATACATCTGACCACAGACACGTGGTCAGCAAACACGGGCAGGGAAGGTATATCACTTTTACTGCCCACTGGGTGAACCTTCTGACGGCCGTCAAGCATGTAACCCGTGGCACCCGTGTAGATTTGGTTTTACCGCCACGGATTGGATGCAGGCCTGGCCCTTCTTCTCCTACTCCATCCTCCTCCCTCTCCTCCTCGGCTGACTCCTCCTTTTCCGCTGCTAGCGTCTCTTCCGCTGTGCCGCCCAAGCTCCCCAGAACCTATTCGACATGCCAGGTGAGACGTTGCCATGCCGTGCTGCGTCTGTTGTGCCTGGAAGCCAAGAGCCACACTGGCCCGGCACTCCTTTCAGCTTTGCGTTCACAGGCAGATCAGTGGCTAACACCGCTCAATTTGACAGTTGGTAAAGTGGTGTGTGACAACGGTGCCAATCTGCTTAGCGCATTGAAACAGGGAAAAATTACGCACGTGCCATGCATGGCACACATCTTAAACTTGGTCATGCAGCGATTCGTTGTCAAATACCCTGGGGTCCAGGACATGTTGCGGCAGGCAAGGAAAATCTCGGCCCATTTCAGAAGATCTTACACGGCCATGGCTCGCCTTGCTGACATTCAACGGCGACACAATCTGCCGGTCAGACGTATTATTTGTGATTGCCCGACGCGATGGAACTCAACCTTCTATATGCTTGATAGGCTGCTCCAGCAGAAACGTGCAGTTAACGTCTACCTGCATGAACTCTGCGGCAGAACAGGTTCTGGGGAGCTGGGGTTTTTTTCACCGCGCCAGTGGCTGCTCATGCGCGACGCATGCAGACTTCTGCGCCCATTTGAGGAGATCACCAAACTGGTCAGTCGCAGCCATGTCGCCATCAGTGACATGGTACCTTATGCCTTCTTTATGGAGCGTGCATTGTGTCGTGTCATTGATCAAGCTGTGGAGGAGCAGGGGGCTACTCTATCTGAGACAAGTGAACAACAGGAGTCTGAAGAGGAGTCAGAGGAGGATGGTGCTGGGGCAGATGAGGAGGAGCAAGAAGAGCATGCTTTAAACCTTTCTGGGATCCCTGTTGTTGTGCGTGGATGGGGAGAGGAGAATGAAGAGGATGACATTATCCTGGATGATGAGCAGGAGCCAGGCCACCACACCGCTTCCAGTTTAGTGCAAATGGGGGCCTTCATGCTCAAGTGTTTTAATAGGGACCCCGTATAAAAAGCATAAGGGTCAAGGACCAGTACTGGGTGGCAACGTACTTAGACCCCCGGTACAAACACAAAACGCCGTCACAGAGGGCTGTCAGAATGGAGCACTTCCAGGCCTTGCTTCGAGAAATGCTGCATTCTGCTTTTGCGTGCGCTGGCAGAGGAGCAATTCCCACTCCCAGAGAAGGAGTTGCGGGTACGAATCCAACAGCGCCTGCAAGAAGAGGCCGGTTTGAAGATGTGTTGGTGACTTCTGATATGAGGTCATTCTTTCAGCCGACCCATCGACAGGTGTCATCCGGATCCAGCATCAGGGAATGCCTAGACCGTCAGGTGTCCGACTACATCGGGTTAACGGCCGATGTAGACTCTCTGAGGAGTGATGAACCCCTGGACTACTGGGTGGACAGGCTTGACCTCTGGCCAGAGCTTGCCCAATTTGCAATCGAACTGTTGGCTTGCCCCTCGTCCAGTGTCCTGTCCGAAAGGACGTTCAGCGCAGCAGTGGGGATCGTGACCGATAAGCGTACTCACCTAGCTCACGACAGTGTTAACTACCTCACATTTCTAAAAATGAATGAGGCATGGATCTCAGAGGAATTCAACACATGTGACCAGTAGACCATGTATGTCTATAAACAATTTTTTTAATCGAGCACACAGACCTTCTTTCTTCATTTGGCTCACTTCCTTGTCCAAAAAAAGCACACCGTACTATATGCCCGTACCCTCCTGTTTGAAGAGGTTGAGCGGTGTCATATTTCTACTGGGGCTGCTTATTATGAGGGGCTCCCACCATCCCTGTGCTATGCTCATTATGAGGGGCTCCCTCCATCCCTGTGCTGTGCTGACTTCCTCCTGGGGCTGCTTATTATGAGGGGCTCCCATCATCCCTGTGCTGTGCTGACTTCCTCCTGGGGCTGTACCTCTGCTGTGCATATTATGAGTGGCTCCCACCATCCCTGTGCTATGCTCATTATGAGGGGCTCCCACCATTCCTGTGCTGTGCTGACATCCTCCTGGGGCTGCTTATTATGAGGGGCTCCCACCATCCCTGTGCTATGCTGACATCCTCCTGGGGCTGCTTATTATGAGGGGCTCCCACCATCCCTGTGCTGTGCTGACTTCCTCCTGGGGCTGTACCTCTGCTGTGCATATTTTGAGGGGCTCCCACCATCCCTGTGCTATGCTGACTTACTCCTGGGGCTCTACCTCTGCTGTGCATATTATGAGGGGCTCCCACCATCCCTGTGCTATGCTCATTATGAGGGGCTCCCACCATCCCTGTGCTATGCTGACTTCCTCCTGGGGCTGCTTATGGTGCAGGTGTCAGTGCTGTATATCACGGTGCTGATGTCAGTGCTGTATGTCACGCTGATGATATCAGTGCTCTCTATCACGGTGCTAGTGTCAGATCACTCTATCACGGTGCAGGTGTCATTGCTGTATGTCACGCTGCTGATGTCAGTGCTCTCTATCACGGTGCTGGTGTCAGATCACTCTATCACGGTGCAGGTGTCAGTGCTGTATGTCACGCTGCTGATGTCAGTGCTCTCTATCACGGTGCTGGTGTCAGATCACTCTATCACGGTGCAGGTGTCATTGCTGTATGTCACGCTGCTGATGTCAGTGCTCTCTATCACGGTGCTGGTGTCAGATCACTCTATCACGGTGCAGGTGTCATTGCTGTATGTCACGCTGCTGATGTCAGTGCTCTCTATCACGGTGCTGGTGTCAGATCACTCTATCACGGTGCAGGTGTCATTGCTGTATGTCACGCTGCTGATGTCAGTGCTCTCTATCACGGTGCTGGTGTCAGATCACTCTATCACAGTGCAGGTGTCATTGCTGTATGTCACGCTGCTGGTGATCATCTCCTGCACCCTCTTCTTTGCCTACCCTGACCTTACCTCTCCTCCATTGCCTTCATGCGCTCCAGAGTCCTGAATTGTCACAATTTCACATCTAAAAAAGAATGCTTGTAGTTGTCGATCCCAGATTCACCTCATACATGTGTTATGTCATTGGCCATGTGGTGGGACTATGTTTGCACAGCTAGTAATTATTTTGTGGCTGCAAATTTGACCTGTAAGTTTGCAAAGTTTGCCTCCTATTGAAGTCAATGGGGCCCGCCGCGAACGTTATGGTTCGAAACGTCCCATCGGAAGTTCGTCCATCACTATTAAAGACTCCAACTCCAATCCAACAACATCACTGACTTGCAAATCAGTTTGTTAAATATAAGTTCTTTCCTCTGTTCTTTGAGGTCTGTCATCATGGACTCAGGGAAAAGCAAACATTGCATAGGTTACATTTAGCATTAGTGATGGACGAACTTCCGACGGGACGTTTCGCGAACGCGAAACGCGAACGGACACAAACGTTCGCGAAAACGACCGTTCGCCGCGGGCTCCATTGACTTCAATGGGAGGCGAATTTCGCAAACCTTTAGGTCGAATTTGCGGCCACGGGGTAATTATTAGGGGGTAGCACGTAGTCCCACCACCTGGACAATAGCATAATACATGTATGAGGTGAATTTGGGATCGATAACTACAAGCATTTTTTTTTTATTTGGGAAATTGTTCTGACAATTCAGGACTATGGAGCTAATGAAGGCAATGGAGGAGAGGGAAGGTCAGGGACCAGGGTAGGCAAACAAGAGGGTGCAGGAGATACAGAGCACTGACAGCAGCACCGTAATACAGAGCACTGACATCAGCACCGTGACATACAGCGCTGACAGCAGCTCCGTGACATACAGCGCTGACAGCAGCTCCGTGACATACAGCGCTGACAGCAGCTCCGTGACATACAGCGCTGACAGCAGCTCCGTGACATACAGCGCTGACAGCAGCTCCGTGACATACAGCGCTGACAGCAGCACCGTGACATACAGCGCTGACAGCAGCTCCGTGACATACAGCGCTGACAGCAGCTCCGTGACATACAGCGCTGACAGCAGCTCCGTGACATACAGCACTGACAGCAGCTCCGTGACATACAGCGCTGACAGCAGCTCCGTGACATACAGCGCTGACAGCAGCACCGTGACATACAGCGCTGACAGCAGCTCCGTGACATACAGCGCTGACAGCAGCTCCGTGACATACAGCGCTGACAGCAGCACCGTAAGCAGCCCCAGGAGGAAGTCAGCACAGCACAGGGATGGTGTGATCCCCTCATAATAAGAACCCCCAGGAGGAAGTCAGCACAGCACAGGGATGGTGGGAGCCCCTCATAATAAGAACACCCAGGAGGAAGTCAGCACAGCACAGGGATGGTGGGAACCCCTCATAATAAGCAGCCCCAGTAGAAATATGACACCGCTCAACCTCTTCAAAGAGGAGGGTAGGGGCATATAGTACGGTGTGCTTTTTTGGGTCAGGGAAGTGAGCCAAATGAATTAAGAAGGTCTGTGTGCTTGATTCCAAAAATTGTTTATAGACATATACATGGTCTACTGATCACATGTGTTGAATTCCTCCGAGATCCATGCCTCATTCATTTTTAGAAATGTGAGGTAGTTAACACTGTCGTGAGCTAGGCGAGTACGCTTATCGGTCACAATCCCCCCTGCTGCGCTGAACGTCCTTTCGGACAGGACACTGGATGAGGGGCAAGCCAACAGTTCGATTGCAAATTGGGCAAGCTCTGGCCAGAGGTCAAGCCTGCCCACCCAGTAGTCTAGGGGTTCATCACTCCTCAGAGCGTCCACATCGGCCGTTAACCCAATGTAGTCGGACACCTGACGGTCTAGGCGTTCCCTGATGCTGGATCCGGATGACACCTGTCGATGGGTCGGCTGAAAGAATGACCTCATATCCGAAGTCACCAACACATCTTCAAACCGGCCTCTTCTTGCAGGCGCTGTTGGATTGGTACCCGCAAATCCTTCTCTGGGAGTGGGAATTGCTCCTCTGCCAGCGCACGCAAAAGCAGAATGCAGCATTTCTCGAAGCAAGGCCTGGAAGTGCTGCATTCTGACAGCCCTCTGCGACGGCGGTAACATTTCCGCCATTTTGTGTTTGTACCGGGGATCTAAGTACGTTGCCACCCAGTACTGGTCCTTGACCCTCATGCTTTTTATACGGGGGTCCCTATTAAAACACTGGAGCATGAAGGCCCCCATTTGCACTCAAGCGGAAGGTATGTGGTGGTGGTGGTGTTGTTGGTGGTAGTGTCTTTGGGGGTGCACATAGCAGAGAGTGAAGAAGAGGGTGCAGATCGAGAGGATGAGGAGGGTGCAGAAGAATAAGGCTGAGTGAGCCACTCAACCAAGTCTGGTGCGTCCTTTAAAGTAATTGAACGCACCTTCTGCAACTTCCCACTTTGGCTCAAGGCTGTTGCTCCTGCCCTACCCCTACCACCCCTGCGGAAGGGCCTGCCTCTTCCTCTGCCTGTCATTTTTTAAATCACCCTGTGACAAAACTCTTAGTCCCTATACCGCTGAAGGACTGCTGCAGTATAGGGCAGCGGTCAGCAGTAGTGCACGTCAACCCTATGTATTGTGGACCGATAGCGGTCCTTACAGAACAGCAGACTGTAACGCACTCAGGCCTATGTACCGTAGCACCCTATACCAAGTTACCAGTCCTTATAAAAACTTTTGTGGACCAAGCAGGTTGTGTGTTAGTGTTTAGCAGACTGTGCGTCAGTCCCTATACCGCTGAAGGACTGCTGCAGTATAGGGCAGCGGTCAGCAGTAGTGCACGGCAACCCTATGTATTGTGGACCGATAGCGGTCCTTACAGAACAGCAGACTGTAACGCACTCAGGCCTATGTACCGTAGCACCCTATACCAAGTTACCAGTCCTTATAAGAACTTTTGTGGACCAAGCAGGTTGTGTGTTAGTGATTAGCAGACTGTGCGTCAGTCCCTATACCAATGAAGGACTGCTGCAGTATAGGGCAGCGGTCAGCAGTAGTGCACGGCAACCCTATGTATTGTGGACCGATAGCGGTCCTTACAGAACAGCAGACTGTAACGCACTCAGGCCTATGTACCGTAGCACCCTATACCAAGTTACCAGTCCTTATAAAAACTTTTGTGGACCAAGCAGGTTGTGTGTTAGTGTTTAGCAGACTGTGCGTCAGTCCCTATACCGCTGAAGGACTGCTGCAGTATAGGGCAGCGGTCAGCAGTAGTGCACGTCAACCCTATGTATTGTGGACCGATAGCGGTCCTTACAGAACAGCAGACTGTAACGCACTCAGGCCTATGTACCGTAGCACCCTATACCAAGTTACCAGTCCTTATAAGAACTTTTGTGGACCAAGCAGGTTGTGTATTAGTGTTTAGCAGACTGTGCGTCAGTCCCTATACCGCTGAAGGACTGCTGCAGTATAGGGCAGCGGTCAGCAGTAGTGCATGGCAACCCTATGTATTGTGGACCGATAGCGGTCCTTACAGAACAGCAGACTGTAACGCACTCAGGCCTATGTACCGTAGCACCCTATACCAAGTTACCAGTCCTTATAAGAACTTTTGTGGACCAAGCAGGTTGTGTGTTAGTGATTAGCAGACTGTACGTCAGTCCCTATACCAATGAAGGACTGCTGCAGTATAGGGCAGCGGTCAGCAGTAGTGCACGGCAACCCTATGTATTGTGGACCGATAGCGGTCCTTACAGAACAGCAGACTGTACTGCACTCAGGCCTATGTACCGTAGCACCCTATACCAAGTTACCAGTCCTTATAAGAACTTTTGTGGACCAAGCAGGTTGTGTATTAGTGTTTAGCAGACTGTGCGTCAGTCCCTATACCGCTGAAGGACTGCTGCAGTATAGGGCAGCGGTCAGCAGTAGTGCACGGCAACCCTATGTATTGTGGACCGATAGCGGTCCTTACAGAACAGCAGACTGTACCGCACCCAAGCCTATGTACCGTAGCACCCTAGACAGACCAAGTTACCAGTCCTGATAAAGAGCTTTGTGGAACAAGTGAGTTGTGAATGATTAGCAGACTGCAGCAGAAGGGCAGCAGTCAAGTATAATATTCTTTCTATATTTGGAAGAAAGAATATTATACGTGTACAAGCCTATTACCGTACCACTGATACCAGTCCTGAAAAGAACCTTTGTGGAACTAATAGTAACAGCAAGTCTTTAAAATTATCCTCACTGCCTGACACACTGCTTCCTGCCTGTCCCTATACAAATTGGCAAAAAAGAGTAGGCTGGAACGATTAGCTGGAACAGCTCTTTTGTGGACCTGATAGTAACAGCTAATGATGATGATGATGATGATGATGAAGAAAGACTAATCTGGCTGAGCTGTCCCTAAAATAGCAGCATACAGCGCTCTGTCCCTTTATCTAAACTGACAAAAGAAACTCAGGCTGCTGACCTAACACCTATACCAGTCCTGAAAAGAACTTTTGTGTACCAAATAGCTAGCGTTTTCTCTGTCCCTACTCCACACAGGATCCTTTCCCTACAGTGACAGAAGAAAGAATGTAAAATGGCCACCGGATCGGGTGTATTTATAGGTTAGGGGGAATGTCCAAGTGTCCATGAGCTGTCATGTCTCAATTGGTTGTCCTGTAACACATGATAAACGTGTCACGAAAGGTTAAAGTTCTTGTATACATTAAACACGTAAGTCCGCCGGGGCGAACGACGGAAAAAGGCGTTCGAACCCGCGGACGGCGAAAGTCGGAAATTCGCCGCGAAACGACCGCCGGGCGAAACGTTCGTCCATCACTATTTAGCATGTCTACATCTGCACAGAGTGAGTGGGGACCAGGAATGCATATGTGTTGCACACCTTTTCATATTCTTTAGTGTCAGTAATTATAGATCATGGTTTTTACACTTCACTGCACTCCTGTAATCAGTGCAGAACACAAACTGCTAGAAGCATGCAGAGTTCAGAGTCTGCATTAAATTAGTTTCAGTTTAAAAAGGACATATCTCTAATAATAGTACTTAAAATAACAAAGACACCAACAAACACTTTAGATGTAAATTCTGCTTTCCACAGCCTAAAATTACATGGGATGGGGGGGGAGGGGGGGGGATTGAATAGACTTAGTTAAACTGCAAGGGCTGCCTGCTTCTGCAGTAATTACAGTGAGTGTAGTGTAGAATAGAATTAATAACGTATAGATCCTGGTGATAAAGGCAATTAGCTAAACAGGTAAGCAAAGGAAATGCCCTCTTTGTGGTTTGTTCTTGTTTGCAGTTATGGCTAAGATACCAACAAGCTGACAGTAAAAAATACAATGTATGCAGCAACCTGGACAGGGTTCAAAGCACAGGGAAAAAAGAGGCAGTTGTTTTTTGTTAAAATGTGCTTGGTATACCAAAATATATTAAAGGTACAGTTTCCCTTAAAGAAAAATGGAAATTAGAAAGCTGGGCTATACTATAGACAGGTGGACACTTTTTTTTTTTTTTGGTTCGTTGCAACACATTTGCCAATTTATTTTATAATAACAGAGGGATATTAGATAAAGTATATTAGCTTGTTGGGTGCATAGTTAGTAACTCTCTGAGCTGCTTTAGCTAAAAGGGCCAAACCACACAAAAATGACACTCTGGGTGGGTGGATATAGGTAGGTTTATTTTCCAAGGGTTTGTTTTTTTTACATCCAATAGTAAGGCCTAAATAGTGTACTTTTTGCTTCTTGCCAAGGTCATTACATGTCACATGTTCAGTAGTTTCACGTCTTCATTTATTTTACATTATAGAGTTTCCAGAATGGGGAATGTAACACCATTGTTTCGCATTGTAATTAGTTTATCAGATGGTCAAATCAGGGATTTTTGGTGCAGAAATATCACAAAAAAGTAATTTGCTATATTGTTCTGTCACTTTCAATTTATAGCAGTAACAAGTTGCACGGTCTGCATTTTCCCAAGACTACCTAGAGCAGCAATATTGTGAGGGCCACTTTGCTTGTGTTTGTAAACTTCAATGGCCAATATGTCCTCACTAGCTAATATAAGAAATCTTCTGAGATGGTCCCTGTATTGATCAGCTGACAGCAAACCCCTGAAGCACAAATTTGACCTTATAATTAAAGTTCTGTAGAGTGCAGGTGTAGCACATCCAATTAACTTTGTGTTCTTTCATTTAGTATTCTATGATCATCTAGAGCCAATCACTTTAGATGTTAAGTCGTATTCCGTTAACAGCGGTAACAATTTCTCAGATTTTTTTTGATGGAAGAGGCAATTGGACACTGCAATTTGGGCACACAAGACAAGAGATCATCAGTTGAAAGTTGCCCGATAGGATCTGGGGATAACATATTATAATGACCTAGAAGTGTTTGGCAATTAAATTAGCAACAGAGATACAGTATACAAAGTGCTTGTGGTGATCCCGTTCTGCCTAATGAATACCATGTTTTGGTGTTGTTGAAGATCTACTTACAGCACAGAATACATTGAAAATTACCTTCAATGCTTTTGGGCCTGTAGGATAAAATAAAACAGTTAAAAAGAAACTACAATACATTGGAAGTCTTCAGCAACCCTTACAGTGAAGGTATGGCTACTGAAAGTGCACGATATAATGGAGGCTGAGGAGTGGAGATACCAATGTACTGGCAACTATACCAAATTCTATGCTAATTGTTCTTTATGGATAGATTTCATGTCCCTGACTTGTACAAACAACTGATACTATGATTTTGTGCAACCATTTTTTGGAGTGTTTACTCTGCCTCTGTGCAGAAATGGTTGACCAGGGAATTGCTATGATACTCATTTGTTAATGTTCCCATCGCTGGTTTTTCTAGCGATAGGGGTTGGCTCTTATGCTTTCCTTATTCCTTTTGTTGTTGTATTTCACTTCCCTCTCTCTCCCCTTTCTTCGGGTTTCTCACACCTTCTACCCTTCTTTTTTGGTTCTCTACATTTATTCCCTGCTGAAGGGCTTTTATTTTCAAGTGTGCCTCTTACAATGTCCTATGCTTGTGCTAACAAAGCTATTTTATGATGCTATTTCAGTTTGTCGGATTGCATACCTTCTGTAGGTTTTCTACCATGGATGGGTTTACAACCTTATGTTGGAAATGTCTATGCTGTCTTATTTTTCATCAAAAAATAAAAATAATGATTTTACAAAAAAAGAAAACAGAAACTACAGTGGTTTGGGGTAATATTTTGTATTTTTTTCTTGAATTTGTGATGATACATCAGGGTTGATTTACTAAAACTAGAGCGTGCAAAATTTGGTGCAGCTGTGCATTTTAGCCAATCAGCTTCTAACTTCAGCTTTTTCAGTTAAGTTTTTTAACAAAAAAAATAACCTGGAAGCTGATTGGTTTCTATGCAGAATTTCCCCAGATTTTGCACTCTCCAGTTTTAATAAATTAATCCCATCATGACACATGAGTTATAAAGTATTATGTTTTCTCAATATAATGCAGCAGAAACAGTTTTCCTTTAATCTCTCTCTTTGATTAAAGTTGGTAGTGGAAGGTGAGAAAGTGAGTCACACCTCTGACTCCTGTTGTGTGAATAAGTGTAAGCATAAAGCTGAACTCCAGGCAACAAAGAGGTACTCACTTTTGTTGCCATCGGTTTAGACATTAATGGCTGTGCATTTCGTTATTTTGAGGGGACAGCAAATTTAAACCGTTATACAAGCTGTACACTCGCTACTTTACATTGTAGCAAAGTGTAATTTCTTCCGTGTTGTCACAGGAAAACATATATTAAAATTATTTTAAAAATGTGAGGGGTGTACTCACTTTTGTGAGATACCATATAACAGTATAAGAAGGAAACAAGCCATGCTTTCAGACAGCAAGCAAGAAACCCACTGCCACTTAAGGCTTGGGGTCTATTTATAAAAAAAATATGCTCCGCCAATGTGTCAAGCATTCGCACAGCTGTCACTAATAGTCCCCGTATTTTGACTAATATGTTTATTTCCTAAGATCATCAGCTCCGTTCAATGGCCATAATGCTGTATTTTACTCATTGAAGTATTTCAGTAAATGGCCACTGTCATTATGGCCACTAGATGGAGCATACGTTCATAGGAAATAAACATATTAGCCAAAATATGGGGATTATCCGTGATGGCTGTGTGAGTGTTTGACACATTTGCACAGTGATTTTTTTGTTACATAAACCCCATGGTGTATGAAATTCTGATAGAGCATAAATGTTTATTCTGGGTGAAATATTAACCACTTAACGACCGCCGCATGCCATTGTACGTCATCACAATGGCATGTACAGGCACAAGCACGTACATGTACGTGCTTGCCTTCCAGTGGGTGGGGGGTCCGATCGAACCCCCTCCCGCTGGATGCGGCGGTCCGTTTTGCTTCAGGAGCGATCTGGGATGAGGGGATGGTCATTGGTTTCTGGCCATCCCCTCTCGATCGCTCCTGGCGAATGAGAAGCTTCCTCCCACTGTGTATTGTATACACAGGCAGGGAGGAAGTGATGTCATTCTCCTCGGGGCGGTCTTTTTGACCGGACTACGAGGAGAAGACTAAAAGTAAGTGTGCACCAACACTACACTGACATGTAGGCACACATAGGCACACAAACCCCCCCCCCCCGATCACCCCCCCGATCCCCCCTCCCCCTCCCAGTCAGTGTCACTGATTGCAGTGATCATTTATTTACTGATCACTGCATTCAGTGTCAGTTGTAAAAGTAAAAAGTGTCAGGGCAGTTAGTGTTAGGTCCAGGGTAGCCCCCTACCACCCCCCAATAAAGGTTTAACCCCCTGATTGCCCTTAGAGTTAACCCTTTCACCCCCTTTTGCCAGTGTCACTAAGCAATCGTTTTTCTGATCGCTGCATTAGTGTCACTAGTGTCGCTAGGTAGCTAGTTATTTTTTTAGGTTCACCGCCAGGTTTCTATAGTGCTAGGTACCCCGATATACTACCCAATAATGGTTTTAACCCCCTGATTGCCCCTAGTTAACCCTTTCACCCCCTTTTGCCAGTGTCACTAAGCGATAATTTTTCTGATCGCTGCATTAGTGTCAATAGTGTCGCTAGGTAGCTAGTTATTTTTTTAGGTTCACTGCCAGGTTTTTATAGCGCTAGGTACCCCCATATACTACCCAATAATGGTTTTACTCTAAGTGTATAAAATGGTGTTGCGCTCCTAAATATAATAAACCTAACTAAATAAATAAAGGTGTCAATACACAATGTGTAAATAATTATAAGTGAATATTTCTACAAAAGAAATAAAAAAAAAAAAAAAAAAATACCTAGCCAGTAATCCGTTTAAAAAACAGTTATCAGTAGAAGATGGAGGTATTGTACATAGTGAGTTGAGGAACAAATCGGTCTTTAACCCTCCGGTTTCTAATAACAAGCATATTGAGGTGTTTAAAAAAGCAGTTATAGAAGATTTGAAAGATTTGAAAATTAAGAAAAAAGATGAACCGAAGTATATAAAGAATGGCATTATGAAGCTGACGAAGAGGAAAGATATCGTAATTCGCCCGGCAGATAAGGGAGGGGGCATTGTAATTCTTTCGAAAACCCAATATAAGGAGAGTATGAAGAATCTATTGGGAGACAGTACCACATATATAAAGCTACCAAGGAATCCAGTCTTTAAATGCAGAAAGGAATTGGAGCAGGTGGTACATTTGGGGTTGAAGAGAAATATCCTGAATAAGAAGGAGGCAAAGTATTTAATCCCGGAGGCATTCAGGACCCCGATTATCTACTCATTACCTAAGATACATAAAGACAAAACAAACCCACCCCCCAGACCCATAGTTAATGGGATTGATTCCCTAATCTCAAGAATGGGCGAATATATAGACAGGTATCTACAACCTGTGGTCAAACAAACAAGAGCTTATCTGAGGGATACCAAACAAATACTACAAAATATAGAAGATCTCTCAGGAAAAGAAGGACCATGGAGTATGGCATCAGCTGATGTCTCTTCTTTATATACAATAATAAAGCACCATCAAGCAGTTGAAGCTGTAAAATGGGGTTTAAGAAAGTACAGCACCTTACCATGTTCCCAATGGAAATATATTGTCAAGTGTCTAGATTTTTGCCTGAAAAATAGCTATTTCTGGTACGATAGAGAGTATTATCATCAAATTACTGGAGTAGCGATGGGCGCTAAGTTTGCGCCAAGTGTGGCATGTTTGTTTATGGCCCAATGGGAAGAGGAAGCTATATACCATGATGGACCTGAAGAATTGATATTATTTAAGAGGTATATTGATGATATTATCATATTCTGGAAGGGAGATACCAATAGTCTAGTTATGTTTCTGGAAAATTTGAATTTAAACAATAGGAATATTAGCCTATCATGGGAAGTCAGTAGTAAGTCTATATCTTTTCTGTATTTAGAGATTGCACAAGAGAATGACAGACTATGTACGAAGACGCATTTTAAAAATGTGGATAAGAATAGTTATTTACCAGTAGAAAGTTGTCATCATCGCAATTGGCTATGTAACATACCCAAAGGACAATTTATGCGATTGAGAAGAAACTGTACAGATACTGAAGACTATTTGACACAAGCTGGAAGGTTGGGAGAGAGGTTTATGAATAAAGGCTATAAGAAGGAAGAGATCGAAACAAAGATTACGGAAGTTGAAAGATTGAATAGGATAGACCTCATTAGAGATAAACAAATTTTGAAGACAGAAGATAAAAAGGTGCCCCTGGTTTTGAATTATAATGCACAACATAGGAAGTTTGAAAAGATCGTTAGGAAACATTGGCACATCTTATGTTTAGATGTGCATTTAAAGAATTTGCTACCACGATGCCCTAAATTTGTGTATAAGAGGGCACCAACCTTAAGAGATAAGGTAGTCAAAAACGTCCCTGATCCACCATTCAATGGGCTGACCTTCTTTACGGGAAAAGGTTTTTTTCCCTGTAAACGCTGTTATGCATGTAGGAAAACGAAATGTCCACCTGAAAAGAAATTCAGTTTCCAGTCTACAAGCACTGGGAATTCTTATAAGATGAAAGATTTTATATGCTGTAATACAGAAGGAGCTGTGTATGCTTTACAATGCAGTTGTGGCCTACAGTACATAGGCCGCACTAAGAGACCCTTAAGAGTGCGTATAAAAGAACATGTTAAAAATATTATTAATGGGTTCGACAAACACAGTGTATCAAGACACTTCTGTACACATCACAATAAAGACCCCACCCACCTCACCTTCTGGGGAATTGAGCCCTACAAGAAGCACTGGCGGGGAGGTCATAAGGTTAGAACACTCAGCCAATTAGAATCCAAGTGGATATTTACGCTAGATACTTTTGTACCTCAGGGCTTGAATGTGGACTTCGATCTTAATTGTTTTATTAGTGATTTTTAGAATTTTAATAACCCTTAGTGGTCCTTTTAGATGCTTTTTAATATATGTATTATTAGTGGTCCTTTTAGATGCTTTTTAATATATGTATTATTATTATTAATTTTCTAGCTGTGTATATTAATGAAAGTCATAGTGGGTACTGCGGACTTCCTTTCCGGTATCTGCCACGAAATTATCGCATCATTAATTTATCTCCTCATTTCTCAAACCCCTCCCCCCCTTCTTTTGAGTTAGAACATCTTATTATTCCCGTTTTTTGGACTACCTCCCCTTTTTGTAATTACCTATGTATTCTATCTAAATTTTTTTGGATATTGAGAGCATTGATATTATCATCTGGAATTAGAGTTTAATAATTTAATCGACTGTAGGCCTGGTAATCCTCGATTACTGATGGGTGATACATTTTTTAGATATGGTCTTTTTTGGGTTATTGTAAAATCTCTGGTAGGTCTTATGACTAAATGAATGGTTTTAAAATTTTTAGTATATTTTTTTAATGCCATTATGTTTCCCCTTTAATAAGGGTGATCTCAATGGCTCTATATGTCTGGATGAGCCTTTTTATGTAAAATCCGCCGCCATTGTAATCTGATAAATATTAATAATTTAAGTCCAACATAATACCACTATTTCTGGCAGGATGTTCGTTCAATTTATTATGTTCCTTCTTGTCTATAGTGTATGTTAGATATAAGTGTTGGGGAAAATGTTTTTTCCCTCTGTTTGCTTTTAGGCATAAGTTTTGGGAAATAGCCACAGGTGATCAATGACCATCAATTGATTTGTATGGTCGGGCTATATTATTGATGTGTTCGTAGCTACTTAATTGATTTATTTAGGCTATTTAAACGTTAGTAGGTGAGGCTCACGACCGATAACATGATAATGAATAGGTTTTTCGTAAGCGTGACCGCTGTTTACGAACATAAGTAATGAATGTAGCTGCTGTCCTTTGAGCCATAAGAAGATGGCTGCCGCTACTCATAGCGAGATGTAGCGGGCTTCGGAAAAATGGCCACTAAAACGCTCGTGTCTTCCGCAATATGCGGACTACATAGAGTGTTAAGCCATACGAAGATGTCTGCGACTTTGTATAGTAAGAGGTACTGGGTCTCGGGAAAATGGCCACTAAAATGTTCGCACCTTCCCCAATATATTGAGACCACAACAAGATGTCCGAAGGTGTTTTATCATCTATAGTAGTTAGCGGGCTGCAAGAAAATGGCCGTGATTGGGACCCGGTATTTAAGGGTCAGTCTCCTCCTATAGTTTATTCCCTGATGAAGTCACATGTCCAAGTGACGATACGCGTAGGATTGGACTAGGAGGATACCGGAAGTGACGCCCGTAGTACGAACATCCTGTTCGTTCGTTTGATGCTGTTGCCTCGTGTATAGTTTTTTTCTGCGTTCATGTCTTATGCTTAAATGTGAGTACCCAGGACTTAGTCCTTTTTTAAAAATAAAGTTTGAATTACATTACATACTTCACTATTGGAGTTTTCTCTTTCCTATGGATGTATATATTGTCTGGGATTGAGGACCTAGAGGGGGCCACCCATTGCTGTTTACATCAACTACCTGCTTAAAGGGATACGTGCTGTTTACCTTACAGCAGTAAGGTAAGGTAGCCATTGCACCCAGTGTGTGGACACCTTGCACGCTATCACCAGTGGAATGACCATTCACTCATGGGACTATCAGATACTCACAACACAGAGTGGATATTATCAGTGCATGTTCTGATACGGACTGCTGAATTTTTTCTTTCTTTTTATATATTTTTTTTTTCAACGTATATAGTGTTTTTGTTTTCCTTTATTTATCAAATTAGACATTTGTTGTCACCTACATTTTTTCTGTTGCACTTTTGGACATTGAAGCATGTAGTGTTTTCGGTCACGCTCCAGATCTTGGTATCACTGAAATCTGTGCACTATGGATTGATACATACTGTATATATCATCTGCAATATTTATTTTGCACTTAAATGCACTTTAGTATTTCTTCATTTTAATGCACTCTTATGCTAGATGGATGTTATTATACGTGTGAGGCCGCGTACACACGCGGGGACTGTTCGCCCAACTTTGTCCGCTGAACAGTGTTTCGGCGGACAGTCCGCTCGTGTGTGGGCTTTCAGCGGACAGTTTCAGCGAACAGTCCGCTGAACAAGGTTTTTCGGAAATTCCGAAAAACTGTCCGCTGAAACTTTGTTTCAGCGAACAGTCCCCTCGTGTATAGGCTTGTTCGTCAAACTAAGTTCCGCGCATGCTCAGAAAGGATTTACACGCCGAGGTTTGCATTGCAGTGTATAGGACGTCGTTTTCTAGTCCCGTCGTACGTGCCGTTCACGTCATCGCGCACGGTTTCAGCAAACTGTTCGTACGTCGTGTGTGGCCATGTCCGTCCATGCTAATTTTGAGCGGACTGTTTGCCGAAACTGTTTGACGGACAAAGTTGGGCGAACAGTCCGCGCGTGTGTACGCGGCCTAAGTTTAAGTCTTTTGTAGAAATATTCACTTATAATTATTTACACATTGTGTATTGACACCTTTATTTATTTAGTTAGGTTTATTATATTTAGGAGCGCAACACCATTTTATACACTTAGAGTTCACATATTCTGGGGAGGGTTTGAACCCCTGTCGGTGTTTTGCTGCAGCCGCAATTTTCTTTTTTTTATTTGTTTGATATTAATTGTTTCACTTATTATAAATTGCTGTACTTTCCTTTGGTTTATAAATATTGTAGCGCGAGGATAATCTATTCACATCAATAATGGTTTTAACCCCCTGATTGCCCCTAGTTAACCCTTTCACCAGCGATCACCGTATAAGTGTCACTGGTGACGCTGGTTAGCCAGTTAGTTATTTAGGTTCCCCGTCAGGTTTTTATATAGCGCCAGGGACCCCCATATACTACCTAATAAAAATTTGAACCCCCTGATTGCCCCTAGTTAACCCTTTCACCAGTGATCACCGTATAAGTGTTACGGGTGACTCTGGTTAGTTAGTTTGCTTTTTATAGCATCAGGGCACCCGCCATTTATTACCCAATAAAGGTTTAACCCCCTGATCACCCGGCGGGTGATATCAATTAGGTTTTAGGGTCAGGGTCTGCGTCGCCCCAGGCAGCGCTAGGTTAGTGCCAGTACCGCTAACACCCACGCGCAAAGCATACACCTCCCGTAGTGGTATAGAATCTGAACAGATCAATATCTGATCTGATCAGATCTATACTAGCGTCCCCAGCAGTTTAGGGTTCCAAAAAACGCATTGTTAGCGGGATCAGCCCAGATACCTGCTAGCACCTGCGTTTTGCCCCTCCGCCCAGCCCACCCAAGTGCAGTATCAATCGATCACTGTCACTTACAAAACACTAAACACATAACTACAGCGATCGCAGAGTCAGGCCTGATCCCTGCGATCGCTAACAGTTTTTTTGGTAGCGTTTTATATTTAAATCCGGAAGGCAGTGCTTGGTTTTCGGGGTCCCGTACGTGGCTAAGCTCCCAAAAAGTCCCCCCACATGTGGTATCCCCATACTCGGGAGAAGCAGCAGAATTTATTTTGGGGTGTAATTTGACTTATGCCCATAGCATGTGTGAGCAATATATCATTTAGTGACAACTTTGTGCAAAAAAAAAATTTTTTTTATATTCCTGCAACTTGTGGCAAAATATAAAATATTTCATGGACTCAACATGCCTCTCAGTAAATAGCTTGGGGTATCTACTTTCCAAAATTGGGTCATTTGGGGGGGTTTTGTGCTATTTTGGCATTTTATGGCCTTCGAAACTGTGATAGGTAGTGAGAAGTGAAATCAAAAATTTGCACCCTTAGAAACCCTGAAGGCAGTGATTGGTTTTCGGGGTGCCGTACGCAGCTAGACTCCCAAAAAGTCCCACATATGTGGTATCCCCGTACTCAGGAGAAGCAGCAGAATATATTTTGGGGTGCAATTCCACATATAACTATGGCATGTGTGAGCAATATATCATTTAGTGACAACTTTTTGTAAACTTTTTTTTTTTTTTTTTTGTGTCATTATTCAATCACTTGGGACAAAAAAAAAATATTCAATGGGCTCAACATGCCCCTCAGCAATTTTCTTGGGGTGTCTACTTTCCAAAATGGGGTCATTTGGAGGGGGTTTGTACTGCCCTGCCATTTTAGCACCTCAAGAAATGAGATAGGCAGTCATAAATTAAAAGCTGTGTAAATTCCAGAAAATGTACTCTAGTTTGTAGACGCTATAACTTTTGCGCAAACCAATAAATATGCGCTTATTTACATTTTTTTTACTAAAGACATGTGGCTGAATAAATTTTGCCCTAAATGTATGACTAAAATTGAGTTTATTCGATTTTTCTTACAACAAAAAGTAGAATCTTTTTTTCTCAAAATTTTCGGTCTTTTTCCATTTATATCGCAAAAAATAAAAATCGCAGAAGCAATCAAATACCATCAAAAGAAAGCTCTATTTGTGGGAAGAAAAGAACGCAAATTTCGTTTGGGTACAACATTGCATGACCGCACAATTACCAGTTAAAGCAGTGCAGTGCGAAATTGTAAAAAGACCTCCGGTCCTTAGGCTGAAAATTGGTCTGGGGCTAAAGTGGTTAATAAGCTGTTTTGTGGTCCCCTGTCACTAATTTTTAAGAGCTAATAAATAATTCCTGCAATCATATCATCATTTTACTCTGCCACTAAAAACTAGTTTGTCTTTTAAAGATGTATAAGTAAACACAACACATCTGAGACAATTGGGTTGATTTACTAAAAGAGAAGAGGCTACTCTCCATGCAAAGTAAATGTTCACTTTTCTAAGTGAATGCTCCTTTGCAAAGTGAATATTGGTAGATGAGATGAACCTTTGTTCACTTTCAATATCCAATCATGTGCAAGATAAATGAAAAACAAAGGATTTTGCTTGCACATGATTGGGTATTCACAACGTCACTTAATAACGTTCACTTATCAGAGTGAAAATACACTTTGCAAAGTGCCATTTGCATTATGTAAACAGCCTATACTCCTTTAGTAATTCAACCTCACGTTTTCCATTTTCAGCTTCTAAAAAGAGTTGATCGCCTGGCTGCCATGTTGATTGTATGATTTCAGTACTTCATCATTTACTAATGTGGAATAAATATACAGACCATATAGTCTTACTTAGTCATGTCATAATAGCAGCCTTTGTACTATTTCAAGTTTTCTTAAAGCTCTTGACTACATGTGCCCTCTTGGTAAAAAACAGTGTTTTATTTCTTTAAGATAACTGTAAAAGCTATGACAATTTATGAAGCGCACTATATCCATATCTGTTGTCCATAAGATAAAGCAAAATAAAGTCAGTAATATTTGCCTATGGCAATGCAGAGTCAATTACGACAAAACATGATTAATTAGAAAAGTTAAGGATTCAGAATGTAATCATTTTCTTTCTAAGCAATATCCTCTACACACTTAATTCTAAGTTTCCCTTCAAACGATTAATTACTATTCACCAATTTATTCAGGGAAGATGGCTTACATTGCAATTTGTTCCTCTCTGTACAAGAGCTGCACATACAGAATAAGATATTGTTGTGGTAGGTTATATCATTTTCATGATATATAGTATGAACCAGAAACACCTTCTTGCCACAGAAACTTTTGAGCCACTACCCTCAAAATAAAAATTTAATTTCATACCAATTTTACTACTTCTACTAAATTATGGAATTAGTAAGAATAATTCTCTATATTAAGTTTGAAAAGTAGTGCCTTTGGAACAAAGGCTACAAAGATTTTAACACTATCTAAAAAGTGTAAAAAATTTGGTTAAAACTATTAATTTTAACCATTGAAGTTAATACTCTCACTTTGAGCTGCTTACACAAATCTTTCTTGAAACAATTAATTGCCCCTTTCCACCATTGCGTTGAGTCAGGGGCAGATCCAGAGTCTAATCTCGGGAGGGGCACTGCTATAAAATATGTTTTTTTGGGGGCAATTTATATGGGAAATGGCTGGTATTTGTGCTTCAATCATTACGGCACCATGGTTGTTATGGTGTCAGGATGATTGAAGCGCATTATTTCTATTAATACATTGTAATATAAAATTAAATGGTTCAACTCACCATAATGCAGAATCAGTGGGAGCCCTGAGGATGTCACTTGCCATGTCGCCTGCCACCAAATGTGGATTGTCACTTGCCACGTCACTTGTCACCAAATGCGGATTGTTACTTGCCACGTCACCTGCCACACATTGCGGATTGTCACTTGCCACGTTGCCTGCCACACATTGCGGATTGTCACTTGCCACCTCGCCTGCCACCAGATGCGGATTGCCACGTAGCCTGCCACACATTGCGGATTGCCACTTGCCACGTCACCTGCCACACATTGCGGATTGTCACTTGCCACGTTGCCTGCCACACATTGCGGATTGCCACTTGCCACGTCACCTGCCACACATTGCGGATTGTCACTTGCCACGTTGCCTGCCACACATTGCGGATTGCCACTTGCCACGTAGCCTGCCACACATTGCGGATTGCCACTTGCCACGTCACCTGCCACACATTGCGGATTGTCACTTGCCACGTTGCCTGCCACACATTGCGGATTGCCACTTGCCACGTCACCTGCCACACATTGCGGATTGTCACTTGCCACGTTGCCTGCCACACATTGCGGATTGCCACTTGCCACGTTGCCTGCAACACATTGCGGATTGTCACTTGCCACGTTGCCTGCCACACATTGCGGATTGCCACTTGCCACGTCACCTGCCACACATTGCAGATTGTCACTTGCCACGTTGCCTGCCACACATTGTGGATTGCCACGTCGCCTGCCACACATTGCGGATTGCCACTTGCCACGTAGCCTGCCACACATTGCGGATTGCCACTTGCCACGTCACCTGCCACACATTGCGGATTGTCACTTGCCACATTGCCTGCCACACATTGCGGATTGTCACTTGCCACGTCACCTGCCACAGATTGCGGATTGCCACGTAGTCTGCCACACATTGCGGATTGCCACGTAGCCTGCCACACATTGCGGATTGTCACCTACTGTGTCACTTTTCTGCAATCTCTCTGCTGCACACAGCTTCCTACACAGTGAGGGCGGAACTGGAGGGATGCAGGGCAGTGAGATGATGTCATCTCCCTGCTCCCCTGCCTGCTGGCTTCCTGATTGGCCAGCAGCCCTCCTAAGCCGCCCAGCTGCCCCCCCCTCACCGTCCACTCAGCGCGGGTACCCGCAGAACCGGCCGCGATTGGACCTGCGGAACCCGCCGCGATTGGACCCGCGGAACCGGCCGCGATTGGACCCGCGGAACTGGCCCGCTGGTACCCGCGGAACCGGGCCGCGGGTACCCGCGGAACCGGCCGCGATTGGACCCGCGGAAACCAGCCTGCCGGTATTCTCGGGGGGGGCAATTGACCCGTTGCCCCCCCCTGGATCCGCCCCTGCGTTGAGTTAACACACATTATGCCCTTTCTTAATGTGCATTGCCTTTAGGCAGCCCATTCCTTATAGCATATTTATAGCAGACTTAAAGTGATTATTTTTTTATATAAAAATAACAAACATGTTATACTTACCTGCTCTGTGCAGTGGTTTTGCACAGGGCAGCCCAGATCCTCCTTTTCTTGGGTCCTTCATCGGCGTTCCTCCCTTCTGCCAAATTCCCCCACAGCAAGCAGTTTTCTATGGGAGGACTCGAGCCAAGCTGCAACTTAGTGTGTCCATGCAGAAACGGAGCCACAGTTCAGCCCCACCCCCTCTATCTCCTCATTGAAGATGGACTCAGGTAAGTATTATGGGGGCTGAGGGGGGCTGCTGCACACAGAAGGCTTTTAATCTTAATGCATAAAAGTCATTAAGATAAAAAACCTTCTGTCTTTACAGCCATTTTAAGCTTTGCAAGGGAACACTTAATGAAATTCAGTGGGTATCAAGGTGGTAGTTATGGTACTCTCCTATGACAGTGCAAAAATCGCATACTAAAATATTCAAACTATCTCAAGGTGCTAATATTGCATATGTTCAATGTGTTGAATCACAATTCAAATTACTAGAAAACTAAAAAAAAATTATATATAAAGAAAACATTTAAAAATTAATAAAATTTATAATTGTGCAAAAAAAGTGCAAAAAAGTACTGCTATAGTGCAAATTACGTGCATCTAGAGCCTATACAGCTTATATCATCTTCCTGCCAACAACCATTAAAAAAAAACCAAAATATATTAAGAAAATATCTTGGAAAAATCAAAATACAAAAAACACAAAAACAAAAACAAGACAGGAAATTTCATGCAAAGAGAATTTTTTCTAAAGGATTTTGTAAAAGTTCAATAAAAGTTCAATAAAGGTTGTCTTGTGCCCAGTGCCTGATGTATGCTGAATCTCAACCGGTGCGTTTTCCGTGCGTAAGAGCAAATGACCGCACTCACCAGCTCCCCTGCCCCTGCAGGGATTAAATCGCATCCACAGTGTAAGCCCCTGTGCCGCTGTATAAAGCTGGTCCGGTTATTATTCAGTTCCTCGTTTCCTCGTGTTTATAGAAAAGATATAGAACATCCATAGTACAGTACTGTTTTTTAAAATTAGCGCCTTTATTGTATGCAAAAAATGGCTACTCACATAAACACAGATTAACCTCCCTGGCGGTATGATTCAGTCCGGTTTTAGGTGCTGAAAGCGGTACAATTATTTTGCAGGGAAATCTGGCTTTTATTTTGTAGTCCTGTAATTCTTAGGAATAACGCTCTTAAATCTGTTCAAACCAGAGTCTAGCAGACATCCCGGGTATGATAACATTTATAATATAATAAATAATAATAAAAATTATTCAATAATGTAATCAAATCCTAAAACACTGAAAAATTGACACTTTTTGGTTGCTATGGACAATCTTCAAATTCCAGGCTGTAAAAAGCAGTATTTATAATATAAAAGTGCATGCAGGGCATTGCACAGACCACTAGGGACAAAGGGGGTGTGTATTTTTTAATACAGCACTGTAATCTGTAAGATTACAGTGCTGTGTGTGTTTTGTGTGTTTTTACTTTTTTGAATTTGCCGCCGTTCTCCGCTCCCGTGCGCCGTAACGTCGCAGAGAACGGAGCTCGGCGGCATTCGGCACTGTGAATCGAGCGGAGGACAGCTCGATCGCACAGCGCGGAGGACATCGCTGGATCCAGGGGACAAGGTGAGTAACTCTCCCTGTGTCCTCCCCTGCATCGACCGAAGCCATCCCGAGTCTGGCTCGGGGTTACCGCTCCTATCAGTATATTCCTACCCCGAGCCAGACTCGGGATTACCGCTAGGGGGGTTAAAAACGTTAAAAAAAAGATTAAAAAAAAGAAAAAAAAATCCCAGTTCATATCCTCTACTAACGGAAAAGAATTTAAGATCAATGAACTTATCACGTGTAACAGTACTTTCGTTACCTATGTAATTGAATGCCCCTGCCGGAAACAATATGTGGGGAGGACCACACGGCAGCTGCATATAAGGATTAGGGAACATATAAAAAATATCAAAAAAGGATACAACAACCATAGTGTCTCCAGGCACTTTAGGGATTACCAGGGACGAGACCCTAGACACATGACCTTTTACGGAATCGATAAAATAAAGGGACATTGGAGAGGAGAGGATAGAAGAGTGAAAGTATCACAAAACGAAACTAAGTGGATTTTTTGTCTAGACACACTCCAACCGGCAGGCTTAAATATAGATCTAGACTTAAATTGTTTCCTAACCAACTATTAAGTATAACACCTCCTCTCTCTCCTCCGTTTCCATTTACAATCGAGCAATGTCCCTAGGAAGTATTTGTGGGATTACCATCCTATTATAGCCCAAACATCTAAATTTTACCTTAATTTCCTTAATTGGATGTCCATATCCAAAATACCATACAAAGATGGGGTGGATCGAATGTAGTGCATCCGATTAAATAGAATGTAATGCATTCGTATCCACATTGTTTATTACAACGGAACAGTAGTATCTATATGAAATAGGAGGCCTACTAACCAGTCAAGGAAATATCAGTGATACACATATACCCTCTCCAGTATTCTAGAGAATCACAGTAGGGACAGGTCCAATTCAGTCCAATTTTTCAATCCTTTTCTATATCCCCCCAACCTCAATGCCCATATTCAAAACCCTGTCCATGTACGATCGAATGTATTGCATTGGGTCGAATGTAATGCATTTGTATCTGCATTGCCTATCACATCAAAGGGGTATGATTCATATTTTCTGAACAATTAAAGTACTAATAGTGATTGTTAAAACATTCCCTCCAAAGTGTAGGAAACATTTAACACATGTAATTTTTACATTTTTTATATATTTTTTGTATATCTTTTACATATTTTTTATATAGACTATTTTTATTATTTTTTCATTTTTTAGATAATTTAATTCTCCCATTCTATTGTTTGATTCGTTTTTTTCCCCTCTGGACTTTATATCCACTTATTTCCTTACCTTATACCTAATAGTGTTGAAACAATTCACAGTCACGTTTTGGTAGGGTAATTAATATGTAGAATTCCAAAGGTGAATAATATACAAATGATGTAATATAATATGTACAACACTATGTACTGCTTTATTCACCGCTGCGCGCGCACATATGTGTGAAATAAGCCGCTGTGTAAACTGTTTTAGAATAGACCTAGAGGGCGGATGTAATACGGTACGTGCTGGCATGCTGTAATACAAAGGACTACGTTGTTAGGTCCCATTCCAGATACCAATATGGCGCTTTTGTGCTCGTGCATGCGCAGTACAGGCATTACACCCTATATTAAGAGAGAGGTGCACCAAGATGGCCGCTCCAGACGACGTCCAATGACGAAACGCGTAGGGTGTGGCCTAACATATACACTCTCTCCCACAAGGCGGCGGCGGTGTTTTGTGATGCTTTACGAACGTTTTTAATCTGTGTTTATGTGAGTAGCCATTTTTTGCATACAATAAAGGCGCTAATTTTAAAAAACAGTACTGTACTATGGATGTTCTATATCTTTTCTATAAACACGAGGAAAAGAGGAACTGAATAATAACCGGACCAGCTTTATACAGCGGCACAGGGGCTTACACTGTGGATGCGAGTTAACCCCTGCAGGGGCAGGGGAGCTGGTGAGTGCGGTCATTTGCTCTTACGCACGGAAAACGTACCGGTTGAGATTCAGCATACATCAGGCACTGGGCACAAGTCACCTTTATTAAACTTTTATTGAACTTTTGCAAAATCCTTTAGAAAAAAACTCTTTGCATGAAATTTCCCCTGAGGATTTCTGTCTTGTTTTTGTTTTTGTGTTTTTTGTATTTTGATTTTTTAAAGAGATTTTCTTAATGTATTTTTTTTTTTTAAATGGTTGTTGGCAGGAAGATGATATAAGCTGTATAGGCTCTAGATGCACGTAATTTGCACTATAGCAAGGAAGTACTTTTTTGCACTTTTTTTGCACAATTATAAATTTTATTAATTTTTTTTTTCTCAATCAAAGGTTTTTATTGAATAAAAATGCAATAAACAATGAAAACACAAGATAAACCAGTGGTATGCATACACATGGCATAGAACGTGGCATGTAAATTAAATTATTACAGCAAGTACAGTGGAAGGTTGTAATACAATCCTTAAGGTATAGGAGTCAGGAGAGGGTGGTGGTAGATGGGGGGTAGGGGGGTAGTGGGTAAAAAAAAAAAAGGGGGGGGATGGAAGGGGATATAAGAAGGGGTAATATGATAGAAATAAGTGATAGTATTCGCATCAACAATGATATACCAAGCGTCGGGGTAGAGAGCTGAGTTGGACTCGAAGGAGTCCGTGTTCATGTTGTTTACCTCATATCTAAACTAGATCTATACAGGACAGAGAATCTCAGAAGATGGTTACATAATGCAATACTTCATTTTTTATAACTAAAAAGACAGATATTCCCTCGAGAGCGTGAATAGCAGCCAGGGTTGCCAAGTTTCATGAAAATAGTTACAGTTTTCCTTTTTCATGGCCACCACTTCTTCCATTTTATACATATAGTGGACCCTGTCCAGCCAATCCCTGACCCCTGGAACATGCTTGGATTTCCAATAAAGTGGAATTAGACTCTTAGCTGCTGTCAGTAAATGCCTTGATAATGACTTCTTATATTTGCCTATAGAAAGTGAGTTCATGTGTAGCAAACAAGCAGCAGCGTCAAATTTGATCTTGGAATTCGTGATATGTTTAATCCAGTAAATAATTTTGTTCCAGTAGTCTTGGATCAGGGGACATCCCCACCACACGTGCACAAATGTGCCTACTTCTTTTTCACAACGCCAACATATATCAGAGGATGTATGTAACCATTTATTAGTTTTGACCGGTGTTATATACCATTGCGTGAGTATTTTGTAAGATATTTCTTGATACCTTGAGCTAAGGGAGCACTTGTGTGTTAAAATACACGCTTTTTCCCATTGAGCATCATTAATGTGGATGCCTAGATCTATTTCCCATTTTTCTTTATGTTTGTTGTTACTATTTGGTGGTGGGGAGGCTAGCCACTTGTACGCTGTGGACGTGATTCCAAAAATTTGGGCGCCCTTGTAGCAAATGTCTTTGAGCTGGGTCAGCCTTTGAAAAAATGACAGCTTGTGTTTATTGTTGAGTAAAAAGTTTTGTATCTGTAGGTAGAACCATGGGTTCGGGGCAGCGCTGCCTAGTTCTGATTTTAGGGTGTTCAGTGATTTAACCCTAGTTCCCTGTATACAGTGCATAGCCAAGAAGCTGGAATTCGGGCCAGGGGTTGGAAGTAGCCTCTGATTGAGACCTGGTAAGAAGTCAGGATTGTTGGCCAGCAGGGTCAGTGGGCCTGGTACGGTGGCAAGCCTGTGTCGGGAGGCAATTTTATGCCATATATGTAAGGTATTGGCCACCAGTGGGTGTGTGATTCGTTTGGTGTTTTGGAGTGTGCGGACCAGGGGTAATATAATAACTGTGGTTCGCCGTGTTGATATTCTAAGTGAACCCAGTCTTTTGTTTTGGCATGGCAGTGCCAGTCAATCAGTCTGGCAATATTTGTGGCGTAGTAATATTTTTTGAAGTCGGGTAGACCCAGTCCTCCTTTGTGTTTGGGCCATGATAGAAGGTGGAAGTTTATTCTGGGATTCCTATTAGCCCATAGGAATTTTCTTTGCATTGCTAATAATTTGGAGAAAAAGGAGTTAGGTACTGGGATGGGCAATGCGCTAAAAAAATACAGCAGTCTCGGGAGTATCGTCATTTTTAAAATAGCGGCTCTACCAAACCAGGAGAATCCTTTTGAAGTCCAGTTCTGGAGATCTTTATTTATTGATCTCAACAGAGGGATGAAGTTGGCTGAAAAGAGGGATTCTATGTTGGGCGTTAATTTTATTCCTAAATATTTAAGCGTATCCTGTTCCCATTTGAATTTGTAATTTCCTATAATTGTGCTGAGCTTTTCAGTAGGGAGGTTTAGATTAAGTGCTTCGGACTTGGTTTGATTCACTTTAAAATTAGATATATGTCCAAAGATGGAGAAGGTTTTCATAAGGTTGGGCAGTGATAGGTGTGGTTGGGTAATAAAAAATAGTAAGTCATCCGCATAGGCGGCCAATTTGTAATCTCTTTTGTGTAGGGTGAATCCTTTGATGTCGGGGGACAGGTTTATAGTTCTTATGAGTGGTTCTAGCGTCAAGATAAAAAGGAGCGGTGACAGGGGGCACCCCTGTCTAGTACCGTTGCGGATTTGAATCGGATCTGACAGTGTGTTGTTTACTTTTATTTTGGCCTGTGGGTTTCGGTAAAGGGCTTTTATCCAATTTAGCATGTTACCTTCAAGACCAATATGGGTGCATGTGGCGAACATATAGTCCCAAGAGACCCTATCGAAGGCCTTCTCGGCATCCGTAGAAACCAGGAGGCCCTCCAGTTTGGAATTGCGTGCATAGTGAATCAGGTTCAGAGACTTAATAATGTTATCCCTGGCCTCCCTGCCGGGCATGAAGCCGACTTGCTCTGGTCCTATGATTTTCGGGAGTAGGGGTTTCAGTCTGTTGGCCAAGATTTTCGCTAGTAATTTGATGTCAATGTTTAATAGGGATATAGGCCGAAAGTTCGCACAGTCTGTGTGGTCTTTATCTGGTTTGGGTATAATCGCTATGTGTGCCGATAAAAGGGTGTTAGAGTCGTGTTTGTTTTTAGCTAGATGATTAAAAGCTTTAAGTAGGGGTTTGGCTAGAAGTTGTGTAAAGGTTTTGTAATATTGTGTCGTGAAGCCGTCTGGGCCGGGGCTTTTGCCTGTTTTTAACTGTTTGATCGCGTCCATTATTTCGGTGGTGGTGATTGGTTCATTCAAAATATCTTTGTCTGAGGTTTGTAGTGAGGGTAATTTGCTATCTGAAAGAAAGTGTGCGATAACATCTGCTCTTGGTTGCGATATGTGTATCGGTTTGTGCTGAGGGGGTAAGTTATAAAGTATTGTGTAGAAATCATGGAAGAGCGTTGCTATTTTTTCTGGGTTGTGCTCTAAGGTGCCTCCTTTGTTCCTTATCGCATGTATGTGATTCTGTGTCTTTGCATCCCTTAGGGCTCTAGCTAATTGTTTCCCACTCTTATCACCAAACTCGTAAAATATACCTTTACGGAAGAAAAGAGATTTCTGGGATTGGAAATGTAGTATTTGTAACAGGGATTGCCTGTGTTGAGTTAGATCTTCCGCAGCTTTAGCCAAAAGGGATTGTTTATGTAGTGTCTCTAGCCTGGCAATTTTAAGGGACAAGTCCGCTATTTCTTTGTTTCTTTCTTTTTTCTTGCGCGCTCCCCATTTTATAAGATCTCCCCTTATCACGCTCTTATGGGCTTCCCAATTAATAAGAGGGTTGGTGTCAGAGTCTTTGTTGTTTGTGAAGTAATTGGTAATGGATTTGTGTATGTCTTCCGTTATTGTCTTGTCAGTGAGAAGTGCAGCATTAAGTCTCCAGTTGAAGGGTGTCTTTTTGGGCCGGTCAAGTTTTAAGGTGATTGCCGTGGGGGCATGGTCTGAGACAGTAATGATTCCTATATCAGCTGTGGTCAAGTTAATCAGATCTCTTTGGGAAATAAAAATCAGGTCAATCCTTGAGTATCTTTGGTGTGGCGGTGAGAAAAATGTGAAATCTTTCCCGGTGGGATGCATAGACCTCCATGAGTCGACTAATGCTAGGGACTGTAATAGGATTTTGATTCTCTTCAATATTTTATAGGATATGTGAGAGTACCCTGTCGAAGTGTCTTGTAGCGGTGATAATGGGATATTGAAATCGCCTCCTAATACAATGCATCCGGTGGCGAACCATTTAAGTTCAGTTATTATCTTGTTGCAGAAAGTAATATGTGCCTTGTTCGGAAAATAGACATTCGCAAAGGTGATTGGGTTTCCTTCCCATGTGCCCTTGAGAAAGAGGTAACGGCCTTCCGGGTCCGCAAGTCGATCAGTTATTTGAAAGGGGGAATTTTTATTTACTAGAATAGACACCCCTTTGGTCTTGGCTAGTGGATTTGTGGCATGGTATGCATATGAGAAGGTGTTGTCAGTAAGTCTGGGTATGTTTTGGCCTTTAAAATGAGTTTCCTGTAAAAAAAACTATAGCAGGGTTCGATTTTTTTAGCTCTCTAAGTACCTTGGTTCATTTTTCTGGAGTATTGAGTCCGTTTATGTTGTGCGATATTAATACAGGGGATTTTCCCAATGAGGAGTATGCCATTGTAGGTATAGCCTGGGGGGGGGGGGGGATGAGTGGGGTGAGAGGATATAAAAAAAAATATAAAAAACAAAAAAACAATAGGGGGGAGGGGTTGCCGGGAGGGGTGGGTATCTGTGGTATGAAAATTTATCGGGGGGGGGAAAGGTAGCGGAAAAGGTAGCGATCCGGTTTACCCGGGGATGGTGGGGTGGGGTTAGATTGGAGGGTGTGGGGTAACCCTTCACGAGTCTTTGCTCAGAGGCACTGTCTAGTGGTCCTGAGCCAGTTACATGGTGTGGGTAGGTGCACACCGAAAACGACTCTGGGGGGTTGGTGGGAGGTGCGCCCGTGAGTGTATGTAGAGAGATTAGATTTATAAATGTGTCTCCGGGGGTTGGTCTGCCAGGGGGACCTATACGAAGGCTTGGGCAAAAATTAATATAAATCCGTAGCCTTGTTGTGTGTGTTCTTCCATCGATATGTCTGGGGTTAGCAATTGGGGCAGTCGGGGGTACTAGTTGCAGCTAACGAGTTGCAATGCTGAAAACTTATAGAATAAGACCTTTGGATATGGTGTGTTCTGTAATAGTATGGTCACACAGCCCAGAAATTCCTAACTAGTTTGAAAAAGAGAAAACCAAGCTGAACTCCTTGTTAACATGGTAAACACTCACATTTCTTGCCTGTGGGGTATCCACCTTCAAATTCTATTGTATAGTGTAAGACCTGAATAGAAGCATAGGTTATTTTAAGATAAGGAGCTATCTAGAAAAGAGCAAGGAAGCAACATATGTGATAAGGCATCATGTACATAAACCGGAACATCTTAACTTTAGTCGCAAAAATACAATCTGCAGGTACAGTTTTTAGCAGGTCAAAGGGACATGAAGCATGTATCACACAGCTCGGCCTATCCGATCATCACCTCGGCAGTACTGCAACAGTGTAGCGTAGGTAACTTTAGGGTTGGAGACCCTCATGTCCATGCTACTGCAAAGAAAGGGCAGCGCGTAGGTCAAAGGTCCAAATGCAAATGTTACCTTAGCTATTGCTTACCAATAAATCACAGCCCTAGGAGCTATAAGCTTGTCCCACTCTGAAAGCGAGAGAGATCATGTAAAGTAATCAACGGCAACTGATAGCTGCGCAGTGAAAAACGTCTGCTGGGTAGACTACCATCAGTTACCGCAAGTGTCGGTCCGTTGGTGTGATGATCTAGTTTGTGGGGCTAGTTTCCAAAGTAAGGAACTGTGTGTGAGGGTTCTTCACAGCAAAGTACTAATACAGAGGTTACCTACGCGCAGGCCAGTTTAAATTAAAAAAGATCAACTTTACCAGTGCAATTTTCTCTCCATCATCGCATGGGGAGAGTAGCAAAGGGGTTGGTAAGAAAAACAAGGGAAAAAGGAGAAAAACAATTGTTAACGGTATTTGAGCGTTCGCCCCAACTGTAGTTACAGACTGGTGTAGGTTAGCAATTCCATTTCTGCAACTAGGCAATGTATGTTACCTCAGCTTCAGCCTGCAGCAATTTAGCTATAGGTGAGTCATTACATACAACCACATATGGGAGATCTCATTAGAGGAGATGAGCGGACATACCAAACTGTATTAACCAGGTTAACGTAACCAACTTTGACTCCCAAATCTCCCTTTAGTGGCGTGAAGCCTGAGGTATGAGCCGTTGTGTATGTAGACAACTCATGTTCAGGACTTCAGTTAACACGGGTGGTTCAGTCTATGGCTAACCTGGTGACTGTGTGGCCTGAATTAAACAGGGTTGTTTTCATTTGCAGCATGGCGTCCGTCCAAGGTTAAAGGGGATTTGCTGCAATCTTTGCGCAGTAATCACATTCTAGGGCCCTTGGTGGAGGGTGAGGAGTAGCTACGCCTGGAGGAACTTCCTCTGTTTCTCCAGAGGTGATAGGGAGATTTTGCTGGGGAAGGGTCTGATGTGGGAATCACATTATTGATGAGGGGCGGCAGTCTGTACTCGGAGTACCAGTCAGGTAGATCCATTGGGGCGATATGTAGGTTTTCAAAGAATTTAGGTAGTTCTTCCGGAACTCTAAGTAAGTGTTGTTTGCCGTTAAAGGTGGCTTGGAGAGCAAAGGGGAATTTCCACCTGTAAGCAATCCTTTTTTCCTGGAGAACTGCCAGTAACGGTCTCAGAGCTCTTCTATTTCTCAGAGTAATTGGTGATAAGTCCTGGAAGATCTGGACTGTGTCATCATTAAAAAGCACTTGGTCATTTGTCCTGGCTTTCTGCAGAATCTCCTCTTTCAGGGGAAAGTTTGGCAGGCAGCATATGATGTCTCTGGGGGGATTGTTATCCTGTGCTCTAGGCCGCAGAGCTCTGTGAGCTCTATCATATTCTATGGGCGAATCAGCAGGCCTGCCCAGGAGGCCGTTGAAGATGGAGGACAAAGCCGGTTTAATCTGCTCAGGGGTGATGGTCTCAGGAACACCTCTCACTCTAATGTTGTGTCTCCTTCCCCTATTGTCAAGGTCCTCGATCTGTCTGTTCATTTCCAGCATCTGTGTGGTGTGCATTTCTGAGATATCATCAAGTCTCACTAGAGCTCTGTCTCTCCTCCTTCCTGCTCTTTCTGTCACCGCTATTTGCTCTGTGAGTCTGAGTAACTCAGTTTTAATGTCAGTTATAGCTGCAGAGAATGAGCTTTTGATATCTGCTGCTATTTCAGTCATGGTAGCATATGTCAGAGGTGGGTCAGTTGCGGTATTACCTCTGCTGGAGTCTTCCGACGCTGGTAGGGATATTTCATCATCCTCCCTGTCTTCTCTCCCGGCCGCTCTGTATGTCGGCGCCATCTTGGGGCCGCTGTGTTCGCCGCTGTAGCGGTATTTGTTTTTTTTTTATTATTCTTTATTTTCAGATTTTTCAGAATATACAAACATAAACTATTCAATAAATTGATAAATACAACAACATTTCTTTAAGAATGAACTCCCTTATCCCTCCCTCCCCACCCCTCTCACTCGGTCCCTTCCCCGGGCCTTTTCCATTTTTCCTACTCTGTCTTGTTTTCCCCTCTTTCTGATTTTTCCCTTCTTCTTTACTGACAGTCCAGTAGCTTTAAATAACCTTCAGTTTTTCCAAATTGTATCCACGGTAGCCATTTATATTGATATCTCCCTTCTAGGTTATCCAGTTTATAGATTGTCTCTTCAATATTTCGTGTCCTTTCTAACCTTTCTACCCACTCCTTCATCGAGGGGGGGTCGGGTTTCCTCCATCTACGCGGGATCAGTGCCTTAGCGGAGTTCAATAGGCAAGGGACCAGGGAGTACCCATACTCTCTCTCTCCTTTTTCCGAGTCGTGAAATAAGCAAACCCATGGGTCTCTTCTAATCCCTTCCCCTGTTATTTCAAAGATAGCTTTTATAATTTTCTCCCAGAATATCTGTATCTTGGGGCACTCCCACCATATATGAGCAAAGGTCCCCACCGCTGAGCAGCCTCTCCAGCATGTTGCGGGGGTCTCGCTACTAATTTTATTTCCTTGCTGTGGAGTTATATACCACCTTGTTAAAAGTTTATATGACATCTCTCTAGTTTGAAGGTCTTTGGCCACCGAGTACGTTCGTCTAATAATCCTATTTCTATGGAGATCATTATTCAGCGGTCCCAGTTCATTTTCCCACTTCTCCATATAGGGGGGGTATTTTTGCTCTTCTACCTCTATTAAGATGTCATATATTTTTGAGATCCTTTTTACAACGCATTGAGGGTTCCCTATCAGCTTCTCCAGAGGTCTAAGTTGCTCCGAGCCTCGTAGTGGTTGTGTTAAAGACTGAATAAAATAATATAATTGTGAATATCTCCACTTATCTAAAGGCTTGTGCCCCCACTTTTCTATTAATTCCTCATATGTGCATACCCTATTCCCTTCCATAACCTCTTGTAATTTAATTTTATCTTTCTTAGCCCATCTACTATAATATACATATTCCTCTTGCCCTGGTAAAAAAAATTTAGTGTCTAGTAATGGCATAAATGGTGAGTTATGTTCCCACTTGTGTCTCTTATTTATTATGTCCCATATTCGCAGTGACCCTTTTGTCAATAAATTTGTGCTAATCCCTAATTCTCTATATTTTGCGGGTATCCATATTATCTCCCCTAATTCCCTTCTACTTAGCTTAATTTCTAATTCCACCCAATCCTTCCCCTTTTTATTATGTGTCCAGTCTGTGATTCGTGAGATTGCTATGGCCTCGTAGTACTTTTTGAAATCGGGCATTGCTAATCCTCCTCTGGCTTTACTTCTTATCAAAGTATTGAGGGCCACCCTCGCCGCTTTTTTTTTCCATATGAATCTTTTAATCATCATTTTTAATTTATTAAGATATCCCTGTGGTAATATTATGGGGACCATTTGACATATGTAAGTAAACATTGGTAAAATAAACATTTTAACTGTGTTTATTCTCCCTATCCATGATAAAGCTTTGTATTGGATCCTATCTAAATGATGTTTAATTTTGTTCAGTAGGGGGATATAATTAGCCTCATACAAGTCCCCCATCCCTGCTGTAAGCTTTATTCCTAAGTAGGCCAATTCCCTCCCACTCCATCTAAAAGGGTATTTAGTTTGTAGGGTTCTCTGTTCTTCTACTGGTATATTTAAGTTTAGGATTTCGGATTTGGTTGCGTTAACCTTAAAATTGGAGACTTTCCCATATTTTTTTAGTTCTTCCATAATCGCCGGTATAGAGGTCTCCGGGCTAGAGATATAGAGCAGAAGATCGTCTGCAAAAGCAGCAACCCGATAATCCCTCTCATCTACCCGTATTCCCTGGATGTTTTGATTCTTCCTAATAGCAGTCAGGAGGGGTTCTAGTGCCAGAATGAATAGAATTGGGGAGAGCGGGCAGCCCTGTCTTGTCCCGTTGCACAGTTCAAGGGGGCAAGACAGGGTCCCGTTTATTCTTATTTTAGCTTTAGGCTTAGTATACAAAGCTTCTATCCACCCTCTCATCCTCTGTCCCAATCCATATCGCTCCAACACTTCGAATAAGAACCCCCAACTAACCCTGTCAAATGCCTTTTCAGCATCTATAGACATGAGTATCGAGGGGATCTTCTGTCTTATGGTTTCCTGGCTTAGCATAATAGTCTTTAATGCGTTATCCCGACCTTCTCTCCCCTGAGTAAAACCTACCTGATCCTGCTGTATCCACTCTGGGACATGAGGTCTTAATCGTTCAGAGATAATTTTTGCAAAAAGTTTAATATCTGAATTTAGCAAGGAAATTGGCCTGTAGCTTTCCACTGCCAACGGATCCTTAGCCTCTTTCAGGATCAGGACCACATGCGCCAGTAGTGTCTCTTCTCGAAAATTTCCATCCCTCCCCACTGCATTAAAATACGCGCATAATTTTGGGGTCAGCTGTTTTTGAAATTCCTTGTAGTATGATATCGGGAACCCATCTGGCCCGGGGCACCCTCCCTTAGCTGTATTTTTGATCGCCCATTCGACTTCCAGCTTTGATATTGGGGCTTCTAGTGCTTCCATTTCCATTTGTTTAGCCTTGGGGATATCTATCCCTTTCAAATAGTCCTTTATTGCATCCCGGCCTCCATTCTCTAAGGTTTCCTGTTGGATATTATATAGGGTTTTGTAATATGTATAGAACGTGTTCATTATATCCTCCGGCATATTTTGTATGTCCCCCGCCTCATTTCTTACTTTTGGAATAAAGGTTCTGCTTTTCTTATCCTTCACCCTCTTGGCCAGCCATTTACCGGCTTTGTTTCCCCGTTGATACATCTCTGTTCCTAGGATGTGATAGGCGGCCCTCCTGTCCTGTTCTAGAGAGTCTTCTAGTTCTCTCTTTTTTTTTACTAGATCCCGGGTATCGTGCAGTCCCCTTGGTCTGCTGCCCAGCTCCAGTCTCTGAATTTCTTCATACAGTAGGGCTTTCCTGCTCTCTCTCTCTCTCTTTTTCCCTGCTCCAATCCCTATTAATACCCCTCTTATTACCACTTTATGCGTTTCCCATAGTATAGGGCTTGAAATTCCCGGTGTATCATTTAATCTGAAGAACTGTTCTATCTCCCTCTCAACCTTACTTGCAGAGTCCTTGTCCTGTAACAGAGATTCATTCAGTCTCCAATTCAGCCTCGGTCCATGGTCCTCTCCTATCTCCAACCCAATCATAACTGGTGCATGATCTGACACAGTTCTAACTTTTATTTCCGCCTTCTTAAGTGCTTTCAGAAATGAATGCTCCAGGAAGATATAGTCTATTCGGGAGAAGGAACCATGGACCGAGGAGAAGCAAGAGTAATCCCTATCCTTTGGGTGAAGTACTCTCCAGGTATCCTGTAGTTGGAATGCAGCCAACGCCCTTAAAAACATTCTCTGCTTATATACCGATGTCCTTGGGCCTCCTGCTGAAGTATCAACTTTGGGGTTTACACTCCAGTTAAAATCTCCAGCAAGAATTAATTTCCCCTCTTTAAAATCCTCTAATTTGTTCAATATTTTCTTTAGGAATATGTCCGCATTCTCGTTTGGGGCATAAATGTTTACAATTGTGCATTTAAGGTTACACAACATTCCTTTTAAACACAGGTATCGACCCTCCGGGTCCACTAGTCGCTCCTCTAAATTAAACCTCGTTGTTTTACTGAAGCCTATTGCAACCCCTCTGGAGTACGAGGATGGGGAATCCCCATAAATCCATACCGGGAAATCAATCGAATTCAGTCTGACCCCTGAGGTGCATGTTAAGTGCGTCTCCTGGAGACATGCTATATTTGCCTCCATATGCTGCAACTCATCGTTTATTCTATGTCTTTTCATTTTTGTGTTTAAGCCCCTTACATTATAGGTAATAACGTTGACTATCCCCATACCTCTCTTCCAAGGGGCATTCTCCCTCTCTTTTTGGAGCGTCTAGTGAACCCGTTGGTGACCATACCTGTTACCCCTGTAGAAGGACCGAGTGAGAGCCCATAAAAAACCCCCAAAAACCCAAAACCCCCCTCCCTCCCCCCTCCCTCCCCTTGTCCTATAACAAAACGTCTCGTAAGACTGGGTAGGACTCCCCTTTTCATGTTAAACCTATGGGACTGGTAGGCCAGTGTCGGTGGTCTCCTCTCCCCATAGTGTCCCTGGGGTTCGCCCCCATGTCCGTCCGAAACTTCCCCAAGCCTCCCCTCTCTCCTCCCCTCCTCCCTCCTCCTCTTAGTCCCCTGTTCAAATTTATCTCGGCTTCAGGTAATTGGATTCTTTCGACTCCAATCGCTCGGCCTATCCTGTCTAGTAGTCCTTTGGGACCCACTCCTCTCACCCCCTAGAACCTCTTCAGTGTCCCATTCTATCTGTGGAGCAGGATGTATCCCTAACTGTTCACAGAATTCTAGTAGGTCCTCCGGGAAACGTAGAACCGCAGATCGGCCGTCTTTCTTCCCTATGAGGCACGCCGGAAATCCCCACTGATATGGGATGTCGGCTGCTCTCAATAGTTCCGTTAGCGGTTTCAACCGTCTCCTTCTTCCAAGCGTCTCCCCCGCTAAGTCGGAGTAAATCTGCAATTCCACGTCTCCGTAGAGCACCCCTGGCTGTGTTCTAACTTTTCTCATTACCTGCATTTTTTCCGCTACGTGGTGAAATCTCGCTATGACATCTCGTGGGGCTTCTGATCTAACTCCAAGAGGTCGCGTCATCCTGTGTATTCTATCTAACTTCAGTGGGGTTGTAGCTTCTCTAGCTAATAAGGGGTTGAGAATCTGTTGGGCTATCTCTCCAAGGGCAGATGCGCTAACTGTCTCAGGTAGACCTTTTATTCGTATGTTCTTCCTTCTGCTTCTATTCTCCTGGTCTTCTAGTTTGTATCTAATTGTTCTATTTCCCCTACGGAGGGCTGTTACCTGCTCTAAGATTCCATCTATTCTGTGCTCCTGGGCCTCTACTTTGTTTTCCACCTCCTCAACTCTCCCCAAAACCAAGCCTATGTCCTCCCTTATAGTTGCGATATCTGCCCTTAGAGAGGTCTCCATTCTCATGAACATCTCTGAGAGCATCTCTCTAATCTGTGGGGACTGGTCAAATTCCCTTTGTCCATCCAGACTCCTTTCTCCTGCCTCTAGATGTTCTTGTCCCTCCCTTCCTTGAGCTTCATTCTGGCTGCTATCCCCACTGTGTAAGTTCACGCTATGTTTTTTTTTAAGTTCAGTTGCCTTAACGACCGGGTTCTTTGTCCCTCTGCTATCCTCTCCCCTCTGTCTGCCAGGGCCCGGGCGGAGCAGTTTTTCCATCCTGGGGCTACCGGACTCTTCTTCTGCTCTTATGCTAGTGTTTGCGGCCATATATTTTTGAATTCCGACCGGGCTTGCGGCGGGGGTTACTTGTTTATTTATCTTGCCTGCTTTCCCTCTCATCCTGGCAGCCCTATCAAAATTTAATTCCCTTCCTCCTATCAAAGGATATCGGCCTGAATCTTTACAGCCACTTTAAATAGCTCCCCCCAAAAAAAAAAAGAAAGAACCCTACCGCAAAAACAACAGTACAGTGTTATTATGTTATTACATTTGGGGGTGGACAGTACCAATTGAATTTTATCAACCAAAATGTCCAACAAAACAAAACAGAACAAAATGTCCAGCAAAACAAAAAAAAACAGAAGAGAAGAGAAAAAAAAAACAGAGGGTCATAGAATAACCGATGAGTCCTCTATCATAATGTCACAGAGTTGTTCAGATCAAGTTACCCGCAAAAAAAAAAAAAAAGAGGAAAGTTCTTTTTCCTTTCTTTTCACTTCTTCCTTCTTCCTTATGATCCGCTCCTTCCTCCTCTTTATATTGGGCTACTAATATTGATTAGCAGACAGTAGGATACATTCTTACTATACATTCTTTAAACCATGCAGTATGTTTCCCAAAAAAAAAATCAGGAGAGTGTAAATCAGCTTGACAGCGGTAGGGTCTCTTACATCAGCATTTGAACTCCTACAGCAACTATTGTTGGCAACATAACAAATGTCCCTTGCAGACTCTGTTTTTGGCGACTGCCCACAAAAGAAGCTGACCCCTATGGCCAGGGGGGGGAGGGTTTCTGGGAAAACGTCCTTTAGTTAACGCTGTTTTTTTCCTTTTCCCTCCCCTGGTAGCAAATAGCTCCTGCAATCGAGTCACCTCAACGGCAAAAATGTAGAACCAGCTCAAGCAGCCATTCCTTATATTGTTCTGTCAAATCAAATTAAACTTTAAGGCAAAGGAAGATAGGACAGGATAGGCTCCAATTTACCTAGGGGTATCTCCCCTTCTCTAGTGTAGCGTCCGTGACCATGCCTCTCACCTCTCACCAATCCAGCAGAGACTCAGCAGAGACTCCCCATGCTTCCCCCTCCTGCTGCTTATCTTACCGCTCTGTCGTCTGTGTACTGTGTAACACCTTCTATCAGCCTTTTCTTTTGCTCCGGTGAATCCTCCGTTTCCGGGGTATGCAGTCCGGGTCCCGTCCCGCCTTAGCAGCGGCTTGAAGAACGCAGAACTCCACTGCTGTGCTGCTGTATTCTTGGGCAGCCCCTCCGCTGGCGTGGGGTGCGCTGTGTTTGGCGGGGGTGGTTCCTGGTCCTCGGAGCACAGAGTCAGGCCGCTTCAGAGCGGCGTCCCGGCGTCTCGGGAGCACACGGCCTCAGGCAATGTAATCATGGGGAGATGCGTACCGGCGGGAGACAGGGCAGGGAGGCTCGGACGGGCGCTCGGACGGACGGACGCCTGTCTCCTACGTCATGGCTCCTCCCCCCCTACAGCTGTAGCGGTATTTGTTAAGGCTGTGCGCTGACTGTTTGCTCTTGGGGGTTCCAGATGACCGCAGGGAGTGATTGTGGGGCCCCTTCTTATTGTGGTTGGGCATATTCGTCCTGCTTTAAGGCTGTTTTCAGCAAACGATCCCCTGGCACACCGGAGCTCTCCTATTTAGCGTCCATCCACGCTGCGCGCCAAGCCACGCCCCCTAATTTTTAAATGTTTTCTTTATATATAATTTTTTTTTTAGTTTTCTAGTAATTTGAATTGTGATTCAACACATTAGAACATATGCAATATTAGCACCTTGAGATAGTTTGAATATTTAAGTATGCGATTTTTGCACTGTCATAGGAGAGCGCCATAACTACCACCTTGGTACCTATAGTTTTTTTCAACCCGTTAGGTTGGGATTTTTTGGTAGTGGCAGCCTCCCTCTTATATGCGACTTAATAATTTCAAGTGATTTTAAGCGATTTAAGCAATTTTTGGCCTTTTTTTCCCAAAATCTTTTGTCTCCATAGCACAAACCCTACCCTTCTCTCTTATAATGAAATTCAGTGTCTACTGTAGATTTATAGGTGTGTATTGATTGACGTACCATAGTGCCATGAGGTGGTTTTTCACCAAGAAGAATATCCATAATAGGTCTAACTGCAAACACACCAACCCATTTCTCTGTTCCCTGCCATATTCCACCACTACCTTACCCACAGCTGAATGATTCAGAGCATTCACTTTTCTCTCTCCCTCTCTCTTCTTTAAAGCCCCATACACACTATCATTTTTTCTGCTGAGTTTTTCCTTCAGGTTTACCAAAACCATGCAGTGCGAGGGCCTGCCCGATTGCATACAAATTGAAACTCCTAAGGTTTGACCTCATATTATATGGTTTTGGTAAATCTGAAGGAAAAACTCAGCAGAAAAACTGATAGTGTGTATGGGGCTTAACACAGCTCTGTAGGAAGATTCAAGTAGAGAGACACAGTCTGAAAGAATATATGTTCTATGGCGATCCCTCTCAAGAAAACAGGTAGAGGTTTATTTAAAAAAAACTGGGGAGTACAAAATCTGGTGCAGCTGTGTATCGTAGCCAATTCAGAAATTATATACCAGTGCTATGCTACCCATGCCCTTTTCTCAACAATAGATTGCCTATAGGCCTTAAAAAGACCAGAAAAAATAGCAAGATTTTTGAGCAATAGATTTCAATGGGATTCAGTGCTAAATTCTGGGTTCAATTACTTGCTGCTGGATTTGACAATTCTGGCTTAAACTGAACCAGCCAGGTTCATTCATCCTTATTTAGAGCATTTGTCCAGTGAACAGAAATTATTCATGTATAAGGATTAACATGGCCTCTCTTTTGTTACTGAAGAGACTCGCAGCTATCATTTTTCAGCATTGGTTAGATCAATGAAACAGTCAATTTTCAGCAGCTTTTTCCATCATAAAAGGGTTTCTTCCTTTTCAAGCTAAATGTTAGCAACACCTTCAATTAGGTTAGAAAGTGTGAACAGATGCTAACTACAGTGAATCTAATGTTTTCTATTGGAGACATGCAAACACAAGGTATGTTAGATGAGACGCGTGTCTTACAAAGCTTTAGTTGTGTTGCCAACATTTTAAGTATGTGAGGCAATTGTATATTCTACAATTGTTAAAATCGGAATACATCCAGTTTGCTATTGTTATGGGGATATGTGGACCCTTTCTGTAGGCGGTAGATTAGAGATCCTAGAAGGAACTGTTTCTTACTAGCATCTAGTCTTTACCCAGAACACAATGTGATTTTAGATTTATTAATGAGACTCCTAGGTCGCAGTTGTCAGCTGGTGGCATTGCCATTGCAGACATGTAACAAAAAGAGATTCAAAATCAACAGCTAGAAGTAGTTTATAAAACGAAGTCATAGAAGGCGAGTTGCTGTTCAGGCAGGGTAGTGTTACAGTTAAGTCATCTCAGGGCTGTTGTGAAACCATTAGAAGTTGTCATATCATTAACATTTGCCAATAACATTAACTGATGTTCCCCAGTTTCCTGCCTAGGCAACCTAGGTCATATGATCTCTGACTAGCAATCACTGTTGCAGAAAGCCTGTCAACCACGTAACATCAAAATGGCATCCCTCAGGCTACATGTAAATAATTGCGATGAGGATTGAGTTTGGGGCTACCATTTGTTCCCAGTAAATTCTGTGTTTTCAAGGACTACAGATAATGCAGGAATTTGCCACAATGTTGCCATACAGTCCTACATTGTGCTATTTTGTGCTTATTTACTGTGGATTGCAGTGTGGTGGGCTACATATTGATGTGTAATATTCACATTTTTGGGGGCTTTTGATTTTGTGTTATTTTTCTTCACGTAACCACACATTTGTGCGGTAAAGTAATGCCTCTGAAAGCACCACATATTTTTTCCATCTGTTGTGTTAGCTACTATTAAATTTAGGTAATTTCCTTTTTTTCCCAATTACTAAAATTGTCAGGCAGGCCTAAAGGGAGAGCCAGAGGTTTTGTATATGGAGGGGGTTACCAGGTTCTGCATGACAAAGCTGCACAATCTAGGGGTAGGGCATTGTTGCCTTTTCTGTATCAGACTGGCTGTGCTTCATAGCCACAACATGTGTAGGAGGTTGTTGCATGGTTAACAAAGCCTTCCTCTTTTTTTGTCTTCCCAGGTGCAGAGCAACCAGTTGTCTGCAACTACTGTTAATGTACCCTCTTTTTCTTCCCCTTCATTCTTTTCTGCTAATTCTGTCATAGCCCCAGAGATTAGCAATCATGAGTTGGTTGAATTATTTCATCACACGATCGCTCACTTACTGCAGGATGATGATCTTGGTCATGCACAAAATATTGAAGATGTGGAACATAGCACCAGGACCAAAGAGGGAAAAAACATCAAGCAGGGAGCAGCAAGCAGCAGTGATGTTCCAGCTACTGGAGCTTACATCCAAGTGATGAGGAGGGGTAGATGATGCGGTGGAAAACATTCTGTGGGTGCCACTGATTGAAGAGGAAGAAACATATTCTTAACAACACCATAGATCAATCTGCTGATGACTAGGATAGATGCAGGACAGAAAACACTGCTGGAGCTGGTGGTGCTGCCTGATGTCTTATGTATTGGTGAAAGTCACCTGTATGACCTTCTCCTCACTGGCCTTGTCCTTCAACTCCCCTGAACCAGTTGTTCCCCCAAAGCGCCCCAAAGCATATGCAACATCTCAGATTAAACTCTGCCATGGTGTGTTGCGGCTCATATACCTGAGGACAGAAGCCACAATGGGCCAGAGCTTCTTTTAATTTTCTGGGTCCAGGTGAAGGCTGGTCCAGGCTGACCCCACTTCAGCAAGGCAAGGTCATGTGTTACAAGAACACTAAACTTCTGGCTGTCTTTCTCCAGGGAAAATGTACCCATCTACCTTGGCTGGTACATGTCCTCCACTTGGTAGTGCAATGGCTCATTGTTTCATGTTCAAGTACCATGACTTCCAGAAAGGTCCTTAGCCATTCAAGAAGATTTTGTGTCTAATTTAGGCAGTGGTACTTGGCAAGTCGGTAGAAATGCAGGCCAACCAAAGCTGCCTGCCAACCACCTCTTCTGTGATACTTCCACATGCTGGAACAAAATGTTGGCTTTGCTACCAAGGCTGGCAGTGAGCTGGAGGAGTAAATGGGGGGGGGGGGGGGGGGGTCTTCAAGGGCAATGTTCCACCCCTTTTAAACCCTGGTAGTTGTATATCGGTGAGGTGAGATTGTTGAGGACAGTGAAGGGTCCTTTGCTGCAGGCAGTTTGTGTTGAACGGGGTATTTTTTGCGCAAATGCCTGCCCAAGGACCACAGGATTCTGGGACCACTATTGTGTGAACACCCCGTTGGATGCTTGATACAAAGGTAAAAGGGCTGGTCTACTGCCACCTTCTTAAAGTGACCCCAAAATGCATAAGTGAGATGGTACTGTGTAATAACCTCTCTTTTTACCTTATTCTAAATTCTCATTTTGTTACATTCAAACCAGAACATACATTATTAACAATTCAGCTTCTATGTAATCAGTGTATAACAAAGTTCCAATCAGTGAGACTGATGCTTATTACTTATAGTTTAATCAATATAACTGCAATATTGTAAGAACCTGTATACCCTAAGAAACAGTGTGTTATTTAAGCCATTATCCAATATAGATTTTGTACCATGCTATAAAAACATGTTTACTCTTATTATACAAGAAAGTAATATCATTGTTTTGGTGTCTTTGTGCCTTAACATACAAGGATAACTTTATCATAAGGGATGACATGTGGTTTCTTGCTTCCCCTGTTCAAGAGAATAACCTGTGTAGTGCTAGGGAAGGTGGCACTAGGCCTGGGGCTGCTATTCACAGATTCCATATTCATACCTCCCAACCGTCCAGGATTTTCCTGAACCGTCCCGGAATTTCAAGTAAATCCCAGTGTCCCGCGAACCCGGGCTGTGTCCCGCAGCGGAGCCAAGTACCAGAACAACTTCTGGTACTTGACTCCACTAATCCTTCTGTCTGGTGGAAACCTCTCTGTGATGCAGCTGGCGAAGCTGGGGCTCGCTCACTACACAGCCTTCCCACTTACCCACCCCGCTGGCTCATATTCACAGATTCTATATTCATACCTCCCAACCGTCCAGAATTATCCAGGATCGTCCCGGAATTTCAAGTAAATCCCAGTGTCCCGCGAACCCGGGCTGTGTCCCGCAGCGGAGCCAAGTACCAGAACAACTTCTGGTTCTTGACTCCACTAATCCTTCTGTCTGGTGGAAACCTCTCTGTGATGCAGCTGGCGAAGCTGGGGCTCGCTCACTACACAGCCTTCCCACTTACCCACCCCGCTGGCTCATATTCACAGATTCTATATTCATACCTCCCAACCGTCCAGAATTATCCAGGATCGTCCCGGAATTTCAAGTAAATCCCAGTGTCCCGCGAACCCGGGCTGTGTCCCGCAGCGGAGCCAAGTACCAGAACAACTTCTGGTACTTGACTCCACTAATCCTTCTGTCTGGTGGAAACCTCTCTGTGCTGCAGCTGGCAAAGCTGGGGCTCACTACACAGCCTGCCCACTTACCCGCCCCGCTGGCTCTAGATCCTTCCTATATGAGGAGGGAGGAGAAGGTAGGCTTGTTCTCCTCCACCTCTTCCCTGTGTAGTGTGCAGCCAATGCTGGGCTGTGAAGGGGTTGTGTGGGCAGGCACCGAGCAGCCAGTGTACACGATGCCTGCCTGTGCCTGTGGTGAGTAAAATCTCCACTCTCTCTCTTCTTTCCATGCACTGTAGTGATCCATCCTTCCTGCCTTCCATACGCTGTAGTGATCCATCCTTCCTACCTTCTGTGCGCTGTAGTGATCCATCCTTTGTGCCTTCAATGCACTGTAGTGATCCATCCTTCCTGCCTTCCATGCAGTGTAGTGATCCATCCTTCCTGCCTTCCATGCGCTGTAGTGATCCATCCTTCCTGCCTTCCATGCGCTGAAGTGATCCATCCTTCCTGCCTTCCATGCATTGTAGTGATCCATCCCTACTGCCTTCCATGCACTGTAGTGATCCAGCCTTCCTGCTTTCCATGTGCTGTAGTGATCCATCGTTCCTGCCTTCCATGAGCTGTAGTGATACACCCTTCCTGCCTTCCATGCACTGAAGTGATCCATTCTTCCTGACTTCCATGTGCTGTAGTGATCCATCCTTCCTGCCTTCCATGCACTTTAGTGATCCATCCTTCCTGTCTTCTATGTGCTGAAGTGATCCATCTTTCCTGCCTTCCATGCTCTGTAGTGATCCATCCTTTCTGCCTTCCATGCGCTGTAGTGATCATCCTTCCTGCCTTCCATGCGCTGTAGTGATCATCCTTCCTGCCTTCCATGCTCTGTAGTGATCAAATAGGTATTTCAACAAAGTAATAAAGATAAACCAATTTCCTACTTATGAGATAGACGGGAAAGAGGGAGTAAAGAGGAAAAAGCAACCTGTAGAAGAAGGTGGAGAGAAAATACAATGTTGTAGAAATCAGAAATGGTATCTCCAAGGTTTCGCTAATCTGTTGCCGGATATTATATCCAAGCTGTTCTGGCTGCCAGAAGTATGTATGATACTAATCTTCTCAAGTGGTTGGGAAGCTCAATATCCTCAATGTCTAATTTTTGAAAAAGGGCAATGTCTGGAGCTCTTTGTATGTTCACCCCCTTCACCGAGCAGATTAGAATAAAAAGTCTGATCCAAAATCTAGTCACCTTAGGCACTGCCACCAAACATGAAGCATACTGCCTACCTGGCCACATTGTAGGAAACAATATGAAGATGTTTGTGTGCGCATTTTGGCAACGCTAATGGAGACCATATGCCATCTAAGTGTTATAATTAGATTCAACCAGGGTCATATTTGAGCACATGGATATTTTAGATAATTTACCTATGTTTAAATCTAATTTTATACACTTGGATCAATGACCGCATGCTTTTCAGGTTCTCCGTATTACTATCATGTAAAATAAATGTAATGTAATGCTGTGTGTATAATTACTTCTAAGATTCATCTACATCAGCTAATTTAATCTATAAAGTTCTACAAGGGTTTGTGTTCATATGTGGAAGTGCAAAATGCTCGGAATAGATGGAAGCCAAATGATAATTGTAGTAAATTTCAGATATCATTCCAGAATATTCAGCAGTGATTTGACTCTATGGTTAGCATGGCTTCCCTGATGCATTAATAATAACATTTATTTGCACTTATTGACGATGTAATTTACGGAATCAGATGAATAATGCAACTTGAAGGAGAATATGCCCAAAATGCAAAACTGTATTTTGAAAAAATAATGAAGTATTAATACTTTGGCTTTTCAATATTGCCAAGGCTGTATCAGTAAAAACCTCTGTAGTAATCAATAAAAGAGAAATGAAAATGGTTTTGGTATCAATTTATGTTTTTAAGTTCATTCTTAACAAAAGTTTTATGTTTATTTTTACTATTTAAATAATATATTTTATTATAAATATTTAATATAGTGTGCACCAATGAATCAAGTGTCAAAAAGCATTGTGGTATTTATAAAGAATGAACACAGCTGCAGATATTTCCTTTTTAGACTCTTTCTAATTGGATCTCTTTCAAAATGAACAAGGAGGACAGAGAGGAGGGGAAAGAAAGGGGAAGATTTCTTGTCTGGCTTTTTCAGCTGTTTAGTTATGTATTTACAGGAGATCTCGAGCTATCGAGTAAGCAACGGCTTTTCCATCAATGCAGTTAAGAGTTGCCATGTAAAACAAAAAATTAGGGAAATGTATTTAAAATATTTTACATTTATTTAAACGTTAAAATATATTCTGCTTTTAGACAGAAGTTATTTTCCCCCCACAGTTCCCTATGTAAATATTTTTATGATGATCAAAGTGATTTAAATGTCCTGTTTTATTTAATTAGCATACAGCATTTTTTACAAAAGTATTTTCTACAAAAGTAATAAGAATTATGAATTTAATTAGAGAAATGTCCTGATTAAATGCATGTTTGGCATCCCTTACAGCGCATTCACCACCCAAAGCTTTGCCATTTTTTTTGTAAACAATAGTGGTACATACTGTATTTGCTGGCGTATAAGACTACCTTTTACACTTAAAAAAAATGTCCAAAAATCGGGGGTCGTCTTATACGCCGGGTATACAGGTATACAATGCTGCCCGATGGATGTCAGCCCCCAAATGTCTGCTAATACTGTATGTGGCTTCAACTACAAACAGTATACGCCGTTGAGCCAATCCCGGCGAGCAATGTATTCTATTAATGAATACAGAGCCTACTTGGATTGGAGTAGCAACCTCTGCCAATCCAAGCAGGCTACATAGAGTAGCCTGCTCGGATTGGCTTTGAGAGAGAGAGAGAGAGAGAGAGAGGCAAGGGCTGGTGATGCTACAGCCTCTGCCAATCCAAGCAGGCATTGTATTCATTAAAATAATACACCGCTCACCATACTTCCCTGGGTAAATCCATTCACTGATCTCCTACTACTATACATCCTGCTGTTTTCCTTTGAAGTCCCAGGCACCCAAGAGGGACAGGTAAATCTGGGACATATGACAGAGGGGTTATTAAATGCATTTTGGTGGACAATTCCCATAGAAAGTAACCCAAAAGTGGTATAGGTTTGGTTAGTGAAAAAGTCTACTTTCCAGAGTTGTGGCATTCAATAGATCTCTGTTTGTGTTATTATTGTTTGATTTACTTTATGACATAACACAGCATGGCGGATGAGTAGTTGGCATTCTTGCTTTGTATTTTTTAATCGTTCCAATGTTTTTTTAAAATGGTGTTGCCTCAGAAGGGGGGGTAGTCTTATACCGCGAGTATTGCCCAAAACCTATGTTTTCACTTGAAAAATAGGGGGTCGTCTTATACGCCCAGTCGTCTTATACGCCGGCAAATACGGTAAGTGTCCTTCTGGAATACGCAATGACAGCATAATGCATAATATGCAGAAGAAGCTTCATGGCCTTTTGGGTCCGGCTGGAAGGTTGAACAACCCTTTACAGGAACCAAATATAGGTGATGAAAGCCCCAAGATGTTGATACCTCTCAGAAAATACTGTTACTGGGGCTGAAACCTTATAGAGCCCCCCCCCCCCCCCCAAATAAATAAATAAATAAATGTATCATAACTAGTCTAAAAATGATTGCCAGGCACCATATGAGCATGGAAAGAAGGCTGCCTTTTTTGGTTTATAAGCCACTCAACAGCTAATTAGGAGAATTAAAGGCCATACATTTTTGATTCAGCTCAGAATGAGGTCAACCTGTGCACCTATATTGGTTGAACTAGATGGACTTTTGTCTTTTTTAAACCTAACTAACTATGTAACCTATGAAGGAACTCAAATTTGTGCTTTGATAGGCTGAAGAGAAGAGAGGGCTGCAGATAAACAGTATACATTTATGTAGAATGATTTGTTGCATCTCTGTATCACCAGTGGGTATATGTAAGAGTATACAACCACTTAATGTCTGCTTTGTATTCAGATCCACTATCCAAATGTACAGATCACTAAACAATAGAAGGTGACTGAAAGTTGCAGGAGTTGTAGAGAGTCCTCTAATTGTACACAACATTTCTTGTATTCCTACCACATGTAGATACACATATCTGAAGTGGGCCAGAAAAATATTGTGAAATAAAAAGTAACCATACTTTATATATTTGGGAGATTGGTGCTGTCCCAAGTTAGATTTCTAGTAAGTTGTTTCTACCATGATCCAAAAAGATGTGCAATAAGAGAAGAGTGAACTCAAAATATTCTTCCCTGTACAGTAGAAAATGATGGACCTAACAGCAGTATCATGGCCTGACTAAGCAGGGAGACATGCAATAAAGAATAAGATAAAATAACATTACTTATAGATTTTTTTCAGCACATTAGCAAAAGACAGCGCCATCAGCATTTTGGATTTGGCTGCAAGAACAAGACAAAAATATAATTATGTTACAGGTTCCTTTCTGGGGTGCGACAGCACCATAAAGATATCAACTCAATCATCAAAGCTTATCTGGAAAGCTGATGATGATATTATACATTTATAATAAATGTATTTTGATGGTTCAAGCACCAAGTTGTAGTAGACAGGTATGGTCAGGACATAAGCATCGGCCAATGGCAGTTGTAATTGGTGTGTACAATATTAAGAACAGAGGGGAGCAAAGTATGACATATGGGTTAGGCTGTTCAGTGATGGATGTGCTAAGTGTCAGTTTTATGGCTGTGGATTGATGCTGCCCAGAATGTGATTATATAAGGATAAAATTATAAAATAAGAATTCAACCAACAGATATCTCAGATCCATGAAACTGTTTGAGAAACTGAATGCACAGACACAAGCCTCGTATCTGTCACCAGAAAAATGTAACCTTTCATGAGTATAAGAGGATGCCTAAAGCGGACCTTGCCATGACTTTACAAGTCTGAGTGAATGAATTCCTGATATATCACAATACTATCATTTTTCAAAAATCAATGTACCTGGATGGTTTATGCCATAGGGGGCCTGGGGTGGTTTGTGCCATAATATTTGCACATTATGACAGACTTACCTGTCAAATGGTAACCTCCAACACTGCTTTGTCAGTGCTCCTGCTGGTCCTTGGCGCTTCCATCTTCACCCAGTCTTCTCTTTGGGTTCTTTCTTTTAGGTCCCTTGAACAGTGGGGGAGTGATTATGTTAGACCCATGCATGTACAGTATGAACATCAGACACTTGCGTGTATATTTGTGTGTAGACACAAAAGCGTAAAAATTATTTTAGCTTAATTTTATTGACGGAAGTGTGCAAGTTTGCAAACATACACACAATAATAGTGATCAGCAAGTTTTCTGTCATTTTTTTACTGATCTATACACAGCATATTTTTTATGCTTGTGTGTATAGGTACATTTAAAACAATTGTCTACATTTACACTAGCAAAAAAAAAAATGTCTGTATGTCTAAAAACATACACACACTGGAATGTGCAAAATCTGATGCAGCTGTGCATGGTACCCAATCAGCTTCTAACTTCAGCTTGTTCAATAAACTCCTAGGCACCGGCCCCATGCGCAAATATGCTGCGTCTAGGCGGCCGGGCCGTGGCACCGATCGGCCACATATTTGTGTGTATTAGTGCAGACCGGGAGCTTTCTGATCATGGATCATGTGGCCGCCGTTACGGAGATCGCATGACTTTAAGCCACCGCCTCTCTGCATGTAAAACCCCCTAAGGGGTGGGCAGGCGCTGGCTCCAAGGGGTTAAGCTTTGAAAAAAACTAAAAGCTGATTTGTTTCTATGCAGAGCTACAGGAGATTTTGCCAACCCCAATGTGTTTTTTGGCAGCAGTGTGCATGAGGCCTAAACTTTCGCTGAGCTGTGCATGCATGACTCATTGTACATGACAGCTGACAGGCAGAGAGAAGTATTTATGACAAAATAAACTAAGAGTCTCTTCTGTTATAAAACCCTACCTGTCAGCAATTTTTAGAAAGTTGAACTTAATACAACTTTAAAAATCTGTTTTGAGCTCCAGTCAGGTGACTTTAGATCCCTTTTAGTTCTTGGGGCACTGCTGAACACAATACCCCCCCTCTTCACTAGGAAGCCCAACCTCCAATATAATTCACCAACTCATGCAAATACCTGCAGAAAAATACAATCTAATGCCGCGTACACACGACCAGACTTTCTGGCAGACTAAAATTGGACCAAATACGATGCAAGGCAAGCTATTGGCTACTGGCTATTGAACTTCCTTGTTTAGTCCCATTTACGTCATCACGTTCAAAACAAACGGACTTAGTCAGTGTGGCCAAGTCCGTTCATTCAGAAAGTCCCCCGGAACTCCGCCGAAAGTCCATCTGGAAGACCGTCAGACCTAGTCTGCTGGAAAGTCCGGTCGTGTGTATGCAGCATAAGATGAAATCCCATGCATTTCTAGGTGGCTAATCCAACTTAGTGTGTTTTTATAATACGGTATATGCCATGCTGCATTTTTGTGCAGGCCACCCAAGAGGCAATATCACTTATAGGAACAGCTATCAGAAAAGGTTAGCTTAAAATTACCTAAGCACAGGCTAAAAAAACATCCATATTTAGTGCTGGCATTATTTTCTTAAAGCCATTAATCAAATTTAAATTTAAGCAACTAGTTGGCTTCCTGTGCTGCTTCTGCCTCCCCTATGCTGAGCTCTGCTACGCAGGGACGTCAAGAGGCTGATACAAAGTCAAATTCAGGTATTTACAAGTTGCGCATTTAAACAAAATATTTAAAGATGCTTTATGAATACAGAATTTTTACAATTTGTGACTTTTCCAATGCCTGAAGTTCAGATGTAAGGCTAATCCAAAATCGTTTGAATCAGGTTGATCATTATGGTTAAATGAGGCAAAAAAAAAACAAGAAACATAAAAAATGTGATTAATATTTTACAGCGTTGATAATTATATTAAATGTATTATTTTAATATATTACACTAGCTTAAACTGAGTTTAAATGACATCACATTCTACCTGCCCAGAGCAGTTTAGGGAATGAAAGAATGCATTTGATCAGTTGCCATAGATACTTTAGCTTTGCATACATGAGACTTTTCTTTGAAACCTTCCATTACCTGTAAGAATTTCTACAGAGTACTAGTATTCATGACATCTTAAACTGAAACGATTTTTAAATACTGGATTTTATTTTTTTCTTAGGTTTTATAAACTTTTTTTTTTTAAAACACTTTTGCTTGTTAACTATTTGTGAGGAATCTCTATTTAACAATTTATTTATTACAAGGTTTATCACCTACTGGCTAAAACTGATAAATAAAAAATATTTTTATACACTATTTTATAGTTAATTGATATCTTTTTTTATTTTATAATACTGCACATAGGAAATAAAGAAAACAATATATAATGTATATAATAACAAATCCCTATAACTCAGAAGCCATTTTGATAAATTACTATATAAAGATTTTCCTTTTACTGATAAAACCCATTTGGCTTAGATATAGATGAATAATTATGCTTGAAGCAAATTTATGACACCTCCTCCTTCATCTTCAACCTCCATTTCATTGGCAGCCTTAAAATGGAAGCCCTTGGGGTGCTTTGTAAAACTTTACTAATGCCTTGTCCATTTTTTTTTTTCTGTATGTTGGTCTCATGCCGAAAATGAAAAGGTTACTAAAGGTATGAAAATTGTTGTACGGCAGAAGAGAATTTCGATCTGGTATTGTACGAAAAAAATATTTGTGCTTGTTCCATCGTATAATTTCACATGAATTGTCATGATAGGCTCTCGAAAACTGTGTACCAACAACCAGATTATCATACGATTGCTTTTAAAGCAGTATTTTTGTACGATTTTCTAATTGTGTGTATGTGTCTTAAGATTGAAACTTATTGTACTCTATTTGAAATGTACTAAAGGTGTATCAGTTACATGAATACTCATTTTGTCCTACCCTGTTTTCCCCAAAAATAAGACCTACTGTGATTTTCAGGAAGAGCTGCAATACAAGCCCTACCCAGAAAATAAGCCCTAGTTTAAAGTGCTGGTAGAGTGCTGGAATCCACTCTGATGTGGCCCACGACCTCCTGCTCTTGGATAGAATGGAAAGAATACTGTTATTAAAGGTCAGTTTATTACTAAAATCACAGTGTATATATGGGCATATCTGTTCTGCAGTGGCTACTGGGCTGCTTTCAAACTGATCTGCAGGTGCAGAGAAGTTTATCTGCAGGTTAGCTGCACTGAGACATAGACTTCTATTATTACCTGCGAGTTTGGTGAGCTTTCTGAAAGTGCACCAAACCTGCAGAATATAATAGAAGTCTATTGCAAACTGTAGGAAAGCCAAAGGTACACTGCGTTGCACATGTGGTGTGGGTAAGCCACAGCGCATCAGTGTGAAAGCAGCCTTGGACCACTTTCACACAGTCAGTCCGACAGTCCAACCAATTGAACCCTCCATTCACCTCTAAGTAGTGTCAGATGTAAACCGGCTTGTGTTCTACCTCCAATACGATCTGCCAAAAAGTATCTTGGGCTGCGCCTGTGTCCGCTCTGCAAATGCCTAGTGGACACGAACATGCCATCCACCCACTCTGCTCATTGTGGCTCGTGACTGGTTGCCAAGTCACTTAAGTGGCCCTTGCTCTTCAAATGGTTGGGCACCCCTGGTGTAGACTGTGTGTGTTTGTGTGATCTAATTGTGACAAGTACTTTCGGAATAGTGACACTCAGCGATCAGCTGATCTTTTGCCGCTTTCCTCCTCTCCTCCCAGCTGTCAGTGGGGGATTTTGCCCCCCCTGCAGTGCTCGGAGCAGGGAGGAGAGGTCCAGCAGCCTAAGAAAGCAGTGGGCTAGGGAACCGGCAAGCAGTGCTCAGCTGAGCTGATCTCCCCTTCCCCAAGCAGTCAGCGTGGGATCTTGAGCCCCCTCCCTCTGCAGAGCTCCAGTGGTTCACGGAAGCACCCAGCGGTGCTATATGTGGCACGGTTGGATTGCAGAAACATACACAGTTTGCATTGTGTGAAACTGTAATGGAGTGTAGTCTTTTACAAGCACTTTTACACAGGGGATTCCAGACAGGTAAGGAGGGAGAAGGGGACAGAAGACAGCACATGGCATGATAAGACCTACCCCGAAAATAAGCCCTACTGGGTCTTTTTTATCAATTTTTTGTGACTGCCACATAGTGAGGGGAAATCTCCCCAATAGGAAACAGACACCAATAAACAGCTGACAAAGGCTATAAAACATATCTAAGTTATCCAAAAGAATTAAATGTTTTAATATTACAATTAATGCTGTTATTTTTAAGCTTTTTGGCTTTACAGTCCTTCATGATTTGCCAGTGTTCTGCATCTTACCTTTATATGCTCAGCTCATTTCCACTTTGCGATTTTTTTGTCTTGGATGTACTGCATGTCTTTCTGATTTAGTAGGATCTGAACAGAGATGAAATGTAAGGCTCCGAAATACAACTGTTTCTAATGTTCTGCACCTTTTGTAAAGTAGCAGTTTTACTACTTTTCTGTCTGCAAGTTGGGATTGATCAATAAAGGCAGAAAAATGTGGATCTTCACGTCAAGGTTAACTGCTCACAGTCCTGCCAAGAGCTTCATGTCTTTATTTCAAATCGGCTTCTGCACAGATAGCAGGAGTTTTTTTCACATGTTTTTTTTTTATTAATTTATATATATATATATATATATATATATATATATATATATACATACGCATATACATATATACATACGCACGCACGCACACATGCACACACTATTATTTTAAATCAGAAGGGATTACTAGGAAAACATTAAAATAGTTCATGCAATAAATGTGTACACTTAATGATTTTTCTATAAATAAGTATATAGCAAGGATTTAAAACACTGCAGTAAATATTTACCCTTATTCAATAGAGAAAGGGAGCACAGTGGTGTAGTGGTTAGCACTTTCACCGAGCAGTAAGAAGGGTCACAGGTTCAAATCCCAACCACGACACTACCTGCCTGGAGTTTGCATGTTCTCCCTGTGCCTGCATGGGTTTCCTCCGGGTACTCCGGTTTCCTCCCACAATCCAAAGACATGCAGGTAGGTTAATTGGCTTCTGTCAAAAAAATTGGCCATAGTATATGAATGGGGACCTTGGATTGTGGGCTCCTTAAGGGTTGGGACTGATGTGAGTGTGCAATGTACAGGGATAAGGACAATTGTAGACACTCAGGTTGAACTTGATGGACTGGTGTCTTTATTCAACCTAACTAACTATGAAACGATGAGAATTCTATCATTCAAAGCTGAAGTTTAGTATATTTTTTTAGTAGGGGGAGGGGAGGGGAGTGTGTATCTCATTGCCAGCAGGTGGCAGGTAAAGCGGCTGTCTTCTGGCACTCTGAAGGAATAAAAGCAGCGGCTTGTACTGAGGAAAGTTGATATGGCCACTCGCCCCCTTCTGCCCTGCCTAGAATCTACAGAACTCGTATTACTACACTCCCACAATGCATTGCATTCTCCCCCACCCCTTGACAGAACGCAATGCATCATGGGAGTTTAATAATACAATTTTTGTGAATGGTGGAGAGGGTAAAAGGGGGCGGGCAGCCTCAGTTGCTGTTAACTTTCACAACCCCAAAAGACAGTTACTCAGGGAAATATGGAGCAGGTAATAGGATAAGCACCATTACCCATAACTAATGTGTTTGGTACTGTATCCCCCAAACCAAAAAATATACGAAATTTCAGCTTTTAATTCAGTAACCTAGAACAACAAATAAGAATTCACTTGGCTGCTGTCAAGCCAGTACCAGATGGATTCTGATTGGCTGCTATGCATTAATCCATAACACTTAAAGCATATAAAAAAGCAAGAACAAAAATGTAACATACTGCAGCTTCCCAATCCTTAACCTTATGCCTCCTGGCCATTTAAGTGGTTTTCTGATGCCAGGAGGCAGGGTTTCTGATCATGTGACCGCCGTGATTGGCTGTCACAGCGTTCACATGATTGGAAAGCTCACAATTCCAAGTAGAGATTTGGGGCTGTCAGTTATTCCGTTATTCGCCAGTAACTGTGCCGGGAGCAAGCAGGACAGTTCTTGGCACAGCTCTGTTTACATTCTGTAATCTCTGTGTTAAGGCCCACCCACCTAGAGGCTGCATATAAGCATACTACCAGCGCAAAGGGGTTAATTTGATGACTGCATTAAAGTGGTAGTAAAAACCATTTGTTTATGTTTTACCTACAGTTAAGCCTATTATAAGGCTTACCTGTAGGTACTGTAAATATCTCTTAAACATGCACTGAAGGAGCTGCATACCCTTGCTGTTCCTTTAGAGCCCTGTGCTGATGTGTGGGCGTGATGTCATCGTGGCTAGGTCATTCAACCCGGAAGGAAGACCGGGTGAAGGTGGAAGCCCAGTCAATGGTCACAGTGCGCTGCTGGAGGGCTTAATTTTAAGGTAAGTTTCACATAACACATACTAGCACATTATAACATTGCGGTGGAAACGTTTTTTTTGTTTTTTTTTCCGGTTTGCTACCACTTTAATTGTTTTTAAGACTTTTTTCAGCAAGTACAGAATTTGATTTTGGTAGCTTTGAAATTTCTTTGCCACTACCTGTGAGCTTCCCAGAAAGCACAAATAACCTTATCTTTCTTTTGTAACCTCATAAACCCACCAGCCCCAAGTATGAACAAAAACAGACATGTTAAGACCCCTTTCACACCGAGCTGCCTAGGGCCCCAGAGGTAAAGCGGCGCTCTTTTTAGCACCGCTTTACTATTGTTTTAGCAGCGCTACTCGGCCGCTAGCGGGGTGGTTTTAAGCCTCCGCTAGTGGCCAAAAAGGGGTTTTGCCGCGGCATTGCAGTGCTGCCTCATTGATTTCAATGGGGAGCAGCGGTGGAGGAGCAATTAATTCACCGCTCCTTCACCACTCCAAAGAAGCTGCTGGCAGGACTTTTTCTGATGCCCTGCCAGCACACCGCTCCAGTGTGAAAGCAGGCGCTACTTTTAGTGCTGTAGCGCCTGAAAAACGCGGGCAGTGTGAAAGGGGTCTTAAAATGTGGTCTGAGTGACAGCCAGAGCTGCCTTCTTTGGTACAATGAAGGAGTGAATGTGGCCACATGACAACAGGAAGGATTACTAGGTGAAAATAAGGAGGAAGAGATAAAAAGACAAATACAACTACCTCCTCTTATAACTGGTAAGCTGAAATATATTGAAAAAATTAGATACGCTGCGCTAAAAAATTATATTAATAATAGTGTACACTGATATTATGTGTAATACCTCCAAGTTACTAAATCAAATAGGAAATAAATAAATAAATATCAGATAAGTGAATACATAAAATAAATACATATAGTATACAATAAAAACTACATTTAAAGTGCCTGGTTAGGGATGAGCCGAACACCCCCGGTTCAGTTCGCACCAGAACCTTCGAATGGACCGAAAATTCGTACGAACTTTAGAATCCTATTACAGTCTATGGGACTCGAACATTCAAAATCAAAAGTGCTAATTTTAAAGGCTAATATGCAAGATATGCAACAGACAACACAAGCAATAAGAGGTATCTTCAGGTGTATACTGTGCTGGAGGCACACACCACCCACTTTAACTCCTGCAGATGCCTGTATTAGAGAACACCAGCAATAAAGGGTAGATACAGGTGTATACGGTGCTGTGCTGGGGGCACACAACACCCACTAACTCCTGCAGATGCCTGTATTAGAGAACACCAGCAAAAAAGGGTAGCTACAGGTGTATACTGTGCTGGATGCACACAACACCCACTTTAACTCCTGCAGATGCCTGAGAAAAGAACACACTGTCCCTGTCTATCTTGCTCTTTCCCTGCACGCCGGAAAAAACACTCTACACAAGTGGCCTTATATAGTGTGGGGCGTGTACTAAACCCCCTGAGCTAGGATGTCTGTGGCCAATTATGGCTCTCCTTGCTGCCGGCGCTGTGATTGGCCAAGCATGCGGGGTCACAGTGCATGCTTGGCCAATCATGAGCCAACAATGCACTGCGATGGCGTAGTGCATTGTGGGCCGTTCGTGCCACACGAATTTGGTGCGAACGGTCCACAAAGTTCTGAATTCGCCGAACAGACGAACGGCCGATGTTCGAGTAGAACATGTGTTCGAGTCGAACACCGAGCTCATCCCTATGCCTGGTGCATAACTGTGCTCAAAAGAAATAAGCGTAAACAAATAATACACCAAAAGTACTCCTGCGCTGGTATAAAGTGTCCAAATACGTCATTACTGACCGCGCTGACAAAAGAACAACAACAATAGAGGAAAAATAGGTGGTTCCATTTATATGACAAAGTGCGCATGTGCATATGATTAACATCCAACTGCGTTGCTGATAACGTGATGAAATACCATGTAATTCAAAAACAATTAAATGTTATCCAAGACATGCTAGGTTGTCATCACTCAGGTGCCCCCCTTAGGTAATAAGGAATTATGCTAATTCAAAGCACGCATGTGAACCACCTCTGGGCTCTTTGATAGTATCAGGCTCCTGAGTTCCTCAGCATATCTTGGAGCGTGCGACTTTGCGTTTAAGCCAAGTCAAAGCACGCATATGAACCACCTCTGGGCTCTTTAATAGTATCAGGCTCCTGGGTTTTTCAGCATATCAATCCGGGATATATGAAAGGAAAACTCAAGTGCAATAAAGTTTTAAACAATTTATTAACTAAAGCAAAAATCCCCCTCTGGGGTACTCATACAGATCGGGTGCGTCAGTGCACCATTCTATGATGAACATAAAGAAGGTATACCAAGTTGGTATCGGGATTATGTGAGCATCCTCCTTAGCTGAAAAGCTGCCTGCCGTGCCATCCTGACCCCTCCCTAATGCGTATCGATACAGGGCTATCGTATCCACTTCAGGGAGAAATATGAGCTGAAATATATTATTTCTTTATTTTTTCATTTAAATCTAATTTAAAGGTTAGAATGTGTTATAGAATAGGCCAGATTACTACTTACAAAAAAAGTGTCATTGAGACCTAAAGAGCTTCATGGTCTTTATAGAGAAGTGTCCTAAATTGGAATTGATGAACCAGTCAATGAGAGAACTTTTTTCGCACTCTCTAAACTCAGTGTACCCAAATAACTCCTGATAATTTTCACATCAAAATATTTCACAAAAACAAACATCATGTTTTGTAAATACTTTTTATTGCACAGTTTTAACATTTAATAATTGAAAGCCTCTATATCTTATGCATTAGTATTTTTTTTTTTACATCTGTAATGGCTTCTTACTCTGCTCTCCTCAATAAATACTTTGAAGAAAATTAGCCAACCAGAACCTAGGAATATTTTAAGTGCAATAATATTTGGAATATTTTGACCATTTTTATACATAATGTGACAAAAACTGACATGCTAGTGTTAAATTAAAATCTGAGCAATACAACATTTAGTGAATTAAAGGAAAATGTAAACATCAAAATGAGTAAATAATGCAATGAAAAGTAAATACTGCATGCATTTGTAATTGACCATAAAAGAAAAAAAAATCAAGGATTTATTCACGTTTCGTAATTTTTGTGCATTGTGTGTTGTCTCACATGTAATTGTATAATGATTTAAGGTGGCCTATTCATTCTAAACAGTTTGTCAGCCCACCTAAACAGAGAAGAAATGGATACACAGCATTTATGTTTTATAGAGCTGTGTTGCCCTAATGGTTTGGGGTGCCAGGCAAAATAATTGGCACAGAAATATGCTAAAGCATGTAATGTGCATTAACGTGTGTTATGGTAAAGTGAATATTAAAATGTGCCCTCAATCAGATAACGGCTGGTAAGTTTTTTTTTTTTATTAAAAGAACACATTATTGAAAACTTAATGGGTAAAATGTGATTTATAGTATATAACTAAAGGCAAACCTTTCTTTTTAGTTTTGGATAGTGGAGTGGAGAGGGATTACAATGCTTATCAGTTTTTATTGCTGTCTGTGCCACTGTTATGGAGATTCACCTTCTCTATTTGTCCTCCTGTTTACCATTGTCATTGAAACTGAAAGTAAAAGAAAATCAAACATTTTGGGTCATCCCCAGAAAAGCAATAGAGGGCAAATCTTCCAATGGGGACACTAGTTCTGGTGACCTTGAGGTCCCCAAGGAATTCCCTTAATTTTCAGGGATTTCCTTTCACTTCCTGTTTGGTTATGGGACAGGAAGTGAAGGAAAATTTCTGCAATGGGACCCAGAAGGCGAAAACAAATCTGACAGGGTTTATAACCCTCCCTTTCTCTATCCAAAAGTTTCACTTTGTAAAGAATACTCAATCACATGCAGGGAAAATAAAAAACAGCATTTTTACTTGCACATGATTGGATAGTAGCAATAAGCAGAGCTTCTGATTTCAAAGCTTCCCCTCAGATCTAGAGCACAGCGTAGTGCAAAGTATATTTGCCTTTAGTAAATCAACTTCATTGGGTTTTTATGATATAAAGGCCTGAATAGCTAAGATCAGGGATTTTCTATGTTCTGCTTTTGACATTCAGCCACCACTTCTGGGAGAGCTGCTTAAGGAGACTCATGTCGGGCACAGCTTAAAGCGGAACTAAAGTTCAATTGTTACATACTGTGAGAAGACAGGCTTTTTATTGCAGAAGAGACATGCAATAATCTACACCTATCTGCCTGCTCACAGCAATCCCCAGAATGTAAACTCAGATGAGCATGCGTAGCTCATCTTATAGCGGTCGACCCGAACCCTGTTTGCCAGATGAACTAGTTTCTGCACATGCGCAGGAGGGACATATTCCAATGCCGGCCAATGAAGATGGCTGAAAACTGGCACACAGGAGAAGATGCAACAATACCTTTTATTAAATTTCAAAATTTAATTTCAAATGTAATTTTGAAAATTTTTAAAGTGGAAGTAAACTCCCCTATTGTTTTCAGCCAAGGAAGCTGCCATCTTTGCCTCTGTTTAATCTTCAACTGCTATGGTGCTGCACATGTGATTCGTTATGACACCAGCCATTGGATGGTTTGATAGTTTGGCTGAGAGCACAGCCAATGTGCAGTTTTGCATTCCAGGCATGCCTTTTTTTTTTAACTGTTTAAATTCATGGGTTTACTTCCACTTTAAAGCTGTCACCTTCATTATAATAAAACCTGCCAATATGGTCTTTGTGCACTTGTAGGTTCTTTCTGTAATGGGATGACAATGTCTTTTCAAATGTGCTACTGTGTTGTCACCATCATGTATTCTTCCAGGAGCCAAAGGCTACCAACGGTCATGCTGATGCACAATACACAGGCATATTCCACTGTTGCTACCATCAGAAAACCCCTCCTGAGAAATCCTAAGCAGTCGTTATAGGAGTCCATTTATATAGACAGGAAGTGACATTCAGTTAGAGTTTACTACCTTTTACTTTAACACACATTCTAAATCACACTTAGATAGATCTACACTAAACAAAATTGCATTTTGTTCCCTTCCGTTTCTTCATGTTCCTCACTTCTATAGGCACATTCAAATTCCAAATAAAACTTGACAGTCACCGCAAAGTCCTGAGATGACTGTTGCACATTGTAATGGCCCATGACATCAATGGCAGTCATGCTGTGATGAGTCTCACAATCTTCAGATGACTCACAAGTTCAAGACAGAAACATTACTCATGGGAAAGCTGGAAGAAAGAATCTTTTCTTACAATGATGAATTAATAGGTATGTCAGACACTTTTCCTTAAATAATAATCACCTGGATTCCTTATTTTGGATATATTGCTAACAAGTTGCTAGTGAAAAAATCCAAATCAAACTAATGGAAATACTTCTACAACTGATCTAACTCTTGTAACTTGTAATCTGATTTACTGCTATGGGTTACTGCAGAGTATTGTTGCTCTTTGTACTGGTTTATTTTTTTATTTTTTCTTTCAATAAGTATGCTAACAATAAAATAAATTATAACATGCCCTATTTGGTTTATTTTTTCATTTTATTTTTTATATATAATCATTATTTCCTTACAAATAATACAAATAATACAATAATATAAAATAATACATAAAAAACATATAAAAGACATGAATAAAGAATACGAAGAGACATAAAAACAAATACCACACTCCTACTCCAGCCTAGACAATAATACATAGAGCCCATATACCTAAAACACATTCTGTGATTGATCTTTCACAGAATATACTTATATAAGATAAAAAAACTGAAAGAAAATGAAAGGAAAAAAAAAGCAAGGAAAAACCCAGAAAAAAGAGAAAGGAGAGGGGGCTAACATGGTCCCTAAGTTACCAACACTATGGATCTGAAGAATCTTTACTAAGTAAATACCCAAAGAAAATTTACAAAATCAATGAAGCATGTCTGAAACTTTGGTTCTTATATCAAACATACATAGAAATAAATATGCTTGTGTTAATATGACTACATGCAAATCATACAGTGATAATATCAGTTCCAAAGCAACGTAAAAAACAAAATAGGCCCAATTATTTGTGACAACACGTGAGTGTGGTAGGGGATTCACCATTCTTCATCTTGTGTCATGTGAACCTCCATCTCTAGGTGAGAAACCTGCTCACCTCCTCATAAGACCTAACTTAAGGGCCAGAAATCGCTGACAATCTCCACCAGTGTGGGTCTTGACTCGCCACTCTTCCTCCTCTTAGTCCTAATGCACCATATTTTCTCCCCCAGACCATACTAAATCAGCAGAATGTGCACATAATGTAAAACTAAAAAGGGAGAACCATATTGCTCTCTAGTTTAAATTTCATTAGCCAGAAAAAGGATTATAGAAACTTACACAATCTTAAAACAAACAGGCTTCCAATGTCTGTAATTACCACGGCTCACCACATAATAACTTCAAAATGAAGGCAGTATGACGTCGCAGGCTTGGCTATTCCCTCCTATACGTGTTACACCTTGTGATTAGACTTCCTCAGTAGGCCTACTGTGGTGAGCCATGGTATTAAAGACATTTGAAGCCTGTTTGTTTTAAGATTGTGTACGTTTTTATAATCTATTTAATGCTAATAAAATATGACATATAGAGCACTATGGTTCTCCCTTTTGTGTTTTTCATTCTGCGGTCATTCTGCTGACTAGGTATGGTGTGAAGGGAGAAAATATTGTGCAGTCAGGACTAAGAGGAGGGAGAGTGGCGAGTAAGGACCCACGCTGGTAAAGATTGTCACAAGTGATTTATGACCCTTAAGTGAGGTCTTGAGCAGATTTTCACCTAGAGGTAGAGGTTCACATAACACAAGACGAAGAGTTGCAAATCACCTATCACTCTGTGGTGTTGTCACAAATAATTGGGACTATATTGTATTTTTACATTGCTTTGGGACTGATATTATCACTGTATGATTTGCATACTAAGTCATATTAACACAAGTATATTTATTGTTATGTATGTTTGATATGGTTGCGCTACACTTTTTTTAGTGTATTTGAAGTTGTGGGGGCGTTGTGGAATCACCTATATAGTGTTTTTCCTAATCTTAGGGCAATCCCACCAAATATAAGCATGGATTTCTTGTAAACCACAACCTCGCCAACACCTATCTGAAATTGAAATATACGCTGGGACCCTGTACCACCTTGACAAGAGTTTATAATTACTTTGTTTTATTTTAGTACAGATAGAAGAGATATGAACCAATCTCAACATTGGTACATACTACTAGTTCTGAGAAAGAGCACTCCATCTCTGTCTCCCATACCTTAAAATAGCTAAGACCTGTCAAAGCATCATCTTGATTCAATAATGTATAAGCAATCCCCTGTCTGTGGGTTGCTTAAGCCATAAGGTTTCAATGCTGGCAAGAGAGTCCTCAGATGGATAGTACTAAAGTGAAGTACAGTAGATACTGGTTTCTTTAGGCATAGAATGAAAACCTTCCTTATGCTTCTCTAAGTTTCCCCAGGTTGTGTATTCTCCCATCTTGCAAAAACCTGCAAGATGGGCAACTGAGATGGGCCAAGATACCCAAGATGGGCTACTTTACAACCAAGTGGTTGTAAAGTAGGGTTGCAATTTTTTCTTCAATCCAAACCCGAAACACTTTAACAGGGCAAGAGCAAATTTTTTTTTCTAGTATACACTATAGGATTGTAACAGACCTGGGACACATTTGGGTGCTCTAAAAAGAAAAAAAGAATAGTAATGCAGCGCAAATAGTGTCCCCTCACCCTCCTGTCAGGTACTGTTCCTAGCTACATTCATATTTGAATAATAACAATTTAAAACCCAGACTGTCTGGGTGAATCCTGGACAGGTGGCAACCCTATTGTAAAGCCTCAAGGTTTTTTACCTCTATGTATTTTCCCCCCAGAACCCTCCTTTTATCTTACTTGAGCCTGATCCGATCCAGCAATGTGCACAAGAGCAGCAGCTCCAGCTGTTGTCTCTCTCCTAATTGGACAGATTGATAGCAGCATGAGCCATTTGCTCCTGCTGCTGTCAATCAAATCCTGCGACACGGAAGTAGGGGCGGGGCAGAGTACAGTGTCTGTGTCAATGGACACAGTAGTGGGACTCAGGAGGCACTGTGGGGGCACGGGGCAAATTTAAAGGGACGTACAGTTACGCTCATTTGCCTGCCTATGCCATTCTGCCGACGTACATCTGTGTGCGGCGGTCGGCAAAAGAATCCTGCATAACCTGGACTAAATATTGAGGAAAGATTTCAGATTTATTAAAATGTATTTTGAAATTTGACAAGACACCAAACGCCTTTAAATCTGTTAATAGGTTGGGGAGGGTTATCACCGGTTCAGAGATATAAAATAAGATGCTGTTTGCATACGTGGAAAATGTATGCTCTACTGAACCTACAGTGAACTTGTAAATATTTGCAATCCCTCTAAGGCCGCGTACACACGCGGGGACTGTTCGCCCAACTTTGTCCGTCAAACAGTTTCGGCAAACAGTCCGCTCAAAATTAGCATGGACGGACATGGCCACACACGACGGACGAACAGTTTGCTGAAACCGTGCGCGATGACGTATGTCACGTACGACGGGACTAGAAATAGGAGGTCCAAGGCACAGCAAAGCACCCTTTGGGCTCCTTCTGCTGACTTTGCGTTAGTAGAAGTTTGGTTAGAGACGATTCGCGCTTTTCAGACTCCAGCTTAATTTGTCCGTTCACTGCGGCGCAGTCTACCTGTGAGGTTTGTATCTGTCTTTCGGTACGCGTGGATCAGTTGTACCTGTTATTAGGCGCTTCTGGTCTGCTCGTTTCTGGGTTTCAGGTCGTTCTTCATAGGTCTGGCTGTTCTTCAGTGCGTTCAGTTGAGCTTGTCTGTCCAGCCGACCGTTTCAAAGCCATGGAGTGTGGACGTACTCGGGAACGAGTTCGTGCTATATGGGGGCTTGGTGTTGGGGTTAATACTTTGACCCGAGCCCAGTCTGTGAACAGGGTGAGGAGGAGTTCATGGACAAAGAATTGGTTGCGCCAGCGTGACCAATTCTCTCATATGTCTTTACTCCGTGAGATCCGTGAGAATAATCCTGATGATTTCAGGAATTATCTCAGGATGACGGACCCCGTTTTTCACCGTCTGCTGGCTTTGCTGACCCCTTATATCAGCAGGCAGGATACCTGCATGCGGCAAGCCATCACTCCGGAGCAGAGGCTCGTCGCCACGTTGCGCTACTTGGCGACAGGGAGAAGCCTTCAGGACCTCAAGTTCTCGACAGGCATCTCCCCCCAGGCTCTGGGGATCATTATTCCAGAGACCTGTTCTGCCATTATTCGGGTCCTGCAGAAGGAATATATTAAGGTAAGTTTGTTATTTTAATATTGCATTGTATGATTGTATTAATTTCATCATGACTTTTAATATCCATGACAGGAATATGATGTGAATGTCCCCTTTATATGAATGTATGCACTTTTTTTTTTTTTTTTGGTGTCATTTTTTTTCTTTAAATGTTTTTTTTTTTTTTTTTTTGGTGTCATTTTTTTTCTTTAAATGTTTTTTTTTTTTTGTGTCATTTTTTTTAGCTTTTTACCTTTTTTGTGTATACATCCTGTGTGTGGGGAGAGAGAGAGAGAGAGATATAGAGAGAGAGATATAGAGAGAGAGATATAGAGAGAGAGATATAGATAGAGAGAGATATAGATAGAGAGAGATATAGATAGAGAGAGATATAGATAGAGAGAGATATAGATAGAGAGAGATAGATAGATAGATAGAGAGAGATAGATAGATATAGATAGATAGAGAGAGAGAGATAGATAGATATAGATAGATAGATATAGATAGATAGAGAGAGATAGATAGATATAGATAGATATATAGATATATAGATAGAGATATGGATTGTCAACTCATTAATTTAATTATTCCCCCCACTCAAATTTGGTTCATGTGTTGTATACTTAGTAATTAGTCCCCCCCCCCCCACCCCACTTACCCACCTAATTTATGTCCCCTGGTCCATCAGAGGGCTGATTAATCTGTGAATTGGCCCGCCTACTTTTATTTTTTTTTTGTTTTTTTTTGGTGTCTTTTTTTTTTTCTTTAAATGTTTTTTTGTTTTGTGTCAATTTTTTTTTTTTAAATGTGTTATTTTTTTTTTTTTTTTTTTGTGTCATTTTTTTTTTAGCTTTTTACCTTTTTTGTGTATACACCCTGTGTGGAGAGAGAGAGAGATATATAGAGAGAGATATATAGAGAGACATATATAGAGAGAGATATATAGAGAGAGATATATAGAGAGAGATATGGATTGTCAACTCATTAATTATTCCCCCCACTCAAATTTGGTTCATGTGTTGTATACTTAGTAATTAGTCCCCACCCCACTCAAATTTGGTTCATGTGTTGTATACTTAGTAATTAGTCCCCCCCCCCCACCCCACTTACCCACCTAATTTATGTCCCCTGGTCCATCAGAGGGCTGATTAATCTGTGAATTGGTCCGCCTACTTTTTTTTTTTTCTTGGCAGAAAACAAATTAGCAAGATTTCTGTTTAACTGTTGTTCCAAAATGTTTTTGAATTTTCTTTGTTATGAATTGTTTTTATTTAATGACTAATTTATTTTTTATTTTTATTTTTTTGTTTCAGCTTCCTTCAACGCCACAGGAATGGCAGACTGTGGCTTCCCAGTTCGCTGCCCGTTGGGACTTCCCCAACTGCGGAGGGGCCATCGACGGGAAACATGTGAGGATTGTGCCCCCACCCCATTCGGGGTCCTACTATTGGAATTATAAGGGGTTCCATAGTGTGGTGCTAATGGCGGTGGTGTTGGCACAATGTGACTTCCTTTATGTGGATGTGGGGAAGAACGGCCGGATGTCTGACGGAGGAGTCTTTAGGCAGACCGAGTTCTGCCACCGTCTTACCACTGGTGGCCTGGACTTGCCACCAGATGCCGAAAATGTGGAGGGGCTCCCGTTTGTTTTTCTGGCTGATGAAGCGTTTGGTCTGAGTGAACATCTCATGAGACCCTTCCCCCAAAGGACCCTCACCCCGGAGAGGAGGATTTTTAATTACCGGCTGGCCAGAGCAAGAAGGGTTGTGGAGAGTGCCTTTGGCATTATGGCCAGCCGGTTCCGTCTGTTGCTGACAGCCATCAACCTGGCAGAATATAAACTCAACTATGTTATTCTGTGCTGCTGCATTCTTCACAATTTTTTAAGGAAATTTTCTGGTAACCAGTACCTGCAGCCTATTGGGCCTGAGGCCGGACTCAGGCTTCCAGAACTGACAGGGCTGGATCATGCCCTTCCTGGCTTAGCCCCCCAAACAGCACGTGAGGTGCGTGACCGCTATGTCAGCTTTTAATGGTAGGGGGGCTATTCCAATGCCAGCTGACCAATAAAAAAAAAAATTTTCTTGAAATATGTCTTGTCTGTTCAAATTTTTAAGTTTGGTTCTTGTTTGCTTTTCACGTTGCTTGTATCCTACATTGACCTAATTCAGGGATATGCAATTGGCCAACCTCCGGCTGGTGCAAAGACAAGTCAATCATGCCTCTGGGTCTCATGCTTGTGGCTGTCAGTCTTGCTATGCTTCATGGGACTTGTAGTTCTGCAACAGCTGGATTTCCACTAATTGCATATTCCTGTCCTAGTGCATTTGTATAGCAAAGTGGTTTTTGACAATAGGAAATAAGGCCCTTTGTGACAGAAAACACAAAATGACTTTCCAAACTGGTATTGAGTATTGAAAGAAGTAGACACACACATATTTTTTTTTTTTTTTGATTTTTTAATAGTGCTCATTCCAACCAGTGCCTCTTATTTAGATCTTTTTTTTTTTTGTGTTTTTTTTTTTTTTTTTTTTTTGTGAAATTGGTTTATAAAAAATATTTTTTTTTATATTTATTTTTTTGTTTTTATAAATTATTTTTTTTTTTTTCTTTTTTTTTTTTTTTTTGGTAAACATAGAAATATATCAAAAATGCAATTATCACAAAAATTTAAAATAATAAACTCAGATTTTTAACTATTTACATAAAACAAGGGGTAAAGCCAAATTTTGAAGATGCACACCAAAAATTGGTAATGTCAACATGTGCTATGTACCATAATGAGTGATCAATGGACGTGTTTGGTGTGTGCAATCCCTTCCTCTCTCATACTAGAAGGAGGAAGGGTTTGCAAACACCAAATGCGTCCATTGCGATCCTCTGATGGCACATAGCACATGTTGACACACCGTGTGCATCTTCAAAATTTGGCCTCTAAAAATCAACTAAAAACCTTAAAAACTTTTTGGCAAGGAAATGAAGGACATGATCGATTGTGTTTTAGGGGAAAAGGGGCTTATATTCTCCCTAAAACATCGATCATGTCCTTCATTTCCTGCCTCATAGGGACCAGTTGTTGTTGAATGCCCTGGATTCGTTGTTGCGTGGCCAGGATTTGTTGTTGCATGGCCTGGATGTTGCTCTCCATTAAGTCGATCCTGGCATTCCAGGCCATGATCTGCCCTATCAGCCTCTGGGCACTGTCCGCTGAAAAGGGCTCCGCAGCTTCTCCTACCACCACCAGATCATCACCTAAAAACATGTGTAGATAAAAAATTGGTTAAAATATACAGCCATTAATTGTTTACCTTAAGCTGGGTTGTCAGACACTCACTTTCACTTTGTGGGGTGTGTAACTCCACCTGCTCTTCCTCCTCCACATCTAGCCCTGGGCTGGGCTCATCCAGTGGAGCTACGGAGCTTGGTCCAGCGGAGGATACCGAGCTTGGCTGCTCCCTCGAGGACACTGGGCTGGGCAGCTCCAATACTGACGCGGGGCTGGATGGCTCCATCACCGACACGGGGCTGGGGCTGGGGCTGGGGCTAATTGCCCAATCAGGCTGGCGAGGTCGGGGGGTCCTGGGCTGCTCCGCCTCTTGTCTGAGTCTTTGTTTCCCTATGAGAATGAAAAACAAAAAAAAAAAAAAATAATACTTTTAAGCATAGTGATATTTGAGTTCAGAAATTTGAATATGAAACATTGGTTTGAAGTGGTGTAAAATTATTAGCTGGTTATTACAAGATCCTAGTTTAATACATCCTTAAAATGACTTTTTTTTTAGTTAGGCTGTGTTCAGACTGCTGCGATGTGTGAACGCTGCAAATCTACTGTGGTTTCACGCATCGCATGCGGAGTTCGCACTGCCCTATGTGACCTGCTGGGAGTATCAGTGTAAAGTTTTATTGACACCTCCAAATTAGTTCTCATTTCACAGTGCAATCTTTAAACTCGGACAGGAATCGGACCACATGGTGTGAACACCCATGTGATCCGATTTGGCTGTGGACTAAAAAAAGGGCCATGTACAAGTTTGGTCCGGATGCGATGTAAATTCAGCCATACTACATGCATGGCTGAAATCGCATCACACAGAGATCACATGTGATTTGCACTGCAGTGCGGTGCAAATCACATTTGATCTCGTACATTGCAGCAATGTGAACCTAGCCTTTAACCAAACTATGATACTGTATATCTTTTGTCCAAGTTTCACAGACGGACACACTCGAATCAACGCCTGGAGTACCTGTGTGTGATTATGTCAAAAATGTTCTATGAAGGCCCAAACTACACTTATAAAAGTTTCCTAGTCCAGATGTTGAACCAGCATTTTATCTATCTATCTATCTCATTTTTTTAATTGAGTCTACATTGCACTGAATAAATTTATGAAACTTTATTAAAAATTTATATCCTATAAACTGAGCGTGACAATTCAGTTTATCATGAACAATACAAAAAAAATAAAAATAAAAATAAAAAAATAACTAATTAAAATCTAATCCAACACCAGATAAATTTACACCATACACAAATTCATGCTATTTACGCCCACATATACGAACAACCATATGCGCCATATTTTCATAAACTACCTACACGAACGATTACGATCTAATCCGCCAGATTTACACCGCCTACACGAACGATTAATATAAATCCGCCAGTTTCAGTCACTATGTACATGAACGATTACGATCAAATCCGCCAGTCTTACATACATTATCTATAGGTACGATTACGCTCAAATCCGCCAGTTCTACATACACTATCTACACGAACGATTACGATCTAATCCGCCTACACGAACGATTAATATAAATCCGCCAGTTTCAGGTACTATCTACATGAATGATTACGATCAAATCCGCCAGTTTTACATACACTATCTACACGAACGATTACGATCAAATCAAACGCTTATGTCCGACAGTCACGAGAAACGCGGAGTTTACTCACTTTTTTTCAGGACCTTTTTGATGCGGTCATATTGATGTCCGACCATCTTTTCCGCAGCTGGTCCTTTCCTCTTCGCACCCCAAATTTTGTCTCCAAGGCTGTGACCACCTCGTCCAAGATGGCGCTTTTCCTGATGTTCGGTTTTGGGTAAGGGCCATGTTCCCCATCATAGTCCTCCCTTTTAAGGATAGCCACCATCTCCACCATCTCTTCGAAGGCCATATTCGTGGCCTTGTATCTCCTCCTTGCTCCTGAAGCATGGGGCCCATGGCTTTCCTCCGCGCTGCTCACGCTGCTAATTGAACTTGCATCCGCCATTTTCTACTCTCATACACCCACGGCGGAAGGAGGGTAAAAGGGGCGGGGAAACACGGTCGCAAGGAACGTCAGGGGCGGGCGACGCAGGCGGAGCCTGAGCGCATGCGCCGTATATAAAGCGTTACCACGAGGCCGTACGCTTGTCCGAACGGGAGCAGCGAGTGCTACACGCGACGGTAAGATAGTTATCATTTTATTTTCGGTTAATTTAAAGCCTGCGTTAGGGATATGCATATTGAATTTTATTCTTATTGATGTTTAATTGATTTCTATGTGGGTTGGTGGTTGAGTGGGCTTGGTGTTTTGTGTGGTAGTGTGGGGGTGGGTGTATAGGGGGTGGGGCTAGTGTGTGTGTGTGTGTGGGGGGGGGGGGGCAGTAGTGTGTGTAGAGTGTGTGTGTGGGGGGGAGTGTTTGTGTGTGGGAGGGGTAGTGTGTATGTGGGAGGGGTAGTGTGTGTGTGTGTGTGTGGGGGGGGGGGTAGCGTGTGTAGTAGTGTGTGTCTCGCCTACATTGTCACAATATAGTGTGCATTTGGTCTGACTTTTTTTTTTTTTTTTTTTTTTTTTTTTTTTTTCAGAAAATGCAAAAGTATACTGCAGACCCCTTTAAAGAGGAGGCCTTCCTCTCCACCTTTCTAGATTTAGTGGAGTCCCACAGCAATCTGTGGGATACAAAACACCCTCAATATCCAATCCGTGCTGCCCGAAAGAAGACACTGGAGACAGTTTTGGCGTTTGTGAAAACCCGAGTCCCCCAGGCAGACACTGATTTTGTGAACAACAAAATTAAGAACCTGCGTAGCGCGTATAGGCGGGAGCAAAGAAAGATCCTAGAGTCCCAAACATCAGGATCAGCAGCAGGTCAGGTCTATGTACCTAGGCTGTGGTATTATGACAGGCTGCGTTTTCTGGATGACACGTCAGAAGCCAGGCCGTCACTTTCGACTCTTCCGTCTACCCGTCCCTCCACCCTTCCCTCTGCCTCAGGTGAGCCATCCCTGGAAGATCCAGACCCTTCCTTGCTGGACGAGGTTGATGCGCCTAGCTGGAGCCAGGTATATTTTAGTTTCTAACGTTTGGATTGCTCAAATATTAATGATGTCAAGTTCAATGTTTGAATTGCTTCCAAATCTAGGATTTCATCACAAATTAAATTAGATAGAAGGATACAGTGGTTTACACAAATGTGGCTCAAATCTTAATGAACTGATGGAAAAATGATGGTGTCAAAATGATAGCCTTTTGTATTTCAAGACAAATGTATTTGCAAGTGAGAACTGTAAAATTGTTAGTGATTGATGATTTCTAAATATAGACATATTTTAGTTATTGATTGCTTTGTTTTTTTACACAGGATGAGCTCACCCAGGAGGAGGCCGGGACCAGTGGTATGGAGGAGGAGGCCGGGACCAGCCACACGCAGGAGCTAGCTGGGCCCAGCAGGAGTAGGACTGAGAGCCAGGTCCCTCCCCTCCGCCTAGCCAGCAAAAGGCCCAGGAGGATGGGCCGTGCAGAGGAGGAGTCCTTGGTGCTGATACAGCGAGCCACACAGATTTTGTCCAAACCCCCCAATCCTGAGGAGGCCTATGCCACTTATCTGGCTAGCAAGCTCCAAGAAATGGACAAACCCCAAAGAAACATGTGTGAGGCAATCTTTTTTGATGCCATACAACTGGGTCTGAAGGGTGAGCTCACACCCACCACTAAGCTCTACAAAACAGACCCTACTGCTCCTCCTCCTCCTCCTCCTCCTCCTACCACAACTCCACCACCAGAGGCACAGCCTCCAGCGACGCGTGGAGGGAAGGCTAGACGGAAGAGTCGTAAGTGACTGCCTGGCTTCAGTCTGCTCTGAAAGAAGACGCAGGCTGTTGTAGTACCACAGTCTGGGGACATAGATCTCATCTGCTGCTGTTCCTGGTCTTTGGGATTCTAGGACCTGGTTGTGCTCCCTATGTACATGCTACGCAGGTTCGGAATTTTGGTGTCCACTCACTTGATGTGTGCCTGGGGGACAAAAGGCTTCACAAACGTCAAAATTGTCTCCAGTGTTGCCTCCCTTTTGTTTTGTTTTTTTGGTTCTGAGGAAAAATAAAAATGTATTATTTCAAAAAAATCTTGTATGTTTTCTTTTTTTTTTTTTTATCAATATTTTTGTATAATTTTGGGTTAAAAAAACAAAGTTTATTTGTGAGTAGGCAGATACATGTCAAAAGACTCTGGGGGTTATTTACAAAACACATGTTCATGTAAATATGCTAACTTCAAGTGCAATTTTTAAAGCACTGCAAGTGCACTTGGAAGTGCATTCGCTGTAAATTTGAGGCTTAACATTTGAAATGAGGGGAAGCTCTGCTGATTTTGAACATGCAATCATGTGTAGGCTAAAATGCTGGTTTGGGTATCTATCTATCTATCTATCTATCTATCTATCTATCTATCTATCTATCTATCTATCTATCTATCTATCTATCTATCTATCTATCTATCTATCTATCTATCTATCTATCTATCTATCTATCTATCTATCTCTACTTGCATAGTCCTGCTTGGCCCAAAAAAATGCAAGTCCATCTTGTTTCAAACCCCCCACCCAAAAAAAATAAAATAAAAAAAAAAACAATAGTAGTTCCAAAAATATATAGTAATAGATATTTTTTTTTTTTTCGGAAATAAATAAATAAATAAATAAATATATATATATATATATATATATATATATATATATATATATATATATATATATATATAATGTGTCTATCTTAAAAAAAAAAAACATTTTTGACAATGGTAGTTCCAAAAATATATAGTAATAGATAAATTCTTTTTTTTTCTGAAATATATATATATATATATATATATATATATATATATAATTTTTTTTTTTTTTTTTGGGTTGGTTTGTTTTTTTTTTTTTATATAAATTGGGAATATATTTTTGCTATAATTGGAAGATTAATCATAGGATGAGGATGAATAAAAACATGTAGTATAACTCTGTGTGAATATAAGCAGCAAAGCTACTTCACTTTTCTTGCATTACGAAGAAGAAAAGAACGGGCTATATTAAAAAAACCACAAAATTAGCAGCATGACGAATATGCTAGCTTCAATACGAACACTAGTTTTACAAGACCGAGCGCTTCCGCCCTGTAAATTCTTTCTGAGTATGCGCGGAACTTAGTTTGACGAACAAGCCTACACACGAGGGGACTGTTCGCTGAAACAAGGTTTCAGCGGACAGTTTTTCGGAAATTCCGAAAAACCTTGTTCAGCGGACTGTTCGCTGAAACTGTCCGCTGAAAGCCCACACACGGGCGGACTGTCCGCCGAAACACTGTTCAGCGGACAAAGTTGGGCGAACAGTCCCCGCGTGTGTACGCGGCCTAACCTTGTGCTTCTATAATTAAGGCAAACAGCAGAGGTGACAGAGGGTATCCATGCCAAGTGCCATTCTTTATCATGAAAGGGAAAGAAAGAGTGTCATTACCTTGACCTTAGACATGGGTTTCACATATAAGTTCATAATCCAACCCAGGCCTAAGGCAATCAAAGTCTCTTGTAGAAATACCCAGTCTACCCCTTCAAAAGCATTTTTCATTGTCTGTAGACAGGAGTAGACTGGGAGGACGTATTGGTCGAGCAAAGACCCAGTACTGCTTTATTGAAAAGTTTATACTTTCTAAAAATTATGGCCAATATAGCCTATATAAAATATTAAAAGACTAAAAGCTGAATAAAAAAAGGCATTTTGTAAGCAGTGATAGTGCCCAAGAGGACGCTCCTAAATACTGACTTATTACGGTATTCAAATGTTTGCATCTGCCACATTAACTACTTTCTTTGCTACTATGCTTTTAATATTTGTGAAATAAAATGTGCCTGTGCGTTAATATTTGCAAATACGTTGTATATTGTTTTCAACATAATGTGCCAGTTGTTTACTGATTTTAACTGTTAATTTTTTTTTTTTTTTATTTAGTAATATTTAATTATTTGATGTAATAAATAAATAAATATATATATATATATATATATATATATATATATATAGAAAGGCCAGTATGGTGGCCTGAAATTATGGGAGGAGCCCGGTGGAGTATATAACCAGCCCGTTCGCCTATCTTCCTCGTCGGTTCCGGTGCGCGATATCTGATACGTCAGAAATCAAGGGCCGACCATCCTCGAGACCTTACAGTGAGCCGGGTTCGTGAGTTCCCACGCTATTCCGTCCGCCTTCGGGTCGACAAAGCCTTGTCGTTCGTCAGCGTCCGTCTGATTGCCGTCTGAGTCGCTATACTCAAATCGAAATTCTCCGTTGTCGTACAACACGTCTGGGCCGGCTGTCGCAGGTAGGCTTCGGCACCCTTTTCATTTCATGTGTTACAAAGTCACGTAAACTAGATTCCTGAACTCACGAACCTCTCACTCTAGATTGCACGAACGTCTTAACTGTGGCACTCGTATTCGTTACTTCATGTCACTACCCCTTCTTCGAAAGAAGTCGTTATCACTTTTCGGTACATGTCGTTCGTGCCACCAGGCACTTCGTTTCGTAGCACGTCGTTGCTAAACCGAACGACTCCCCCGATCATTTCTCTATGTTCGAATCGATCGAACCGCTTCGAAATTACAGCTGTCTGCTTGTCACGTTAAATTGAGCAGTCCGGACAATGTCAATCTCATGTTGTTCAAACCGTAAAAACGGTCGGACCGTTTCAAATCCGAATAAGTTTAAACATTTCCATCATTTCATGCCGTTTGTACTATGTCTGTCATTTCGTTTCATTTCATTTCAATCATTTCAGTCATTTCAATCATTTCGAGTCATTTCAATCATTTCAGTCTGTTATGTCGGATCATTTCATTTCTAGCATTTCTAAATCATTTCATCATTTCTGTCACTTACCGCGCTCCGATGCGAATCCCGTTGCATCTCCAATGCACCGATTCGCTTCGAAGTGCCCCAGGGTTCGGCCTCATTTCTGTACATGCTCCAGAGACTGAGTCACTCGCAGGTTCAAGCACGGTCCTTGATTCTAGTCTTTGTCATGGCTTTTCATTTCTGTCACTTATTACGCGCCAATTCGAATCCTGTCGCATTCTGCTATGCACCGATTCGTCCTGGCGTGCCCAGCTGCTACGCCTCATTTCAGTACATGCTCCAGAGACGGATTCTTTTGTTGTAACCGTCAGTCCAGTCGTTGAATTTTGTCTCTGTCATGGCATATCATTTCTGTCACTTATTACGCGCCAATTCGAATCCTGTCGCATTCTGCTATGCACCGATTCGTCCTGGCGTGCCCAGCTGCTACGCCTCATTTCTGTACATGCTCCAGAGACGGTTTCTTTGTTGTAACCATCAGTCCAGTCGTTGAAACTTGTCTCTGTCATGGCATATCATTTCTGTCACTTATTACGCACCAATGCGAATCCTGTCGCATTCTGTTATGCACCGATTCGTTCTGGTGTGCCCAGCTGCTACGCCTCATTTCAGTACATGCTCCAGAGACGGGTTCTTTATTGTAAACCATTAGTCCAGTCGTTGAATCTTGTCTCTGTCATGGCTTATCATTTCTGTCACTTATTACGCTCCAATTCGAATCCCATCGCATTCCTTATGCATCGATTCGTTCTGGTGCGCCCAGCTGCTACGCCTCATTTCAGTACATGCTCCAGAGACGGATTCTTTGTGGTAACCATCTGTCCAGTTGTTGAAACTTGTCTCTGTCATGGCATATCATTTCTGTCACTTATTACGCTCCGATTCGAATCCTGTTGCATTTGGTTATGCACCGATTCGTTCCGGTGCGCCCAGCTGTTACGCCTCATTTCGGTACATGCTCCAAAGACAGGATTCTTCTGTTGGGTTCATGGGCTCGTCCTCTGATTCGTGTCTTTGTCATGGGTTTTCATTTCATTTCACCTATCACGTTCCGGTACGAATAGTCACATCTGTGTACCAAATTCGTCTCGGCGTGCCCCAGGAATGGCCTCATTTCAGTACATGCTCCAGAATCCGTTTCGTGCTCGGTCGCAAGTTTGTGGCATGGCGAATTCGGATCTCTGTCATGGCAGATTCACTCATTTCATTGTCACATACCGCTTCCCGGTTTGGGTCCAGTTGATTCTTCAATGTTTTGGATGCCTACCGGGGGCCTTGCTCCTCGGCTTCATTTCATTATACGTTACCACATAAGGAAAACACAGCTTCGTTTAGGCGTTTCTCGCTGTTTTCTTTCCTCAAACAAACGTAGACTTCTTGCAATCGTTGCAAACACACATCCAAGCGTAGACTTCTTGCAATCATGGCAAGCACGCATCCAGACATAGACTTCTCGCAATCATTGCAGCACACATTCGAGCATAGACCCCTTGCACTCATTACAAGCACGCATTCGAGCATAGACCTCTTGCAATCGTTGCAAGCACGCATTCGAGCATAGACATTATGCGGTCATTGCAAGCACGCATTCGAGCATAGACCTCTTGCAATAATTGCAAGCACGCATTCGAGCATAGATTTCTTGCGATCATTGCAAGCACGCACTCGAGCATAGACCTCTTGCACTCGTTACAAGCACGCATTCGAGCATGGACCTCTGGCAATCGTTGCAAGCACGCATTCGAGCATAGACCTCTCGCGGTCATTGTAAGCACGCATTCGAGCATAGACCTCTTGCACTCATTACAAGCACGCATTCGAGCACGGACCTCTTGCGATCATTGCAAACACGCATTCAAGCTTAGACCTCTTGCGATCATGGCAAGCTCGCATTCGAGCATGGACCTCTTGCAGTCGTTGCAAGCAGATGTCCAGGCACACCTCATTGCAATCATTGCTGGCAGGCACTTCTGGCTTGCTCAATAGGTTGCTTTAGGGAAAGCCTGGATACTTTCCTAAAGGTACGTTGTATTACGGGGTACTTATTATAGGTATAGTTGATCCAGGGAAAAATCCGATTGCCTCTCGAGGGATCAGGAAGGAATTTTTCCCCTGCTGTAGCGAATTGGCCTATGCTCTGTTGGGGGTTTTTGCCTTCCTCTGGATCAGCTATGGGCGTAGAATTGGGTGTGTCGGGTTGTGTGATACCTTATTTATTTTGATTTGTGGTTGGACCGGATGGACTTCTGTCTTTGCCGGCCTGGCTACCCATGTAATCTACCATAATTCCTTGCAATCGTTGCAGGCACGAGTCCTGGCATAACTCCTTGCATTAGTGGCAGGCACGCATCCTAGCATAACATCTTGCAATCATAGCAAGCACGTATCCTGGGTAACATCTTGCGATCGTCGCAAGCACGCATCCAAACATACATTTAAGCACAACTCCTGCAGTCTTCGCAGTGCACATGCGGTAACACGAATTGCTCACAGTCACTACGCATACATCTCCAGTGATAAACTCCCGGGCAATTGTCGCAAGCACATGTTTAAACACAACTTTTCAGTCATGCCAAAGCTCGTGACTTATCATAACTTCTAGCAATCATTCGTTGGCAAGCACATTCTCAGTGGCACACAAATTGGCTACACGTCTTTTTCAGCAGCACTCAATTGGCCACTCGTCTCCTGTGGCTTTTCTTACAAACCACTCACTGTTGTCTGCCTACCCGTCTCTTCCTTAGGACAGTTGAGTTCAACTTCCGTCCTGCACCAGGATCATGTTGACACACGCAACTGGCTTCTTCCTGTAGCTCGCCCAGGCTATTTCTAGCCAGCGTTCAGCATTTCTTACCCTTACAGTGCACGGAGAGCCATCTGTCGTTAAGGCCCATACAGCAAGATCCCCACTACGAGGCATCCAGAGGCATCAGCTCATAGCCAACGGCAAACGTTCGCCCATCACAACTGCCATCTTTAGGGGCATATAATGTCCTCGCATATTCCCCAGTCTAGTCATCCTATAGACTCCTACAGTCCCTACACGGCATGTTGAGTTTCGCTATGCACATCATCCCTCAGGGTCGCGCTTTTGTGTCACGCCTATTGGCCTCACTGTCCCTCTCACAGGATTTAGAGCAAGTCCTCAGCCTGGGTCCCGCGGCGGTAGCAGTCCTTGCTATGCGGGAGGATTTCCTATCGTCTGGGAATGGCTTCTCCCTGTTCATTCCCTCTGTGTCTTCCCTTTCACCCCAGGTGATGACCGACGCAGCGGCCTCCACGGGCTTGCGGCTGTTTTTTGGCCACCTCTGGCTCGCAGCTCCCTGGCCTCCCCAGTTACTGGCAATTCCTGGCTGCGCCAAGGCGTCCTCTCTGTTAATTATGTCCTTCCTACGTCGACTGGTCCAGCTCTTGTTGTTGTCTCAGTTCAACATCCATTGTTCCTTTATCCTCGGTAAATTCAATCAGGCAGCGGACGCCCTTTCCCGCTCTAACATTGTTTCATTTTCAATCAGGTACCCGGAGCCGGACTAACATCAGCAGCTATCCCGGACTGGTCTCAACTGACCCTGGAGTAGCCCCTCATCTCCGTGCGGCTACCCAACTCGTCGATCACTCCCTTTCCCGCAATACCCCCAGGCCTATCAATCAGCCTGGAGGGCCTTTAACCGCTTCATCACGGGTCTCAGCACAGAGACGTCCCGTGTCAAGCAAGTCATAGCCTTCATTTCATACTGCCACTCGCAGTTGGCGTTATCCTTTAATACGACCCGGCTATACCTGACCGGCGTACAACGTTTCACATCCCTCCAGGACCCTACTGTACCCTCATTTCTTACAACACCGTTCGGGCGGTTATGCGCGGTGTCCAGAAGCGCCAGCCGATGGCCGGCACCAAACGACTGCCTATCACAGGAGACGTTTTAGGAATATGTCAGATATCCTGGCCACTTCACCTTCCGGTCTCCACATTAAGTGTCCTTTACAAGCAGCCATACACCTGGCCTTCTACGGCTTCTTACGGCCGAACGAGTTTACTTGTAGTAGCCCCACAGCACGCATGCTGTGCAAGCACCACCTTGTCCGATACGAAGACCATTTCGTCTTACACTTAACAGTCTCCAAGACGCAGCAGCTTGGCTCGGGTATGGACATACACTTCTATAAGTCCAACAACCGCTGCTACCCAGTTGCCGTTCTCACCCGCTTGTTGACCCCTTTTGGCTGATCAACCAGGAACTAGTCTGCTTCTGCCATTTCACACTAAACCTCTGAACGCTGCCCGCTTTATGGAACACGTCAGGATACTCTAGGGTATCCTTCACCTCAATCCTACTCACTACTCCGGACATCCATTCCGTATCGGAGCAGCTTCAACAGCATCCCGCCAAGGCGTCCCGGACCACTCTAACAAGAGGTTGGGCAGATGGAGGTCCACCTGTTTCGCCCGCTGCATACCCGATCCGCAAGTGGAGATGGCCCAGGCCTTTGTCAAGCTCACCCAGTAACAAGCTTGAAACAATGAAGATGCAACCCCTACCTGAATGTTTTTGCCCCCTTATTTTGGTATACCGTACGTTAGACCAGGGCACACTTTCAGGTCCATTTCGAGTAAGCGAGTTTATGTTAACCTTGTTTGTCATCCTTATCCGTATCGGTCAGAGGGCGCTGGACCATAAATAGAAAGGCCAGTATGGTGGCCTGAAATTATGGGAGGAGCCCGGTGGAGTATATAACCAGCCCGTTCGCCTATCTTCCTCGTCGGTTCCGGTGCGCGATACCCACCCACCCATCCCCTTTTTCAGGGTATTTCTCAAGCATTATACTCCTTATGAGAGTACTCATTTCACTCTATTCATATTCATTTCATTTATCACCCATTTCTCTATCTAAGGTATGCCCCCTTATTTTGGTATACCGTACGTTAGACCAGGGCACACTTTCAGGTCCATTTCGAGTAAGCGAGTTTATGTTAACCTTGTTTGTCATCCTTATCCGTATCGGTCAGAGGGCGCTGGACCATAAATATATATATATATATATATATATATATATATACACACATGCAAAGAGATTTTACGGGCAATGGTCATAATAACTGTAACAGAAGAACATGATTGGAAAGCTTGTTTAAAGGGAATTCTTCCACCACACTAAGAGCCCTTTCACACAAAGCCACTCATAGCGTCTGCGGTAAAATGCGCTATTTTTCGGTCAGATTTGCGGCGCATTTCGACAGCTAGCGGGGTGCTTTTAACCCCCATTGGCGACCGAGAAAGGGTTAAAACTGCCCGCAATGTGCTGCAATAGTGGCGTTTTGCCGGCGCTATAGCCACGCTGCCCCATTGATTTCAATGGGAAGCAGCGGTGGAGGAGCCGTAAACACACCTCTCCTTCACGGCTCCAAAGAAGCTGCTGACAGGACTTTTCCCGACGTCCTGTCAGCGCACCACTCCAGCCCTCGGGCTTTCACACTGGAGACAATGAAGCAGCTGTTTGAGGGCAGATTGCAGGCTCTATTTTTAACGCTATAGCGGCTGCAAAACGCCCTCGTTGTGAAAGTGGTCTAACAGAAACAGAAGTGGGAGCACTAAAAAAGTATTAGTATTGGAGGAGTTTTAGAGTACTGGATGTTCATAGTGGGCTCCAAATGCATGTATAAATTCACATAATAGCAGCTTTCTTTACATTTTATCCACATAAACACTTAAGTGAAAAGATCAGCAAGAAAGGTAATAACCAGTTCAGCTCTCATGCCTATACACCGTGTATAGACCAGAGAAATTTTTACATTTTTAGCTATAGGCTTATTTTTTACATAGTTTTGTCATTTCTTAAGGTAACAAAGGTAAGGTTTCTTAACCACTTAAGCCCCGAACCATTTGGCTGGCCTAAGAGCAGAGTGTTTTTTGCGATATGGCACTGCGTCACTTTAACTGACAATTGCGCAGTCGTGCGTCGTGGCTCCCAAACAAAATTGACATCCTTTTTCCCACAAATAGAGCTTTCTTTTGGTGGTATTTGATCACCTCTGTGGTTTTTATTGTTTGTGCTATAAACAAAAAAATAGCGAAATTTTTAAAAAAAACGCATTATTTTTACATTTTTTGCTATAATAAATATCCCTAAAAATATATAAAAAAAACTTTTTTTCCTCAGTCTCAGCCAATACATATTCTTCTACATACTTTTGGTAAAAAAAAAAAAAAATCTCAATAAACGTTTATTGATCGGTTTGAGCAAAAGTTATAGAGTATACAAAATAAGGGATAGATTTATGGCATTTTTATTAATATTTTTTTTATTAGTAATGGCGGCAATCAGTGATTTTTATCGTGACTGCGACATTACGGCGGACAGATTGGACACTTTTGGCGTGATTTTCGGACCATTCACATTTATACAGTGATCAGTGCAATTAAAAATACATTGATTACTGTGTAAATGTGACTGCAGTGAATGGGTTAACCACTAGGTGGCGCTGTAGGGGTTAAGTGTGTCCTAGGGAGTGATTCTAACTGTGGGGGGGAGGGGCTGTGTGTGATTCAACACTGATTACCGCTCCTGATTACAGTGTCACTAGGCAGAACGGGGAAATGCTTGTTTACATTAGCATTTCCCCGTTCTTCCTTTACGTGAGACGAGCGTGGGTATCCCCATGGACATTGAGTCCGCTGGACCCACGATTCCCGCAGCTCGCCTCTTAAAGGGCAACGTACAGGTACGTGATTCTGCCTGTATGTGCCCTTCTGCCACAGTATATCTACGTGAGGCGGTCGAGAATCGGTTAAAGTGATTGTAAAGGCACAAGGTTTTTTACCTATGCAGGGAGGTAAAAAAAACTTCTATGTGCAGCAGCCCCCCAGCCCTACCAATACTTACCTGAGCCCCCTCTCGATCCAGCAATGTCCATGAGAGCCTTGCCTCTTCCGGGACTCGCACTCCTAAATGACTTTTGACAGCAGTGTGAGCCATTGCTGTCAATCACAGCCAGTGAGCCAATCAGGAGATGAAGGGGGCGGAGCCGATCCACGGCTGGGTGCGAATAGGCACACGAAGCCACGGGTTGAGAGCTCGGCTGCCCCAGAGCAAGCTGATTGCTGTGGGGGCACTTGGCAAGATGGAGGAGCCAGAAGCACTGGCATGGGACACGGGAAGAGGAGGATTCAGGCTGCTCTGTGCAAAACCACTGCACAGAGCAGCTAAGTATAAGATGTTTGTTATTTAAAAAAAAAAACAAGGCTTTACTATCACTCTAAGGTAAAGTAATACATTACAATTATAATTAAAATTAAAAGTATACTGGTACAAATGCAACACTAAAAAAATTAACACACACTTTTCCACACAGCTGGATTTTTCGTGTTCGATTAATACATTTTTTAAAAATCGATTAATCGACTAATTATGATTAATTATAACGCATATACAGATACAAATACCTTTAGCCAATTTATCACCATTGTTATGGCAAAGGCCGAAGCCGGACATAGCGGGGCATGGCTAGGACGTCACATGTCATAAACTCAGCCTCACATGTGCCCATAATCTCAGCCTTACCGTGCCCATAATCGCAGCCTCACTGTGCCCATAATCGCAGACTTACCGTGCCCATAATTCTGTCTCACTGTGCCCATAATTGCAGCCTCGCCGTGCCTATAATCGCAGCCTTACCATGCCCATAATGCTTTCTCACCATCTCCATAATCGCAGCCTTGCCGTGCCTATAATGGCAGCCTCATCGTGCCCATAATCGCAGCCTCACTGTAGTCAGTCCCTGTGCCTGGATTACACAGTCTGCGGGCATCTCCTGCTGTGTGTCTCCGAGCTGAGTGTGAAAACTTTAGCCGAGGTGTGAGAAAAGTCCTGCCCTCCTTCTAGATCAGCTCGTGTGATAGACAGAAAACTGCGTCTTATACGCAAGCTGATCTAGGAGGAGGGCGGGACTGTGTATGACTTATAGTGGTGAAGGAGGAGTAGGAGGAGGAGGAGGGAGCGGAGCACTGGGCTGAAGCCACAGCTTGGCCAAAAGCAGCCTCAGGGCAGGCAACCTACCAATCAAAAGAATTAACGATTAATCGAGGAATTAATCATTAATTTCTGCAGCCCTACTATTTTCCTGCAATTATTGTTCTGTATTACTGTGGCACTGAGATCCAGTATGTACAGTCATAATTACATTTTTTTGGTCAGACACCCATTGTTCATTATCACCTTTAATTTGCATGTTTCATATAAAGTCCCAAACTTTCTTTCAGTCTTTTTGACAACCAGGGATGGAGGCATTAGACCTACCTTCTTATGCCTCATGTAAAGTCCCAAATTCCCTATTTCTCCCTTCCCTTCCATTTTCATACCCTATTGCTATTATCTCAGATGTACAGTGCCAGATAGCTAGGTCTGTGCTACTGTATGTCTTCCACTATATTAGTAGGTAAACTTATAATCCATGGCAACCAACCAGGCTTCAGTTTACTAGATTACAAACAACAAAACATTCTTGCACATAAGTATGATAGCCTGGCAAAGATAAAACTGGTAGTCAACTTCACAAGAGCTATTGCTTCAAGCCTTGCTGCCCTCTAGGACTGGGGATGTCCTTATCATATCTAGAAAATGGAAAAGAATATGGCCATCCAGCCTAGTGCATTATCCCACATACATTTATTGAAAAAAAAAAAAAAAAGCGATCTTAAAATTCCCATGCTTGTGAATAGTTTTCATGATTGTATTTTTTAAATAAATGTATGTGGGATAATGCACACAATGTGCATAATGTGCCTCTTATTTTCCATTTTCAGTTTACTAGAGTCAGTTACCAGGGAGAAGGAAGGATTCTGTTTGATTTCTATGTGTTACTATGAATTGTGGTACACTGTGATGCAGATATGTTGAAGGTGCACCCCTCATTATAAATTGTTTTGCAAAGCACTAACGTATGCATGACGTGTTGCAGCAATGCATGTAAAAACATTACCACAATGCTTATTTTTTAAACTGGCCCTAATGAAAATATGCAGGCCATAACTGAACAGGCCTGGTTCCTTGACCCAACAAAGTCCTCTCTGGAGTGCACAAATAGAGAGTTTCTTTTTTTTTATTAAAGAATTTATTGGGTTTTACAAAAACTTGTTACACAAAATAGAAAGTAAAGAAAATGTCACATATGGCATACGGATCTTAACACTGCATATGCAGGAGAGGAGAAAGAAAAAGAAAAGGAGGCGAAGGAGATGTTCCCTTATTGAGAGGATAACATGGATAATGATAGGAGACTTCGGGATCCTATACCTCTAGTTCTAACTATCACCTTATTACTGTCTCCATTACCTTAACTATTTGCCAGCATTACTCGGTTCCACCACACCCAGATTCTGCGCAGGGAACAATGTATATAAAAAAAGTGACCCAACACAGATTAGATCTATACACTGTTTGATTTATTGGTCCTGGTACCACAAATTTATAGTATACATTCAAGATATAGCCCACCCATTGAATATTACCAATCCATGCCATGCCAAACACCTCCCCTATGTACATACAGTTATTCATAGCATTTCTCGCCTGTCAATGTTCAGACAGTTCTTACAGCTTTTCTAACAATACATAGGCAATCACATCACTTTAACCCAGGCATTCCTTTTGTGGTTAACACAAAACTAAACCAAGACTTCCATCTTCTCTATAGAAACATCTCTCTTATTTCTAACTTCAGAGCAACAATATATTTAAAGGAGTAATAACGTAAAACAAGAAATATATATTAGGGGGGCTCTCAACCACCTTTTTCAGATGGGTCTACCTAAATGAGGTGGGTACACAAATAGGAATCAAGTACAAAACCAGAAGCTTTTATGGGGGGAGGAGGGGGAGCAACCCTCATTGCGAGGGTGTGGTTGGGTTAAAGAAACTAGGCCCTAACATGGGCATTTGTTGAACATTGGAAAGAACAAAGCTAAAGCCCCCAAGCAGGCTGAGGATGGTTATTGAGAAAAGTGCCAGAAAATACCTAATCGAGACCAAGATCATTTTGGCAGGGATAAATACCTCAACAAAAGTATTTAGGCATAGGACACACCTCCTGAGTCGTTCCTTTAAAGGAGAATTATACAAAAACAATTATTATTAAAACCCACAAATGCTTTTTTTTACCACTACTATTCTTTTATACTGACTTTTAAAATTTACAAATGCAGAAATTTAGAAATTGGATGAAAGGTTTTGCACTGTAAAACACCTTTTGAAAGATAAATAGTGCATTTTATAAACAACTTTAAAAATCATACCAAAATGAGGGACAAATGAGAAGGAACGTGGGACAGAGGGACATTGTTCCAAACCAGGAATAGTCCCTTAAAATCAGGGACAGTTGGAAGCTATGGGGATGAGGTCCATAAATAGACCACTTCAGGACAATGAATTGTATGTTAGTGTCCTTTCTTACATGTAAAGTATCAGCTCTTTTGAAAAAAGTATTCTGCTTTTCTATTATCTGGAGCTATTTTATGTGCATTGCATTTTGTGTTGCATTGGGCAGCCTATTCTTTTTAAATAAGGCCTGCTCTGTGTTTTTAAAAGCAGCACACTGCAATGCACAGAGAATTTTTGTCTGTGTGTTGTGGTGAAATACAGTGCACTGTATATTTGTTGGGGTGCAATTAACAAGGAATGAGGTGCAATTATCAATGCACATATACAGTGAATACTATGCATTACTGTAACACATGTTATGATGTGCATCATTGTGTGAGCTTTTCTAATTTTGTTGATATTTTCCTTTTGTAGTACAGCATTAAACTAGGGTGACCAGACATCCCCGGTTTCGGGGGACAGTCCCCGGATTGAGGACACTGTCCCCGGAGCCAATCTGTCCCCAGATTTGTTCCTGGATTGCAGTGGTATGGAGGGGGGGGCATCTGTTACTCTTGCCCTGGGTGAAACATTTGGGGGGTGCACAATCATTACTGTGCCCCCCAAGTGTGCTGTGTTGCCCCCCCTGCCCAGAGACTCCTGTAGTCTAGCCTGCCCCCCATGATCCCTCTGGTGAGGGCGGCCCGTGTGTGTGTGAGAACAGTGGAGGGGAGAGGCAGTGCAGAGCATAGGGCGGCTATTGGAGAAGCTCTTGGCAGGGGATACTGAGGAGCAGCTGGGTGTTGGGAAAAGTACCTGGTGCTGGGGAGGGCCCTGCTCTGTTAGATTATCATGGAGTCCATGGAGAAGTGAGCAAAATCAACCAATCTATGCTGTTCATGTGCGGGGGCGGGGGGGTGTGGGGGGGGGGGGGTGTGAGTAATTCAGGAATCAAGGAATCGGGTAGGTCAGTGTAGGAATCAGGTAGGTTAGTGTAGGGATAAGGTAGGCCAGTGTAGGGATAAGGTAGGTCAGTGTAGTGGTCAGGTCGGTCAGTGTAGTGGTCAGGGTAGGAAACCAGGTAGGTTAGTTCAGTGGGCAGGTAGGTCAGTGTAGGAATCAAGTTGGTCAGTACTACTATACTAGTGGAAGGGACTCAGGGAGTGCTAAAAGTGTGGCGGAGGTGCACATTTCTTGCCTTGTCCCAGGCACTGACAACCTACGCTACACTTCTGACTGCATATATAATTTGAGGAAAATATGCATATAAAATAGTTTACCATTTGCAAATTAAATTAAAAAAAAATATGTCCCCGGATTTCATTTTAAAAATCTGGTAACCTTACATTAACGCACTCTTCAAGCTGGTATGTTCACTTGGACACACTGTTATGTCATATATGATGACATGAAGCACTTAGCATCCACAGACCTGCAGATGTTTTACAGCATGTCTAGAGACTTATGAAAGCATAGAGATGTCCATGGAGTTTACTAAAACGCTACAACATAACCACAATCAATCACCATCTGCATCGTAAAAGCATGTGTCTAAGCACCATCTTTCTAGATGTACGGTGCAGATGTGACTACATTTGCATATGCACACATATGGTAAAGCAGATTGCATTCCTAATAAATAGCATATTTCTGGTTATATATGTGCATAATTACATCAATAAATTGAAGCCTAAATAGAGACTTCCCCTTACATAAACAGAGCTACCTAGGCATTATACCCTGGGACTATACCTAAAGCTTATCTCCAGGCGTATAAAAAAGCATTGTTTAAATCAGCTGTGCACAGACCTAAAATGTTTATCTGTGTTTTAGCACAGCAAATTTGAGTTCCTAAAATGTGTTTTATATTAGATTTATATGGCCACCTGCACAGCACAACAAGACTGGGCAAGAGAGGGGCAATATTGTAAGGCAATCACATGCTACTGGCTTCCACTGTGTTGTCAGTCTAACACAGGGAGTTTGCTGAGAGGAAGAAGAACAGCAGAAAGGGAAATGTGTAGATCATCAGTGGTGATACTTTTGTATTGTCCAATCAGCAGGCTAGGGGACTAGACTGTTGACTAGGGTGTACTGATTAACTGTAGTGCAGACAATTTATGTCACTGACCTGGCTGTGTATGGGGGCTTGGATCACAAGAATCCTGAGCAGAATTACAAATCTGATATACATATATTTATATTTCCGCTGTGTATTTAGCTGTTTGTCTGGAGTTTAGCTTTATTGTCTCCTACTTGTCCTGCCTAAGTGCAGCAAAATTGATTTTCATAATGGTATCAAAAGTACTGGCTGTGTACACTGCATAAAGGAAACAGCAAAAGGACCTTTCAGCCCTCCAGGCCCTAGATTTCTTTCATCTCTTTACTTTATTTCATTATGATGTTATTAACGCTAAAAGGTTCAAAGCTCTGTGCATCTGATTCACTGTAAGGGCCCATATCTTAGTCCAACTTGCTAGTGGAGCCAAGGAAAAATATATTAACCATTTGTTTACTGCAATTTGACAAAAGTGGAAATCACTGGTGCTAAACAATGCATATTCTTGACCATTGTATAACAGATGTTAAATCCTTCACCATAAGTGCCCGACCAACCCCATACTCCATCCCACCTGTACCATTAAATCCCATTACTGGAGACCACGCTATAGTTGGAGTAAAATTGGCCATAGAATCCTCTATATTAACAAATCAACTTAATTAACATACCCGTAAAAAACATCTGTTATACCAAAATACCGAACAGTCTTTGATCTTTGGAGGCACCCCAAACTAACATATGTTTAATAATGCACTTCGGTGCCTTTTATATAATAATAGGCCTCCAGCTGGCATACTGGCTCAGAGACAACCCACTAACCGCTGTGCACACGTTAACCAAATTCCAGCGAAACCACCATTAAATGGAATACCAGCAGCAGGACCCGTACCCCCGATGGGTCCCGAACTCTTCCTTATCCGAGGTTTCTACATTCAATCGCAAAGACCAACACCCGCCATGGGACCCAAGGGTAAAACCTTGCCATTGAGTGCCCCTCCACACCCTCAAAGCTCTCTGGATACCATTCTGCAACCCCAGGGCCTACATATCAATACCCATCGCATTGAGATGTACCTCGTCCCCCCCAAAGGTATTACCAAGTATCCACTTCAAGCTTTAAATGCAGGATGATCAGACCCCCATTCCTAACTACAAATCTGCTTACATCTCTGTTGACCTTTTTGCGGGCCTTATTGAGCAGCTCTACCAAGCTAGCCAATTGCCAAGTTGTCTGAGCAAGGATGTCGGACCACACAATAAGCATCTCCAGGAAGGCCATATGGAGCCGCAGGAAATCTTGTGCAAAGCGATGCACTTCTGGCACCATTCTGCTGCACAGTATTGCAGTACACCCAACCAATGGACACAGGCTTCCTGCCTAGAAATGCCTAATTGCCGCCCATCGGGCCTAACGTCTGCTCTTTTGCCCCCCCAAAACACTTTTGAGTGGCCCAATATCCAGACCAGGCCCTGCACGCCACCTGAAAGAAAAGAAAAACACAACACAAATAACAACCAACAGGCAAGCAGACACATGCATAACCACCAAAACATGTCCACTAAGCTCCCCTCCCATATAATCAGACAACAGGTGAGGACGAACGTATAACTGGAGCCAACGCAATTTCCACCTATCAATGCGCTTGACCGCCTCTTCATCCAACCCACACCTAGCGGCCTCCGTAGCCGCCCCCATTCGGAAAGAATGCTGTCACATACTTTACAGTGGAGCCCGAGAGGATGTGGGTGGCCTCTTGCACAGTTCCTGTCCTAGCATCCCTGGTGGTGGATACAGGAAGTGCAGGGGCAGTGAAAGGGTGCAGGTGCCTGCAGGTCAAAGGCTGGAACTTGAAGACACAGGAATTCCTGTGAGGACTGAACACCAGGTTGTTCAGCTGGGACCAGATCAGGATTAACAGAGGAGTAAGGAACTGGCAGGAGTCGGCAACAGACTGGCAACGACGTACACAATCAGGAGACAGAGCCGTAGTCAAAGTCCAAGCCAGAGTCAGTTCGGTACACAGAGACAGGCAGGCAGGTAAGGAGAATCTAATGCCGCGTACACACGGTCAAACTGTATGACGTACTTAGTCTGGCGGAAAAGTATGCCAGACTGTCCGTCGGAATTTCCGAACGGGCTACTTGCCCACACACGGCACTTTTTGAGCGGACTAATACTGCGTACTAAGTCCGCCGTACTATCCGCCCTACTTTTGAAATGAACGGACTCGCCCACACACGCGGAGGAAAGTCCGCTCATTTCGAGCGCGTCTCCAGGTAGGCGGGGCCCGCGAAGGAGACGTCGCTGGCCCCGCCGCCTGGTATGGACTTAAAGGGGAACCCCAACGCCGAAAAAAATCCGCGTGGGGGTCCCCGCCAAGTCCACAACAGACCCTTGTCCGAGCGCGCTACCCGGCCGGCCAGGAAAGGGGGGCGAGCGAGCGCCCCCCCCTCCTGAGTCGTACCAGGCCGCGTGCCCTCAACATGGGGGGGTGCCTTGGGGAAGGGGGGGCCGCGCAGCCCCCCCACCCCAAAGCACCTTGTCCCCATGTTGATGAGGACAAGGGCCTCTTCCCGACAACCCTGGCCGTTGGTTGTCGGGGTCTGCGGGCGGGGGCTTATCGGAATCCGGGAGCCCCCTTTAATAAGGGGGCCCCCGATACCGGCCCCCACCCTATGTGAATGAGTATGGGGTACAATGTACCCCTACCCATTCACCTGTAAATAAAAGTACAAAAAAAACACAACACACGAGATAAAATACTTTATTGCACAGCTCCAGGGGTCTTCCGTCTTCGGGGGTCTTCTCGCCGGACTCCTCCGCTATCTTCTTGTAGCCCTTTTGCTAGCGGAGGAGTCCGGCTTTCTTCCTCGCCGCCAGCCTCTTCTCCCGACTTCGGGGGTCTTGTCCCCCTCTTCGTTTCTTCTGCCGGGCCACCGCGCCTTCTTATAGCTCTTTTACAGGCGGTGGCCCGGTCTTCTGTCGCCGCCGCCGCTGCCTTCCGTTCTTCTTCTTCTTCTTCTCCTTCTTCTCCTGGAGATGTTGACTCGACGCTCTCTCCGGCCACAATGCCAGGGCCGCGCTGCGCTGCCACTTATATAGGGACAAGGGGCGGTGTCACATGGCTTTATGTCACATGGGTTGGTGTCACATGGTGACCTTACGATGTCATAGTCCCCATGTGACATCAACCCATGTGACATCAACCCATGTGACATAAAGCCATGTGACACCGCCCCTTGTCCCTATATAAGTGGCCGCGCAGCGCGGCCCTGGCATTGTGGCCGGAGAGAGCGTCGAGTCAACATCTCCTGGAGAAGAAGAAGAAGAAGAACGGAAGGCAGTGGCGGCGGCGGCGACAGAAGACCGGGCCACCGCCTGTAAAAGAGCTATAAGAAGGCGCGGTGGCCCGGCAGAAGAACCGAAGAGGGGGACAAGACCCCCGAAGTCGGGAGAAGAGGCCGGCGGCAAGGAAGAAAGCCGGACTCCTCCGCTAGCAAAAGAGCTACAAGAAGATAGCGGAGGAGTCCGGCGAGAAGATCCCCGAAGACGGAAGACCCCCGGAGCTGTGCAATAAAGTATTTTATCTCGTGTGTTGTGTTTTTTTTTTGTACTTTTATTTTACAGGTGAATGGGTAGGGGTACATTGTACCCCATACTCATTCACATAGGGTGGGGGGCCGGTATCCGGGGGCCCCCTTATTAAAGGGGGCTCCCGGATTCCGATAAGCCCCCCCGCCCGCAGACCCCGACAACCAACGGCCAGGGTTGTCGGGAAGAGGCCCTTGTCCTCATCAACATGGGGACAAGGTGCTTTGGGGTGGGGGGCCGCGCGGCCCCCCCTTCCCCAAGGCACCCCCCCATGTTGAGGGCACACGGCCTGGTACGGCTCAGGAGGGGGGGCGCTCGCTCGCCCCCCTTTCCTGGCCGGCCGGGTAGCGTGCTCGGACAAGGGTCTGTTGTGGACTTGGGGGGACCCCCACGCCGTTTTTTTTCGGCATTGGGATTCCCCTTTAAGTCCATACCAGGCGGCGGGGCCAGCGACGTCTCCTTCCCGGGCCCCGCCTACCTGGATACCCGCTCGAAATGAGCGGACTTTTCTCCGGGCGGGAAAAGTCCGCTCATTTCAAAAGTACGACGGACAGAATTTCGAAAAAACCGAAATTCTTAGTACGCCGGACTGCACACTGAAAAAGTCCGCTGAAGCCCACACACGAGCGGACTGTCCGCTGAAATGTGTTTCGGCGGACTAAGTAGGCCATACAGTCCGCCCGTGTGTACGCGGCATAAGAGAATGTTCAGAGGGAAGCCGGGTTTTCAGGAGCAGAGTCAATCAGGCAGAAGTACAAGAACACAGGAACAAGCTGAAGACAATCCAGCACTGATACTGGGCAGATTCTCTGTTTATATAGGGCGCTGCGCCAGGATTCACGGAAGTGTGCGCATGCACACGTTCGCATGAATGCTCCATTGCGCATGCCCATTTTGAACCCTGTTCGTCTTCCTCTAAAATTCTGTGCATGCGCATTGGCATTAGCGGAAAGGAGATTAGCAGCTGCTGCATGAGGATGGGCACTTGCTGTGTCATTGATGTTAGCAGAATGGAGATTAGCAGCTGCTGCGTGAGGATGAGCACTTGCTGTGTGAGTTCTCTGACAAATGCAAGGAAAATTCCTTGTCCCCAAACCGAATTCCCTTAAACATTTCGAGTAAACAGAAATGAATTGAAATCTGGACAATGAGGACCCATCGACATGTACCAAAAAGGACCCAGCCAAATCCGGGCGCACTGTAAGAGACCCCCTCAAAGCCTCCACCAGACATAAGGGCAAACCCGGGACCGAAAATACCTGAACCTTCCTCCCCCTGCCAACCTGATCCATTTTGGACTTGCGCGAAACAATGGATACCCTATCCTCCCCACAGGTGACCTCCCGAGCCAACATACCCCCATGTACCCTCTTGGAAGGTCTGACTAGTTCGCCAATCCAAAAAGCACCAAAAAACACCAGGGAGAAAGCTGTTTTAAACAAAGAAACTTCATAGGCCAATGAACACAGAAAAATTAACTGGGCTAAAACCTGCCACAGAATCTCAAACGAAACAGGGCGCCTAGAATCCCTGCGCTTTTGAGAGTGCCGCTACCCCTTCAGGGCTTGACATACCCAAAAATCTTTAATGAAGTCCTGGCAACCCTGCAAATTGAATAAAAATGCCAACCCTGACAATTTTCTCTCCAATGCTGACACCAACACCCCCTCCTCAAGGTTCTGCGAGACAAAATACAGAACCAACAACCTCAATTCTGGGCCCTCCTGCTGCTTTTCCCCCAGCCTGTTTCAACAAAGACAACCATTCATGCCATACTTTACTATATGCAGCCCATGTCGCATCAATTACAGACTGTCTGATCCATCCGGAGACAACCCCAAGGCAATCCTCCACAGCCAGTCGGGACAAGGAACATTGCTCCGCAGCCGGCACCATATCCCAGAACCTTTTGCACTGAAAGCAAGACAAAGCTTCAGCTATGATGTTCTCAACTACCAAGAGGTGAACAGCATAAATAAAAACATTTAACTTCAGACATCGCAACACTAGGTGTTAAAGCAGTCGAGCCACAGGCAGAGACGAGGCTAAGACCTTGTTGATGACCTGTACCACCCCAAGATTGTCCCCATGAAAGCGCACTTTTAGGTCCCTGAAAGACTCTTCCCACAGCTCCACAGCCAGCACCACCGGAAACAATTCCAGTAATACCAAATTACGGAGAAAACCTGCCTCTTTCCTCAACTCCGGCCAGGGCCCTGCACTCCAATGGCCTTGAAAGAAAGCCCCAAAACCAGTCGAGCCAGCCGCATATGTGTAAAGTTCCAGGTCAAAGTTACTAACTGGCCCAGACATCCACAATGCCCGTCTGTTAAAAGATTCCAAGAAAGAGTGCCACACTCACAAATCCTCCCTATGCTCCTTTACAAGGCCCACAAAATGAGTGGGTGATTTGACCCCCGTCATAATTGCCGACAGCCGTAGACAAAATACTCTCCCCATTGGGAGGATACGACATGCAAAATTCAACTTACCCAACAATGACTACAGTTTCAGAAGTTGAACCTTGAGCACTCCCAAGAGTTCCCGAATCTCCTCTTTAAGTGCCGCCAGCTTGTCTTCCAGCAGGTGACACTCCATGGCGCTGGAATACAATACAATACCCAGGAAACTAAGGATGATAGTCAGCCCCTCCGTTTTTTCTGGGGCCAAGGGGATACCAAAGCGAGCGGCGATGTGTTCCAACGTAGCCAGTAGCACCGCAGAGATCTTGGAGGAGGCAGGGCCCACACAAAGGAAGTCATCCAAGTAGTGAATGATGGAATTTACTCCTGAGACATCTCAAAACCACCCACTTCACAAATGAGCTGAACTTCTCAAATAGTGTACATGAAATAGAACAGCGCATGGGAAGGCAGTGATCCACATAGAACGCCTCTTGCCAATGACATCCCAGCAAACTAAAGCTATCTGGATGAACAGGAAGCAGTCTAAAGGCAGACTCAATATCGGATTTTGACATCATAGCCCCTGCCCATAATGTCGTACCCAGAAAGCAGCCGCATCAAAGGAAGTGTAAGATACTACACACACCTCTGAGTCAATCCATCATTGACTGACCCTCCCTTCGGGAAGGAAAGGTGATAAATAAGCCAAAATGTATGCGGCTCCTTTTTTAGCATGACCCCTAAGGGCAAGATAACCAAATCCTCTAAAAGGTAATGAAGGGAAACAGCCACCCATGCGGCCCAATGCAACTTCATTTCACAGTTTCTCAGAAACCACTTCCGAATGTTGCAAGGCTTATTTACTTTTTGCTATAATAAATATCCCCAAAATGTTTTAAAAAAAACTAATTTCTTCATCAGTTTAGGCCAATATATCTTCTACAAATTCTTGGTAAAAAAATAAATAAAAAAATCGCAATAAGTATTTTGAAACATTTTTGGGACCATTGACATTTATACCGCGATCAGTTCTACAGGTGATACTTGAAAAATTAGAATTTCGTGCAAAAGTTCATTTATTTCACTAATGCAACTTAAAAAAAGTGAAACTAATATATGAGATAGACTCATTCCATGCAAAACAAGAGATTTGTCATAATTGTGATGATTATGGCTTACAGCTCATGAAAACCTCACATCCACAATCTCAGAAAATTAGAATATTACATGCAATCAATAAAACAAGGATTGTACATAGAACAATATTGGACCTCTGAAAAGTATAAGCATGCATATGTACTCAGTAATTGGTTTGGGCACCTTTTACAGCAATTACTGCTTCAATGGGGCATGCCATGGAAGCTATCAGCCTGTGGCACTGCTGAGGTGTTATGGAAGACCAAGATGCTTCAATAGCGGCCTTCAGCTCTTCTGCATTGTTCGGTCTCATGTCTCTCATGTTTCTCTTGGCAATGCCCCATAGATTCTCAGGCGAGTTTGCTGGCCAATCAAGCACAGTAATCCCATGGTCATTGAACCAGATTTTGGTGCTTTTGGCAGTGTGGGCAGGGGCCAAGTCCTGCTGGAAAATGAAGTCAGCATCCCCATAGAGCTTGTCTGTGGAAGAAAGCATTAAGTGCTCCAAAATCTCCTGGTAGATGGCTGCATTGACCCTGGACTTAATGAAGCACAGTGAACCAACACCAGCACATGACATGGCTCCCCAAATCAAAACAGACTGTGGAAACTTCACACTGGACTTCAAGCATCTTGCAGTGTGTGCCTCTCCATTCTTCCTCCATTCTCTGAGTCCTTGGTTTCCAAATGAGATGCAAAATTTGCTCTCATCACAAAAGAGGACTTTGGACCACTGAGCAACAGACCACGTCTTTTTTTCTTTAGCCCAGGTAAGACGCTGACCTTGTTTGTTGTTCAGGAGTAGCTTGACAAGAGGAATACGACATTTGAAGCCCATGTCAGGATCCGTCTGTGTGGTGGCTCTTGATTCACTGACTCCAGCCTCAGTCCACTCCTTGTGAAAGTCCCCAAAACTTTTGAATGGCCTTTCCTGAGAATCCTCTCCAGGCTGCGGTCATTCTCTGCTCCTTGTGCACCTTTTTCTTCCACACTTTTCCCTTCCACATAACATAACTTTCTATTAATGTGCTTTGATACAGCACTTTGGGAACATCCAACTTCTTTTGCAATTACCTTTTGAGGCTTTCCCTCCTTATGGAGGGTGTCAATGATGGTTTTCTGCACAACTGTCAGGTCAGCAGTCTTTCCCACAATTGTGATTCCTACTGAACCAGACTGAGGGACCATTTAAAGGCTCAGGAACCCTTTGCAGGTGTTATGGCTTAATTAGCTGATTAGAGTGGGACACTTTGAGCCTAGAATATTGCACCTCTCCACAATATTCTAATTTTCTGAGATTGTTGATTTGGGGGTTTCATGAGCTGTAAGCCATAATCATCACAATTATGACAAATCACATCTTGAACAATCTTGCTTTGCATGTAATGAGTCTATCTCATATATTAGTTTCCCCTTTTAAGTTGCATTAGTGAAATAAATGAACTTTTGCATGATATTCAAATTTTTCGAGGATCACCTGTATAAAAATGCACTTATTGCTGTGCAAATGTCACTGGTAGCCAAGGTGTTAATACTAGGGGGCAATCAAGGGGTTAAATGTGTGTTCCCTCAGTGTGTTCTAACTGCGGGGGGATAGGACTGAGTAAGAGAGGAGACATATTGTTGCTCCTCTTTACTATGAACAAACGACATGTCTCCTCTCCCCTGACAGCACAGGGATTTGTGTGTTTACACACGCAAATCCCCGTGCTGGCGCTCGTGCATGCGATTGCGCGTGTCTGATGGCAATTGCGCCCACTGGCTATGTGCATCAGAGGGCCCGTGTGCTTGCCTCCGACAGCGCGCTTGCGCTCTTAAAGGGCCAACATACCCATGCGGGATTTTGCACACTCCTGCTACTTTGGTGACGTATATCCACGTGAGCTGGTTGGCAAGTGGTTAAAGTGGATGTAAACCCACTCTCATAATTTCTAAATGACTTTCATAGTACTGATCTATAAGAATATACATGCCTTTTGCATGTATCCTTACATGTCAAATATCTCCCCTTTAGCTGTTTGGAGCCCTGTAATACTCCGGATTCTGTGGGCAGGTCTGTTGTCCAGGGCTAGGCGGGTGGAGTCGTGATGTCAGTAGACTCCCTGCCCACCTCTACACTCACCTTGGCCAGGCATCGGTATTTCTTACACTGAACTTCTGCTGGTCCCATGGATTATGCCCCATTATCACTAACATCCAGTCAAAACTCAGGAAAGTCACCATATGATTTCAGCATGCCCGATAATGCTGAGGTGTGGAGCAGCCAATCCTGGGAGAGCTTGAGAAGAAAGGAGGGGGGGGGGGGGATGTAAAGTACTGAATGCCTCTCTCACACTCATGCATGAGATAAGGAAATCACCTGTCTGTCACAACAGGGGGGAAGAAATGGACACCTATTTTTCTGTGTGTCTGTTTTTATCTTACTGAAGAAAGATAAGAGGATTGGTCAGAGCTGGATTAACTCTTTGTGGCAAGACTGGGCACAGATGAAATTACATCCTCTGCTGTAACAGATATGAGTCTTAATTTACATTTTTTTTGGCCGGTTTACATCCACTTTAAGTCATATATATTATACAGATGGACTGGTAAAGCTTGATCCAAGGAGGGCAGTGGCACCAATACTGTGTGAATGAGGCATTTGTTTTTACACCCTACCATCTGAGCTTGCCCCTGCTTCTGCATGTCTTTCAAATTTTATCATGCATCTGTATTCACTATCATAGGCTACTTGGATGTAGGATCTCAGGAGCAGTCAAGGATGGTTATTCCAAGGGTCAGGGAAAGGTAGACTCAGGATGACTTGGGAAAGAATGACACTGATGTGGCGTCTCCTGGGACCTCTCCTGAAAACAAATGTTAGTCTAGTTAAAGAGTGATATTATTCATCCAAATTCATAGATATGGTTTTCTACATCCTGCGGAGAAGTTATTGCCCTGCTTAGCTTAGTATAGTCTGTAAATATAGAGATTGAACTGTTTACCCCATCATCCAGGTTGTTTATGAACAAATTAAATAGGATTGGCTGCAGCATAGAACCCTGGGGGAACCCACTACCCACCCCTGACCATTCCCAGTACTCCCCATTTATCACAACCCTCTGAACTTGCCCTTGTAGCCATTTTTCAATACATGTTCTCCCCCTCGGGTCCAAGCCAATGGACCTTATTTTCTACAGTAAACATATATGGGGAACTGTGTCAAATGCTTTTGAAAAATGCAAATACATCACGTCTACTGGCCTTCCTTTATCTAGATGGCAACTCACCTCCTTATAGAAGGTTAATAGATTGGTTTGGCAAGAAAGATTATTCATGAATCCATGCTGATTACTGCTAATGATACCGTTCTCATTACTAAAATCTTGTATATAGTCCCTTATCCCCTCCAAGAGCTTGCATACTATTGATGTTAGGCTAATTGGTCTGTAATTCCCATGGATGTATTTTGGGCCCTTTTTAAATATCGGTGCTACATTGGCTTTTCTCCAATCAACTGGTACCATTCCAGTCAGTAGACTGTCAGTAAAAATTAGGAACAATGGTCTCAGGGGAGGGCTGGCAGCCTTAGGCCTGGGGGGCAAGTCCAGTCAAGTGGCCCATTAAACCCCAGAATCAGCTGACCATCCATTACACCACATTTCCCATACAGAGAGAGAGACTGCTTGACACTGCCGGTCACACTCTCTGTGCAGGCAGTGTGAAGCGGTCACTCCCTGTGGGGGCAGTGTGAAGCGGTCACTCCCTGTGGGGGCAGTGTGAAGCGGTCACTCCCTGTTGGGTCAGTGTGAAGCGGTCACTCCCTGTGGGGGCAGTGTGAAGCGGTTACTCTCTCTGTGCAGGCAGTGTGAAACGGTCACTCTCTCTGTGCAGGCAGTGTGAAACGGTCACTCTCTCTGTGCAGGCAGTGTGAAACGGTCACTCTCTCTGTGCAGGCAGTGTGAAACGGTCACACTCTCTGCGCAGGCAGTGTGAAGCGGTCACACTCTCTGCGCAGGCAGTGTGAAGCGGTCACACTCTCTGCGCAGGCAGTGTGAAGCGGTCACTCTCTGCGCAGGCAGTGTGAAGCGGTCACTCTCTGTGCAGGCAGTGTGGAGCAGTCACTCCCTGTGGGGGGCAATCATTTTGGAGCAGTCTCCCAGAGAGAGACTGCATGATTGCCCCAGAGAGACTGAGAAAAAGAGCTTGCCCCTTCCCCACACCCAGTACAAAGACCAATAAGACAGCAGGAAGGTGAAGACAGGATGCAGGCTCCACCTGTGTCAATTGCGGGTAGTGAGAAAGGCACATGCAGGTGCACACCCTGGGGCACCAGCCAGATTAAGGGCATTGTGGGCCTGGTGCTGCAGTGGAGCAGGTTTAGGAGTGGCAGGAATATGAGGCAAGTAATGTAATTTCCCAGCTCTCCTCTTACTGGCCACCCTTCCCATGTTTCCAGGAGCCTGTGCTAGCTTGTGCCCAGACTTGGTCGCAGTCACATAGGTGTAATGCTAGTGAAGCCTGGCACTTGATTTACTAAGCATCCATAAGAGCCGTGTATGGGTGTGTGCTCTGAGGTGAAAGTTTTCAAGCCATCAGAATACAGTGATCGCTGCCGGCAGCTTAGCAGCCAGCAGTGATCAAAAAAAAAAAGAAATAAAGACAAGCTGGTTGTATTATCAGTTGATAGATCGAATTCTGTGCAGCCAGTCTGCACATAGATTGATTGAAATTTCTGCTGAACAGGCAGAATTTCAATCTGTCTATGGTGGCCTAAGTCCACCAGTCTCTGTTTAATAATATCCTCAAATCTTCTGAAAGGAGCGCTCCACTTAGGTGTAGAAATTCACTTTGAACTCCACCTTATTTCCAGAACTCTTTTTAGGGCCCTTTCACACTGAAGGCGCTTTACAGGCGTTTTAGTGCTAAAAATAGCGCCTGTAAACTGCCTCTCATGCCACCCCAGTGTGAAAGCCCAGAGTGCCCTCACAATGGGGCGGTGCGCTTGTAGGACATTCTGAAAAGTCCTGCAAGCAGCATTATTGGGGTGGTTTGGGAGAGGTGCCCTGCCCACTGAAATGAGCAACACGGGTTTTTAACTCTTTCTTGAGCTGCTAGTGGGTTTTAAAAGTGCCCCGCTAGCGCTGCTAAAATGAGCAATGCTTTACCACTACTGCCCACACCGCCCCAGTGTGAAAGTACCCTTGGATATTAGATGTGCAAACAATAAGGTGAGAGCACATCTAATACCTACAGAGAGTAATGGAAATGAGGTGGAATTCAAAGTGAACCGTATAATTACCTGCAGGGATTGGCATTTAGAGGGTTAAAACAGGCAGGGATGAAATGTAATATCAACTCCTCACTGCCTGTCAAATGCCTCTGAAAAGTGACCTGAGCATGGATCACTTTTTAGAGGAGTGGCTGCTGCAAGTGAATACAAGCCTTTAGTGTGCTGCAGTGCGAGTGTACTGGCGGCTTTCACAGTCCCCCAGACTTCTTTTAGGTTGGACATTTTTGCTGCATTTTCTGGAATTGCAACAAAGATGCAGCATGCAGGACGTTTTCAGAACATGCAGTAAAAATGTGCAACCTCTATGGGACCAGGGACAACATGCAGGAAGACTGCCAGGACACCGGCACTGCAGCCAAACCGCAGCATTCCAGTGTGAGCCCACATCATACCATCTAGAACAGGGATATGCAATTAGCGGACCTCCAGCTGTTGCAGAACTACAAGTCCCATGAGGCATAGCAAGACTCTGACAGCCACAAGCATGACACCCAGAGGCAGAGGCATGATGGGACTTGTAGTTTTGCAACAGCTGGAGGTCCGCTAATTGCATATCTCTGATCTAGAAGGTACTGCTCAGGCTGCTAAAAAAAAAAAAAAACTCGTTGGCTGCAAAGTGGGGAAGGGAGGAGGAATTCACTTACTAGGATGGTCTCAGCCTCCCAGGAGCCTCACTGGATTCCAGCCGACTGCTCAGATTGAACTTTCCCGCCTGTGGGCCGGGAAAGAAGCAGGTCCTGCCTCTGCCAGCCAATGGTGTGGAGGAGGGAGGGGCTGGGCGGGGCTGTGCTGTGTAACACAGACTGTCAGCCCTGAAATGAAGACATCGCTGGATCACAGTACTGGACTCGGCCAGCTCAAGATCTGCGCATGTGTGCTCTTGAGCTGATGGCACAGCAGCCTTTGCCACAGCATATCAGAGCAGCCCAGAGGGCAATTGCATCCCTGCCCCCCAGCCCAGCCCTCCCCTGAATGGTCTGACAATTACTTGACTGAGCTCCCTAAGTACCTTCGGGTGCAAGTCATCTATTCCTGGTGATTTATTAATGTTAAGTTTCCCAAGTCTAATTTTAATTCTGTCATCTGTTAACCATGGAGGTGCTTCCTGTGATGTGTCATGAGGATAAACACTGCAGATTTGGTTACTGAAGCCCCCCCGATTCCCTCATGAAGACTGAGGAGAAGAATAAATGCAATACCTTTGCCATCTCCCCATCCTTTGTAACCAGATATCCTTCCTCATTCTTTATGGAGCCGATATGGCCTGTCCTCCTTTTTTACTGTTTACATATTTAAAGAATTTCTTGAGATTTTTTTTGCTTTCCTCCGCTATGTGTCTTTCGTGTTCTGTCTTAGCCGACCTGGTATTGCCTCAATGTAGAGATGTAAAAAGGCACAAGCTGCAGATGTTTGTCCAAATTCCTCAGAGATGCACCCGAAGAGGTACAGGAAGTCAGAGAGGCTGGTAATTTCTGCATTATTTTTTTCCCTAAAGTGGGAAAGCAGAAGGCCAAGGCTTCTCAGGCCAAATGGGGAAATACTATAAGCTCCCTTATCCTGATCTGAAATAAATCCTGAGATTGAAGCTTAAAGTAGAACTAGTAAAGTAGTAACTCCCTACAGGGCCTAAGACTTCTTAGGGTAGCAGGGTGTAAAGATGGAACAGCCAGCAATGCCGTCTTTGCTTGGAGGATGTCACACCATCAACCTTTACAAAAGTAAATAGTAAATATTTTTTCTTATCAATGCCCTGCAAATCTAGAGGGGCCTCAGATGCACCTTTTGTCTTATAAGGGCTTAGTCACTGTTAATGGGAAGAATGCTGCCCAGATAGTTAAGCAGAATCCATTTTTCACAGTGTAGATCTTTATGACCTATACATTTACTTAATGACTTATACTTTATTGTTGTGGTTTACTCTAGCACAGTGGGCCTTACACTGTGGGGCTGCACATCTCATTTAGCCACAGTCCCATGAACTGCTTATCATACTTATCTAAAGTATAATAGTTCTGTAAACTGTTTGGCACCCTAATCTGTCATCAATGACAGCCTTAACATTCATATTGGTGTTGTGGGGAGGTCTCGCACACCTATGGTGGAATCCAGTCACACATTTAAAATTAATGAAACACTGAAGCTTCACAACCTAGAAATGGCATACACAGTGCTCATCTACAGACACCCTGAACAGGTTCACCTCCACACAGCCAATTCAGCATATTTGTGTGCGTTTAACACTCACACAACTCTGAGCAATGGCCTACATAGCTAGCCTAAAACAATTACACCCATTGCCATATGGTAGAGCAGGACTTCCTCCATGGTTACAAAACTGCTCCTGCACCACCAGACTTTGTCCATTTTATATGGGATACCCCAAATTACCACTTTACCTTATGTATATTGTATTAGCCAAGTTGAAGAAGATATATGTCTTACTTGCCCAAAGTTTGACAGTGATTATTTCACTCAATATATGTCTACATGAATTGCATACCTTCATCATAATCCTTCATCTCATGAAACAATTAGATTTTTTTATAGATACTTTTTATCTGGTTTGTTCAATGTTAAATTAGTAGATTACATAAAAAATGCACTGTGTGGCTCACGCTCCTATAACTTGGGTATAAAGCCAGCTGTTTCATACTGCTACGCAAATTCATAGTCTTTGAACATGAAGTGGGCCTCGGTTGCTTTCATAAGCAAGAATTTTTTGCTAAAAACTCTTCTTAAATGATGCAGTGACTTGAAGCTTGCTAAAGACTCAGGTCAGAGCTTAACAGCCCATGCATCCTGCTGATGTCTACAGGGAATACCTGGCAAGATGCCATGTGTGAGGGTGTGTTATTTTTAGCATGTAGAATTGCGGCATGCTCTACAAATCTGATTTTACAAACCTAACCTGGTTGGATTAGGCAAATGGAGTAAAAAATGGAAATAAATGAAGTGTAAATTTATCTGTGGGAGAAGTCATAGATCACTCTCGCCTTTTATAACAAGCTAGAACAGAGAAAATTAGTGAAAATGTCTTGCGTTAAAACTTGTAATCTCACTGCTATCGGCAACATTCCCTTTTACCTGAAAACTTGTTTTAAAGCTGAACTTCAGGCACACAGCTAAATACATATGTTATACAGTGCCTTGGAAAAGTATTCATACCCCTTTAAATTTTCCACATTTTGTCATGTTACAACCAAAAACGTCAATGTATTTTATTGGGATTTTATATGATAGGCCAACACAAAGTGGAACAGAATTGTGAAGTGGAAGGAAAATGATAAATGGTTTTCAAAATGTTTTACAAATTAACATGTGAAAAGTGTGCTGTGCATTTGTATTCAGCCCCCTTTACTTTGATACCCCTAACTAAAATCTAGTGAAACCAATTGCCTTCAGATGTCACCTAATAGTAGTTCATCTCAATATAAATACAGCTGTTCTGTGAAGACTCAGAGGTTTGTTAGAGAACCTTAGTGAACAAACAGCATCATGAAGGACAAGTAACCCACCAGACAGGTCAGGGATAAAGTTGTGGAGACGTTTAAAGCAGGGTTAGGTTATAAAAAAATATTCTAAGCTTTGAACATCTCATGGAGCACTGTTCAATCCATCATCTGAAAATGGAAAGAGTATGACACAACTGCAAACCTACCAAGACATGGCCATCAACCTAAACTGACAGGCCGGGCAAGGAGAGCATTAATCAGAGAAGCAGCCAAGAGACCCATGGGAACTCTGGAAGAGTTACAGAGATCCACAGCTCAGGTAGGAGAATCTGTCCACAGAACAACTATTAGTCATGCACTCCACAAATCTGGCCTTTATGGAACAGTGGCAAGAATAAAGGCACTGTTGAAAGCAAGCCATAAGAAACTCCATTTGCAGTTTGCGAGAAGCTATGGGGGGGGGGGGGGGGGGGGGGGAGACAGCAAACATGTGGAAGGAGGGGCTCTTCTCAGATGAGACCAAAATTTAACTTTTTTTGCCTAAAAGCAAAATGCTGCATGTGGGGGGAAAACTAACACTTCACATCACCCTGAACACACCATCCCCACCATGAAACATAGTGGTGGCACCATCATGTTGTGGGGATGCTTTTCTTCAGCAGGGACAGGGAAGCCGATCAGAGTTGATAAGAAGATGGATGGAGCCAAATACAGAGCAATCTTATAAGAAAACCTGTTAGAGACTGCAAAAGACTTGAGACTGGGGCGGAGGTTCAACTTCCAGCAGGACAATGCCCCTAAACATACAGCCAGAGATACAATGGAATGGTTTAGAGCAAAGCATATTCATCATCTGTTAGAATGGCCCAGTCAAAGTCCAGACCTAAATCCAATTGAGACTCTGTGGCAAGACTTGAAAATTGCTGTTCACAGATGCTCTCCATCTAATCTGGCAGAGCTTGAGCTATTTTGCAAAGAAGAATGGGCAAAAATGTCACTCTCTAGATGTGCAAATCTGGTAGAGACATCCCTGAAAAAGACTTGCAGCTGTAATTGTGAAAGGTGGTTCTACAAAGTATTGACACAAGGAGGCTGAATACAAATGCACGCCACATTTTTCACATATTTATTTGCAAAAAAATTTGAAAACCATTGATCATTTTCCTTCCATTTCACAATTATGTGCCACTTTGTGTTGATCTATCACATAAAATCCCAATTAACCAGTTGCTGACCGGGCCATAGCTAAAAGATGGCTACAGCACAGTCGGCTTATTCTGGGAAGGCGTTCATGGACATCCATCCAGAAGGTTGCTCTTGTGCACCCCTGTGGTGGGCTCCCGTAACTATCCATGACCACCCTGTCCGGAAGACCCGGCCCATCACGGATCATGGTAAATGGCTGTTGGTAGCATCAGTTTACCATGTGATTGCTCCGTCAAATGACGGAGCGATCACTTGTAAACAAACCGGCGTCATCTCACAGCATCCCTCCCCTCTCTGTACCAATCTGTACAGTGTGAGGGGAGAGGGTGAGAGATTGTTTGTAGCAGCGCTGTGGGCTGGATCTGTAGTGCCCACAGCGCTGCTCAGTGCCAATACTCTGCAGTACTCTGCCCATACTCTGCAATAATCTGAAATAATCTGCCAATACTCTGCCAATAAATTTTAACAGAAACAATTATTTTTATTTATTTACCAAATTTGAAGTATTTTTTGATTTATAGCGCAAAAAATAAAAAACCCAGCGGTGATTAAATACCACCAAAAGAAAGCTCTATTTGTGTGAAAAAAAGGACAAAAATTTCCTATGGGTACAGTGTTGCACGACCGAGTAATTGTCATTCAAAGTGTGAGAGCACCGAAAGCTGAAAATTGGTCTGGTTGGGATGAGATTTAAGTGCCAATTGGTTAAATACATTTACGTTTTTGGTTGTAACATGACAAAATGTGGAAAATGTAAAGGGGTATGAATACTTTTCCAAAGCACTGTATATGCATACTGTATGTGAAGTGTCTATTTTCCTAAAGGATGGGTAATTAATTTATCCATCCACTTGTGATTCATACATCTTTGTCACAAGTTCAACCAGGAAGGTGACACTACTTTTTTTTAGGGCTAAGGTATGCACTAGTGTCATCTCCCTGCCTGGAGCCTGCTAGGCAAAAAAGGTGAAGCAACATACTTAGAAATCATCACTCTGATCTCTTCTCCTGTCAGTATGTTACCTGTCAGCACATGTGCATGCAGCAGATCCTGATTGGTTCCAAGTGCTGCATTTTGTCCTAGTCTGAATGATGTTGTGCAAATTATGACAGAGACTGATGTCAAGACAGATTTAGATGTTCTAACCAATTCTATGTAAAAATGCATGTATTGCTTTTTTTGTATTTTATTAATACACAACTGTATACTGTAATGTGTTCTATATGTGTCTAAAGTTCAGCTTTACATTTTTAAATAATAAAATGTAATGTGTTTATGATCTCCTTATCAATCTTTATTTAACTTCTCATTTTGTGGCACCTAGAGGAAATAAAAAATCAACAAATGGAGAGGATTTTATTAATTGGCCATTGGTAGATGTCCTAAAAAAGTATGAAATACCCTTCTTAAAACATACCTTGTTTACTATCTCAAATAAAAATCTTTTTGGAATCTGAAATACCATTCTTCGCAAATATACATATTGATTTTAATAGCTGATGCTCAGGCCATTACCAAATCCCACTATGATCTGACTTTTGGGCAACAGGATCTTTCATGGTTTTGGTTACATACATACTTTACAGAATTAGAAAATCACACAGCTTTGTATAGATATCTGCCTAATGCAGGAAACAATAGAGGTGGTTCCACAATGGCTCCATACACAGAAAAAGACTAGGAAACAGATAAAATGAATTGATGTGCTGCTAATGAAATCCAGCAAATACTGCAAAGGTTTAAAAGACAGAAAGTACAATTGGTTCACGTTAAAGAGACCCTGCCAGCTAAAAAAAAAACCACAGCCACCTTCCCTGTTCTCCCCTATTTTGTGTTATGCCCTGTACACGCGGTCAGACATTCCGACCACAAAATCTGTTAGATTTTTTCCAACAGATTTTGGCTGAAACTTTCGTTGCGTACGGCGGGACTACATAGAGGCTAGTAGTCAATAGCTTTCATCTCGTAATTTATTCTGAGCATGCGTGGCACTTTGTCCATCGGAATTCTCAACAAACGATCGGAAAAAGTCCGAACGGATTTTGTTGTCAGAAAATTTTAGATCCAGCTCTCAAACTTTTTCCGTCTGAATTTCCAATGGAAAAAGTACGGTAGGGCCCACACATGATCGGATTTCTTTCGACAACATAATCCGATCGGACCGTTTCCGTTGGAATTTTAGCCATGGACAGTTGTAGGAAAATGTAAAAACTTTAAAAAGATCCCCTATCTCTTCCCTTTTTTCATATTGAACAACTATATATATATTAGGGCTGTTACTGATTAAAATTTTCGTGTTCGATTGTTTTTTTTTTTGTGGATTAATCTAATTTTGGTTTATTATAACGCACATACAGATCCAACAACTTTCAGCTGATCTCCTTGCATTGCAACTCTGCATTAGTCAGTGGTAAATGTGGTATACACTATATACAATCACTCGAAACTAGTTAGTTTCCAAAATCCATGACTTAACTTCACAGATCACACAAATACGTTTTAAATTATTATTTTTTTTATTCAAATCCTTCCACCTCCGGTCTAACGAATCACTCTCACCTTACGGCATGGATCCCTGTGCAAACAGGTGATCATGCAAGTAGGTATCAAAAGGGTTAACACGGACCATAAACTTCTCTCACGTCTCCTTAGATCTCAGCAAGGATGCCAGGTCATGGGTCGAAAGAAAAGATCTAAGTGTTTACCGATATAAGGTGAGTAGCTTGTGTTCAAACACAAGCTACTCATATAAAGATGATAAAAACATAGCATGTAGAGGGGCGTGGCTTGGCTGAGCTCAATGGCGGACGTCTAATTGCATAGCTCCGCTACCTCAGGACGATTACTTCAGCCTACTGAGGGATTTCTCACCCGCTATCTCCATACAAACGATGGGAACAGCTTCCAGAACCTCCTCCACATCACGGTCCCGCTCTCCGCGCAGGAACTCCGGCGGACAGAGCCAACAGATACCGGAGATGTTCCGCACGCAAAGGGGAAACATGGCGCCGTCCCGCCACAGCTCCTCACAATTAGCATCTACACACTCTCCTCAGCGGGAGGATATCATCCTGACGGACACTGGACTCCGGGATTCCCGTACTACCGGTCCTACTAACCCGCTACCTTCTGAGGCAAACCCATCCTCACACATCAATATGCAGGACCTGAAACTGATCGCCTCAGATATAAAGGACACTTTATCGGCGGCCATTGCTGAACTGCGGGTAGATCTTAGAGCTATATCTGATCGTGTGCTTCAAGTGGAAAACCGTTCTGATCAACACGACTTGCTTCTTCGTAAGTCCACCAGGAAGATTGACGGGCATACAATACAAATGAGAGATATGCAGAGACATTTAGAAGATTTAGACAATAGGGGGAGGCGACACAACCTCCGTATCAGAGGTCTCCCTGAAGCCATTGAAGGTGATCAAATCCCTATTGCTGTAACCTCCATCTTTAACAATCTACTTGATCGACCTCCGCAATCACTTATTGAAATGGAAAGAATCCATAGAGCCTTGAGACCGAAAGGTAGGGACAACGATCCCCCTCGAGACATTATATGCTGCCTCGTTAACTATCAGCTTAAAGAGGATATCTTACGGGGTGCTCGTGCAAAGCAACGCATACTACATGACACTGCCCCCATACAAATCTTTCAGGATCTTTCAGGCATTACCCTGCAGCATCGCAGGGACCTCAAACCCCTCCTGGAGGTGCTGAGGGACAGGAACATAGCCTATAAATGGAAATTTCCTTTTTGCCTTACCGCCTCAAATCTTGGTCGAACGGCTCATCTTAGAGTCCCGGAGGATCTACCCACGTTCTGTACGACCTTAGGGATCCCACTCATAGAGGTCCCTAACTGGTATTCCAACTTTCGTCCTCTATTAGGCAGATCAGATAAATCCCAACCTGAATTGATGGAAGCCCAGGAAGCAGGTTACCGTAGGCGCAGGTCTCCATCCAATACCAGGGTGCACCGACACTCTGATCACCCTCCAAGAGTGTACAGCCCTTCCATCTCTCCCAGATCACGTAGAGCGAGGAGGGATTACTAAAAACATACAAAAGCTGAAGACCGCTCACTACTTGCGAGTTATTGCAGTCCTCTCCACTACAGAGTCTGTACTTCCTTTTTTCCCCCTTACCTTTTTCTTTGTCATATGATTGGGGGAGCTTTGTTCATTATACCAGTTACTGTTTCAGAAGCTCATGTAATGTTATAGGCTTCTTCACGCTTACTTTATTCGTTGTCTGTACTGTATTACGTTGGATCCGATTTGTATGCCTGCATACATTTTTTGTTACGCGAATCGAAACCAGCGTTGAAACTACATTTCCCAGCAATCACCTGGACCATAGAACGCTGTACTGCCACATGACTCTGCATGCGTAACCTCCCGGATGTTTCCTCCTCCAGCGGAAGACGCCTGCCGAATGCATCGGGTAACGCCGAAAGTTTTCAGAGCCTACGTACAGATCTGTTTTGTGTTTTGCGTTTCATCTGTACTGTCTGCTACCTTTTTTCAGGCTAGAAGAACCACACGGACTTACTTACCTTATACCCGAGCAGTGAGTAAACACGCAGGACGAAGTACCGTCACTGTCATTGCTTGCCTAATACTTGTTTTCCTGTTCAAACGGTTATTCCTGTTGGATGTGCTTTGACTTTACTGAGCTTGAACTCCTCAATATTGCTCCATTAGGCTGACGGCACTTTTTCATAGCTGGCAACTCTGTGTCCACAGCGACGCATGGAAATACCCTATCTTATCTCGGCTATGCTATATTTTACGAGAATGACTACAAAAACGGCCTGTCTATTGCCTTTGATTTACGGGGATTTTTTCCCTTACCCTTATGCTCATACATATTTTTATGTGGGCATTTCCGGCTTATTGTTCAAAACGCAGTTTGTTACCCGATTTCATTTCAACGTAGCATGTTTATCGCGCTGATGATTGCCACTTATTGGATAAGTATAGTACTCATAGTTTGTATGTTAACAGCTCTGATGACAAGTATCTTCTTTTACAGGACAACGGTTTTGCATTTACTTTGCATTCTAACATCTTTATAGCTATGCAAATATTTTCCTGTTACGCTTATGTTTTGTGACTGAACAAGACACCCTTAGACTTCTACTCTCCTATTAGCTTAGTTTTTAGCTCCTTAAATACGTAACTATCACAGATGCTCTACATAGCATGCTAACCATAAGTTAACAATCACTCATAGGACTGAATGAGATCACCTCGACAGTTTTCCCTGTCTCTTTAGTCCTGAGTGGCGGAGTTTCACGACTTGACTTCCTTCTCACCTAGTCTTTCATTGGACTTGGCGACAGCCAACCCCCACGTACTGGCGGTAGTGAGTGAGTATACATTCTTTTGGTGTGTGCTCTCTCCAGCCGCCCATCACCGTATTGCCTTTTATTTTGTGTCACTCAACCAGTGACCCTCTCGTCCTTTTACCCCTACCTAATTCGGCTTTCAAAACAGACTACCCCCCCCCCCACCTGCTTATCTAACCTCCCCTTCCTCCCTGTTTTTACACCTCCCTTTCCCTTGCCCTTACTATGGCCTCTTTGCCTCCCCCCTTTCCTCTGATGGACTTACCCCCCATTACTGATGACCCCCCCCCTACCGGTTCATCCACCACCATCCATTAAATTCTACTCTCTGAACATTAGAGGTCTGAACATTCCCGAAAAGAGATCCAAACTTTTATATACCCTATATAGAGCAAAAACACAAATAGCCCTTCTACAAGAAACCCACTTTCGTTCAGATGCTATTCCTAAACTCTACAATAAACATTTTCCCACAGTATACCATGCGACAAATGACAACGCCAAATCTAAAGGAGTTTCTATCTTAATTTCCAAATCTTGCCCCATTACAATCACTGACACTTTAAGAGATCCTCAGGGAAGATTTTTATTTATTAAAGGACGGGCACACAACCTTCCTATCACGATAGCCAACATCTATGCCCCCAATTCTAAACAAGTGACCTTTTTCAGGGAAACCATGGCCCTGCTTACCACATTCCAATCAGGCATCCTCCTCCTAGGCGGAGATTTCAATGTTCCTTTGACGCCATCCCTTGATACCTCCAATGGCACATCCTGTCTTAAATACCAAGCACTAAGGGATATCAAAACCCAACTTCAAACCTTGACCCTTCATGATACCTGGCGCACTCTTCATCCGAACACTAAAGATTTCACATTCTTCTCCCCCCCACATTCAAAGTACTCCAGAATTGACCACTTCTTCCTTTCGCAAGCGGACATTCATTATTTGACCAAAGCCACGATCGAGCCCTTATTACTTTCCGATCACAACCCCATCACGGTTACCCTTACGTTCGCACACGGTAGCCACAGATCTGTAGTTTGGCGACTTGATGACTCTTTACTTCTTGACACAGCAAATACGGCCACAATTGGGGAATGTCTCTCGCATTATTTCCGGGAGAACTCCAACCCTGAGACGCCACCTGCGTCGGTTTGGGCAGCACACAAATGCGTCGTACGCGGAACATTTATCTCCCTCGCAGCTAAAAGACAAAAGTGCCACAGAGCTACTCTAGACTCGTTATATTTGCGCATTCAATCTCTCGAACGCTTACACAAACGCACTTTAGCTGATACTCACCTTAATGAACTTATTGCTACCCGGGAACTTCTTTTGGAAGAACTCCAAAAGACTCTTCGTCGTAAATTTGCTTTATCCAACAAAATCTTCTATGAATTTGGGAACAAAGCGGGTAAATTTCTAGCGAGAGCCTTACAGACCAAAAAAGCGAGACACACCATACATAGAATCGTGACACCTAAAGGAGACTCTATAGTAGCAACGGATGAAATTGCGGAACAATTTGTGAAATACTTTCAATCATTGTATAACCTTCCACCGCCTTCTCCGCTTGAGACGATGGAGGAGAGATCGGACCGATTACGGATGTTTCTGTCTAAATTCTCCCCACCCCCTATTGAATCTTCTGATCAACAGATACTGGATTCCCCCTTGTCTAAGGAAGAAGTGCTCCTCGCCTTAAAACAACTCAAAGCTGGTAAGAGTCCAGGCCCCGATGGCTTATCCGCGGCGTATTATAAATCATTTTCCGATCTGTTAATTCCTCACTTCTTAAACACCTTTAACAACCTCACCCCACGCACCCAATCCACTACTGACCTTTTACAAGCACACATTACACTGATCCCCAAACCTGGCAAAGATGATACACTCATCCCTAACTACCGACCTATCTCTTTACTCAATGTAGATATTAAGCTATATGCTAAAATTCTTGCAAACCGCATTGCACCCTTGCTTCCCCACATTATCTCGACTGATCAAGTCGGTTTTGTCCCCGGCAGAGAAGCCCGAGACAACACCACCAAGACCTTAAATATGCATCATTGGTTGACCAATTCCCGGAGCAAAGGCTTCTTTTTATCATTGGATGCGGAGAAGGCATTCGATAGGGTGGCATGGGACTACATGTTATCTGTCCTTCAGCATGTTGGTCTACCCTCGCGATTGATTCAGATGATATCGATCTTATATTTCACCCCTACAGCGTGCATACGAGTCAATGGCCGCCTATCGAACGCCTTCTCCATCAACAATGGCACACGTCAGGGATGCCCACTTTCACCGATCATTTTTATATTAACCTTAGAACCTTTACTTCGCATGCTTAGAGATAACCCAACCATTCAAGGCATTAACATTAACAACCATCAGTATAAAATTGCAGCTTACGCTGACGACATTATGTTGTACCTTTCGGACCCGATCACTACTCTTCCGAACCTTTTGAAGGACCTCGATGCCTTCTCCAAAATCTCGAACTTGAAAATAAATTTTGACAAATCAAAGGCTTTAAATGTCTCTCTGTCTGAAAGCACGGTCTTGCAATGCCGCCTCAATTTCCCGTTCTGCTGGGAAAGTGAGGCGCTAACTTATTTGGGCATTAAGATCCCCACCGATCTCTCCAGACTGTTTGAACTCAATTTTACCCCTGCACTACTTCAGATACAAAAAGATCTACAAAAGTGGCATGGAGGCCCCTTCTCATGGTTCGGTAGGGTAGCCATTCTAAAAATGAATGTCCTTCCTAAATTGCTTTATCTGCTACAGGCTATGCCTATAGCTATTCCGAAATCTTTTTTTAACTCGTACAAAGCCATATGTAGGAAATTTCTGTGTGCACACCGCCCTCCCCGAATGAGTTGGGCCAAACTCATTCTTCCAAAGCTATGTGGAGGCCTGGGATTACCTGATCTCCACACCTATTATAATGCGACCCTTCTGGCCAGAATAGTGGATTGGCACATACATAAACAAGATAAGGCATGGATACCTTTAGAAAACTTTTATACCCCGTTCCCCATATCACACCTGCCTTGGATCTCCACTCAGGCTACTCCTGTAGCTTGTACCCAACACCCTTTGATAGGCCCTACTATTCGTGCTCTTCGTCAAACATATAAATCTCTTCACATTAATATACCTCATGGCCCACTGACTCCGCTCTCCTCAAACCCAGACTTTCCCCCAGATCTTACCACTCCTGGCTCTGGAACCATCCTTCAAAGGACTGTCTACAGAGCTTACCAACTTTTTGATAAAGGGAAATTGTTGACGTACCCTGCTATGGCTGCAAAATTCCCTGAGCTTCACCTACCATTTTTTAAGTTTCTTCAAATCCGACATTTCCTTACATCATCACAACCACTCGCACGATGGCACACAGCCCTTACTCCATTTGAATCCTTATGTTCCAGCTCGGAACCGCAGAAACACGTGATCTCCATTATTGTAAAGCTGTTAAGCTCAGACCTCACCCCACAGAGACCCATTATACAGCATTGGGAATCAGAATTGAAGTCCACTTTAACCTCGCAACAATGGTCCTTGATTTATGAACATATACACAAACGCTCTATCAACGTATCGACACAGGAAAATCGCTATAAAATTTACTCTAGGTGGTACCACACTCCTGACAAACTTCACAAATTCTTCCCAGATGCTCCCGCATCCTGTTGGCGTTGTAGTGCTCCAATTGGGAATTTCCTACACATATGGTGGGATTGCCCCATATTACAACCCTACTGGAAGGGGGTTCATGACACAATAATTAACATTACTACGTATCATCCAGAATTCTCCCCGGCCCAATATTTATTACACCACACACCGCTTTCACAAAAACTTTATAAGACTTCAATAATCCCACACCTGATCAATGCTGCCACCCAATGCATTCCACGCCATTGGAAATCTACAAAACCTCCGTCTGTTGAAGAATGGCTCCAACAGATGGATAGAATAGAGGAAATGGAAAGATTAATTCACCAAGCATATGACAGACATGAACAATTTTCTCATAAATGGGCGTGCTGGACACATTTCCGCGCCTCTAAATCCCTTAACACTGCGGTTACTCCTATTTAACATAATATACCAATGGTCTAGACACCATATACACTTTCTCTCCTGGACTGTTCTTTGAACACCCCGCCTATACCCCCCCCTCCGACCCCCTTCATGAGGCCTTACCCCCCCCTCTTCCTCCGCTGAACCTATGTCAATTTTTAGTGCCACCCCCCCTCCCTTTTACTTTTACTATATATACATATAACTATTGTACGTACAACTTATGTATTGTGATTTTATTACTGGCCCCTATCGGATCTCCTCCCATATCGCACCAAGAAGTTTACATATCTCAACCATCCACAGTGTGATCCCATTAGGGGTGGATGGCAGCACCGGAGATCGGTTAGGACCCAATACTATTATCTGACCCTTGCTCAGATATTTATGAATACTTCAATTGTTCCAATATTGGATTGTCTATACTTACTTTTTCTTATCAGTATGTACTCGACTCATCTTAACAATTTTGGTTATTCTTTCATTGTTGTGCCTTGAGTTATATATCTCATCTATATTTCTCTTGTGCTGCTCTCCTTGTTATTGTTATTATTGTACTGTACTGCATGTACATAACTTGATTGTATTTTGTGACTCTCAATAAACTTTCTTGGAAAAAAAAAAAAAACATAGCATGTAAAGCCAACAATCGTATTAGTTCCATAGGGCAGCAACGGGTGATGTCATGCGTAGCTTCTCACCCATACACATTACATTCAATCAGAACTTCAAAGTCACCGGACTCCTCCCCCCTTCCCTTCATTAGCAGATGGAGGAACTTGGGGAAGGGGGGAGGAGTCCGGTGACATCAATGTCCGTGACATCACCCGATTTCCGACGGAACTCCCTGAAGACCCGTAAAGCGGCAGAGAGGTTAGTAGCGGTCAAAAGAATTTTGATCAATCAAAAAAATTAACGATTAATTGAGGAATTAATCTTTAATTTCCACAGCCCTAATTATATATATATTTAAAATGTTTATAACAACAACAGATATTGATAACATTATTTAAAAATGTTAGAAAATACTATAAAAGTGACCCTGTCAGGTTAAAAAAAATGCTATTGGAAATTCACTGCAATAGAAGAGTCTCCTATAGACTCTTTAACAGTGTACACTTCCAGAGTGTTGGATGTCTGTGCCCCCCCCCCCCCCCCCCATTGCAACATGCTTCCTTCCTCCAACCCTTGCGTTATTACAGAGCACAGCAGGGGGTTGGATGATGGAGCCCCAGTGCACTGCATAACACAAAGGCACCCAACACAAGTGTTTTTAATGCAGAAACTTCAGATGGAAAGTCACTTTAAGCAATTAAGGGCTGCAAAGGTGTGCTACTGTGTGCAGCTGAGCTTGAATTGAGACTCTAATGTCTCTTATTAATCAGTGTTTTTTTTTTTGTTAAAAATTTTGTTTGTGATATCCCACAACAGCCAATAAGCTATGTTCTCTCGAGATTTCTCTATTGGGGGACCATCGGCAGTGTTTATTTCAGACATAAGTGAGATTGCATGTTCTTTGGTCATGCTTGATGTACTTCCTTTAATGTGCTTTAATGCACATGCATTTACAATGTGTTTGAAAAATCCAATTCAATTGAACAGAATTGGAAAATACAGCCTAATGGAACAATTTTTTTAAAACACACCAGAGCTTTGTGAATGAGGCCCTAAAAGGATATTGACATTTGACAGGAAATACATTTCCTTCCATAAAGAGCATAGATAAAAAAACACTTCTACTGTGAAAGTAGCTTTGTACATGCTTACCTATTTCTCATTTATTGCCTAGTACCTGCACTTTTCAAAATGTTTTGCTTTGTCTATAAGTAAAGGAGTTGTGAATTATTCACATATATGTAGACCTGGAAGACATGGGCACCCTCCTGAAAGCTTATCCTGAAAAATCAACTGTTTGTTTTAAATTAAAAAATACTTAAAAATAGAGGATATAGTGATATATGGGGTATTGCTATGACTGGTAGGTTTGCAAATATATTTTGGGTTTATATAAAAAAAATATATTGCATATAGTGTCAAGGATTTCTGTAGCTGATGGGTAAGGACTACAGGCCCTCTCACCCAAAGAATACCAACACTCAGTCATTAGGTTTGAAACTTAGGCCTGTACACACAATGTCACAGGATACCTGGATGACTTCTTTCAGTATCCACTAGACACTCTTCAGTCAAAGCTCACAAGGCCAGAGGACACTCTTCAGCTTCCACTGGACACACTTCAGTGAGTTCTCCAAAACAGATCCTTAGCTCCAAAGGGATTTAAAGGGAGGCCCCACAACTATGACACATCTGGGACCTCGATGAATATCAGCTTGAATCACAAGTGATGTGGCGTTGGGTGACCTCCCCCATCCGCAGATGGTTGTAATCCCTCCAACAGAAAGCCCTGCTGTTCTAAAGCTCAGGCTATTTATATGCCTCTCCAGTCACTTACTAGGCACACCACTCCAGGAATTGGCTGAAGCACAACAAATACTCAGGTTGCTCATTTGCCTTGCTCAAACTCCTATGTTCCAGAAGCCTCTAGAAAGCAGGGGAAAACAATCAAACATGCAACCTGTAAGATCCAGAACATTCCAAAGAAATCAATAGCTGCTCCATTGATTACAGAGGAGCCAACAATAACTAAATGTCCCTGACATTCTAGCAATCTACCTAGGAAGGTGATTCAAATAAATGGATTCATGCTCTTGCATGAAAGACACGGGTGCATATATAGATTGGACATATATGCTGGAAGTGTGGAGTGTTTAAATCATTGATAAAATATGAACAGAATAACTTAGTACTCTAAAGGCCCATACACACGATTAGACTTTTTGACAACAAAGATGCAAATTAGCTGTTTTGGAGCAACATCCGCCCGTGTGTATGCTCCATCGGACAAACTTTTTCGGTTTTCAGCTGACTTTTGTTGGCTGTGCGAACGGACAAACTTTCTGACAACAAAAGTCAGATGGAGCAAAGTCTTATCGTGTGTACAAAAAAACATAGGACTTTTGTACAAAGCTCAGAACCAATGCAAAAGATCAGACAACAATACAGAAGTTGACCAAAGGTGTCGGTAAAGAGCAGAAAAACCACATGATTTGGTGAAAGTTGGCTGAAAAAGTCCTGCCGTGGATATGCAATACAAGTTCTCGGCCGACGACCTTTGCACAAAAATCCACAGGAAAGTTTGTACAAAGTCCGATCATGTGTATGAGGCTTAAGAGGATTCATAGGGCTTCTGATCATTGTATTATTTTACATATACTATGTTGGGCATGTCATCTTTTGCTGAAATCCAAAATATAATACAGTCTCTGGAAAAGAACCAAAGAACCATATTTGCTTGGAACTTGCTTGAAGACAGTGTTCTACACCAGTTTCCGGTTTCCACTATAATTACATATATCATTCTATATATTAATTGTTTACAACAAAGGATAGCACGGTAGCTTAGTGGTTAGCATATCTGCCTTGCAGCCCTGAGTCCTCAGTTTGATTCCTGGTCATAACACTATCTGCATGTTCTTCCTGTGCTTGTAAGGGTTTCCTCTGGGCACCCCACTTGCTCTCACATCCACAAGACACGCTGGAAGGTTAATTGGCTTCTGCCTAAAATGGTATAATACTGTGTAGCGCAAACCTTCCCGCTGTTTAACCCAGGTTCTGATCCCAATTTAGTGCAATGCAGCCAGTCACAAGGTATTTTCAGCCAGGTGCACAAAAATCCACTCAGTCCTTCACAAAGTAAGTAGGCAGATAGTGTCCTTTTGTAGTTTTTATTTTGTTTTGTAAAACTGGGATAGGGGTTGGGATAACCAGAACTAAAAACTTGATAGAGGACACTATCTAGCAAATGGTTAATGGGGAAAGAAGAGTCTTCTATGTAGGAAATAGCAAATGGTTCAGCACAGGGGGCTCCCATCATGGAAACAACCCTGGCTAGCATGTCTGGAACAGTTCCTCTTGCAAAAAGGAGCACAATGGCAATAGTCTCTCTCCCAGGATTTCTATCAGGCCTATTCACTGTGTCACTGGCTACCTGGATGCCTCCTTCCAGTTTCAGCTGACACAGCACCATGAACCTCCTGATAAGATCCTTCCTGGATGTTACCTAGTTGTTCTTGTGACTTGGGGGTGATCCTTCAGCTCCCTGGTGAGCCACAATCATCAAGTATTCCCTGCAGCTTTTCCAGAGACTTGGAAGGTTTAACAGGACTTCCAGGGTCTCTCTTCAATAGGCAAAGGACCTTACTATTCCATGATCCAGACTCTATATGCATGCCTCAGCACCCTGCTGGTCACCCTCCTGACCAGGGAGTCCACATACCAGGTCAGCCCAGGTTCCACCCCTTCCACACACTATGCTCTAATGCTTTCTGGAAAGCCAAGGGGAGATGGGTAAACCTGCAGCTGCACAGTCCAGAACAGACCAAAATAATCAACTCAGTTCCACTGGCTACAGCGGAGCCCAAAAATAACAATTTACCTAAAATCTACCTACTTATTAGCATCTAACTAGGAAGGTGCTACAATTGTACTCTGTGTGCCCAAAATGGCTGCCTCACCATTTTCCCCAAATGCAGGAAAAAAGACCTTTGGGTCCTCAGAAAGAAAAGCTCTATATTAATTAATTAAAATGCCAATGGTGTCCAGTAATTTTTGGTATCCAATTCGTTTTAACTTTAGATGAGAATGAAAAATGGGAATTCTGATTGGTTCCAATGTTGTACAGAACTTTCAAAGAAAACAATAACAAGGTTCTAATAAATGAAAAAAAAAATTAAAGTACGTTGTAGTGTAGTGTCTGAAAAAAAGAACACCACGCCATATATTTGTCAGGTATGTAACGGTCAGTCATATCACCTAGTATTTATTGGCAATTTGGCAAGTTGTACTTCAGGCATCAGGGACCTGTGTAATGCCTTAATGGAGATGTTGTGCACTAGCTTGTCTGAATATCTGTTTTTCTCTGTATGCATGAATACTTTACTCAACCTTAATATCACAGCAAAATATGCAGAGACCTAGTGTTTTTGTTGGTTGGTTTGCAGTGTCTGCCTGTGGTAACATTAACTTTTCAAATTAGAAAGGAAGTATGCAGTGGCAGAAAGTAAATAGTTAATGATTTCCAGTAACTCTTTTGCAACATCTTTGCATTTGGAGTAAATCCGGAAACAGCAATTGTATTGATTTCTGTATTATGTTATCTGTAGCATGTTTCATTTAAGAAATATCTTTCCACCCTATATAATGGTTTCACTTGGCCAAGAAAAAACTGTTCTTTGAAAATCCATATCATAAGTTGACGTGGTACTATTTTTCAATTCATATGATGTAGATTTAAGCTTAATATAAGCCTCTTTATAGTAGCTCCATCACCCTTGGGGAAATCATGGTATAGGGTGGGGAAAAGTTGTGGTGCTTACAAGGTTGTGGTACCTACACAAAACCTTCCCCATATATGTCTAGAAGCCTAATTCCCCATACACACGGTTGGATTTTCCGATGGAAAATGTTCGATGGGAGCTTTTTGTTGGAAATTCCGACCTTGTGTAGGCTCCATCAGACATTTTCCATCAGAATTTGCCACACATAAAATTTGAGATCTGGATCTCAAATTTTCCGACAATAAAATCCGTTGTCGGAAATTCCGATTGTGTGTACATAATTCCGACACACAAAGTTCCACGCATGCTTGGAATCAAGCAGAAGAGCCACACTGGCTATTGAACTTAATTTTTCTCGTCATACATGTTATATGTCACCCTGTTCTTGACATTCACAATTTCCGACCAACTTTGTGTGGCCGTGTGTATGCAAAACAAATTTGAGCCAACATCCGTGGTAAAAAATCCCATGGATTTTGTTGTTGGAAAGTCCGATCAGTGTACGATCGTGTGTACGGTGCATTAGACTGCAGTTGTTCTGCATATAAATGTCCTTCTGGGACTGCTTATGTATCTCGTGTAGAAAAGTGACAGTTGCAGACAGATGACGGTTGGAAATCTAGAGGGAGGTTGCTGTGGAGCTTAGCAGTGGTTTGTTTCACAGCTGTTCATATACATGGATGACACATATTTTAGTCTCAGGAACAGCTGCAATGGATCTACTTCTCTTTCTCCTGGAACTACATTTTTTTCTGGGGTATGCAGATAGTAGGGTCATATTTTGGCCTAGGCAGCAGGAATCTATGGGTTCATTTGGCTTTTTGTGAATAATTCAGGGAAGTGCTTGTGGTAGTATTACGATATTGCTGTAAAATGAGCATGGACTACATTACCTAGGGCCGTGATGGCGAACCTTGGCACCCCAGATGTTTTGGAACTACGTTTCTCATGATAGTCTGGCACTCTGCAGAGTAGTTTGAGCATAATGGGAAATGTAGTTCCAAAACGTCTGGGGTGCCAAGGTTCGCCATCACTGACCTAGGGAAACATTTTCCATCATCTTTGTAGATCCAAGTAGTAAAAGGAAATCTAGTTGTATAATTGATGCATCTAATAAAATGGCCACAAGTGTTTTTTTTTTTTTTGTGTGGGCAGTGGTCACATATGGAAAAATAAACACAAATATTGGGATTGGTTGACTACTGTTTGATCAAACAGAGTACATTTAAACAAGGTGTGTGGGAGGAAGAACAGAGTCACATCTGTTACTGCAAATCTGAAAGAATAACCCATGGGATGCTCTATAAATGGAAATCGGTTTACAATTGAGCTGATAATCTGTCCCAGACTTTGTGATAAAGCACTATATTTCAGCAAGGAACTACCATATGTTCTTTTATGCAAGTGACTTCATAGGAAAAGTTGTTTGCATTCCTCACTATGTGATACTGATTACATTGTCACTGCTGCATACTAGAAGCATTATGCAAATGTACTGTAATGTGTATGCATGAAGCATTGCCCTGAGAGTCAGGAAAGAGCTGTTTCGGCTTTTTAAAGTGACAGCACCGTGACACTGTAGAATGTAGAATGGACAGATTTCTGCAAGTACACTTGAATATACACAAAGAACCTCATTAACAAGTTACAGTGAATAATTTGCAGTTGCAACGAGGGCTCGACACATACAGCAAATACATGTGCATAATAAAAGAGCTCTTCTGCGACTATTTTGGTGGACTGAATCCTTACACTTTGCTGTGATTCTTCTTTAGTACTTATCAAGATGTGGCTACATTTGTCTGTGCCCAAGGCCAAGTATTCACTAAGACTTCATGACAGTATTCACTAGGGCCTTATGACAGTTTATCATTAGAAATTAGTTAATTTATTCACAACCTGGTGATACAATGAATAGTAGAATCTAAATGTGTACATGCAATTTGCCTCCTGTAAATCTGCAGGCCTAAATATTTGAATAAAATCAAAGCAAATTCCCAGCTCAACTTGTCCGCCAGCCTGCAACCAACCGGTTTATCTTGTCTAACAGTTTGCGCTAAAAACAGGGGGTTTTGTTTGCACACATTTACAAATACATATGTAAGCTGCGGAGGCCAGGACAAGGCACCCCATTATTATCTGCAGTCCTAACGCTATACATTTTTAAGAGCCTCCATAGTAGAAGCACATGCATTATAATGGATATGCAGAGGGCAGGTGAGCCTGGAAGGAGCCCACCCCTTCTTAAAGGCACAGGGGCACATTGGACACCCAGAAAATAGCACAAGGGCAGCAAAGGTGTCCAGTGCGTCCCCTCTCCAGTATTATAACAGTACAAACAAATGGGCCATGCCCCCACCTAGAACTGGCCTTCTGGGTTGCATGCTCAGATAAGGGTCTGGTATGGATTTTGGGGGGGGGGGGGCCCTCGCTGTTTTTTGTTGGAGGTTTTTTTGGTGTGGAGTTCCCTTTAAAATCCATACCAGACCTGAAGCCCCTTAAAATCAATACCAGACCCCAAAGCTTTGCCCCATCAGGGCTTAAGCCTCATACACACTACCAGATTTTCTGCTGATTTTTTCCTTCAGATTTACCAAAACCATATAATATGAGGTCAAACCTTAAGAGATTCAATGTGTATGCCTATGTATGTCTATCAGGCCCTTGCACTACATGGTTTTGGTAAATCTGAAGACAAAAATCAGCAGAAAATCTGATAGTGTGTATGGGGCTTTAGAATGCACTGTGCAACGTGCAGTGCATTATGGGGGGCTCGTAGAGTTGCCACTTCATCCCTTTAAAACTGAACACATATTAATTACTCAGGTTCTGTGGGTGATTAAGGTGGTAATTAAACTCTGTGTTCAGGTTTAAAGGGATGAGGTGGCAACCCTAGGGGCTCGGCAGGTGTTTGCCAAACATTAAGGTTGAGTATAGGGGTTGGAGGGGTTATTTTACTATACTCTTTCAAGCCCCTCCCACACCTAACACAATTTGACCACATCCATAATTGGTATGGGGGGCTATGCATGTTACTTTCATTTTTCAAACCATTTTTTGTGGGGTGGCATAAAGTAAAATGTTCATATCCGGGTGCTAGATGTGCTAGGTACGCCACTGACTGATAAAGGTTTGTAAAGGACTTTAAGTGTCACCTATTAAAAATGTTGGGTGCTGCAGTTTATTGTTATTTCATGGGTGTATGCAGTTTTCAATCTTAATACATTTGGTATATATTTACTTGTAACAACAGCATCTTTTATTTTTTACAAAAAAAAGTGTATATTATTGCCATTGTGTGAAATAAAATTCCTTTTAAGCTGAATTCACACTGATATATACAGAGAATAGTGCACATCTTATAATTAAGCCAAAGTAATTATTAGTACTGTAATGCCCCGTAAACATGCTTGGATTTTCCAACTGAAAATGTTCGATGGGAGCTTGTTGTTGGAAATTCCGACCGTGTGTAGGCTCCATCGGACATTTTCCATCAGAATTTCCTTCACACAAAATTTGAAATCTGGATCTCAAATTTTCTGACAGCAAAATCTGTTGTCGGAAATTCCGATCGTGTGTACACAATTCCGATGCACAAAGTTCCATGCATGCTCGGAATCAAGCAGAAGAGCTGCACTGGCTATTGAACTTAATTTTTCTCGGCTCATCGTATGTGTTGTATGTCACAGTGTTCTTGATGTTCGCAATTTCCGACAAAATTTATGTGACCGTGTGTATGCAAGACAAGTTTGAGCCAACATCGTTCAGAAAAAATCCATGGATTTTGTTGTCGGAATGTCCGATCAACGTCTGATCGTGTGTACGGGGCATAGGTGTACACAATAACAAGCAGACATTGAAATGAATGGTTCATAAATGTGCCAATAAATCTGTAGCATAAAATATTGTGAAGGGGAAAATAGTTCTTCTCACAGAAAAAATGAATTCCACCAAATAATGAGCCACTTGGAGAAACTGAGAAGTGCATCATATACGTGTCCTCACTAACACAATAAAGCCTCTTACCAGATGGGCATGATCCCTAATTAAGAAAATTGGTAACGTATAAGAAGCCTCATAACTTTCCTGGAATCCCCAAGCCTGGTAGGTATGATCAACTAGGTCCCAATATGAGATGATCACCATGAACTCCAGAGTAGACTCAGATCACACAGAGAAAAGGAATAAAGGACTCACATAGTGTCAATACTGCTGGTATATGTTTATTAATAAAACCACAAAAGCTACTCACATAACTCCTCACATAATAAAAGGCAATCAGGTAATGAGTAGCCTCACCGACAGCGGTGGGCCTAGTGACGTCACAGGTTTGTTTCCTAGACCAATCTGTTTTGCGTTGCAGCACGTCAACAGGGGAACAGGAGCATGAATTCACACTGACTTGCAGTAAAATGCAGAGAAGATGGATGTACATTTCCATCCATTATATGTGCATTTTAATGTGCATTGACTTGATATTTTTTTGGGTGGGCAAACAATCAACCTGCCGGAACCCCCCATTGGTCGGTCGGTCAGTCACCAGCCTGCACTTACTCCATCTGGGTCAAGGGCAGCTATTGGACAGTGGACAGCAGGGGGCGTCTCCTCCTCCTGGTGCTTCATGACTGCTTCCCCTGTGTCTCCTCCCTCCTCCTTTTCGGTGGCAAATAGAATTGCTTCTCCTCTCGGCCAATCGGCCGGGGGGAATCAGGAAGACAATAGCGAATATTAAATCACAATTTTCACACAACTGGGTGAGCTCAGGGCGCAGTGCCCACCCTTTTTTGAAGCCTATTGGAGCCTCTGGCTCTAATCACATGTTCTGAATAAAAAACATTGAAATCCATGTGTCTGGTGCCCCACATGTATATTAGGGGGCCAGACACATGGATTAGGGGGGCGGCACACCTGTGCCCTGCATTTTGGGGCACCACTGGTTTTAACCTATGTTAAAATGCTATGCATTTTTCAGGTTTTCCTGTAACATCACATCCTGTATCCGAAACACATAAAAGAATCTGTGGTATTCCCCCTAATATACATGTGCAGAACAAAAAAATTGTTTTGTTTTGATAAGTTATTTACATAAATTTGTTTTGTTAAATTAGTTTAATCCATTTTCGGAATTTGTTTTGTTTATTCGAAATTCAAATCGATTCAAATTTTCAGAATTCAAATTAAAATTGTTTCTAAATAGATTAAAAAATAGAATAGAAAAGAATATCATTTAAAAAATAATAGAATAGAAATAAAATAACCATTTTTTAAAAATGTAAATAGAAAAACAACAGAATAGAATATAATAGAAAGAATATAACCATCTTCCTATTCTAATCTATTATTTTCTATTATATTCAAATTCAAATTGATTCTATTTGAATTTTGGGAAATGGTTAAATTCTTCCTATTCTATTCTACTGTTTTCTGAATTCTTTTTTTCCCTATTTGTTTATTCTATACTATTATATTCTTTATTTTCTATTCTATTCTTTGCTATTCAAATTTGAATTTATTCTATTCGAAATTTTAATTTCAGAAGATGGTTATATTCTTTCTATTCTATTCTATTCTGTTGTTTTTTTCTATATGCTTCTGTTATTTTCTATTCTATTCTAATCAATTTTTTTTCTATTCTATCCAACTTCAAATTAATTCTATTCACATTTTTTGAAATGGTTATATGCTTTCTATTCTGTTCTATTGTTTTTTTTTTTATTCTATCCTTTTATATTCTATTATAGTCTATTCTATTATATTCTTTTTTTATATTCTATTCTTTTCTTTTCTTATGTATTCAAATTAGAATTTAATCTTTTTTTATGTTATTTGTTTCTATTCTATTCTATTATTTTATTTTCTATTCTGTTCTGTTTTACTCTATTATATCCTATTCTATTCTATTTTTTCCTATTCTATTCCTTTATTTTCTATTTTATTTTATTCTCTTTGGAAATTTGGAAAACGATTGGAATTCAAAAACGTTAACTCTATTATATTATATTCTTTTATTTCCTGTTATATTATTTTCTAATTTATTATATTTTTTTTCTATTCTATTATTTTATTTTCTATTTCATTCTCTTTGCAAATTGGAAAACTATTCAAATTTAAATTTTTATAAAAAATTTGGACAAAAAATAGTTATCGAATTTGAATAGTTTTAAATTCACATTTGAAAGGTTTTTGAATGCAACTCGTTTTCAAATTCGAAAACGAGTTGCATTTGAAAACCTTTCAAATGCGAATTTGAAACTATTCAAATTCGATAACTATTTTTCGTCCAAATTTTTTTTTCCGTTATTTTGGTTTCGTTTAATTTCGGTACTTATAATTGTAATTCTGAAGTTCAAATACATTTGAATTTCCAAAAAATGACAATTCATCTGAATTAGAATTCAGAACGAAATTAACATTGCACATGTCTACTCTCTAATAGACACACGAGTTAGATGGGAATCCCAAGAGAGGGTTAACCTCTTAAACAAGTTCTATATGAGGACCACTGCAGCTACAAAGTCATCAATAGCAATACATTTTCTTGTGTTGCGTTGTGCTGGGTTGACACGCATTTACATGTGTTGTATTTTAATGCAACACAGGTCAACGCAGAACTGTAGTGTGAACAGGACACATAAAAAACAATTATAATCTATGCAATGATCTGCATTTTACAGGTGCTTTAAGACACAGATCAATGCATTAGTGTGAATTAACCCTTAGTGTATTTTGTCCTGAAGATCATGCATTGGATAAACAGCTGCACGAATATCATGCAGCATAAAAATTACAACAGCAGATATGTTTATCTCCAGGGCCTCCGCTTTTGAAATAATAAATATTGTTTGGGGGAAAAAAAAAATATTTTATAGTAAAAAATAAATAAATAGATTTTAACATGTGTGATACAAACCACTTAAGGACCGAGCCTGTGTTTACAAGTTAAAAACATGTTTTTTGCTAGAAAATTAGTTAGAACCCCTAAACATTATACATTTTTTTGCTAACACTCTAGAGAATAAACTGGCGGTCATTGCAATACTTTTTGTTACTTTTTTTGGAAAATGTTCACTTTTTTTAATTAAAAAATAAGACAACAGTAAAAATAGCCCAATTTTTTTTTATATTGTGAAAGATAATGTTACGCCAAGTAAATTGATACCCAACATGTCACGCTTCAAAATTGCGCCCGCTCGTGGAATGGCGTCAAACTTGTACCCTTAAGGCCCGTACACACGGTCAGACTTTTTGACAACAAACATGCAAATTAGCTTTCCTGACAGGCTCCATGGCAGCATACGTGTGGGTTAGCCCCGCCTCCATAATTACCCAATAGGACCTCTACTCCCATAAATCTTTGCTCCAAGCTGCTATCCGTGTTCCTTTTTTGTCCTCCTCCATAGGACAGGTGTTTCCTATCTGAAGAGATCTTCACTACGATCAAGTCGGCCGACTATCAAGCTTTTGTTCCTCCGATAGGCCCTGTCTGTTAAGCATGGGTATGGAGTGTATGGCAGAGTAGCGCTAAAGGCTTGGTTTGTCCGAAGATAAGTGCGCACGGCTTATTACCTGCTATGTAAGGTGGCCATTATCTGCCCGGTGGATCGGTGGTGTGTGCTTGAACCTGTTCGGCCAGATGATCGTTGGTGGAGTGGTGAGCTGTAAAAATTCCGTTTTTCATGGCAGCAGTGTTTATGTGTTTTCTTTTTTTCTACCTGTGTCTTTTTCATATGCCAGCTGGTTCTTGTGTATAGGCGCTGACGCTTCCGCGTTCCAGCAGCCTTTCTCCCCCTGTTTCCGGGTCCAGCGCTGCGTTCTGCGCATGCGCGGATCCAAATCCAAAGCGAGGCTTGGTTCCCGCGCATGCGCGCGGGCATCTCGCGTCTGACGCCGCTGATGACGTCATGGGCGCCATATTTAAAACACAGTGAGAGATGTCAGAATTTGGGAATGATTGCAGGAAATTCAGCGACTTCCCGGGGCCATTCTCTGGTTGGTGTAAGGTAGGTTATGGTCTGCTCTGATGTATTGTTGCTCCTGTGTTTTGTATGGCTGCTTATGAGGGTCTATTGTTGTTACAGTCAGCGTTCTTAGTCATGGATGCCTCACTGCCTACTAGTGACCTGCCCGCTTGTAACAGGTATGTGCATGGCTGGATTGCTGTGTATTTGTGGAGTATTCCTTAGCATTTGATACCAGCCTGGTCTGTATCTCTCTCTCTTTCTTGTATATTTCCTTATAGCCCTTCTAGGTCTGAACCGCATTACAGTGTGCATAGTCGCAGTGGATCGTCAAAATCGCACCACCGCAAATCATCGTCAAAGTCTGGTTACCGTAGATCTTCCAGATCTGAACAACGCAGTGGTCACTCGCACTCAAGCAGAGGACCAGATAATTCATGTTGGGGCTGTAAGATGCCCATTCCATCAGACAAATCGCTCTGTGATCATTGCTTCTCTAAAGTCGCAGATGAAAGAGATGGTGCGGATCAACGCTTGGAATCTATGGTGAGAAGAGTGGTAAAGGAATCCCTGCAGCAGAGGGAAGCTCATCACGCTATGGAATCCCCCTCAGACCCATTATGTCCTTCAGGAGGTGAAGGGCTCTTACAAGAGACTGGGGAATCTTCTCAAGCAAGCCACCACTCTGTGCTCTTGTCTGACAGCGAATCGGATCCAGAGGATCCAGGAGTAGGATTTGATTATGCTTTAGTACCTGCTCTTGTCAAGGCAGTGAAAGAAGCTTTAAAATGGGAAGAACCCACTTCTTCTCCCCTCCCCAAACAAAGAAAGTTTTTCAAACAACTCAAAAAGGAACGGCAACATTTTCCTTTCCTATCTGAATTGGGAGAAATCATTACTGAAGAGTGGAGCAAGATTGATAGGAAGAGCTCCATGCAATCAAAGGTGTCTAAATTGTACCCCTTTAAGGAGGATGATGTGAAGCACCTTGAATCAGCTCCTCTGGTAGACGCAGCTCTTATGCGTTTAGTCAAATACGTGACTCTCCCTTTGGAAGACACAGTATCTTTCAAAGATCCGTTAGAGAGAAGAATTGACTCAGATCTGAAAAGAATTTATCTAACTTCAGGGATGGCTTGTAAACCAACTTTGGCTTTAGCCGCAGTTTCAAAGGCTATTGAAACATGGGCCGACAATGTTGAAGAGTTCTTGAGAGGTATATCAGTGAATACGGCTAAAGACTCTCCTATTCAGGAGATCAGAATGGCATCAGCTTTTTTGGGGGAGGCATCTATTGACATTACCCGCCTTCTGTCTCGGGCTATGTTGGCAGCAGTCTCGGCACGCCGTGCTTTGTGGCTCCGTCTCTGGTTGGCGGATCCAACATCTAAGCAGGCACGGTGTCGTATACCATTTGAGGGAACCTCCTTGTTTGGTAATAAACTAGATAGCGCCATATCCCGGGCCACAGGTGGGAGGTCTGGGTTCCTCCCTCAAGACAGACGTCTTCAAAACCAAAAACGTATTTTCCCAAGAAGGCAGACCTCGGATCGCGCTAGAGAAGCGCGCAGTTATAGACCCGGCAGGGAGTTCTCTAGATCTTGGAGGTCCAGACAATCCTCCCTTAAGAAAACCTCAAAGGGGGCTTCCGCAGGTAATCAAGATTCTACCAAATCTTTTTGAAATTGGGCCCGCTCAAACATGTCAGGTGGGGGCTCGCCTTCTTCACTACCGACATGTTTGGGCGGCCTCAATTCAAGATTATTGGACCGTCAAGACGGTTTCCTCGGGTCACAAGTGGACTTTCATCAACACTCCGAGATTAAGGTTCATTCCCACAACAATTCCAGGCTCAGAGGAAAAGAAACAGGTCCTATTGACCTACGTAAGTTGTTTGCTCGATCAAGGCGCAGCCGTGCCCGTGCCAGAAGACGAACGTGGCGAAGGCATGTATTCTCCTCTGTTTATGGTTCAGAAAAGAAATGGCGCATGGAGGCCGGTGATAGATTTGACCCTCCTCAATTCCTTCATTCGCAAGGAAAAGTTCAAAATGGAGTCTCTTCTTACAATCCAACAGTCGGTGCAGCTAGGGGATTGGTTAATCTCAATTGATTTGAAGGACGCATACTTTCACGTGCCAGTAGCAAGGGATTTCCAGCAATTTCTCCGTTTCGCAGTTGGCGATCAACACCTCCAGTTTACCTGTCTCCCATTCGGGTTGACAACATCTCCTCGGGTCTTCTCCAAGGTACTCCTAGCGATAGTAGCTCTCTTACGAGTCAAAGGAAATCGTCTCCATCATTATCTGGACGATTTGCTCCTATTATCTCAGGACAGAGATCAAATTCTGGAACACAAGAGTTTAGTCATCTCCACTCTACAGACGTTTGGTTGGCTCCTGAACCTAGAGAAGAGCCATCTGGTTCCAACTCAAGTGATCGTGTTTCTAGGGGCTCAGTTCGACACATTAAAAGGCACTATCTCTCTGCCGGAGGAAAAAATCAGTGTGATCCGGGACAGGATTCACAAGGCTTGGAATTCATCTCATCTTTCGGCTCTACAATGCTTGAAAGTGATCGGCACAATGACGGCCACCATCCCTATGGTGAAATGGGTCCAGTGGCACACTCGTCCCTTCCAGAAAGGGTTTCTGCAACAGTGGGACTCGTCCAATCAAACACAGCGCATACTCCTTACACCAGCGATGAGGATGTCTCTCCTCTGGTGCCTTCAAGGGAAGAATCTACGCAACCATCATTCGATAGTCCCCATTTCCTGGGTAATAGTAACCTCAGATGCCAGCAACAAAGGTTGGGGCGCTCACTGCCTTACGGAAATAGCTCAAGGAAGGTGGTCGTTCCCGTCGCGGTGTGTGGTCTCCAACATCCTGGAGTTGAGAGCAGCCTTTCAAGCACTCATAGCATTTCGCCATCTGGTGGCAGGGTCGTCAGTAATGTTAAGACTGGACAACACAACTGCGGTGGCCTATATAAAGAAACAAGGAGGGACTCGCAGTTGGTCTCTTTTACGAGAAGTAGAACCGATAATGAACTGGGCTCAGAAGAATGTGGTCAACATTTCTGCTGTATACATCCCAGGGGTCCAGAATGTTCAAGCAGATTTTCTGTCAAGGGTGAAAATAGACAACAACGAGTGGTCCCTTCACAGGGATGTCTTCGAGTGGCTTCTGACTCTGGGAGTATCTCCAGAGGTCGATCTGTTCGCTTCGCCGTACAATCGCAAGATGCACAGATACTACTCGAGGTTCAGGGATCCTCAGGCGTTCGGGATAGATGCTCTCACGGATTGTTGGAAGTTCCAGAGAGCCTACGCCTTCCCTCCAGTTCCTGTAATCCTACAGTTCCTTCGGAGGCTCAGAGGGGAGAAGGTGGAAATCATTGCAATAATACCATTCTGGCCCAACAGGCCTTGGTTTCCTCTGCTGTTGCTCCTCAGCTATCAGGACCCAGTTCCCCTGCCTCTCAGGCCAGATCTACTGTCTCAAGGCACACTGTTACACCCGTGCCCATCCCGTCTACACCTCAGGGCATGGTTCTTGAGAGGGGAAGGCTAGAAGCTCTAGGTTGCCCAGAAGAAGCGATTCCAACCCTTCTTAGTGCCAGACGGAAGAGTACCAATAAAGTGTACGAACGTATATGGGCCAGGTTTATGGGCCACATGTCTTCTAGGTCAAATTCATATAATTCTCCGGCAGTTCAAGATATCTTGTCTTTCCTTCAGTCAGGGTTAGTTCTCTTAGAGTACAAGTTTCAGCCATTTCAGCCTTTACAGGAGTTTCGTGGGCGAATCACACCTTAATTCAACAATTCTTTAAAGGAGCCATCAGGCTTAGGCCTCAAAAGAGGCCCAGGTTTCCCAAATGGGACCTTCCGTTAGTATTGGACTTTCTTTCTGATCTTGGGAAAGGTTTGGATGCTCCCCTGTCTTTAGGAGATCTCACTATCAAGACGGTGTTTCTGGTGACAATAACTTCAGCCAAAAGAGTGTCGGAAATTAGGAATCTTGGGTCTGTTGAACCATTTCTAACTTTCTTTCCGGACAGAGTGGTCCTGATCCCTATGCTTGGGTCAAATCCAAAAGTCACATCAGTATTTCACGAAAATCAGGAGATCGTGATACCTACGTTTAGAATGTCAGACAACCAAGAGATTCATCCCCTGGATGTTGGTCGCACCTTGAAACAATATCTGGACGCTACAGCCTCGTTCAGACGAACAGACTTTCTTTTTGTCCTTCTCCATGGCAAAAATAAAGGGATGCGAGCATCAGTAAGATCAATCTCATCTTGGGTGGTCCAAACGATTCAAAGGGCATACAAGGCAAAGGGCATGGTTCCTCCTGAGGCAGTGACGGCTCATTCAACTCGGGGCATCTCGACCTCTTGGGCAGCAGTTCGACATGTCGCACCAGAAGTTATCTGTAGAGCAGCTTCCTGGTCTTCAATTAATACCTTTGTTTCCCATTATTGTGTAGAGCCAGCTGCGCTTTCTTCTGTTAATTTTGGTTTACAAGTATTGTCGGTGGACAATGAAAAATTAAAATTCTAGTTTCTTTGCTCAACATTTTTAGCCCACCCGGGTGTGTTTGGCGAGTTATTTCCGACACGTATGCTGCCATGGAGCCTGTCAGGAAAATGGAAAATTTATATCAAATACTTACCGTCATTTTCCTTTCCTGATGGGCTCCATGGCAGCAGGAGTTCCCTCCCAAATGTTGGAGTAGGCTAGTTACGGAACACGGATAGCAGCTTGGAGCAAAGATTTATGGGAGTAGAGGTCCTATTGGGTAATTATGGAGGCGGGGCTAACCCACACGTATGCTGCCATGGAGCCCATCAGGAAAGGAAAATTACGGTAAGTATTTGATATAAATTTTCCATTTTTTTTGGAGCAACATCCGACTGTGTGTACGCTCCATCGGACAAACTTTTTCTGTTTTCATCGGACTTTTGTTGGCTGTGCGAACGGACAAACTTTCTGGCAACAAAAGTCCGATGGAGCAAAGTCCGACCGTGTGTACGCAAAAGCATCGGACTTTTGTACAAGGTAGAAACACGCATGCTCAGAACCAATGCAAAAGATCAGACTACAATACAGAAGTTCACCAAAGGTGGCGCTGGAGTCATTGAACGTCCTCTTTTGAAGCGGCGTCAGTACGTTGTGACGTCATTACGTTCGTGTTTGTTGTCAAAAAGTCCGACCGTGTGTATGCAATACAAACTTGTGGACCACGCCCTTTGTACAAAAGTCCACGGAAAAGTTTGTACAAAGTCCGACCGTGTGTATGAGGCTTTAGAAATCTCCATAAACAACCTTTAAAATATTCTACAGGTTGCATGTTTTGAGTTAGAGGAGGTCTAGTGATAGAATTATTGTTCTCGCTCTACCAATCATGGCAATACCTCACACATTTTCATATGCGGGCGCTGCTCACGTATGCGCTCGCTTTTGCATGTGAGCTCGACGGGACGGGGCACTTTAAAAAAATGTTTCTTATTTGTTTTACTTTATTTTATTGATTTTTAAGGCTAGGTTCACACTATTGCGATGCGGGAACGCCGCGAATCCGCGGCGTTTTCCCGCATCGCTCACCTCCCGCCGGCAGTTCACACTGCCCTATGCGGACGGCTGGGGGTGTCAATGTTATGTTAATGACACCCCCAGATCCGTCGGCATATCGCAGTGCGATCTGCCGACTCGCACAGGAATCGGATCGCATGGTGTGAACCCCCATGCGATCCGATTCCGTTGCGGACCCAAAAAAGGGTCCTGTGCGAGTTTGCTGCGGGACAGCTGCGAGTTCAGCCATACTATCTGTATGGCTGAACTCGCAGTGCTACGGAGATCGGATGTGATTTGCTGTGCGAATCACATCCGGATCTCCCCCCGCAGCAGTGTGAACCCAGCCTTAAACAGGTTTTTTTTTTTTTTTTTTATTGGGTCACTTTTATTCCTATTACAAGGAATGTAAACATCCCTTGTAATAGAAAAAAGCATGACAGGTCCTCTTAAATATGAGATCTGGGGTCAAAAAGTCCTCAGATCTCTTATTTGGACTTAAATGCAATTAAAAAATAAAAATAAAATTGTCATTTCAAAAAATGGCAACAAAAAAATGGCCCTTTAAGACATGGGTGGAAGTGGTGTTTTGACATCGCTTCCGCCCTGCTATGGTATGGAGACGGGTGGCAGCCATCCTCCCCTCACTCGCAGAGACCACCATTATCGTAAACAGAACCGCCCACTGAAAAGATGTATACCTTGGTTGTGGCTGCAGCTGCTGCCGTTACCGAGATATCCATCTTTAAAGTGCCGAGATATATATACAGTGGGCAGTCGTTAATTGGTTAAAATGGTTAAGGATCACGTCCAGGGATTTTTATTAATTTGTATACCTATACGCTATGTTTTTGTGTAACTTGAGTGGGTGTGTATCTCATCTTATTGTAACCTTAATCTTGGTTTTGGGTACGTACATTTCCCATTCTTTTGCCTCATAAAAAGATTGAAAAGAAAGATAATGCCATTGGTTTTGTATACATTTTCTTTGCTTTTCTTTTTCATGGCTAAAAATGACAGTTATTTGGTTTTCTGTTCAGGTAAATATATATTTAATATAACACTATATTACCAAAATTATTGGGACACCTGGCTTTATACGCACATGAACTTAGTCCGTAGGGTTCAATATTGAGTTGGCCCACCCTTTGCAGCTCTAACAGCTTCAACTCTTCTGGGAAGGCTGTCCACAAGGTTTAGGAGTGTGTCTATGAGAATGTTTGACCATTCTTCCAAAAGCGCATTTGTGAGGTTAGGCACTGATGTTGGACAAGAAGGCCTTGCTCACAGTCTCCACTCGAATTCATCCCAAAGGTGTTCTATCTGATTGAGGTCAGGACTCTGTGCAGGGCAGTCAAGTTCCTCAACCCCAAACTCGCTCATCCATGTCTTTATGGACCTTGCTTTGTGGACTGGTCCAAATCATTTGGTGAAGGGGGATTATGGTGTGGGATTGTTTTTCGGGGGTTGGGCTTAGCCCTTTAGTTCCAGTGAAGGGTACTCTTAGGGCATCAGCATACTAAGACATTTTGGACAATTTTATTCTCCCAGGTTTGTTGGAACAGTATGGGGATGGCCACTTTCTGTTCCAACATAACTCCATACAGGTGCACAAAGCAAGGTCCATAAAGACATGGATGAGTGAGCCTGGGTTGGAAGAACTTGACTGGCCTGCACAGAGTCCTGACCTCAGCCCTATAGAACACCTTTTGGGATGAATTAGAGTGCAGACAGCGAACCAGGCCTTCTTGTCCACATCAGTGCATGACTTCACAAATGCTCTTCTGGAGGAATGGTCAAACATTCCCATAGACCAGTGTTTCTCAACTCCAGTCCTCAAGGTGCCCCAACAGGTCATGTTTTTAGGCCCTCCATTATTTTGCACAGGTGATTTGATCAGTTTCCCTGCTTTAGTAATTACCACAGCTGTTTCATCTGAGGGGAATCCTTAAAACATGACCTGTTGGGGTGCCTTGAGGACTGGAGTTGAGCAACACTGCCAGAGACACACTCCTAAACCTTGTGGACGGCCTTCCCAGAAGAGTTGAAGCTGTTATAGTTGCAAAGGGTGGGCCAACTCAATGTTGAATTCTATGGACTAAAACTGGGATGCCATTAAAGTTCATGTGCCTGTAAAGGTAGGCGTCCCAATGCTTTTGGGACACCTTTAGTGTATATTATATATAAAAATTTTGGCAAAGTGGAAGTGCCATGACATGTCTAGACACACAATGCTTTACAACTGAGCAGTTCTATGGAGCCCTCTGTGTTTGGAGCAGAAGCCTAGGAACTAATTGATTCAACTCCTGGGCTTAGTGCTGTACCTGTACTGTCATTGACTGTTGTAGCGGTAAAGTGCAGAACTGATTAGAGGTCTGGAGCACAGTGGATCACACACTTAATTGTTGATCATGAAGGTAGATGGAGACCAAATGTAAGCAAAATTTTACTTGTTTAGATCTAAATGTTATGCCGCGTACACATGACTAGCAGACTAGGACTAGCGGAATCAGTCCATCGGAACAATCCGATCGTGTGTGGGCTAATCCGATAATTTTTTATATTAAAAAGAATTGACGGGCCTAGAAATAGAACAGACGGACTCAATTGCTATCGGGAAAACTGTTCATCTCTATGCTGGTCCGACGGACCAAATACGATGCAAGGGAAGCTATTGGCTACTGGCTATTGAACTTCCTTTTTAGTCCTGTCATCACGTTCAAAATGAACAGACTTTCGAATGGACTTAGTCCGTTCATGTGTGGGCAAGTCCGTTCGTTCGGAAGGTCTATCAGAACTCCACCAAAAGTCCGTCTGGAAGACCGTCGGACCTAGTCTGCCGGAACGTCCGGTCAAGTGTACGCGGCATAAGGGTCATTTTAAGATGTCTTGAAAAGAATAGAATCTATTTAACAATACATCAAAATTAAATATCAGTCGGTAACATGGCTCTTATGTAATTTCAGGTTTTCTATTACTAAAGATCATTTGTTAACATGTGGGCTTTTCTGCAGCTCTTGGAAGGAAATGTGTATAGCACTGTATTGTTACACAATAGGTAATTATTGATTTATATATTGTAGCAGCAGGGAAGAACAGGATACAGATCTGGTGCATATCATCTTAATGGATTAACCCACTGTTGTACAATGTATTTCTAGGAAAGATCAGTCATGGTTTCCTTAGATACGTGTATTTATCTGATGCTGACATGTCCAAGGCACAACCTAAAACTCATCTTTGAACAGGGGGTCTTAGCAGTTATTAAATATTTAAAATATTCAGATGAATATAGAAAAGATGTATTAGGAATATGTACATTCTACATAATGTGGGGGTCTTGATTTAGGGTGCATTATTAACAAGTGAGAGGAAGAATATGGTTCCCCAACAGGTGACACACCTGCATTGTTTGACTAATTTGTTGATTACAAAAACATGCCTATGCTAGCACTGGCCTCCATATTTAGTGAGGGCACAACCACCTAGCCCTCACAGATAAACAACTCTTTAAAGAGGAAGTAAACCCTGATGAGTTTACTTCCTCTTTCATTCCCTGCAAAGGCAAAGCATAATGGACTACTATGCATCGCATAGTAGCCCATTATGTGTCACTTGCCTGACACAGGAGCCAGCGAAGTCGCCGCTGTCCCCTGTAGTCCGCCGCATCCATCTTGTTGGTGGGGTCTCGCAGCTGCGCCGCTGTCATTCGGCGAAGCCGCGATGACGTCACTCCCGCGCATGTGCACGGGAGCCGACACGCGCGGCAGCTCCGCCGCTGAGAATGCCGCGCTCAGTGCGCCTGCGCGCAGCGGTGCCCGTTTTCGGGCAAATATCTCCTAAACCATATAGGTTTAGGAGATATTTCTTGGACCTACAGGTAAGCCTTAATCTAGGCTTACCTGTAGGTCAAAGTGGTTTGTAAGGGTTTACAACCACTTTAAGACTGGAGAATAGAAGGGCCCACTTGCTGACAAATGTTTGTCAGTGTTGGGGAAAATGTTTTATACTAATATGGCAGCCTGGTGGTAGGGAGTGTTAAAAAGTGAATATGCAACTTAGGCATCATCTCAGAAGAGATTTGGGATGCACAACTGAATTCCTCCACAAATTTGGCATATGAGCGGATCTCCACTGCAACAGATATGGATGGTCACCCACAGGGCAATCTCATTCACCTCTTATGGTCCTAAATTGGAGAGGTATTGGGAAGGTATGATCACAACCCTGAATATTCTCGGTGGTCTCATTTTAAACTCCAACCCCCTAGATAATTGCAACTCTGCCCTTATGGATGACTACCTGACCCTTGTTGTTAAAAGATCACTATTTGTTGCTTGTAGAATGATTGCCCTGAAGTGGATTTTTACTTAACCCACCCATTGTGGAGGGATGGAGATCTGAACTAAACAGATTAATTTGAAAAACATACATATTACTTGCAAAACACTTCTTGTGAATTTGAAGATATATGGTCCTGATGGATATGTGAATGTGTATCCCTCTATTGCTTCATAGCTGGATGTTCAGAATAGAATATGGCCTGGTGCACCCATTGATGTGCCTCCATCCCTTCATTATTATATCCATATAACCAATTTATTTGTCCTGGGACTTTAAATGAGGCACAGCACAACACATACAACCAATGAATAACTAAGAGGAAATATTTGGGAGATGTGGGACTTTAAGGGTGCATAACAACAAAATATTGAAATGACAATATATAAAAAATATATACAAATTTTATTAAATGAACAATGTCAGAAAAACAATACATACAATATATAATCACAGCCATAGGTGTGTGCAATGATTTACTGTAGTCACGTTCATGTTTTCTACATGTTTCGCCATATGGCTTCTTCAGGAAAGAATGTGGCTGTTCGTTTGTTTAAATATAAGAACCTATAATCCGACAACTGTAGTTGGGCAATAAAGACAGAGAAAAATACAGATTAATGCATTAAATATATCCATATTTATACATTTATGGCTGCACTTTGAACGAAAGGCGAGAGACACCCAATGAAAAAAAAGGACCAAAACCCCTACCTCATGATTCAAGTCCAGGAGCCTGGGCAGAATTAGAACTAAATGAAGAATGCGATCCAGCAATAAACTGCATCCACATAACTAAGGATGAGCCGTACACCCCCCGGTTCGGTTCGCACCAGAACCTGCGAACAGATCTAAACTTCGTGTGAACTTTAGAACCCTATTAAAGTCTATGGGACTCGAACGTTCAAAATCTAAAGTGCTAATTTTAAAGGCTAATATGCAAGTTATTGTCCTAAAAAGTGTTTGGGGACCTGGGTCCTGCCCCAGGGGACATGGATCAATGCAAAAAAAGTTTTAAAAACTGAAGTTTTTTCAGGAGCAGTGATTTTACTAATGCTTAAAGTGAAACAATAAAAGTGTAATATTCCTTTAAATTTCGTACCTGGGGGGTGTCTATAGTATGCCTGTGAAGGGGCGCATGTTTCCCATGCTTAGAACTGTCCCTGCACAAAGTGTCATTTCTACAGGAAAAAAAGTCATTTAAAATCACTCGCGGCTATAATGAATTGTTGGCTCCCCGTAATACAGAGAACAGTCATTGATAAAAAAAAACAAAAGAGTGGGGTTCCCCCAAATTCAATTATCAGGCCCTTCAAGTCTGGTATGGATATTAAGGGTAACCTTGCGTAAAATTGTTAAAAAAATTACGTGGGGTTCCCCCTAAATATCCATACCAGACCCTTCAGGTCTGGTATGGATTTTAAGGGGAACTCTACGCCAAATAAAAAAAAATGGCATGGAGTTCCCTCTAAAAATCCATACCAGACCCTTTATCCGAGCACGCAACCTGGCAGGCCGCAGGAAAAGAGGGGGGGACGAGAGAGTGCCCCCCTCCTGAACCGTACCAGGCCACATGCCCTCAACATTGGGAGGATGCTTTGGGGGTCCGTGACCCCTCAAAGCACCTTGCCCCTATGTTGATGAGGACAAGGGCCTCATCCCCACAACCCTGGCTGGTGATTGTGGGGGTCTGTGGGCGGGGGGCTTATCAGAATCTGGAAGCCCCCTTTAACAAGGGGACCCCCAGATCCTGGCCCCCCCTGTTTGAAATGGTAAGGGGGTACAAAAGTACCCCTACCATTTCACAAAGAAAGTGTAAAAATGGTTAAATAAGACAAATACACTTTTGAAAAATTCCTTTATTAAAAATAAAAAAAATAAAAAAAAGATTCCAGCGGTGCTAATCCACTCTTGCTATCCAGCGATGAATCGCCGGGGTCCAGCGATGGATGATCACATCCAGCGACAGGGGATCTCTCAGTCCAGCGCTGTCCATACATCCGTCTTCTGTCTCCAGTGCAGAGACACTGCGGGGATCCCAGCACTGACGTTTCTTATATTAGGAGGGCGGGGCCACCCGTCACCTGACCCCGCCCCCTCTGACGCTGGTGAAGGGAGCCAGGGGTTCCCCAGTGACGTATGGGTGACCCGCCCCCTCTGATGTAACGGAAACCTGCGTTACATCAGAGGGGACGGGTCACCCACACGTCACTGTGGGGGGCTTATCAGAATCTGGAAGCCCCCTTTAACAAGGGGACCCCCAGATCCTGGCCCCCCCTGTTTGAAATGGTAAGGGGGTACAAAATTACCCCTACCATTTCACAAAGAAAGTGTAAAAGAATGTTAAAAAAGACATATACACTGTTGAAAAAGTCCTTTATTAAAAATACATTTTTTTTTTAAAAAGATTCCAGCGGTGGTAATCCACTCTTGCTATCCAGCAACGGATGATCATCTCTCCGGGGTCCAGCGATGGCTGATCTGAACCAGCGACGGGTGATCTCTCCTTCCAGCGCAGCGCAGTCCATCCATCCTCTATCACTGGCGGAGACACTGCGGGGATCCTGGCAGCCTGACATTTCTTATATTAGAAGGGTGGGGCCACCCATCACCTGACCACGCCCCCTCTGACGTAAGTGGGAAAGCCTGGCTTCCCCAATGACATGTGGGTGATCCCGTCCCCCTCTGATGTAACGGAAACCTGCAGTTGCATCCAAAAACTCAACACATTTTGTGACTCTTTGTGCACTTCTTCAGGAGTAGATGCATATACAGTATAAATCAGCTAAGAATAGATATGACAGTATTTCCAAATGGTGATAACCAGGGGAGTATTCCCCCGGGAGCAGTGGAAGTGTGATTCAGCGAGAACCTAAGGGGACAAACGGGGAGCAGAATTAACATGGGTAAGCAAGCCATGATGGCATCCAAAGTAGTTACATGAATCAAGAGCTGTGAGCCAAAGTGTTGCTACTCAGTATCCTCATGGAAAAAACACATTCTGGTCTTTGTTATACTGACTGCTATTAGGGTACATACACACCTGCGAATGCACCCGGCAGGGGCTCTTGTGATTAGCTGTGAATAGGCAGCCCCATTGAAAGCAATGGGAGACAGCCAGTGCCCACTCACATGTAATTGCTCATGCTGCAATTAGCATTACACTGTACACTGTAAGGCCTGGTTCACAGCTATGCATTTTCAGTGCATGTTCAGTTTTGTAGACACACACTACAGTCCATTTAAAGTGATTGTAAAGGCTCGCTTTAAAAAAAAAAAATAACAAACATGTTATACTTACCTCCTATGTGCAGTTGGTTTTGCACAGAGCAGCCCAGATCCTCCTCTTCTCAGGTCCCTCTTTGCTGCTCCTAGTCCCTCCCTCCTTTGTGTGCCCCTCAGCCAGCAGCTTGTTACAGGTTGTCACCCAAGCTGAGTCAGAGCTCAGTGTATCCATTCAGCCCGACCTGGCCCCGCCCCCTCTCTCCCATGTTTGGCTGACTGACTTTGATTGACAACCACGGGAGCCAATAGCGCCACTGCTCTGTCTTAGATAATCAGGAGGAGTGTACTGGATGGCTGAGGGGATCGTGGACATTGCTGGAGAGAGAAGGAGGTCAGGTAGGTAGTTGCTACCTCTGCTGTTGTTTTATGTCGCTACTTTGAAGAGGAGTGTCATTGTTATGGCAGCAACTAGCTACCATAACCCCAGTATCCTCTTCTTCAGTTGGAGGTCCTCTTTCAGATAAAGTGGACTCTGTGGCGGATTCACAGCAAGATCACTTTTATCGGTGGTGAGAGAGGGCCCCCCTCCCGCCAGGCTCCTGTGCCCTCCACTGCTTACTGGAGGCGGCGGTAGCGTCTGAGGCGATCGAGTTCTTCTCCCTGTTAGGCATGGAGACAAGTGAGGGGAAGATGGCCCCCACCATATTATTACATTTACTTTTTATTTATTTTTTATTACATTTTAATGTAAATATGAGATCTGAGGTCTTTTTGATATGAAAATGCTGTTCAAACAACACATGTGAGGTATCGCCGCAATCGTTAGAGTGAGGGCAATAATTATAGCCCTATACTTCCTCTGTATCTCAAAACATGCAACCTATATATACAGGGCCGTCTTTAAGGCAGGGCAAAAGGGGCAGCTGCCCTGGGCCCTGTCATTGTTGTGGGGTCCAAAGCAGCTGCCTCATACTTGTTAACTATCTCCGTTTTAAATTACCTTGTCCCTTGAAGTTTTAGTCCCGTGCTGTTTCCCGATATATCTAAGTGTGAAGTTCTGTTACTAATGCTGCCCAGCTCTGCCCTATTGTTGTGTACAGATGACTCACCTGCAGACCCTGTGTTTACATGTAAATAACCAGCATTCATATGTAAATAGAGGTGGTATTCATAAGTAAACAGCTGCGGCCAGCGCATTGATACAGGTGGCATTCATATGTATATCATGAGTGCAGTGAGGAGATGATCTGCTGTAACCTCTAGCAACCAATCAGTGAGCAGTATTATTGTACAGTAATCTCCAGCAACCAATTAACAAGCAGAAATAGTTTGCGGTAACCTCTAGCAACTAATCAGTGAGCCGTTATGTGTGCTGCAACCTCTAGCAATACAGTAAACTGATTTTAAGTCTAGCTGCTATTTATTGTATGTCTCAGAGCATATGGAAAGTGAAATTGCAATGGGGGGGGGGGTCCAAGAAATGTTTTGCCCACGGTCCAATCAATATTAAAGACGGCACTGTGTATATATATATATATATATATATATATATATATATATATATATATATATATATATATAATGTTTGGGGGTTCTAAGTAATTTTGATTAAAAAAAACCTCCTGCCTTTACAACTCCTTTAACATGGTTTCCTATGGGTCACCTTCACATCTGTGCATTTTATTGAAAGGGCCAGGGACTTTTTTCTGGTTTTTGGTTTCCATAGACATCAATGAATCAAAAACATGTATTGAAAAACGCAAAATGCACTGTATAGGTGTGAACCAGGCCTAAGTGTAGGCTTTAATAATTATGTGGTTAGATCTCTTACTTGAGTCTATGCACACTCTCGAAATCCCATGGCACAGTGGAAAATAATCAATTTCAGTAGATCCTATAGAGATAAACAGCTTAAGATGGTAGTACTGTGTTGCAGAGAAATAATGCAATTGTAGAAATATGAAGGATAGTCACTGTAGCGCGAGGATCTTGCTTGAAGACCACATAGCACTTACAATCCAGCAGTCAGCTCTCCTTAAATCTCTGCTTCAGATTCTATGTGCTGTCCTCTAAGTACTGAACAACAAGAATATGATTGGAGAAATCCAACAGATTTTGAGAGAAATTCCCTGAAATCTCTCTGTTACCTTTCTCCAGAGTGTTCTCCCACGGTTCTGTCTTTCCCTAGACTATACTGAAGAACATTGCTCCCTCTGAAGTCCCACACTCCCCAGGCTGGCATGTGTCACCTTTTCAGTAGATGTCCTATAGAGGTAAATTGCAATTTGGAATAGTGTGAAATCCTGTACTAGCAAATTATTAGGAAAAGATTGTCTCAAATACAGAAACAGTATGTATGAAATGTTAAAACCATTACACATAAAGGTTAAAATGCAGTACAAGTACAAAAGAGGCACTGTAGAAAACTTCTCTGGGGTGGCTACATTAGCATTAAAGAGTAACTCCACTTTTGTTGAGAAAAAGGTATTCCCCTCTGTGTGATCTACTGTATGTACATTACAAAGATTTTACCAAAATGTTGCAGATTCCTACCTTTTGTTATTCTGAAGAAACCACTGTGTGTTTGTCTGTGTCCATGTTGTAGGTGAAGCTAATGGGAGTGGTTTCATAATCATTTACTAGCTGCTGCACCTGCAGGGCTTGAATGAGGAAAATTGCAGAGTCTGCATCCCTTTGGACGTGACTTCCTACTTGAAGTATCTCACCAAAAAATGAAATTTTTGTTGCAGGGGACACCTGAAATCTGACTTGCATCTTAGTGTAGACTTCTGGGAAAATCAGTGAGCGGATCACACATGCAGGAAATGATGTTTCTGGGGGGAATTCTGTACACATTCTGTGTACAGGACACCTCCAGGTAGCCATATTGCATTGCATTTTACAGAAAATGTCAGAGCTGCAGATTGAAAAAGAAGGGTACTTACAATATGACTTGAGTCGCAATTGTACAGTATAATCTATATTATTTTTTTATTTGCTATTTTATTTTCCCATGAAAGTGGACTACCCATGCCCAAGCGTGTGTGTGTGTGTGTAATGGAGACGGATTTTATGCCTGTAATAGCCTGGTGCACTGAAAGCACCAGGGAAATCTGAGTACCCTGAAGATTAGTGTTTTATTTAGGTTGGGTTCACACTATTGCAAATTGGATGCAGGTTTCCTTTCTGCCGCGAGCTCCGTGACCGTGCCCACAGGGCCCGTGGACTCGATCGCAGTGGGGATACCCACGATCGTGTCACAGAGCTCAAGAACAGGGAGATGCAGATGTAAACAGCATTTCCCCGTTTTGCCTGACAGGACACTGATCGTCTGATCGCATCTCCCGATGACTGGGAGTAGTGTCCACGTCACACACAGCCCATCCCCCAGGCAGTTAGAAACACTCCCCTAGGACACACTTAACCCCTCCCCCTAGTGGTTAATCCCTTCACTGCCAGTGACATTTTTACAGTAATCAATGCAATTTTAGAGCATTGATCGCTGTATTAATGGCAATGGTCCTAAAAATGTGCCAAAATTGTCTGATGTGTCTGCCATAAGGTCGCAGTCACGATAAAAATCACAGATCGCCGCCATTACTAGTAAAAAAAAAAAAAAAGATTAATAGAAATGCCATAAAACTATCCCATAACTATCTTTTGCGCAAACCAATCAATAAACGTTTATTGCGATTTTTTTTTTTTACCAAAAATATGTAGAAGAATACGTATCAGCCTAAACTGAAGAAAAAAAATGTTTTTTTATATATTTATGGGGGTTATTTATTATAGCAAAATGTAAAAAATAATGAGTTTTTTTCAAAATTATCACTATTTTTTGTTTATAGCACAAAAAATAAAAACCACAGGGGTGATAAAATACAATCAAAAGAACGCTCTATTTGTGGGAAAGAAAGGACACCAATTTTGTTTGGGAGCCACGTCGCAGGACTGTGCAATTGTCAGTTAAAGCGACGTAGTGCCAAATCGCAGAAAGTGCTCTGGTCAGGAAGGGGGTAAATCCTTCCGGGGCTGAAGTGGTTAAAAAGGGTATAAGCACTATTAGTGGTTTTCTTTTTGCATATACCAGTCATTTCTGGAAGTCACTTAAGATATATAGGAGATTTGGAGTGCCCTGGTGTGGCTAAAAAGCTTTTATTGACCATACTTCATTCTAGTGGTCCCATTTGAACAGGTGAGAATATTCCTGGAGGGGGAGTACTTTTGTGGTCACACAATATACATCATACAAGCACAAGGAGGGAGCCAAAGGGGATAAGAAGCGTTTTTTGTGAATGGTGCACATACCATGGAATTACATTCATTTTGCATGAACTGCATGTTTAATTGCACTATTATTTAGTATTTATGCATTGGATTTGCACGCCTAAGGGATTATATGTATTTGAGATTTTTTCAACATTTATTATTTTTGTAATTGTCAAAGTGTAAAGCACATATATATTATGATATAATATTCACATTTGTAATCATTAGTATTTTGAGTTTTGTAGCGAGGCACAAGTGATTTATTGATGCTCTTTAAAGTGGAGTTCTGCTTAAAAAAAAACAACAACAAATACTGCTGACTTTCAAGAATCAGACACTTACCTGTCCTAGGGATCCAGCGATGGAAAGGAACAAAGCCCTGCTCGTCTCCCCCTCCTCTCTGTGGCGCCAGCATAACTGTGGCTCCACAGCTGGGCACACACTGCGCATGCGCGAGCCGCGCTAAGCGATGTGACTGGCCAGGCAATCACCTGGAGCCTGTGACGTGACCCTGATGATTGTTGAAAGGGAGGGGGAGAGGTGATCTCCTTTCCAGTGCTGCGGTGCGTCTGGAGGAAGTGGGAGCTGGAACCCTCTAAAAAGAGGGTATCTGCTCCCCCCCAGAAAAATGTGTCAGGGGGTCATCTCTTTTTTGGGTGGAACTCCGCTTTAAGTTTAGTTTGGATTTGAGTGTGTTTTGGGGAGCAGAGGTTTCCACTTATTACTTGCAGGCAGGGCTTTTTTTCAGGTGGAACTTGGTGGAACTCAGTTCCACCACCTTTGGCTCAGACCCTTTGGTGCCTGCTCACCACAATCACTTGTAAACACAGAAGTCCAGTTTATGTGTTTACAAGTGACAGCTCTGCACTCTGTGTACACTATGTGTGCACTCTGTGTACAACCCTCATGAACTCTGCACTCTGTATGTAATGCAATCCTGGTATTTAATGCCCTTTTAAGTTTGTAAAATCTGACCACATCCACTATTTGATTTGGAGGGTGTATTTGGGGAGAGGGATTTTGGGGGGTCGTGGTTGAGTTCCAGCACCTATTGTTTGAGAAAAAAAGCCCTGCTTGCAGGGATTAATATAGTCTACTCTAATTACATTGTACATACACTGTGAGCATTTTGGGTCCATTCCCACCAGGTGCGGTGGGACTGCATTGGGTGGCTATTCCAGCGCAGTCCTTCTGCACCCCCAAAAGACAAAATGCCTTGTCTCTGGTGTGGCCATTTCACACCACTGCGTTTTGGATCACATGCCAACCAGTAGAACACTGTGTGACATTTCAATAAAGTTTGTTTAAAAAAAAAAGAGTGAGCAGTCTAATGTGCTGCTATCGGCCATACTGCACAGCACGCCAGACTCTGCGTTACAATGCAGCGGCTGTTGTGAATAGGCCCTTGCTGTGTTGAAAGCGCCAAAAACATTCTAGAAGCTTTATGCAATGTCTGGGATCTGCACAGTGAATGCACAATATGCACAGCCAGTTGTATGATGAGATGTCTGTCTGATAGTCATTATAGTTGGCCTTCAGGTAGCATACCCCCTCCCTGAACAGGGGTAAATGTGCTTTGCCACAATGGTTTCTATAATCTTCTTCTCCACATTGAATAAAACCCTTTGAGTCTTTGAATCAGTGATAACATAACACACCAAAATAAGAAAATACATATATCAGTAGCTGCATCTCTCATTTCTTTAAACACAATGCACCAAAATCCTACCAGTAAAAAGCATTTCTTTGGGTTGGTTTTGTATGATGTTGATTTATGGCTCGTTTTCTGTGCAAACCACAGTAATTTTGTGAAATGATAGCAGTATTGATTTAAGCAAGGGTCTCACTTTACAAAAGCTATCAAGCCAGAGGAGCCAAATTGAGCCTTGAAGTGAATAATATAGCCTTTTGGTTTATTAATATCATGCGCATTGTGTTGCATGCACTGTAGAATCTGCATCTTTCTGTTGTCTCATGTCCTGACTTCTATCCTTTTCATGTATCGCTGTAAAAAAAAAAACACATTTAAGTAGATATATTATTTCTGCTACAGAAACCATGGACAGCTTATGAGCAATGTACAAATCGAACAAATTATTGAATAAAATAAATATATATATAGAGAGAGAGGGAGAGGTTATATATAATCAAATACGCAGCTAACTGCAGAAACTGGAAATTAAAATGAAGCAATAGACAATAGAAAATGAAAGGCAATTGTAATAAACCTGGTCATCCCACAGCTTTAAGGGCTCGATTACACTAGATGCAGCCAGGTGTATTTTTAAATGTAGCATAAACACAGTATGAATGCATATGCAAGAAAAATGATATGCCAATGAGCTCAGTCTACACCATTAGGAAGTCGCTTAGGCCGCGTACACACGAGAGGATTGTCCGTCCAACTTAGTCCGCTGAAACGTGTTTCAGCGGACAATCCGCTCGTGTGTGGGCTTCAGCGGACTTTTTCAGCGGACAGTCTGGCGGACTAAGTCTTTCGGAATTTCCGTAATATTGTCCGTCCAAACTTGGTTTCAGCGGACAATCCGCTCGTGAGTAGGCTAGTTCAACGGACTAAGTATGGCGCATGCTCAGAAAGGATTTACACGGCCGAAGGTTGCATTGCAGTGTATTGGACGTCGAATTTCTAGTCCCGTCGTACGTGCCGTACACGTCATCGCGCAAGCTTTCGGCGGACTGTCTGTTCATCGTGTGTGGTCAAGTCCGTTCGTTCAAAAGTAGGACGGACTATCTGTCGGATTGTCTGACGAACTTAGTTGGCCAGACAATCCGCCCGTGTGTACGCGGCCTTAGAGTCACTTCTCCTCTTTGAAGTGCTGCCGCAAGTTACACTCCTACTATCATCTGTTGCTGCTCATATCAATTACAAATCTGCTGCTGGTACTAGAGAAGTAATTCTTTCAGAAGTGCCCTCATTCCTTTCCTCGGTTTACACCAGTTGCGGCTGGTGCTCCATCAGTCCGGGGGGGGGGGCAGGCGGCAAACAAACCTGAGACATCTACCCAATTCCGCTACCCCACACCAACCCCCCCCCCATCACCCTTCCCCTTCCAGGTTGCGGCTTCCCCCCTTTGTCTCCTCCATGTCCTTGCGGTCGCTGCTTCTCCTTCCGGAAAATCGGGTCTTCGAAAACTCCCGGCCAATGGGGTCTTAGGACTTCTGGCCAACCTGATTGGCCAGGAGGAGAGACAGGAAGGCATTAGCGAATATTAATTTGCTAATGTCACACAACTGGGTGGGCTCAGGGCTCTAATCAAAAAAAAAAACCTACATTGAAACCCATGCTTCCAGCGCCCTGCATGTAGATTAGAGGCGCCCATGCACCTCTTATGGACAGGCCGCCACTTGTTAACACCACTTTTATGTGTGTTAAAAAAAGTACAGCATAATGCATATTTCAACGCACTGCAAATGCACAAACACATATGTATGCATGCAAGCACACCGCAATTAGGCATGTAAATGCAACTTCACAAAAAAAATAAAAAAATAAATGAAAAAAATGATGAGTGGCCTCCCATAGTTAAATGAAAATCATACTAAATGTAAACATATACATCATCCAAATTGAATAGACTAAAGATTTGAAAGTCTGGACCCCAAACCAGACCCATCAAGGGAGGGCAAGCAGACTATCTCAGTACAATTTGAATAGTTACAGAAAGATATTCATAAACAAGTTAAAATTTAACAATAGTTTATCAATACAAAAACAACACTGGGGTAATTACATAAAATTCACAGATGGCGTGGTATTTCTACTAGTTTTGTGGTTTAACCGCTTCATCAGGAAATACATCTGAAAAACATACATATATTTAAATAGAAATTTCACAATAAAACATAAAAAAAAGCATAAATTGGGCGATGAAGAAAGTACCATGGGGGAAAGGGAAAAATGTAGCATAACATACAAAAATGGTAGGGATGTGAAAGCATATAACATTAGAAGATGACACTATGGGATTTAGGGCCCATTCACACCACATGCAGTCCGGTGCTTTTTTTTCTGCATCAAAAACGCATGGATAGTAGATTACAGTACTGTACTGAAATGTGGTAAAACAGATCAAAAATGCACTGGAATGCACCTAAATGCACCAAGAACGCACTGTCTTTTTTTAAGGTGAATAAAAAAGATGGGGGGGGGGGGGGGATGCACTGCAACGCATGCAAAAAACTTTTAAAAACGCCTATGCAGAAAAACATCCGGAACGAATCCAGACTGCATTTCTATAGTGTGAACTGGCCTTAAGACTAATACAGTAAACCTTTGGATTGCGAGTAACTTGGTCTGTGAGTGTTTTACAAGATGAGCAAATTTATTTTATTAATTCTAACTTGATAAACGAGCAAGGTCTTGCAATACGGGTAGCATCATGTCACAACTGAGTATAAAAGAGAAGAAAGGCGATTCAAAAGCCCCATACACACTATCAGATTTTCTGCTGAGTTTTTCCTTCAGATTTACCAAAACCATATAATATGAGGTCAAACCTTAGGAGTTTCAATTCAATATGCAATCAGGCAGACCCTTCTACTACATGGTTTTGGTAAATCTGAAGACAAAAATCAGCAGAAAATCTGATAGTGTGTATGGGGCTTAAGTGTAGCAATATAGTTACATTTATTTAAAGCATTTGTTAACCCCCCAAAAAAAATGTTGATTCTGGTCCCTTAACCGCTTCCCGACCACCTCACACAGATATACTGCGGCAGAAGGGCACATACAGGCAGATTAACGTACCTGTATGTTGCCCTTTAAGAGGCAGCCGGCGGCACGCGCCCGCCAGGAGCTCCATGACCATGATCGCGGATCCCGTGGACTCAATATCTCACGGTGAGGAAGAATGGGGAGATGCTAATATAAACAAGCATCTCCCTGCTCTGCCTAATGACACTGTCACTGATCACCGATTCCTGTAATCGAGAGCGATGATCAGTGATGTGTCACACACAGCCCCTCCCCCCACAGTTAGAATCACTCCCTAGGACACACTAAACCCCTACAGTGCCACCTAGTGGTTAACCCCTGCACTGCCAGTGACATTTTTACAGTAATCAATGCAATTTTTTAGCACTGATTGCTGCATTAATGCCAATGGTCCCAAAAATGTGTCAAAAGTGTCCGATGTGTTCGCCATAATGTCGCAGTCACAATGAAAATAGCTTATCGCTGCCATTACTAGTAAAAAAAAATTATCGATAAAAATGCCATAAAACTATCTCCTACTTTGTAGACGCTTTAACTTTTGCGCAAACAAATCAATAAAAGCTTATTGTGATTTTTTTTTACCAAAAATATGTATAAGAATTTAAATTCTAAATTAAGCCTAAACTGAGGGAAAAAAAACATTTTTTATATATTTTTTGGGGATATTTATTATAGCAAAAAGTAAAAAATAATACTTTTTTTTCAAACTTGGCACTATTTTTTTGTTTATAGCGCAAAAAGTAAAAAACACCGAGGTGGTCAAATAGCACCAAAAGAAAGCTCTATTTGTGGGGAAAAAAAGGACATCAATTTTGTTTGGAAGCCACGCCGCACGACCGCGCAATTGTCAGTTAAAGCGACGCAGTGCCGAATTGCAAAAAGTGCTCTGGTCAGGAAGGGGGTACGTTCTTCCGGGGCTGAAGTGGTTAAAGCAGATTACACAGCACAGCGCTTGTGCTGTGTATTCTGCCCCCCTCTAAACTGTAAAAAAAAAAAAAACATAAACCTACCACTTCCTGTATGCACTGTCTAAACAGACCACGATAACCAGGGCTGCTCCGCCCTGATCACTGCAAAGTGCCTCCCTCTGTGATAGGCCGCCTGCTCCACTCTCCTCTCACCCACCCCCCGCATTCCTGCCTGTAATTCTCCTCTGTGTCTGTCTCCGGCCTGGCTCCACCCCTTGCTGCTATTCCTGTAAAATTAATTTGCATGACTGTCACTGCCAACCTTTCTATTAGAGTGTGGCATAGCACACTGTGTCATTTGTTTTAAAAAAAAGAGCGTTGTAAATACCTAATTTCAGCTGTCTTCAGGCCGGTCATGTGACTAGTAGCTTTACAGCTACCATACATTGCTTCTGTGGAGGAGACAAGCGCCGCGTGATCTCCTCGGCTGACGTGCAGTGCAATTGCAGTTGCACCTTGTAAATTAGTGCATGCACTACTTTTGATGTGGTGTGGTGTGGTACGATTTCAGCCCATTCAAAATGAATGGGCTAAAATCACACTCCACAGAACTGCACATGAATCACACAGGAATGCTCATGTTCTCCTGTGTGTATCCTAGTGTGAACCGACCCCTAACGTTCCCTGCCAGAGCCCACCAGAAGATTATCAGTTTTCCCACATCCCTCTATGAGTAGAATAGCCAATCACATGTCCAACTGCAGTTTGTTTTTTTGTTTTTTTTGCCTGAGTGACTTAAGCCCCATACACACTATAAGATTTTCTGCTGATTTTTGTCTTCAGATTTACTAAAACCATATAATATGAGGTCATACCTTAGGAGTTTCAATGTGTATGCAATCAGGCAGGCCCTTGCACTACATGGTTTTGGTAAATCTGAAGACAAAAATCAGCAGAAAAAAATGTGTGTATGGGGCTTTATTGTCCGAAAGCTTGTAAATTCAAAAGCCTTTAGTGGCATTCTGAAATGTTACATTATATTTAAATGTAACAGTAAAGGTATGATCTGGAAAACAAAATTGAGTTTTCCTAAGCAGAGGCTTGCTCTAAAATTACTTTTTGCTGAAACGAACCTTCAAGATAAATTGAGAAATTAGGCTGCAGTAGTACTCGGATAGAATTAGCAATTTACTAACTCATTTCACTTGTGGCTTGGAGCTGCATCCTAATACACCAGTTGTAGAAAAGGCTAAAATAAAAAAAATAAAAACACATAATTACATTTATATGTAGAGTGCATGTCATGGGTAGAAATGATGAATCTGCTGGGTTTGATACATGGTGAGTGTCAAATCCTGTTTAAGATTTTCAAAACCCAAACTTAGTAGCGAACCTCTTTGAAGTCTACAGGGGAGGGAGCCCATACTGATACTAAGTTCAGGCCATTTTTTTTAGATTAATAGACAAGCTATGGCCTATTAATCCTACAATTGCCAATAGCCCCATGTAATAATGTTTCTGGTAACAGATCTTCCTTAAGGAGACATCAGAGGGCTAGGGATGAGCCAGCGGCTCGATACAAACCTAGGTTTGGATGAATGCCCAAACTTTTACCTGTTTGGTTGGCGCCAACAAGCACATATAGAAGCAGTAACTCTACTTCTTATATGACAGCTTCCTGCTGTCTGTGGTTCCTAAGGAAGGAGCAGGAGCTGGCACATGTCTGTGTCCCCACCGGAACATTGACTTACATGACCTACATTAGTCACGTAAGCAAAGGTGCAGGGATAGCATATATTACTGCCAAAATATTCTGGCCACATTTGGTCAATGATGATATGGCCATGACCATTTTTAGTAACTGAATGTTGAATGTTCAGGGGGCTGTCTTTTGGGGAAGAGTAGCATTTCGATAAGTCATGTGGGCCAGGTTTGTTGGGTTCTATCTTTATTTACAAGGTAAATTTTATATTTATATTTAAATGGGTTCCCCTTTAAAGAAATTCCAGGCCTAAATGGTCTCATATAAATTATGGAATATCCCCACACTGATTTTTACTGGGGGGGGGGGGGGTCATCCATTAACATCTACTGTATATCAGACTCTCATCTGGAATAAGGGTTTGGAATAGATGAGGAGAATCCCTGACCATGTAAGCAAATGAGCTTGTTATAGTTTAACCTCCCTGGCGGTATGATTATTTCGGATTTTAGGTGCTAAAAGCGGTACCATTATTTTGCATGAAAATTTGGCGTTTTATATTGTAGTCCTGTAATTCTTAGGAATAACTCTCTTAAATCTGTCCAAACCAGAGTCTAGCAGACATCCTGGGTATGATAAAGTTTGAAAAATGAAATCATAAATTATAATATAATAAATAACTATAAATAATTGTACCAAATAATAATATAACAATAATAAAAATTATTCAATAATGTAATCAAATCAAAAACACTGAAATTTGCTCTGTTGCAGAATTGTCACTGTCATTACTTTTCAGTATTTGATGACGGATCTCCCCACAAATCGCTATCGCTCAATTCTGGGAGTGATTCTAATTTATTATCGCTGTTTTCTAGCTGGTCTAAAACCATTTTTATGTAAAATGACAGTTTGGTTGCTATGGACAATCTCCAGTTTCCAGGCATAAAGAACAATTTTTATTATATAAAAGTGCATGCAGGACACTGGGCAGACCACTAGGGACAAAGGGGAGGTGAAATATTTACATACAGCAATGTAATCTGTAAGATGACATTATACTGTATGTATATTGTGTGTTTCACTTTTTGAATTTGGTGCCGATCTCCGTCCCCGTGCGTCGTAACGCTCGCAGGGCACGGAGATCGGCTCCGTGATAGATCGAGCGAGGCACGGCTCGCTCGTACAGCGGGGAGACAACGCTGGATCCGAGGGAGAAGGTAAGTAAACCTCCTCCTGGATCCAGCGATGCGGTCCCGAGTCTGGCTCGGGGTTACCGGTAATGGTACAAAAATTCCACCCCGAGCCAAACTCAGGAAGACCGTCAGGGGGGTTAAAGAAAAAGTCAGTGTGGGGGGGTACCCCAATAATTCATGTCAGGCCTTTCAGTGAAAAATAAAAATGGTGTTTGGGTCTGGTATGGATTTTAGGGGGAACAATAAAAAGAAATTCCCCCAAAAAATCCATACCAGATCATTATCTGATCATTCAGTCTAGCTGGCTAGGAAAGGGGGGGGGGCTGAGGATGATGCCCTCCCCCTGAACTATACAAGGCCACATGCCTTTAAGAAGGGGGAGAACCCCCTGGAAAAACAACTTGTCTGCATGTTGATGTGGACAAGAGCTTCTTGCCCACAACACTGGCCTGGTTGTTGTTGGGGTTTGTGAGTGGAGGGCTTATTGAAATCTGGAAGTAAGGGGTGTATCCCTCCTCATATACAAAAAAATGTAAACACTAAAAAAACACACACACTGTTTTTGACAAGTCCATGAATTAAAAAAAAATGTCCCACAATCCATTATCAACAACATTGCCCAGCAATGTAGATCAATCACGATGCCTGCCAACCCGCCCCAAAAAAAAAAAAAAAACACGTCGCTCATAGATGTGATCTTACCCTGTTCATTGTTCACTCTATTCACTCCACTGTTTAAGATGGAGGTAGGAGGTCTATTACTTAACTTTCTTACACTAGCTTTGGGACATCATTTTTCCCACTGACCAGCAGTAGGGACACAATATCACTAACCACTGTGCACAGTTCTGTATCTTACAACGCCCTGACCACTGAAGTACATTCACTATGTTGGAAATTATACTCCTAGAATCCCTACACTGTATATGCTTTATTCTATCTTATATTCCTGACTTCTACATTGTATATGCTATATTGCACATTATATTTCTGACCCCTGCACTCTATATGCTATGCTTTGTGTTATACTCCAAACCCCTGCACTGCATTCACTATGTTGTACGTTATAGTTCTGACCACTGCATTGCATACGCTATGTTGTGCATTATACTCCTGACCCCTACACTATATATACTCTGTTGTACATTATGCTCCTGTGCCCTGCACTGTATATGCTATGTTGTACATATATATATATATATATATATAGATAGATAGATAGATAGATAGATAGATAGATAGATAGATAGATAGATAGATAGATAGACAGACAGATAGTTTTATTAAACAGTATTTTTGCCACCTTCAAAAATGTTGAACCCACCAGCAGCCACATCAGGTGTCGTAGTATTTAGTAAAAAGGTCAGGTCCAATTGATGTTTTCTAAATATTTTAAGGCCAAATGAGTTGTTGCAGTGTAATTGGCATTGATCACTGCAAGAACTGTTTGGTTGCTGCACATTAAATAGGTTTAGGGCACTTTAGGAGGTTTAGGGTGCTCTAGGAGTGAAGGTCCAGTTTGAAGAATGAAGGGTATGAACCAGCACCTTATAGTATCTGCAATATTAACGCTCAACTCTGGGCAATATTTTAGAGCCAAAACATGTCTCTGAGGATTCCAAAAAAATAAATAAAGCAGCCCTGGCTTGATCACAGTTTAGAGGCAAATGTATATAGTTGATAATATTTGATATGGTGGTGAACAGTGGCAAAAGTTAGCCATGTTCTCAAACTGCAAACAGCTAGAATTCATGTTAAACCCATGGTTAACCCAGACTCAAAGCTCATGTCTACTTCCCATTGATGGACCTGGGGTTTAACACATGGATGCAGGGTATTTCATGTCTCAACTCTAAATATCCCTGGGGTTTAAAAAAAAAAGAAAAAAGCAGCCTTTCAATACTTATTTCTGGTGCCCTCAAGTACCTATTCCCCATAACAAGATGCTGTTAGTCTTCCAGGTTGATGGACCTCGGGCAGAATACTGAGCACATACAGGGAGTCCCGGTGTACTATCACATAATGTCCCCCATTAAATAGTGTCCGCTGTGTACTGTGCATGCGCAGTACACAGGACACCTACATTCTGAAAATAGCCGAAGATGTGAGTCCAGGTTCTAGCCCCACCATCCAAGTGCACATAGAGTTAGAATAAAAAGAGCCAAGCGCAGCGAGGCCATGCCCGAAGCGTGGCGAGCGAAGCATGGCGAGCGAAGCGTGGCGAGCGAAGCGAGCCCGCAAGGGGCCCTCTAATATGTGCAGCCCTATGTCCACTTGGATGGTGAGGCTTGCACCTCGACTCACGTTGCAGGTAGCATTCATCTTCTGAGATTTTCCGAATCTCCTTCTGCTCCATACTGCGCAAGCGCTGCACCTGCGCAGTATGGGGTGGACACTTCTAGGTGGCCGGACACTATATATCAGTAACCTGGAGCAAAAGACAAAAGGGAATAAGCGTAGGGACGGCATGACTGTGCTGGACTGCACAATTGCTGCTTTAAGAGTGTGGGATGCTTTAAGGAAATGGGAGGGGTTAGAGGCTGGGCGGAGCCTAGGCAGGGAATAGTGAAGGAGAAAGGGGAAGTGGCGTTGAGTCACAGAGCGGAGGAGGAAGCGTTTCCCACCCTCCCGCCCTATTGAAGGTGTTGGGCTGAAATGGGGGTCCGTGCTAGGGCAGCTCTTAGGGTTGCTGGAAGAAGAGATCTGAGAGGTACATGTTTAAAACATGCTGTACCCATCCATGTGATGGGAGGGGTTTCTGTTTCTTCCAGGTTGCAGGGGGGGTACCTGGAAGGGTTTAAAAGGGGTAGGTCACTGCTAGGTTTGGTAATGCCTCCGAGTCAGGGGATTCCGACTGGAGGCATAAGGCTTAAAGTTAAAACATGTGTTAGCAGTGACCAGTGGTTTGTTGTTTCCCCCACCCAGGACCCAGTTTAAATAAGTTGAAAGTTGATGTTAATGTTAAATTATGTTATTTATAAAATTTTATATTTGTTAATAAAATAAGGCCGACTGGCCATTTACTCCAAAACCTAGTCGGGTCTTTTGTGAAGAGGGTTTTGGAGGGTGGTATTAGGTCATGGATTTAAAGGTATTAGGTCACTGGGCCTAAGTCCTACAAAGGTCATGTGAGTGCAAGCTCTCATTGACCTACCACCTGAGAGGGTTTTGCCACAGCTCTCTAGATTCACAGTATTCACATTGTATTCATCCAGAGAGAGGCACTGGCATCATCTTATTAGGGCTGCTCTCTGCATCCTCGAGGACCACCCACCACTGTGAGAAGATCTACAAAAGATGGCCCTGTGTGTCATGTGTCTGGCCCAAAGATATTTGGAAGTATAACATGTTAAAGTATAAAATAAACAGGGGACCTAAGAGGCAGTGGAGAATAGAGTTGGGCTTTAAGTTATACATTTTATTCAGGTTTAGTTGAACCAGACAGTACTAGTTGACCTAAATACAAGTTTCTGCGTGTAGAAGAGCTGTTGATATTCACAAGTTTGCATGTAAAGTGTTAATTTACCTTCACACCTCAAAAAATGAAGAAAAAAAGAGGAACTTGCACAGATATCCAGTTTAGATATATACTTAAAAGAAACCTGACTTGTAATCGGTATTAAACTTGGTTAAGAGCAGACACCACAAAATGTTGACACCTATTCGGTTGACACGTATTCGTTAGAAAAAAACACTTCTTTGCTCCCCTCTTTAAAAGTCCTAAACAAAATCAGACACCACTAAATGTGTGATATCGCCTTTATTTTAATTTAAAAGCACCTTTGACCTGTTTACACTGGTGTGCTTTTTCCATGCTAAAAGTGGCAAAAGTGCATGAAAAATATGCAATATTATCTAACTGTTCACATCTGTGCCCTGCATTTTTTTTTACAGTGCACTGCAGTTTTGAAAAGTCCTGCTTGCTGCATCTGTGGTGCCCTGTTTGAAAAATGCACCAAAAATACACCTTCCACTCTAGTCAATGAAAATGCACCAAAAATGCACCGTTTAACCCCTTTTAGACCGGCCCATGCAGATATACTGTGTCAGGGCGGCCCTCCGGCTCAGAATACTGTACCTTACGTGATTTTGTGCACTGAGTCTGGGGCGCGTACAATGTTTACCTGCACCCTGCATTCATTCTTAGGAGAGGCAGAACGGCGGTCTGCCTATGTAAACAAGGCAGACCGCCGTTCTGTGAGTGGGGAAGGTGGAGATCTTGTGTTTCTGCTAAGCAGGAACACAGATCTCTGTCTTCCCCTAGTCAAAGCATCCCCCACACAGTTATGCCGCGTACACATGAGCAGAATGTCCAACAGAAAAAGTCAGACGGAAGCTTTTCATCGTATATTTCAATTGTGTGTATGCCTCATCGGACTTTGTTTTCCGAAAATTCTGACGGACCTTAATAGAAGATGTTTTAAATATTGCCAACGGAACCAATTCCTATCGGGAAAACCGCTTGCCTGTATGCTGTTCCGACGGACCAAAAATGGCACATGCTCTGAAGCAAGTACGAGACAGAAGCTATAGGCTACTAGCTATTGAACTTCCTTTTTCTAGTCCTGTCGTACGTGCTGTACGTCACCAGGTTCTTAACGGTCGGACTTTGGTGGGATCGTATGTATGCATGACAGTTTCAGCGGAACCTTCAGAGTTTATTCCGACAGGAAAGCTGGTCGTGTGTATGCAGCATTAGAAAGCACTCCCTAGGAGCACATTTAACACTGATCACCCTTGATGTTAAATACCTTTGTTGCCAGGGTCCTCAGAACAGTGACAGTGCATTTTTTTAGCATTGCTCAATGTATTAGTGTCATTGGTCCCCAAAAAGTGTCACTTAGTGTCAGATTTGTCCATCGCAATGTCGCAGTCCCGCTAAAAATCAATGATTGCCACGATTACTAGTAAAAACAATAATAAAAAAATTTCATAAATATATCTCATAGTTTGTAGACACTATAACTTTTGCACAAACCTATCAATATACACTTATTGGAATTTTTTTATTTTAAATTTTAACACAACACATACAAAGTTTACTAAAATGTTATATGCGTTTTCAAAAAACTCATATCACATTTTACAATGCACTGGTGTGAGCAGGTCCTTATAGTTTTTCCAGCCACTGTCACTGTCATCTTTGGTGGACAGTTTGCAACAAGGTGTCACGGTGAAGAACAATATCTTTAACACGCCTGCCAAACAAGGGTAAACCTTTACTGAAAATTTAATTTCCTGGTTGCTGTGGAGATATAAGTGTTTTAATTTTTATACATAGTGTCCAAATAGTCCTCAACGGAAAATAGATAACTTTGACGTGTTTTACAGTTCAGTTCTGCAGGAGCCTTTTTATGTTCCAGTTCTTCAAAGAAGAGAACCAGCTGTTTTCTTTCCTATTTATTTTACCCAAGTCGTTTTATAGGGGAATGTATATTACATATTAAACACACAATTCTGATTTCAAAGGGGTAGTTTTCCTTTCATTTAACTGGTATAAGGCAGAGCAGTCAATGAGCTATAATAATTCAGCAGTTGGCCAGCTCCCTTACAGTCTTGCTAGCAGATCCTTCCTATTATTACATGCGATGCACACAAAGCACAATGTGCTTCATGTCCATTCATTCCAGAAGATATTTATAAGAGAGAAACTTGTTTTCCAGAAGTGCAGCTACCTATAGGGACTTATTTTTATAGATGATCAAATATGGTTTTGTCTTCTGCCCTTTGCCCTATACGGAAGCTAAATTTCATCTGCTTTTTCCTTATAACTTTGACATAAAAAAAATGCAATATCAAATCTTAGCGTAAAAAGGGCAATTATTAGTTTGAAAAAAAGAGAGGAATGTGGCCAAATGAACTAACAACATTGGTGCTACACTGAAAAGTTTTTTTTTTATATCTTACAAAATTGAAGTTTGCCATTTCATTGCTTCCACCTCTGCCTATAAAGGAGCCAAACTAAATTCACCTACTTTGTAAAACACCCTCTGTTTTACAAAGTAGGTGAATTTAGTTTGGCTCCTTTATAGGCAGAGGAGCCGGCCTCTGTTACCTCACCATGGCTTTTAGATCTTGTTGGATAGTTCTGGAACTTAGAAGGTGGAGGAACAGAGGCTAAAGCCTTAATATTTATTGAGTTTCCACCAATCCCTGGGAAGTAAGGCCCAGAAGGTGGGGAAATAGGCCATAAATGTTCTGGAGCCTGGCAGTGAGGGAACAGACTAGTCCAGGGTCCAGGTGCCTGGAGGGGACCCCTGTGCTGGGAGCTCTGTCCTTAGGCAGAAGGAAGGACAGGGGAAACAGAGAGCGGGTGGAAGAGAGAAGGTTCATCTGGAATTCTCACCCCTTCTTAACAGTCTCAGCTAGGCTTAACTGAAGCCATTCTGATGGACATGTTCTATATAGTAGCAAGCCTGTATAGCAGCCTCTGGGACTTCAGGATTCACCAAAAGAGGGACTGAGTGAGTAACGTTCATTTTTCACCTCACACCAAGCCTGGATAGAAGGGATAGCAATGTGCAATATTTTGCTTGTCTATGACCAAAGGACAGCTTAGTGCTAATACAAAGCCGTCAGAAGCCATCTCAAACCTGTAGCTTGGGTCTGTGGCAGCCAGGTGCATTTCTCCAAGGAGCAGCACCTGCATTCAGTTGGAACCTTTTGTCACTATTTTTGCTGTGCCAACAATCCTACAGGTGGACAGCATTGTTGATGTTAATACCTAGCAGCCAGAGCGCAAGTCCTTCAGATTTCATTCAAGTTCTACAGTTCCGGCCATCCCATGCCTTCCCCTTCCCTATCCAAGCTTATCCCCTAGATAAACAACACCAAAACAAAATACTCTGGACTTATTATTGAGCCTGTGAGAAAGTTGCTGCTGCCTGGCTGTGTGGAAAAGGGAAGGTCCAAAAATATAGCGGCCCTTACGGGGGTAGCGCTATACCGGTATAGTCTGCATATTTTTTCATACAGAGCTTTTAAGACTGTTTATGCAAGTATTAAATTACAATTTAAGCATCAGGGCTGAGGGGCAGTGAATAAAAGGAATCTACTTTCGCTTTGACTACCGTATCACATGAAAAACATATTTCTGTTTTGTTATATGACCCTTTTGATTGGATGTTCAATTAAAATGAGAATTCAGATTTCTAAGCCTAGAGTCATACAGTTGCAGTCCGTATTGATCTGATTTTAAGTGTGATTAGGTAGTGCAATTTGGATACAGCCAGGCATGTACTGGCCATCGGGACTCCCAGGACTCCCGGGAGTTTCCCGGTGGGCCGATGGCTCAGTGGGCTGGTCAGGTGAAGTCCTGGAGCCGCTCCTCACTGACAGTAAGTGATCGTGATTTCACTCCTGTCACCAAAGAGCAGCTGCCGACACTTGCTAGAGAGAGGATTAGGCTTTCTGCTCCCTCCAGCCTGCAGGGGGAGATAGACAGCCGACAGACTTTCCTTCTGCTCTCCCCTTATCACTTATCACTTATCACATGACTGGAGAGAGGTATGAGGAGCTGCCTTCAGAACTGTGAGTACACATGGGAGGAGAGGGAGGACACTCTGATGTAAGGGGCTGTTGATGGGGACACTCGGATATAAGGGGGCTGCTGATGGGGACACTCTGATGTAAGGGGGCTGCTGATGGGGACACTCTGATGTAAGGGAGTTGCTTATGGGGACACTCTGATGTAAGGGGGTTGCTTATGGGGACACTCTGATGTAAGGGGGCTGCTGATGGGGACATTTCGATGTAAGGGGGCTGCTGATGGGGGCACTCTGATGTAAGGGGCTGCTGTTGGGGACACTCTGATGTAAGGGTGTGCTGATGGGGACACTCTGATGTAAGGGGGTGCTAATGAGGACACTCTGATTTAAAGGGGTGGCTGATGGGGACACTCTGATGTGAAAGGGGTGCTGATGGGGACACTCTGATGTAAGGGGTGCTAATGGGGACACTCTATTATAAATGGGGTGCTGATGGGGACACTCTGCTGTAAAGGGACGTGCTGATGGGGACCTTCTGATTTAAGGGGGTGCTGATGGGGACATTCTGATGTGAAGGGGGTGCTGATGGGGACACTCTGATGTAAGGGGGTGCTAATGGGGACACTCTGATTTAAAGGGGGTGCTGATAAGGACACTCTAATGTGAAGAGGGTGCTAATGGGGACACTCTGATGTAAGGGGGTGCTAATGGGGACACTCTATTATAAAGGGGTGCTGATGGGGACACTCTGCTGTAAAGGGACATGCTGATGGGGACATTCTGATGTGAAGGGGGTGCTGATGGGGGACACTCTAATGTGAAGGGGGTGCTGATGGGGATACTCTAATGTGAAGGGGGTGCTGATGGGGGTACTAAAAATTAAAGTGGGCCAGTCTGGATGAAGTCCAGGGCCACATTTTTCAGTCCAACCCTGGATGTGGTTTGCATAAATCAAGGTGGAATCACACCATAGTAGTACAGGAACCTTTTCCAAAAACCTTCCTGAGTTGCACTGATGTGAATGCACACCATAGAAAATAGTGTAAAATAGTGTGGTTGTTATCCGATTCTGTGCAACTCAAGTCACATGAAATCACACTAGTGTGAATGGAGCCTAAGTGAATATTTTCTACTTCTTTTGAATATCAACATCCTTGAGAAAACATCGTACAGCTCCACCCCTTACTTCTTAACAGTGAAGCCCAGATCCATCCAAAGTTTTTCTTTCTTTTCTTTTTTGCTGTCTGCTTCAATAAAAGCAGGAGTACCCCTTATTTAGTCTCAGGATGGGGAAAAAATCCAACAGGGACACAGGCAAAAAAGTAATAGTAGAATGGAAAAGAATTTGAAATTTAAAAAAGGGCTCATGTACGTAGAAGCTGTTTGAAACACACATCAAATGCAGATCAGCAAATTCCCACTGACTGACGTTGTAATGTACGGCACATAACAGTTCATTGGCTATGGTTGAGCTGCTCTGCATTGCATTACATTTGATCAGATGCAACATGTCCTATTAAAGGTATATTTGAACAGGTCAAATGCTGCTTTGCTTGTGAAATACTGCTTTTCCATCTGCACACTTTCAGTTATGTTTAAATTAAAACAGCTGCATTTGACAAGAACACTCGTCAAAACAAACCCTGTAGTTTGCACCAGTGACCCAGTGGCAACTATTCCATCCCCAGTTTTATTTTTCATGACAGCAACAGAAAGTAGTAAAAAAAAAAAAGCTTTCCAAGGGGTTAGAAACAGATATAAAAACCTAATTAAATTGTAACTCTCCTCGATTCTATACAAAAAAGAAACAAAATAGCTGGAGGTTAAGCATATTGCATTTATAGTAGGTGCTTCATAATAAAGGTCATGGACATAATAGCTAGGAGATGTATTTATTGTGACAAACATTCATATGTTGAAATTACAGTCAGGGTTGGACTGACCATTCGGGAACTCGGGCACTGCCCGAGGGCCCCATGCCACTAAGGGGCCCCATCAGGGTTGCCAGCCTCAATAAAACCAGGGACAGTATGTAAAAATCTGTGTTTTTAAAAAAAATCCCAAGATTATAGCTGCAGCTGCCCGCCTCTCCAGTACCTTTTCAGTGTGTGTATGTGTATTCTGTGTGTGTATACTGTATGTGTATATTGTGTATCTGTGTGTGTATACTGTATTTACTGTATGTGTGTGTGTGTGTATACTGTGTGGCCCCACAATCTATTGCCTGGGGGCCCCATAATCTCCTATTGCCCAGGGGCCCCATAATCTTCTCCTATTGCCCGGGGCCCCATGATCTCCTATTGCCCGGGGGCCCCATGAGTTGTCAGTCCGCCCCTGCTTACAGTATACTATAGCAAACAAATCTTTGACTAGCCATGGCTGCCAGTGCCAAGTGATATGAAAATGTACTCCAACATCAATTGTATAGTTAATATTCTTTCAGAGATCATGTTGGATTTAGCTCTTTGTATGTTTGCTGTAGTGGAAAGTGCTGTGGTTTTCCATTTTGCAGTAGTATGTGTCCGAGCTGACAAAGCAATGTGTTGACTTGGGAGGGTGCATGTGATCAGCACAGGGCCAATCAGCACTGTCCACACAGAGAGTCAAGGGCAGCCTCATAGGACAATCAGGGGAGAATTAAAACTCCTCCTACAAGCTTTAACCAGTGCTTGGCTGGGCACTGATAGAAGTCACAGGATTGCTATATACTGCTGATGAGAAAAGGTATTTAGCCGTGTATATTTACTGAAAGTATTGCATTTTCATGTTTTGTGTACTATGTGTACTATGAGAGACCAGTTACAGTGAATCCTGGTCCTGGGTTTAGTAACACTTTAAGTAAACAACCTTAAAAATATAAAATTATACAGATTTGTTAGTAAGGTGGTGGGAACAATTGGTGCCAAGATTAAAAAAAAGAAAGAAAAGTTTGACTACTTTTTGTTTTGAGAATCTTTTATGGTTTTACTCTTTATCTCTCCCACTGGACAGAAGAAAACACATGATACAAATATTATAAATTGAGCTGCAATTCAGTGAGTAAAATAAGCATTTGATCCCCAAGCAAAACATGACTTAGTATTTGGTGAAGAAACCCTTGTTGGCAAGCACAAAGGTAAAACATTTCTTATAGTTGGTTACCAGGTTTGCACACATCTCAGGAGGGAGCCGCCACTGTCTTAATGCATTGTATGTATTAAGATAAAAAAAACCTTCTGTGTGCAGCAGCCTACTGGTGGGTACTACTAGGGGTACTGCTGGCTGGTACAGCTAGTGGGTACACTGGTGGGTACTGCTGGCTGTTTATGCTGGTTGGTACTGTTGCTGGGTACTGCTGGTGGGTACTGCTGGCGGGTACTACTGGCTGGTACTGCTGGTTGGTGCTGTTACTGGGTATTGCTGCTGGGTACTGCTGGTGGGTACTGTTGATTGGTATTGCTGGTGGGTACAACTGGTGGGTACTGCTGGTGGTACAGCGGGTGGGTATTGCTGGCTGGTTCCCAAGACGCCAGAGCTGGAGGAAGCATGTTCTGCAGTAGAGAGCAGAGCTGATGTTCCTGTATTGCTTCTGTCACAGGCGGAGTACATTTGGTGTTACTCCGTCTGTGGCAGGTGCCGGCGCTATACAGGAAGCATTGGCTCTACTTCCTCTAGTGCCGGCTCCATTATATACACTGATGCCCATGGATAGCGGGTCGGGACCTGTGATTTGGGCTTGACGACATGCCATCCCAGAGCAGAAGGTGGCGGGCCACTTTGGAAGGTGCAGTAGGCCACATGTGGGCACCCCTGGGCATTACCGTACCTTTCTTTTTTTATTTCTTTTTTTAAAGTTTTTCCTTTCTATATGCTTTAACTAAATTGCTGTAAAATTCTGTTAATAGAGCACAATAGCTTCAGCTTATAATACACAGAAATGCATCTTCTTTCTTGTCTTCCCCTCCTGCCTGCTCAGATGGGGCATGTGGAGTTTTCCATTATAAAGAAGGGTCATTTTTTTTTTTTGTAAAAGTAAAGTTTTTTTTTAAACTTTGTAAAAGAAATATAACCTGAAAACATGACAGTTTCCCTTTAAAATGAATTCAATAGCATCACTTTTACTGGATCACAACAAGGTCATAATCTATGATAGTTACAATCATTACTCCTTAATTGGGACTGTGAGTCATGCAGTGACTCAGAAAAAAGGACTCATTAGTGAAGTAAGTACTAGGTTCCAAGTGAGGCTACACAAGCATTATAATAAAAATGCAAACCAGCATCGGTATAAAACAATTGCTGAGAAGCGGTATTATCATCTTGAGTCAATAAATAAGTAAATAAATGATGTAACTTTCAGCTGATATGAATGTTCAGAAACCTCTGTATACCAGTATTAATGATAAAATAACAAGACAGTCTATGATATGTATGTTAATATGGGGCAAATAAGATTTTTATAATTATGTTCATATCTGTTGATGAATTATAGGGCTATGTTTACGTATGTGGCTGTCACTGTCACATTTTTTGAAAAGTGATCCCTGGAGGATTGGTTTACAGAGGTATTTGATAGACTTTGAATTTGAGGTGACTTTTTTTTAGTCCTGTATATGCTGCACCACTGCACTGCATTGGTATATATAAGGGTTAGGGGGGTCCAAACCCCTTCCCTCGGAGAGTCCTGTCCCAGTGACCAGAGCCACCGTGCTGCTCAGCAACAGTGAAATTGACAGGCGAGAGATCTGTACTGAAGGTACGGCTTTCAAAACTGCAGTGATTCTCTGGGTTGGGTGACAGGCGAAGAGGGAAGCTGACAAGTAGGGGAAGGGAATTGTGGACATGGACAATGATCGGTGTGCTTGGGGAATTACTGAGCCCTGTGGCAGCTAAATGCTTCTCGCCATCTCCTGTGGGGTAGGCCCCAGGTGGATCAGTTCCAGCAACTTAACCACCCACAGTGCACCAATAATTCTCCCTCTCTGTCCATGATCTTCTTCTCCCTGCTACCTGGGCCCCTTCTTCTCTTCTCCCTCCAGCTGGCTGTCAACTGCTGCAGACATACTCAGGAATAATTTCAGGATGGAGTCCAGGGGTGGGGGGTAAATATGTCATACTTACTGGTCCCTTTCTTTTCTGAATGAACACAGTGAGTGATCAGTACCTTTGTGAATATACAGCCTCTGTTCATTGTACAGTAACATTTATCTCCAGTGCAGCAGAAGCTGCATAGAAAATATTGGGGAATGTCCTCAGTTCTTTTCTCTGTCTCAAATGGAAGACATCAGGGACCTGTTTGGCTCCTCCAACAGGGTTGTAAAAAAAGAATTGTAAAAAATGTAATAAAAAAATTAAGAGTTCATTCACTCAAGTTTCTTGACCCATACAACGTGAATGGGTGGTTTATTTGTGTGTCTGGAGCTGTCTGTTATTCTGTGGGAGACACAGCGGTTGCATGAACAGCCACAGGTCCAAATTTGACAGGTGTGCAGGTGCGGATGACTGGCAACGAATGATTGCTGTCTGTGTTCAAGGCTGTACACCAATAGAAAAAACATAATCCAATTGCAAATGATATGGACATTTAGTGCCCTCCTAGGTAGGTGCTAGAGTGAGTGTACAGTATATAGTTTTTGGTTTCTCTGCTTAAAAGGGGGGCAGCTAAGAAAATGTAAGTGCTATCTGCTTAACAGAGGCTTTGGTTATTTAGCAGAGTCTGCTCAATGTACTCTGGTGCTGCTCATGCTGTCTTGATGTTTCAAACTGGTCTAGTAGCTATGGCATAGGAGTGTGCCAGATGTGCTTGAGCAAACCCTAATCCTAGGCTTGACAACCTGTTAATCACAATCTACCTGCCAATAATGGGCAGGTGATGGGTAGACCAATTTTGCTTGCCAACCCCTAGGAAAAAAAACAATAATATGGTAAAAAATAATTTAAAAATAAAATAAAAGTAAAAAAAACTACTGACACCATCCACTGCCCTACTGACACCATCCACTGCCCTACTGACACCATCCACTGCTCTACTGACACCAATCACTGCTCTACTGACATCATCCTCTGCCTTACTGACTCCCTCCACTGTGCAACTGACACATCCACTGTGCTACTGATATGTCCACTTCTCTACTGACTAACACCATCCAATGTCCTACTGACACCAACCTCTGCCCTACTCACACATCCTATGCTATACTGAGCTATGGGAGGTACTGTACAGTGGGAAGAAACCTTTCAGATGAGAGCATTGATGTCTGGCCAATTGGAAGGGGGGGGGGTGCCTGTATTTATATTTGATGAGCATGTGAGTTCTGGGTCTTCCTCTACAGAGAGAGGTCTAGGTGGGGAGGGGGCTGTGGCCTCTTCTCAGCACAGGCTGCCATGCATCCTCAGGTGGATGACCACTGAAGCTGAAACCCATGGTTCTCTTGCAAACTGACTGAGGGAGGATGTCCACAGATCCTGTCTGGTATAATGGAGCAAGGTGAGCACAGACCCCCTAAAGGGATCCTAGACACTGCTGTTGCTAAAATCCCTTCTTGGTGCTAGAAGTCAGCATACTGAGTGTAAGCTATAGGGGACACTGGCTGATGTCCTGAAGAAGCCACTCAATTCCTTCTGCTCCAAAGGGACTTACTTTACTCTGTACAGCCTGCTGCATATTCTACGGACACTCTACTACATAGTTATATTAGGAAGTTGCCCTCGCTTGTGAATTTGGAGTATCCAACTAAATCCCTTCTCCTATCCAAGTTCTCCAAATAAAATACAAAAAAACACATCCCCTAGATTGGTTATTGGAGACAACGAGCGGAAGAGTGTGTGCACCTGGAAGTGTGGAAAATACCCTGTGACTGTATGTGGATTAATCAAGGCCCTGCGGGGGTAGCACTACAGACATCATTTTCATTTTATCTAGAGTGAAGATGCACTGTATTTGTGAATGGAGGGGTTGTGCACATCACTAATTATTCACATATAGAGTATTAAAGAGGAGTTCTAATATTGTAGCTGCTGACCTTTACGAAATAAACACCAGCCTGTTGAGTCCAGCACTATTTTCTTCTAAGCCAATTCTTCACTGGGTTTCAGCTTGCCCACACAACCATCTTGGATATGGGAGCCGACTGCAACTTCCTAGGTCTCCCCGCCAGCTCCCCACTGCGCATGGACGAAGCATGGCAGCGATGTTGGACTGGTCCCAAACAGTCTCTTGAGAAATGGGACAAGCTGACGTAATTGCCTAGGCCTGAATTGCAGAAGTAGGAGCAGGTACCTGTCAGAAAAAAACGATGTTAGAGGAGTGTCAGGGCTGGCTCAGCCCCTCCTTCTCTGGGCTGGCTGCTCAGCTGTCAGCTAATTGCCAGCTCTCATCTCTCTCCACAGTTACCAGCTGTTCCTGATCATGCTCGTCTGACCTGCCTACTTAAAGCTGTCCAGCTCACTTCATCTCGCCTTCACCTTGGTCATATCACAAGAAACATCTCCTGCATTTCTGTTAATCCTTTATGTTTTTAGATTGTTGTGGTTAGCACTATGTCATATTTATACATTTCTAGAGCTTGATAAACTATTCCTTTTGGTGTTAGCTGCTTGTTGCCTTTAATGTCTTAGTTGTTTAGTGTATTTATAAATATAAATATGGATTTATGTTTCGTGGAATTCTTATATTTACCGGTAATGTATTTGTTATTTTATTTTGTTCAATCTTATTTTATTGTATCAAAAATGTGAATACAAACAAAGAGTCAGTACAAAAGAGGGTACGAAGTATAGAGTACCCATGTACATAGATCTTCAGTATTATAAGTAAAACATTTATCAAAAGTACATGTACAAACAGAAGGTATAGAGAATCTCCTTTCATATCATTGTAGGAGGTAATAATAGATATCAATAGACAACAATGCAAATCATCTAGTGTCCAGATTTAAAAGAGTATGTGTAAGGATCACTAGAATGTGATACACATCTTTGACAAAATTTTTAAGGTAGAAAAGAGGAAACAAATGTATAAAGATGTAGAATACAGAGAGAGTAAGAGAGTGTGAATAGAGCAGGGGACATAGACAGAGAGAGCAAATTTACTCCGTCATCACCTGGGAGAGGTGGGAAATGAATCTCCCTTGGCCCAATTGAGAAACTCAGATGAGTAGCGGAACATAGACCACCAAATCCAGGTTAGTGAAAACTGTTCTTCCTTTCCTGTCTCGTGCACCAACAGACATTCAAGGTCTCTGGCTCAGAAAATGGTGGATTTCCAGTAGGTGAGGGTAATTTTCCCCCTATCGGTGGACAAGACGTGTCAAAGAACGTCTTTTTACAGATTTAAATGATCCAGGAAGCATTGACAGGAGGGCTACATCAGGGGAGGCTTAAATAGAAATCGCCATCAGTTTGCAATATAGTTTTCATTTTCTTTTGACTAGACCACCTATGGACCCTTTTGGATCCAAAACTTAAAGGTAAATGAATACAGGGGCTGCTCAGGGGAGATTTAAAATTCTTCATGGCTCAACTAATATACCACCATTTCCTCTTTCTCTCCAGCCTGTTGATAACTAAATTGTAAAGTCCAGCATTATATAACATTAGTGTAATGCACCATTCTGGTTAGGTTTGCAAAAAATAATACTCACATATGTAGCCAGGTCCTGGGCTACAGCAATATGGAGTAGGAAACATTGCTTTTTATTCTTTTCTCCCTCTACTGAGATGCTGATGTTATGCTGCACCATTCTCCTCTGGCCAGTAGGAGAAGAGCTAAAGCAAAGCAAGTCCTTAAAGGAGTACAGCCAAAGCTCATTTGGCTGTACTTCTCCTGTGGATCATAGAAGTGCAGTTTGTTCTGCACTCCTGTGACCCATTTTCATTGGCTGACTTCAGAAAGTCGGGATCCACCAACATGTCTGGACCAGAGACGGCCGCTCCTGCCCCCCCAGTCCAGAGCTCCAGTGAGGGCAGCACGGGGGGGGGGGGGGGGAACGGAGCTGGTAACTGATAGTCACCAGGTCTCTGCTCATGGAGCTCTGAGAACTGATTGATCAGTGGTGTTTGATCGCTCAGTTCTCAGTGTTAGAGCCGGTGGGGGACCGATGCAGCATTCAGCTAGGTAAGTATGATTGTAAAAAAAACAAATTCCCATACTTCACTTTTAAGACTTTTATACAGAGTTCTGAGAATCCTGGGAGTTGTATCTTGAGATGGCAGCCATATAAAGGGACCAATGGACTTATTACACTACAGCTCCCAGTACACACTGTGCAGTAGGTGTGCAGCCAGAGATGACTTTTATTAAACTGCCCGGGAAAGATCTTACTTTTGTTGCTGAGGGAGTTAGAGAGATAGTACTTCTGTCTGCCAACAAGAGACCATATCAGCGGTGATCCGAGCCTGAGACTAGGACTGAGTGCACTCAGAGCCAGTGCAGCACTGCCCACATCACAGCACCTACACTGCTGCCACAGGGGGACCAGAGCATCCACTTACCTTCTGCTTCCCACCGCTGATCAACAAAGACTTTCAGGGAGAAACTGGGAGGACCCCCCTCCTACAGCAAGAGGTATTAAAAGCAAAAATAGGAGAAGAAGCCAGCATAAAGTGTGTTATCATTCTTGTTCCAAGGGTTGTGTGACCTCTAAATACAGCCTTGGGTTCAGCAGACTTCCTATACCTACTCACATATATTTAGGAAATGTACAGTGTTAAAGATGATCTCTAGACAGGAAAAAAAAAACACATTTATGTATTTAGCACTTGGGCCTTGATATCTGCCTCCGGTAATCCTCTGTACATTCATGCTGGGAAGGAGCAGATGAAGGAGAACCTGGAGACAATCAGGTTCCACTATATGGACATTTGTTAACCAAGAACATACCGGAGGTAGAGAGGTGACCAGACTTCACTGCATTAAAGAAAAGTGAGGTTTACCAACCTGGCTGTGCTGTCTGCCCAGGCTGTATAAGTCTCAGAATTGGCTGGACAAAATAAGAATTAATTTGATGGGTAAAATGGCTATACGTGTATTTTAGAGTTGTAGCTGTTTGCTTATTAACCTTGTGGTGACCATACCATAATTGATTTTTCAAAAGTATTGATTTTTTATTTGGGGTACCACCTAAAGGGTTTAAAATCAGGACCATAGACAGAACAAAAGTAAATATAGCCAAAAGGTCTGGAAACATTCATAGTGTGGTTTGTGGTTGAAGAACACAAATGGCTCTTAGGTGATGAAAGAGTCTATGACTGTCTCAGTAGCAATACTGTGCATTTGTTTTCCTTTCCTAGCAAAGGTTTTTCTTTTCTTTTTCAATCCCTGTTTTTTAAGTCTTTTTGAAATATTGTATTGGGTTGAATTAGTGACACATGCCCTTTAAAAGTAAAAAGCTCTACATGAATCGTCCTCTAGAGATCTGTACAGTACACAAGCCGTCTCCACTGACATACAGTAAGAAGCTGGCAGAATACCTTGTTACTTTGTCTAGCACTATCCATTTCCTGTGGTCTAAGTGGAAATGTTTACTGTAATATCAGTCAATAGTTCTTTCTGTAGTACTAAGTTGGATATCATAATGCATCTAGGAAAGCCATACTACTTAAATGCAGTTTAAGCTTGTTATTGGATCTGTACCCAATAAAGCCGTGCTGCCATCCTTGGTCTTCTAACACATGCTTTGCAAAATGATCCTTGTGGAGTCTCATTTGCTTTTTTTCTGACTGATGGTGTAGCTTAGATGCAGTTTAAGCTAAGATCAGGTTAATAAATTAAATCTATTAGATAATATTGTACAAGAACCGTGGTGTGCGGTATGCAGCTTTGACCTGTCTATTCTTTTGTTGGGATTCTAAAAACAACTTTTCAATAAGAAAATAAGTCAAGTGGAGTGTAACTGCTGCAATGTAAAAAAAATAAAAAAATAAAAAAAAATCACTTATTTCTCACATGAGTGTGTGCGAAGAAAATATTTTATTTATCTTAGATATTCTATAAAACCTGAAAAGAGAATGCCTTTTTACCTGAAGAAAGCTGTTGCCAATTGGGGTGCTACTGGGTAACTGTAGATACTGTGTATATATATATTAGGGATGAGCCGAACACCCCCCGGTTCGGTTCGCACCAGAACTTTCGAACGGACCCCAAATTCGAACGAACTTTAGAACCCCATTGAAGTCTATGGGACTTGAACGTTCGAAATTAAAAGTGCTAATTTTAATGGCTAATATGCAAGATACTGTCCTAAAAAGGGTTTGGGGACCTGGCTCCTGCCCCAGGGGACATGGGTCAATGCATAAAATGTTTTTAAAAATGGCCGTTTTGGCGGGAGCACTGATTTTAATGACGATTAAAGTGAAAAAAAAAGTGAAATATTCCTTTAAATATGGTGCCTGGGGGGTGTCTGTAGTATGCCTGTGAAGTGCCACGTGTTTCCCTTGTTTAGAACAGTTCCTGCACAAAATGACATTAAACGGAAATAACACCATTTAAAACTGCTTGCAGTTTTAATGTAATATATCTGGTTCCTGCAATATGGTGGAAAATCATTGAGAAAAATGGCATGGGTAGCCCTCCCTGCCCATTACCAGCCTATTTGGGTCTTGTACGCATATTAAGGGGAACCCTGTACCCATATTAAAAAAAGGAAATGCGTGTGGCCCCCAGGCCCTATATACTCAGAACAGCAGTATACAGGCGGTGCAAACAAGACAGGGACTGTGTAGGTTTGTTGTGTTAAGTTGAATCTGTTTGTAATTTTCAACTGGTACATTTTTAAAGTGTAGCTCCAGTCAAAAAAACTATTTTTAAGCTTTTTGGAAAACATGGGAAGGGTTTTCACCCCTGTATAATTTGTTTTGTCGTCCATCTTTTTTCATCTCACTTGCTGTTGTCTCCTTCCGTTTGCAAGTAGGAGATGTTTGTAAATTGGATGTTTGAAAGTAGGGGCCTGCCCTATATGCTCTGCAGAAATGGCAGAACAAGGTGTTGCTTTTGCCACAACATTGTAAGCCCTCAAAGTGACTCTTGGTGGGCGCTGGAGCGCCCTGCTGTGAACGATTATATCAAGAATTGTAATTACATGCCATTGTTGAACAGTGGTAGAAAAATTGACCTTTGGTGGTTGTGGTGCTGGTGCCACAACACTATAAGTCCTCACCGTTACTCTGGGTGGGCACAGGAAGGGGCCCTCCTGTGAAATATTATATCAAGAATTGTAATTACATGTCCCAGAAAAAATTGGGCCTTAGGCACTGGTGCTGGTGCCACCACACTGCAACCTCTTCCATATACTCTAGTTTTATTGCAGGAATTAGCCCTGCTGCAAAGCATTGCATCAAAAATTGTAATTAAACGCCCCTGTTAAATAGGGGCAGAAAAATTGGGCCTTAGGCACTGGTGCTGGTGCCACCACACTGCAACCTCTGCCATATACTCTTGTTTTATTGCAGGAATTAGCCCTGCTGCAAAGCATTGCATCAAAAATTGTAATTAAACGCCCCTGTTAAACAGGGGCAGAAAAATTGGGCCTTAGGCACTGGTGCTGGTGCTACCACACTGCAACCTCTCCCATATACTCTTGTTTGATTGCAGGAATTAGCCCTGCTGCAAAGCATTGCATCAAAAATTGTACTTAAACGCCCCTGTTAAACAGGGGCAGAAAAATTGGGCCTTAGGCATCAACCAGAACCAGAAATGTTCTTCCAACATATCAGCGGAGGAGGAAGAGGATAGACAATCAACATAACAGGACAGTCACTCAGCATCAGCATAGGCAGTCTTGAAGGGATGTGATATTTCAAAAAAACATTATTCTGTTACATCAGCTTCAGGTGCTTGGTAGCTGTGGGTGATCCAAGACTGATTCATCTTGATGAAGGTCAGTCGATCAACTGATTCGGTGGACAGGCGCACCCTGTGATCGGTAACAAAGCCACCAGCAGCACTGAAGGTGCGTTCCGAAAGAACGCTGGATGCAGGACAGGCCAGTAGCTCAATTGCATACTGTGCAAGCTCTGGCCAGTGATCCATCCTCAAGACCCAGTAAGCCAGAGGATTTTCGGGGGGAAAGGTGTCCAAGTCTGACCTTGCCCCTAGGTATTCCTGCACCATGTAAATCAGACGCTGGCGATAGGTGCTGGAACCGATCATACCTTGGGGCTGCGGACTAAAAAATTGTCTGAAAGCATCAGTCAGACGGCCACCTTCTCCACCGCTTCTTCTGACCGATGCCTCAGCAACACGTTGTCCAGGACCAGGAGTTTGTAACCTCCCAGTCTCTGGGAACGCGTTGCACAGACCTTTCTGCAAGGCCTCCCGGAGATGTCTCATCCTCTGCTCCCTCTGCGATGGCAAGATAAGGTCGGCAACCTTACCCTTGTACCGTGGATCAAGGAGAGTGGCCAGCCAGTAATGGTCCCTCTCCTTGATCCGAAGAATACGAGGATCCTTCTGCAGGCTTTGCAGGATCAGGGAGGCCATGCAGCGTAGGTTAGCTGAGGCATTCGGTCCGGAGTCCTCTGGGTCACTAAGGACAACATGATCCGCAGCTACCTCCTCCCAGCCACGTACAAGTCCACGTGTTTCTTGGGACTGTAAATCATCCCTACAAGACTGCTGCTGCTGCTGATGCTGAGTGCCAGCCTCCACCTCCATGCTGACACAATCATCCTCCTCCTCCTCCTCCTCCTCCTCCTGATCCTCTTCCTGTGTGATGGGTGGCACAGCAGGAACACTGTCTGGATAAAGGGGGCCTTGAGAGGCAAGGAAGTCCTCCTCTTCCTGCCTCTGTTCTGCCTCAAGTGCCCTGTCCATTATTCCACGCAGCGTATGCTCCAAGAGGTGGACAAGAGGTACAGTGTCACTGATGCATGCACTGTCACTGCTCACCATCCTTGTGGCCTCCTCAAACGGTGACAGGACAGTGCATGCATCCCTGATCATGCCCCACTGGCGTGGTGAGAAAAAACCGAGCTCCCCTGACCCTGTCCTGGTGCCGTAGTCGCACAGGTACTCATTGATGGCCCTCTGCTGCGTGTGCAGCCGCTGCAGCATGGCCAACGTTGAGTTCCACCTGGTGGGCATGTCACATATAAGGCGGTTCTTGGGCAGGTTCAACTCCTTTTGGGCCCAGCCAGCCGAGCACAGGCATTAAATGATCGGCGGAAATGCACACAGACTTTCCTGGCCTGCTTCAGGACATCCTGTAAGCCGGGGTACCTGCCCAAGAACCGCTGCACCACCAGGTTATGGACGTGAGCTACACAGGGCACATGGGTCAGTTGTCCCTGTCGGAGGGCGGAGAGGAGGTTGGTGCCATTGTCACAAACCACCATTCCTGGCTTAAGCTGGCGTGGCGTCAACCACCTCTCGGCCTGCCCCTGCAGAGCTGACAAAACATCCGCCCCAGTGTGGCTCCTGTCCCCCAAACAAACCAGCGCAAGCACGGCATGGCATCGTTTTGCCTGCGTACTTGCGTAGCCCCTGGAACGCCTACGAAGCACCGCTGGGTCTGAGGACAGAGCACTGGAAGAGGCCATGGAGGAAGAAGAAGAGGAGGGGGTGGAGGAGAGAGGTGTGTCACAACCAATAGTAGCATTTTGGAGGCGTGGTGGCGGAACAACCTCCAACACTACTGCACCTTGTCCTGCATCCTTCCCAGTTGCCAGAAGAGTGACCCAATGGGCCGTGAAAGACAGGTAACGTCCCTGTCCATGCCTGCTGGACCATGAGTCAGCGGTAATATGCACCTTACCGCTGACCGCCCTGTCCAGCGAGGCAAGGACATTGCCTTCCACATGCTGGTAGAGAGCCAGAATCGCCTTCTGTGAGAAAAAGTGGCGTTTGGGGACCTGCCACTGAGGAACCGCACATTGTACAAACTCACGGAAGGGGGCCGAGTCTACCAACTGAAAAGGCAGCAGTTGAAGTGCTAGCAATTTAGCCAAGCTAGCATTCAACTGCTGGGCATGTGGATGGCTGGGAGTGAACTTCTTTCGCCGGTCCAGCAGCTGGGGCAGGGACATTTGCCTGCTATAATCGGACGTGGGTGTACCGCTAGCATAGAAGCACTTGGCTGTGACACACCTAATTCTACACCTTCATTCCTCTCAGAGCAGGTTTCAGAGAGGACTGAAGGTCTAGTGGGGTTGGAGATGCCAGCTGATGAGGAGCAAGGAGAGGTCCGCTTTGTTCTTTGGTGTGGGTCTTTGAGGTACGCTTGCCAATGAGCTGCATGGCAGGTCAACATATGTCTGGTCAAGCATGTGGTGCCCAAGCGGCTGATGTTTTGGCCACGCGAGATACGCTTGAGACATATGTTGCAAATAGCAGCGGTGCGATCTGATGCACTCGTCTCAAAAAAGGCCCACACCAAAGAACTTTTAGAATAACGCGCAGAGGCAGCGCCCTGCACAGGCGGAGCTCTGCGGTGTGATTCAGTCGGTGTGCTGCCCCTAAGCTGGCCCCCGGAGGGCATCCTGCCTCGTTGGACATGTGCCTCCTCCTCCTCTCTCCTTCCAGGCACCCACGTGGAGTCAGTGCCCTCATCATCCCCTCCCTCTTCATCGCTGTAGCAAACCTGGCAGTGTGCTGCAGCTTGTGGAACATGACTGCCAGATTGCTGTCCTTCTTGAGCATCCCCTCTCTCTGCGCTCACGCTACTGCCTTCCTCTAGCTGAGTGTCATCATCAGAGCCCACAAAACACTGGGCATCCTCCTGGAGCATGTACCCAACACTGTGCTCAAAGAGTTCAGGAGACTCCTCAGGAGGACGTGGTGGGTCTAGGGAAGGAGTCACTGATGATGACATTGAGAGGAGGGAAGACGATGCGTTGGCAGCTGCTTTGCTAGTACCCTGAGACTGGGTGAGAGAGGATGAGGAGGATGAAGAGGGGTTGGTCATCCACTCTACCAAGTCATTGGCATGTTGCTGTTCAACATGTCCAGCTGCCGAAAAGAAGGACAAGCGTGTCCCATGGTCACGTGCTGATGACAATGCACCGCGTCCACGACCAGCACTGTTGTCTCTAGACACAGAGCCTGCTTGCCCTCTTTTATCGGCTCGCTCCTGTCTGCCTCTCCTTGCTGGCCTTCCAGACATGGTAATGGCCTGAAGGGAGTTGGGTAAAACAGCAGTGTAATGGAGTCACACAACACCCACTAAGCCCTGCAGATGGCTCTATTAGAGAACAGCAATAAACGGTAGATACAGGTGTATATTGTGCTGGAGTCACACAACACCCACTAACTCCTGCAGATGCCTTTATTATAGAACACCAGAGATAAAGGGGTATACTGTAATTGAGTCACACAACACCCACTAAGCCCTGCAGATGGCTCTATTAGAGAACAGCAATAAAGGGTAGATACAGGTGTATATTGTGCTGGAGGCACAAAAAACCCACTAACTCCTGCAGATGCCTTTTTTATAGAACACCAGAGATAAAGGGGTATATACAGATGTATACTGTGCTATGCTGGAGGCACACACAACTTCCAATAACTCCTGCAGATGGCAAGTGGGCTCAAATAGAGAAGAGCTATGTAGGTGGATATAGCGGGGTGTGTACTGGGTACAGAGCACGCAGACAGCACGCACAAGCTCCTAACACTACTGACTGCAAGCTCTATTATAAAAGATAGATCACTAGCTATATAGGTGAGGTAAATATATCGGTGTATACTGCGGTCAGGGCACACAGACAACAACCACTACACAACAGCAAGATCGAAAATCGGCCGAAAACGATCGGTGTGTACTGTGTTGAAGGTACACAGAACACCCACTAACTGCTTCAGATGCCAACACACTACACTAGGCCGCCGCGCTGGCGGCCTTATATAGTGTGGGGCGTGTACTACACAGCCTGAGCTATGATTGGCCACAGGCATCCTGCCTGTGGCCAATCATGGCTCTCCTCGCTGCTGGCGCTGTGATTGGTCAAGCATGCGGGGTCACAGTGCATGCTTGGCCAATCAAGAGCCAGCAATGCACTGCGATGATGACACGAATTTGGCGCAAACGGCCCATAACGTTCGGAATTCGCCGAACGGGCGAACAGCCGATGTTCGAGTCGAACGTATGTTCGACTCGAACACGAAGCTCATCCCTAATATATATATATATATATATATATATATAGTAAATTTATATAAAAGATTTATTTATGAACTTACTTGACTGTAGCAGGCCATGCACCCCGAGACAATTTAAATAAAAAATATTCATATTCAGATTTATTTCTGCAGCATGATGCAGTTTTAATTTAAGCTTTTTCAAAGTGGAGCAAGAGAAGATACAATCATATTATTATAGATTTGTGTGGAAATAGGCAAGAAAATGTTGAAAGAAAAAAGTATTGAAATGATAGGTTAGCTTAGACATTTGCAAATTTCCATAACTGAAACGAAACATATTAGCATGGGTTTAGAAGAAAAAACAAAACAAAAAGTCTGTATTTTTGCTTTTATTTGTGATGGTCTAAAGCAGGGGGTCAGCAACCAGTAGATTGTGGACAGGTGATTGGTAGGTCGTGGTCTAAGCTTGCTGACCCACCATTCCAGAGCATCACCCAGAGTGCAATGGAGAGGGACTACTTGTAAAGTTGGAGCTGTAGTAGGGTGCAGGAGCCGCATAAGCCGATGCCTCCTCTGTAGTGCTGGCGCCTGTCCCATGCGGAGTGATACCAACTGCACTCCACCTCTTATCCTAGCTAGAGGTCTCCAGAGCGGTGCCACAGAAGGAAAAAAAAAATCTTCAGGTCAGTCTGAAGCGGTACACTGGTCATAATAGTATAATCAGACTGATGCGCTGCGGTTTACCCACTCTGCGGGTGCAGTGCCGTGTACCTGCACCTGAATTCAGGAGTTTTGGTGTGCTTTCAGAAAGTGCACCACACCTGCAGGATATAAAAGTATATGGCAAAGCACAGCTAACCCAGGAAAGTTGCAGATGCACTGTGATGCATGCTCGGTGCTGGCCAGTGTGAAAGCAGCCTTATAGGGGCATCAGAACAGGAAGGGTACATTTACATTTGCAATTTGGGGGATGGTAAAACCCCATAGTTAAGTTGTGTTTTTATCACCCCCAACCACACCCCCTTTAGCTGCAGTTGCCAGGGGTGTACACATGTCGCAGCCACATCAGGAGTTATACACCCTGTCATGGTTGGTGGGTGTAGCACCTGTGAAGCATGACCTATTCAAGTGAATGAGGCTGCTCTGCAAGTGCCCTGCAACCTTGTGCAGTACTGCAAACAAGGGGTTAAAGCAGCCAGCAATGTGTTGCTTTCTCACCACCTGCTTTAACTCCTTGGACCCCACAAAGGCATGCAGTTGTGGGGCACTTGCAGAATGGCCCAATTTACTTTACCCATCAGTGCTACTTATCAGTGCCCATCAGTGCCACCTATCAGTGCCTATCAGTGCCTCCTATGAGTGCCCATCAATGGCACTTATCAGTGCCCATCATTGTTGCATATCAGTGCCACCTATCAGTGTCCGCTAGTGTTGCTTATCAGTGCCACCTATAAGTGCCCATCAGTGCTGCATTTAATTGCCTCATCATCGGTGTCACCTCATCAGTGCCAGTCAGTACTGCCTCATCAGTGCCCGTCAGTGCAGTCTCATCAGTGCCCATCAGTGAAGGAGAAAACGTATTTACAATGTTTTGTAACAGAAAATAAAAACTTTTTTTTTGTTTTAACTGTCTTTTTTTATTTGTAGCGCAATAAATAAATACCCAAGTGGTGATCAAATACCACCAAAAGAAAGTTCTATTTGTGGGAAACAATTCTAAAAAAATTGTTTGGGTACAGCATAGCATGGCTGGGCAATTGTCATTTAAAATGTGATAGCGCTGAAAGCTGAAAATTGGTCTGGGCAGGACGTATATAAGTGCCCTGTGTTGAAGTGGTTAAGGTTTCCTACCCCTGGTCTAAAGAACTGATTATTTTAGGTCATGTTACCTTTGCACAATGTTGTTATTGCAGTGCAGTCATGTTGGAAAAGTAGTATCTTCTTATAAAGTTGACACAATGGCCAAAAATAGAGGGAATATGAAACTAGTTTGCAAGAAGCACACAAAGAAGGGTTTTCTGTCTAATAAAATTGAGCTCCTAATTTCCTGTGCTGTCTTTCTCTACTGCACTGACCCCCAATCAGTTTTATAAGCCCTGCTCCATTCTTCCTTTTAGCTGCAGAACACCTCCCCATTGTGTTATGGAGAGTGTGGGGAGAGTTCTGTAAATCAGTAGAAGAGAAATGGGTCCCTTAAAGAGTACTCCTCTCTGGGCTATAACAGGGATAACTCTGAAGCGAAACCATCCCATCTATAAATTTCTGGATGGTCATCTCCCATGGAGCTGTCTGTTGGGTTGCAGGTAGATCTATCATTTTCGTGTCTACAATGGACATGGGTACATCCAGACTTGTATGTCAGATGCTCTATGGCCATTTCTAACAATTCATTTAATATATAATAATACTTAATATTGGTGTTGCACCCATTCTTTCTCTCTTGATCTTGTCAGACATCTGTATGTCCTCCTCAATCCCTTATGGCAGCATGTCTTGTAGTTCCAGTGAATATTGTAGAATATATTCCTCTGCTCTCTGCTTTATGCGTATGAAGTAAGGCCTAAGGTAAGCTAATACTACTGCTTGGCTATATGCTGCTTCTAAGCAGTTAACTAGCTTGTCAATGGAATCCTGATCTTCAGTTGGGAGATGCAGGATTAACCTACTTACTTCTCCTTCTTAAGCGTAAATGGCTAGTTTTGCCTGCTGGGTGATCTGATCCCATATGATCAGATCAGAGCCTGCAAATTCCTGACCTAAGCTTATGTACTTGGGTAGATGTTGTAGCAGGTACCTGACCAGGAATAAGGGGGTCATTATTGCAGGGGCGGTAACTGACCGGCTTCCACCCAGAACATTACTACCAAACACTGTTGCTGCACCACTACCTGCCCCAAAATCCGACATGACCAATCTTGTTCAGTGACGCCAAGTGTAACTGGATGTGTAAGTTTACTAAATATTTGCAAAGTAGGATTAACAATTTCAGCAGGATCAGGACATATAGGGTACAAAACTATTTTACCAGATGATGAAGCTCTGCAAACAAGAGCTCCTCAAAGCAATGTATGCAGCTCATTTAGGGCATTTAGGGCACTAGGTGGCAATATAGTATGGTCTCTCCAAGGTTCTATAGTAAGAGGGACTAGAGAAAAAAAAATACTACTTACTACAATAAGCGGTACAGTGCATAAACAGTTACTTGTACTTATCATCCCAGGCATCGTCTCTCACAGTGAAGTCCAGGCTAGGTTTGGTAACACAGGTGAAAAGCTGAAGGGATCTTGGGGCTGGTAACACAGGCAAGCAACTGGAGAGGTCTTGAGTCTTGTAACACAGGTGAGTGTCTGGAGATGCAGGACCACCCCAATGGAAGAGTACTACTCTGGTACCAATTAGAGAAAGGCTCTGCCCAGTGTGTGGGTCTTCTGTAGAAGTCTTGTGCTATTGGGCTCCTGCCTGGCTCCCCATATGCAGGGACTTGAAGTGGAGAACCATACACCTGGCTGAAGATCACATGCCCAGCCATCTCTACCTCATCAGGTGCAGTCTCTCTGATCTGTTGAGGGAGGGAAGCAGACAAAGGTATATTCCCTGAGTGTGTTAAGAAGAACATGGGCTTGTAGGAGCCAAGGGGAATGTGGGAAAAGGTGTTAAAGAAGCCCTGTGCCTGAGCATGGTAGGTAAAGGGGCACTTTGTGGAGATTCACTTTAATTATCTCGTCATGTAAAAAGGAAATCCTCTTGCATAACTCAAATGGATATTTACTCAATTTACTGTGTGAACATCAGAAACAGAAGTTGGAATCTCTTTCATTCAACAGGCATTTTTCTGTACTTGCAGACAAAACATTTGGGAACTAATTGTAATGCACTTTTTTTTAAGGTGGTGGTGGTGGGAGGGGGGGAGGGGGTGGTAGGGTTCACATACATTCTAACACTCTGCAGAAAATATTGTGCTGTTGATATTTTTTTTATTATTAGTATCTAGCAGTTGTTCTCTAATTTTGTTTCTTGTAATACCTAGAAGTTGCTTTCCTACTGAAAGATTTTTGGAGAAAGCTAGGCTGGGTAGTTTTTATATAAATGCATTTAAAATGTACAAATTGTTTGCCTGGCTGTCACACAAGAAGTCAGGCTTGATAAATCATTCCATATATTATGAAAGGTTTATACTTTACCTCTAAAAGAGCTTTAAAGACATTGTCATGCGGCACAATAGCAAATAAATTACTCCCCAGACAGATAATCAATGCCACGTGACTTGTGCTGAAATAGGAAAGCTTCAATTACAGTGCACATACTGCAGAGCATTACATGAGATTCTCATTTGCTAGATGTTAATGAGTCAAGTGTTTTTCCATGTTACAAAACAAGAACATATGAGAACATTATATTGACATATTACTGATTTTGCAACCATTATGCATTTTCAGTTTGAAAACACAAGGTTGCCCCAGAGCACTCAGACAATTGTTCAGGCAGAGGCTTGGATGGAAGGCCCATAAAAGAAGTTGCTCTGTACGCGTCCTGTATTTTACAAGCATAACCTGACTCTTTATAGGGGACGTGGATTTTTTAGTGCTTAGCGGTGCATAGTAACCTATTTAATGCTTATTTGATAATAATGGGCTATCAAATCGCTCATGTAGGTTTTACTTCCAAAATTTGTCTGTCCATCTATATTCTCCCTTCAAAATTTGTGTCCTTAGTGGATCTCCCATCAAATTTATCAAATATTTAGTTGTCCATAATATACACAGTCTGTCCGTAATGCGATAATACACAAAATGTATTCATAATGATATAATATACATAGTCTTTCCATAATGATATGTAGCGGTACCCCCGTAAGGGCTGCTGAGTACTTTGGTTCATCCATCACCATGCCCAGCCAGGCACATAGTTCTTATTCACCCTCAGGGCGAAAACCAGTCCTTGAACTTTGTTTTTGTATTTTTATTGAAGGAATTTAACTTGGATAGGGATGGGATATTCATAAGATGCCCAACTGATTACAGATAAGGTATATGGGACCAACTATACACACCTCCGGTATATACAACCTCTTTACTTCCAGCTCCAGCACAACTCTTGAACTCACTCTCTAGCACTTTACTTTGCTTTTGATCTCATGCTTCAGGACCAACTAGCACTGATAGATAGGCCTGACACTGACTCAGCCAGGCCTAAAGCAGATGGCCTTTACAGGCAGGGATCGCGGGCCCCTATGGTGTAGTAAAAGGTAGGTAGTCCCAGTGCTAGCTGCCACATCTTCAGGTCCTGCCAGCCTTCCTGGCTGCAGCTGCCCATGCCATCACAGTCCACTCCACTGGCTCTGCACCCATCCCAGACTGCAACCTCCCAGCCCTCTCAGGTGTGCCTCCCAGACTTTCCGACTGTATGACACTCACCAGCCCTCCCGGTTGTGACTTGTAGTTACTCCTGGAGACTCCTGGCAGTGCTCTCCTGCTGTCCTCTCCTTGCTCCTGTGCCTTATGTCCAGGACTCCTATATGCATTCTCAGAGGGTCTGTCCGCACCCAAGCCCAGGCCCAAGGTCACTCCCCTAGACTGGGGAGTTCCCTCCAAGGCCACAAAAGCCTAGCGCTCCATCTCCAGCTTCCACCCCAAACAACTCCTCCCCAGCTGGGCTGGCCCTGGGTATTTAAGGAGGCCTGCCCCCTTCCAATCCGAGTTGGGGATTGGTCAGGGCTACTCAGAATACCCCAGGCAGCTCCACCTTTCCTCCCCTCCTTCCTTCCCAGAAGACAATAGAACATTCTGGAAAGAAGTGGGAGTTCCTGGTGATGCTGTCTGTGAGTTACCAGCTCTGCCTGAGTCACTCAACCTTGACCCAGAAGAAAAACACACAGGCTTGGATGCCAGTTTACCTACCCTAGCAAAAATTGCTATCTCTCTCTAGCACACTAACTAGAGGGTGCTACAGATACGAGGATACAATATATAAAGCCTGCTCATAATGATACTATACACAATGTACAAAAGTTTGTCCATAATGACATATTGAACAAAAAAATAGAAATAAATAAACAAATAAATCTGATATTTTATACACAGTCTGCCCATAATTAAATCATATACAAAGCCTAGCCATAATGATAATATTATACAAAGCCTGTCAATAATGATACAAAGAACAAAGCCTGTTCATAATGATAATAATACACAAAGCTGGTAATAATGATAAAACAGACAAAGCCTGTCCATAATTATGTGATATACTGAGTCTGTCCAGAATGATATAATAAACAAAGCCTGTCTGGAATGCTAAAATATACACAACCTGTCTATAATCATATTATATACAGGCTGGTCCATGATGATATTATATACACAGAGTACCCATAATTACAATAAAAAAATCTTGTCCAGAAGTATGTAATAGACAAAGACTGTCCATAGTAGGGCCACAAAATCAGCATTTAAAGGGGGAGACCACTGTATTTATACAAGTTTGATTCCATATTCACAGCTGAAGATTATTCCAGGACAATGGTCGTGTGCCGCAGCAGAAAAGTTAGTTGGGGTGGGGGGGTCAATTTGGCACCATGTTATATGTTATGCTCTAAATATAAGTGTAATATGTACCATGTAACCCTAAAAGGTGGAATTAAGGCTGCTTTCAGACTTTATTATTATTGTACATATTCCCAACGCTTGGTAACAAGAGGCACACTGTGTGTTTCAATGTAATGACATTCAATTAGAATGGAACCCCAACACAAAATTTCAATAGGTACTAATGTGTGCATGCCCTGTTGGAATAAAATCACATCAAGTGTGCACAGCTGCCATTACAGGAGACGTGTGCTAATGTTTTAAATGTATTATTATTCTTTAATTCTTGATATGTAACAGTTGAAAAATTAAAGTGCATGTCAAGACAAAAACTTTTTTTTTCCAGCTTTGGATAGAGTAGAGTAAACAGTATAGGTGCCTAGGTACCCACTAGAAGTCTCCAGAGTAGTGGGTTTGGTGTTCCAAAGATAGGAAGGAATTGCCAGCCATTCCCATGTGGGGCATCTTAGATAAGAGGGCTCTGTATAAAAATTCTGGTGGGAGTCTGTCTAGAGATTGTTTCTCATGGGAAAAAAATGTGGACCAAGGCATGCAACGATGTAAAGTTTGAGACTCTAGGAGAGGTGCAGGACTAATTGGACTATTCATATTCCTTTGCTTGGGATATAGGATGGTGGCAAAACCCCTAAAGCTAGGGGACGCTCCTCAACTTGCATCTTATTTCACTTAAATGTCACCCAACAGGGCAGGACTCTTGTCATTCATGCTACTGCTAGCCAATAAGCTTATGGAATCCTGTTCTGGATGCCAAGTGTTTTGTAGCTGGGCTGCAGATCCTCCCTGTGTACAACCATGGGATAGGCTAATGGTTCAGCCCAAGCATAAGTTCGGGCCGAACTTTCGTTGTTCGGACATTCATCGATGTAACACCATCTACGCCATATAGTTGTATGCGTTACTGCCAGTTTAACAACATATAGTTTTATGCAATACTGCAAGTTTAACGCCATTTACTTCTGTGTGCGTTACTGCAAGTTTAACGCCATATAGTTTTGTGCGTTACTGCCAGTTTAACACCATATTGTTCTGTGTGTGTTACTGCCAGTTCAACGCCATATCGTTTTGTGTGCATTACTGACAGTTTAACACAATATAGTTTTCTGTGTTACTGCAAGTTTAACGCCATTTACTTCTGTGTGCATTACTGCCAGTTTAAATCCATTTAGTTTTGTGCATTACTGCCAGTTTAACACCATATCATTTTGTGCATTACTGCCAGTTTAACGCCATATAGTTCTGTGTGTGTTTAACACCATATAGTAGCAGCACACCACCAGCTGTAGACTGTAGCCGGTAAATTTCTCTACCACATCTGCTGCAGCGGAAAAAAAAATAGTCCCTGCCACCCACATGCCCAGTGTCTAAATGCAAGCTTGTCAAAGCTGTTGGCTCTCCAACTTCTGCCTTTCAGCCTTGTGGATTATGCTCCCTTCCATGAATTTGCATAATGTGCTGTACCACAGTGACAGGTTCCCAGTCTCTACTACTTTTGACGTAAGGCAATTCCATCTATCTACCATCATGTGGAAGGGAATGTTCTGGCCTCGTTGGGCAAGGCAATCAACCGTAATATCCACCTTACTGCTGACATGTGGTCCAGCAAGCATGGCCAGGGATGATATATTTTGTTCACAGTGCACTGGGTAACACTACTTGCAACTTGAAAGGATGCAGGACAAGGCTCAGTGCTGCAGCTTGTTGTGCCCCCACGTTTCCATACAGCTGGTGGTGACGATGCCAGACCTGTGAGCTCTACCCCCGCCTCCTCCGCCACCTCCATTCCCTCCTCTGCAGAATTTTCCTATGAACATCAGATACTCCCTAAGCGCTCAAAGAGCTATTCCTTGAGTCAGGCTAAAAGATGCCATCCAGTGCTTCAGCTGGTGTGCTTAGGGGACAGGAACCACACCGGAGCTGAGATTCTTGTAGCTCTGCAGGGACAAGCCCAGAGGTTGTTCACACCATGCCAGCTGGAGCCAGGAATGGTGGTGTATGATAATGGCTCAAATCTCCTGTCCGCCTTTAGACAGGTAAAGTTTACACATGTGCCATGCCTGGCACATGTCCTCAATTTGGTGGTGAAGCATTTCCTAAATACGTACCCAGGGTTGCAAGATGTGCTAAAGATAGTCAGAAGAGTCTGTAGTCATTTCAGGCGGTCATACACAGGCAGTGCTCGATTTGGCTGAAATTCAGCAGGAATTTCATCTGACCGTAAACCACCTGATTTGTGACATGCCCACCAGGTGGGACTCGACTTTGGCAAATCTGCAGCAGCTATACATGCAGCAGAGAGCCGTCAACGAGTACCTGTGTGATTACGACATGATGAAAGGCTCATGCCACCTCAGCTTTTTTTCCCCACGCCAATGGCTGATCATTAAGGGTGCATGCACTGTATTGTCACCATTTGAGGAGGCCACAAGGATGGTGAGCCATGACATGTATCAGTGACACAATCCCTGTTGTGTTCCTGCTGGAGCAGACTCTGCATGGCATTATGGACAGGGCACTCGAGGCAGAGCAGCAGGAGGCCCACTTTATCCAGACACCATCAGTCCTATGTCACAGAACACACAGGAGGAGAGGGGGAGGAGGATTCTGGCACTTTCATAGGCTTCCAAGAAGAGGAAGACATGGGTAAACCTTTCAGCGATGGCTTTCCAACCCCAGGACCCCTGGGAGTAGTACGTGGCTGGGAGGAGGAAGTTCCAGATGCTGTCATCCTGAGTGACCCCGAGGAGTCTGCTTCTCAAGCCTCAGCAAATTTGAGGCGCGTGTGCAATCTCATGCTTCAAAACCTTCGGCAGCATTCAGAATTTTTTTATCCCTCGCCACCCAGGGCTGTCAGCTTCCACATTCCATCGGCAGTGTTTGCATTACATGGTGCATGATTACCTCTGGGCCAAACCAGAGATGGAGAGCTTTCCAGCTGACAATTCACTGATTTACTGGGTCATGAGAATTGACCACTGGCCAAAATATGGCCAGTATGCTATTGAGTTGCTTGGCTGCCCTGCATCCAGCGTGCTTTCATAACGGAAATTCAGTGCTACAGGAGGTTTCGTTACTGGTCATAGAACGTGTCTGTCCACCAACTCCGTGGACCGTTTGACTTTTATAAGAATGAATCAGTCCTGGATTACCAGCTATGAAGCCCCTGATACCGATGTCAGATTAAGCCTTTTTGGGGTGTGGAATCTCTGCAGGACTTTGAGACTGCCTAGCTTTAAGGGTGTTCATTCATTTCATCTTGAAAAATGTTTTTGGTATAAGTTTCATGGGCACAATTAACACTCAAAGACCAATTTTTCAGCACCTGTTTGGCAGGTGCATATCATTGCAATTTTTTTTGCCTTCATCAAGGGCACCTCTATAGGGTTACGGTTGGAAGGTGCCACCAACACCCAAAGACTAATTTTTCTGCACCTGTTTGACAGGTGCATATCATTGCAAATTTTTACAGCAAGGCCAATTATTGCTTTCATCAAGAGTACCTCTATAGGGTTACAGTGGGAAGGCGTCACCAACACCCAAAGACCAATTTTCCTGCACCTGTTTGACAAGATTACCTCTATAGGGTTATGGTGGGAGGGCACCAATTTTTATGCACCTGTTACTTCTATCCAAAGTCAAAGTGACACCAGAATTTATCCAAAAAATCTCTAATCTTGTTCCCAGTGCACTACATTGTGGCCGCATCATACACATTGGCCCCCCAACTGTTGCTAAACAAAATAAAGGCAGCTTGCAGGGAAAAAAAAATTTTTTTGGCTTTATAAATGCAATTTTTTTTTCAGAAAATTTTAGACATGGTACAGATCTGGCACTTTACAGGGAGACTAAGAGGGCCCCCCAGGCACTATATTGGAAGGATTTTATTTTTTTATTTTTTTTTTATTAGCTTTTATTGAATTTTTATCAAACAGAGAAAGACAAGAATTGTACACATTACACTGCATGTACAATAACAATGCACAGAATAAGGAGAGATGTACATGTTTAGCGTAGTGAGTTTACGTACATACATGCAATTCCTATCACGGTATGGAAAACATAGTCCATTGCACAAAAAAAAAAAAAAAAGAAGAAAAAGGAAAAGAAAAAGGGAAAAGGAAAGATAGAAGCAGAATAGGAGTGACAATTGGATAAGTAAAAGCAGGGGAGATACAGAGAACTCGGTCCAATGGAGATACAGACAAGGAGGCTAGCAATGCAGTGCAATACCTTAAATATTTCTTTTAACGAGAAATAGCAAGAATATATTCGTAATCAGGAGCAACAAAAAATAGACATCCGGACATCAATGATTCAATTCAAACCAGTCAACCCACACTTTCCATTTACTATCAAGTTTCTTCCGAGTTCCATTTCTACTGGCTATCAATGATTCGAAGAAGTGGTTCTGTCTAGTTAAGTCTAGTACATCAGAGAGATTGGGAGCCTTATTGGACTTCCAGTTTCTGGCAATCAATAGTCTAGCAGCTAATAGGATGTGTATGATAACTGTGCGGCAACTATGGGGAAAACTCTGAATGCCCAAGTTTAAAACTGCAAGTTCCGGATTCAGCGGAGTTAATATCCCCGTGATGCGTGAGATGCAACGGAACACAGTATTCCAGAAACTGGTAATGTGTTTACAGAACCAAAACATATGTGAGATGGTGCCCACTTCGCCACATCCTCTCCAACACAGAGGGGAGTTGGATGATGAGAGTTTGGCCATAAGAAATGGTGTCCAGTACCATCTCAAGGCTATTTTATGTGAAAGTTCCCAATGATTCACGCATTTAGTCGCTTTATGGACAGATTGAAATGCGACCTGCCAGTCTTGCAGGGCAAAATGTTTATTAAAGTTCGATGCCCACTTAGCGAAAGGGCCAGAATCAGTGAATGTAAGTTTGTGTTGAAACTCATAGTAAAAAAGGGAAATTCCCTTAGGGGAGGGCGGAGACTTGGTATAAAATTGCCAAATTTTATTTGGAATAGGGACGTAGGGGGAGCGTAATGTTTTGAGAAAGTGTGCTATTTGGAAATAATGGTAGTATTCCGTAGGAGGTAAATCGAATTCTACTCTAAGTGTATCAAACGGTTTAGGTGAATCACCTTGGTATAGCTTCTCAATGAGGGAGATACCCTGGGCTTTCCACCTCGAGAAATCTGTATGTGTGATCATGTGAGCTAAAATTTCTACAGGTACAGGAATGTTAGTAATTGAGGATGATGTGTCAGCTAGGCTACATACATCCCTCCAAGCCATCAAAGAGGCCTGAAGAGTCGGAGGAAGGCCGCGTAAGGAGAGGGGTCTCCATGCGTCCAGAACTAAAAGCAGACGTAAATCCTTTGTTGGGCTGAAAGTTTGTTCTATGCCACACCAGAGAATATCCGGCGAGGGAGAGAACCAATATTTAATTGAGGTGAGTATGGCTGCTCTATAGTAGTCTTTCAAATCTATCATACCCATTCCCCCTACAGATCTATGTTTAATTAAAAGAGCTCTGGGGGATCGAGGTCGTTTACCCCCCCAGATGTATTGTCGGAAAATACGGTTAAGTGTTTTTAAATGGCTATTTTTAAGAGGTATGGGCAACGTACGGAACACGTATAATATCTGAGGTAGTAAGAGCATCTTGAAAGACGCTAGCCTACCTGACCAGGAAAGTTCTGTTTTTGCGAGCTTGTTCGCCTCTTTTTCTATCTTGGCAATGAGTGGAGTATAATTGGCATCGGCCAATTTTGATGAGTCAGACGTTATCTGTAAGCCTAAATAGGTAATACTTGTGTCAGCCTATGAGTAGGGAAAACTGTTTTTTAAACTAAGTTGCATTGGAGGTGGGAGATTAAGGCCTAGGATGAGGGATTTCGTGAAATTGACTTGATAGTACGATACACAACTAAAATCGTTGAGGATGGAGTGGGCATGGGGCAAGGAAGTAGATGGGGAGGAGAGGAATAGGATGACATCGTCAGCAAAGAGGCTTATAGTGTGGGACTTACCAGAGAACTTGAATCCTGATATATCAGGGTGGGTTCTAATTTTTTCAGCAAGGGCCTCTATCAGCAAGTCAAAAATGGAGGGGGACAGGGGACAGCCCTGCCTAGTACCATTTGAAATGGAAAATGGGGAAGATAACATGTTAGAGGTATATACCTGGGCACAGGGGGAAGAATACAGAGCTAGAATTGCCGACAGTATGGGACCTGAGAACCCAAACTTACCCAGAGCTTGAGTCATATATCCCCAGTGGACCCTGTCGAACGCCTTCTCCGCATCCAAAGATAACAGCAGAGAAGGCGTCCGACAGGATCCAGCATGGTAAACTACATCCACCACCCTCCTAGTGGCATCTGATGCCTGTCGACCCTTTGTGAAACCAGTTTGCTCCGGTCCAATCAGGGATGGCAAAATAGGAAGGAGCCTATGAGATAGGATTTTGGCGTATAACTTCACGTCAGTGTTTAATAATGATATTGGCCTGAAGTTAGCCGGGGTAGTAGGCTCCTTTGGAAGGATTTTTTATTTGTATGCTTTCACTTTAAAAATCAAAAAATTATTGCTCATTTAAAAATTAAGTTTTTCACAAACTTTCTTTTTATTAATAAATGTCCCCCGGGGCAGGACCTGGACCCCTATAATCTTTGTAGGCCAAATTACTTGCATATAAGCCTTCAAATTGGGCACTTTTAATTTTTGATGTTTGGGTCCCATTGACTTTAATGGGGTTCGTTATTCGGGTCCGAACTTTCGTGGTGTTTGAAAGTTCTGGTGCAAACTGAACAGGGGTCAGTTTGACCCATCCCTACTGTCCAGCTGACAACGGTTTCACCAGACACGAAGGAGGAAAAATTTGCAACAAGGATATAGACTGAAATAAAAATGTGATGTTATTTTTGTCTCCCCTATTTTACGAAACAAAATTTTTATTTTTGTCTGTGTTGCTGTTTGAGGAGTACCCTAATTTCCTATCTGGTAAAATGTTTCCAACAGGACAGGAAGTGAAGGCCAAACAAACAAAGCATTGTTCCAGGTAGATCTGAAATATCCCTTCCTAGGTCCTTACATGCAGGTGCTTAACCAGCTCGCAAAGGTGGACAGCAGAAAGAAAAAGTGGATGGCTGCACACTTTAATAGGACACTTTCTACAGTGCCTTGAAAAAGTAGTCATACCCTTTTCCACATTTTGTTACAACCAAAAATGGAAATGTATTTTATTGGGATTTTATGTCACAGACCAATACAAAGTACGTAATTGTAAAATGGAAAGAACATGATAAATGGTTTTCAAAGTTTTTCACATATAAAAATGTAAAAACTGTGGCATGCATTTGTACTCAGCCCCCCCCCCCCGAGTCAATACTTTGTAGAACCACTTTTTGCTGCAATTACAGCTACAAGTCTTTTTGGCTATGTCTCTACCAGCTTTTCATCTCTGGAGAGTGACTTTTTGCTCATTCTGCTTTGCAAAATAGCTTAACCACTTCCCAACCGGCGCACGCCGATGTACATCTGCAGAATGGCACGGGCAGGCATATTGGCATACAGGTACGTCCGTTTCTATATGCCGCCCTGCCATCGCGTGAGCGCCGCCGCCAGCACGCTCGTGTGTCGGTCGGGACCCCCGTGAGTCCAGTCATGGGTCCCGCAGACTCGATCGCCACGGGGATACTCGCGATCGTCTCACGGGGAGGATGAACGGGGAGATGCCGTTGTAAACAGAATCTCCCTGTTCTGCCTAGCAACAAGTGACACTGATCTCTGCTCCATGTGATTGGAGCAGAGATCAGTGTTCACTAACACAAAGCCCAGCCCCCCACAGTTAGTAACACCCCCCTAGGAGCACTTAACCCCTACACTGCCACCCCCTGGTTAACCCCTTCACTGCCAGTGTCATTTACACAGGAATCAGTGTATTTGTATAGCACTGATTGCTGTATAAATGACAATGGTCCCAAAAATGTGTCAAAAATGTCCAATGTGTCTGCCATAATGTCGCAGTCACAATAAAAATCGCTGATCGCCGCCATTACTAGTAAAAACTATCACCTAATTTGTAAACGCTATAACATTTCTGCAAACCAATCAATAATCGCTTATTGCAATCTTTTTTTACCAAAAATATGTAGAAGAATACGTATCGGCCTAAACTGAGGGAAAAACTTTTTTTATATATATTTTTGGGGGATATTTATTATAACAAAAAGTAAAAAATAATGTGTTTTTTTCAAAATTGTCGCTCTATTTTTGTTTATAGCACAAAAAATAAAAATGGCAGAGGTGATCAAATACCACCAAAAGAAAGCTCTATTTGTGGGAAAAAAAGAACGTCAATTTTGTTTGGGAGTCACATCACACGACCGCACAATTGTCAGTTAAAGCGACGCAGTGCCGAATCGCAAAAAGTGGTCAGGTCTTAAGCCAGCAAAATGGTCCGGTCTGAAAGTGGTTAAGCTCTGTCAGATTGGATGGAGAACGTCTCTGAACAGCAATTTTTAAGTCTTGCCACAGATTCTCGATTGGATTCAGACCTGGACTTTGACTCGGCCACATGTATATGCTTTGATCTAAACCATTCCATTGTAGCCCTGGCTGTATGTTTAGGGTCATTGTCCTGCTGGAAGGTGAACCTCTGTCCCAGTCTCAAGTCTTTTGCAGACTCTAACAGGCTTTCTTCTAAGATTGCTCTGTGTTTGTCTCCATCCATCTTCCAATCAACTCTGACCAGCTTCCCTGTCCCTGCGAAATAAAATGATCCCCACAACATGATGCTGCCACCATCATGTTTCATGGTGGGGATGATGTGTTCAGGCTGAGGTTGAGTGTTAGTTTTCAGCCACACATAGCTTTTGCTTTTAGGCCAAAATGTTCTATTTTGATCTCATCTGAATAGAGCACCTTCTTCCACATGTTTGCTGTGTACCGACATGGCTTCTTGCAAACTGAAAATGGAATTTCTTATGGCTTTCTTTCTTGCCACTCTTCCATAAAGTCCAGATTTGTGGAGTGCATGACTAATAGTTGTTCTATGGACAAATTCTCCCACTTGAGATGTGGATCTCTGCAGCTCCTCCAGAGTTATCATGGGCCTCTTGGCTGATTCTCTGATTAATGCTCTCCTTGCCTGGCCTGTCAGTTTAGGTGGATCGCCATGTCTTTGTACATTTGCAGTTGTGCCATACTCTTTCCATTTTCAGATGATGGATTTAACAGTGTTCCATGAGATGTGCAAAGCTTGGGATTTTTTTTTTATAACTGAACCCTGCTTTAAACTTCTTCACTTCATCCCTGACTCGTCTGGTGCATTCTTTGGCCTTTATGATGCTGTCTGTTCATTAAGGTTCTCTAGCAGACCTCTGATGGCTTTGAAGAACAGCTGTATTTATACTTAGATTAAATTATACACAGGTGGACTCTATTTACTAATTAGGTGACTTCTGAAGGTAATTGGTTCCACTAGATTTTAGTTAGGGGCATCAGAGTAAAGGGGGCTGAATACAAATGCACACCACACTTTTCAGATATTTATTTGTAAAAAAATGTGAGACCATTTATCATTTTCCTTCCACTTCACAATTATGTGCCACTTTGTGTTGGTCTATCACATAAAATCCCAATAAAATACATTTATGTTTTTGGTTGTAACATGACAAAATGTAAAAAATTCAAGGAGTGTGCATACTTTTCTAAGGCACTGTATAAAGCTATCCCTAGAAAATCTAGATAAAGAGTTTGGTTTGCAAGTCCCACAAGAAGGCATATTTTCTAAGTGTTAAATGGCAGCCTAAGTTGTGTGATGTCTACTGGGTTTTGCCATTGAAAAACAAGACCTGCTAACCACAACAAGCATAAACAGCAGGGAAACTTACTTTGCATTCATACAGTGTTAGTGGCCTGTTGACCCTTTTAAAAAATTTTTAAAGCAGTTCATTTCATCCAGCAACTGTCAAAGTATTTACAAGTCTTATACATTTGTGTGGTAACAATTGATACACAACATATGCTTACATCTGTGTTTACAGAAGAGCCAATGCACTTAAAAAAATGCTATGCTTGATTTACAGACAAATGATTCTCATTAACATGTTGAGGTCTGAGTGCCCTTTAAGCGTGCCGGTTGCTTTCACGATTTTCGACTAAAGCAGAAAAGCAATAAAGATTCAGCGGCTTGTCAGTATGTAGGGTTGTCATGACAACAATCAGAATATGGAGTATAGATCAGCGTGGCCCATTTTGGAAATCATTATATTTTTTAATCTAACAAAACATTGCATGAAAGCAATGTACAATCCCATTTACATCATTTCAGCCATTTCTGGTGTTCATTTTGTTTTAAAAAATAAAAAAATCCACCATTAAAATGGCTGCTGGTCCATTTTTTCATTTTATCTATTGGAAATGAAAAAACATGACATATGCTAAGCTGATTCTAGTACTGAAAGTAAACCAGTGCAGAAAATCCAATTATTCTGGAGCTTAATGTTAAGGTATAGGAAAAGCTGGACAATAAGACTAGAAACATTATAGATAATCGCAAAACATCAATAGCTGCACCAGTGGGTAAAATATATGGACTCTGATTTTGTTTTCTTATCATAAATTTTCTTTAAAAATAGTTCATGCTAGCAATGATCAATATAACTGCTCAATTTATTTTTTTATTCTGTCATGTTTATTTCAGTTTTTGATAGCTTCGGGAAGAACTACACTGGGTAGAGCTCCCCTCTATAGATGTCCTTGTGATTTGTGACAAGAAATAAGAGGTGTGACTGAGCACGAAACCATTGTCAGAAGTTCTAACTATTAATTTCTCACTTTTCTAAAAATGTGTTTTTGTCTATGTATATGTTGGGTATTTCCCATAACGTCCTGTCTTGACAGGAAATGAGATGAAATCTCCAAAACAGGATTCTTCTGAAAGCATCTTTTTAACTTCTCGGGTGTCTTCAGGGTTATTGTCCACCTGGCAGCTGGCTAAAGGTCAGTTTTTAATCTAATGGTCACTGGATGTACTCCCTTTTCCTGTTGCATCACATACAACCTCCTTGGCTGATCCTCACTGCTCCTTTAGGTCTTCTTTTCTGCATGTTGCTGTCTCCCAGCATATGGACCAAATTTCCATTTATGCCTTCATGCAAACCATGTGCACAGTGACTTGCAGAAATGAGTTAATGCAATGGTGTGTGCTAACACTCTCTAGTCAACAAAAACCTAGAGTGTTGTTGCTTGTTGTCGCATTGCTTGGCTCATATGTGCAACTGTGTAGTGTGCTTTATTTTTTCTTTGCAAATCTTGCTTATGTGACTTTAATGACCTTTAAATCTGATTCTGTTGCCAAATGGATTAGAGGGCATTTCCTCACTTTGTAAAAATCCTCTTACTTTCTGTTGTGTCTACAAGACATGGCATGGAGAGGAATAGGACAGAGATGTAAAAAAAAAACTGAGTTTTAACAATTCTCTACTTTGCCTGCTATCTAAAGTCTTGGCTTTGGACGCATGTTAACAACTAAATCCAATTCAATGGGAAATTTTTGACATAAGAATGCTTTGTCCTAATCTCAAAACATACATATTGTATGTTTGTTTTTAAAGGGGTTGTAAAGGTTCATTTTTTATTTTCTAAATAGGTTCCTTTAAGCTAGTGCATTGTTGGTTCACTTACCTTTTCCTTCGATTTCCCTTCTAAATGTTTTTTGTCTTTGTTTTCTTTGTCTGGATTTCTCACTTCCTGTTCCTCCTCAGTAAGCTGTTCGGTAAGCTGTTCTGGCTGACTAAACACCGCTCGGATGATGGTGTGAAGTTTACTGAGGAGAAACTGGAAGTGAGAAATTCAGACAAAGAAAAAAAACATTTAGAAGGGAAATCAAAGGAAAAGGTAAGTGAACCAACAATGCACTAGCTTAAAGGAACCTATTTAGAAAATAAATAAGGAAGCTTTACAACCCCTTTAAAGTGTTAACACAAAGAAGCTATCCATTAAGTTTAACATGGCAGTTATTCCTAAGCCACTGTATGGGGCCTACTAGACAAGCATTTGCACATGCCAGTTCCTGGATGGTTTTGCCACATCCTGTTTGTTTGCATTATGTTATCACATTACAGCAACTTCTGCTCACACTTACTATTTGGCATCTTGGCTTCTTTTGATCATGGCTATTCAAGTATAATTCCAGCTTGGTAGTTTTGACCCTGACTACTTAACAGTCTATAGCTCTGAATATTCATTTGGAACTATAGTTCCTCATTGCTGACCTCATTGCATTTCTGTTTTTTCCCATCCATCAGCTTTTGAACTCTATTTTACATGCCTGAGGTCCAGCGACCATTCTGTCTCAGTGTGGTGGCATCTGATGTAAGTTGTTTGTTATCAGAATTTATTCTGACTATACAGTGCCCTGAAAGAGTATTCATATCTCTTGAAATTGTTGACATTTTGTCATGTTACAACCAAAAACATAAATGTGTTTTATTGGGATTTTATGTGATAGACCAACACAAAATGGCACATAACTGTGAAGTGGAAGGAAAATGATAAATTATTTTAAATTTTTTTTACAAATAAATATCTGAAAAGTGTGGCGTGCATTTGTATTCAGTCCCCTTTACTCAGATACCCCTAACTAATATCTAGTGGAACCAATTGCCTTCAGAAGTCACCTAATTAGTAAATAGAGTCCACCTGTGTGTAATTTAATCTCAGTATAAATGCAGCTGTTCTGTGAAGCCATGTGAAGGTTTGTTAGAGAACCTTAGTAAACAAACAGCATCATGAAGGCCAAGGAACACACCAGACAGGTCAGGGATAAAGTTGTGAAGAAGTTTAAAGCAGGTTAGGTTATACAAAAATATCCCAAGCTTTGAACATCTCACACTGTTGAATCCATCATCTGAAAATGGAAAGAGTATGGCACAACTGCAAACCTACCAAGACATGGGCGTCCACCTAAACTGACAGTCCAGGCAAGGAGAGAATTAATCAGAGAAGCAGCCAAGAGGCCCATGGTAACTCTGGAGGAGCTGCAGAGACTCACAGCTCAGGTGGGAGAATCTGTCCATGGGACAACTAATAGTCTTGAACTCCACAAATCAGACTTTTATGAAAGAGTGGCAAGAAGAAAGCCATTGTTGAAAGAAAGCCATAAGAAGCCCCGTTTGCCGCTTGCAAGATGCCATGTGGGGACACAGCAACCATGTGGAAGAAGGTGCTCTGGTCAGATAGGACCAAAATGGAACTTTTTGGCCTAAAAGCAAAACGCTATGCAAGGTGGAAAACTAACACTGCACATCCCCCTGAACACACCATCCCCACTATGAAACATGGTAGTGGCAGCATTATGCTGTGGGGATGCTTTTCTTCAGCAGGAACAAGGAAGCTGGTCAGAGTTGATAGGAAGATGGATGGAGACAAATACAGGGCAATCTTAGAAGAAAACCTGCAAAAGACTGTCAGGGCTGGGCTCAGCCCTTCCTTTTCTGAGCTGGCCGCTCAGCTGTCGGCTAATTGCCAGCTCCCATCTCTCTCCAAAGTTACTCAGCTGTTGTTGATATCCTACTCTTCAGTCCTGCCTATTTAAGCCATCCAGTCCAGAGGAGCTCTGCCTTCACCTTGGTCAACATCACAAGAAACATCTCCTGCATTCCTGTATAAAGACTGGCTTTGCTGACATCCCTTCTGGCTCCGGCTCCTGCTTGCTGTTCCACTACTTCATTCCCTGACTTCAGGCTTGGTTGACTATCCTTTCCAGTTACTGAACTTTGGCTATGTTTTGACTACGTTTGTTCTTTTTACTTTTATTATTAAACAAGTGTAATTTTAAACAGTACTTTTGTCTCAGTTTGATTTCGTGGTTTCTGACAGAGACATGAGACTGTGCCAGAGGTTCACCTTCCAGCAGGATAACAACCTTAAACATACAGCCAGAGCTACAATACAATGGTTTAGATCAAAGCATATTCATGTGAATGGCCTAACCAAAGTCCAGACCTAAATCCAATTGAAAATCTGTGGCGAGACTTGAAACTTGCTGTTCACAGACGCTCTCCATCCAATCTGACAGAGCTTGAGCTATTTTGCAAAGAAGAATGGGCAAAAAATTCACTCTCTAGATGGGAAAAGCTGGTAGAGACATCCCCAAAAAGACGTGCAGCTGTAATTGCAGTGAAAGGTGGTTCTACAAAGTATTGACTCAGGGAGTCTGAATACAAATGCACACTTTCACATATTTATTTGTAAAAAATGTTGAAAACCATTTATAATTTTCTTTCCACTTCACAATTATGTACCACTTTGTGTTTGTCTATCACATTAAATCCAAATTAAATACATTTACGTTTTTGGTTGCAACATGACAAAATGTGGAAAATGTCCAGGGGTATGAATACTTTTTCAAGGCACTGTACATATCAAGATGTTATGAACTTCTGTGATATGCCTGAGGTCCAGTTGCCATTCTTTCTGTAGTTTGGCGGCATCAGATGTAAGTTAGTGTGACCCAGTAGCATATGTCATAGCATTTAAATTTTGTGGACCACTGTGTGTTTTTTATGGTTTTATATACTTTGAATCTCTTGTTGGAAATAAATACTACACTAAAAGCCTTTTCTCTTGGTTATTGGTGATTCACTGTTTGGATAGAGGCAAATGAGTTTTCCCTCTGATGTCCATGTCTAAAGTCAGAAGAATATTCATATCTATTGAATACTGTATATACCCCTTGAGAGGAGGAACCGGAAGTACGAGTTTTGCTGTTCTATATGATAGGCAGCAATTGGTTCTGGTAAGTTTGCACTCTTGGTGTTGTTGCCTCCACCAAACATAAAGGTGGAGGTTTCCACATTTCTAATCACCTTTTGTTTTATTATGAACTTTACTATCTGTCAACATTTTAAAGGACAATTTTTTCTTGCACAATGTATATGGTGTAACACTCAGGAGTGCCGCTTCCCGTAGTTTGCATGTGGGGATGCATGTGGGGCGCCGGACTCATAGGTTTCTATGAGTTTTTTTTTAAGCCACATGATTAGAGTCGGACTCTAGAAAAAGGTGGGGCTGGGGGCGCAGAGCACTGCACCCCGAAACCACCCACTTTTGACACTAATGAATCAATATTCACTATTGTCTTCCACTTCTCCTCCCAGCCAATCAGGACAGGATGCAGATCAGGTTGGCTAGGAGCAGAAGCTGAGGAAGCTACGGAGGGGATGAGTGCATGGGACCATGGAGTTGTGAGTGCGGGCGAAACGTGGAGGGCTGAGTGCAGGGGGGACTGTGGAAGGCTGAGTGTGGGCCTAGAGGGGGTTTGTTTGCCACCCCCTCCCAAAAGGTTTAGCACCAGCCACCTCTGGTAACACTACATCACTATGGTTTTTGACAACATCATTGATTACTATTCACTTCACTTTAGTTATACTTTTTTGATAAATAAGGGGTCATTTTAATTATTTGAGGGTTGCATTTATTTACACCTTTTATAAATAGGGGAACTTCAGTCCACTGGTTTCATGTAGTGAAATACAAACATTTTTGTGGGAGTCTCTTGTAATGACCAGGTAATCCTGCCTGCTACACCTCAGGACATTCACCATCGGTAATTCCAAAAGGCCTAGCTGATTTAACCTGTCTAGCCTCCTAATTTTTCCTTTTTGCTGTCTATTGTTAGTCTGCATCTCAGACTATGATCCTCAGTTCTCATCCATCTTCAACTCTTATGTAGTGATGCAAGGATAAAGATAGACTTCTATCATCAGGATTAAATCCTTACGTGATGCTACCTGTGAGAAGCCCAGGAAAAATGAGTAGTTGCAGAGGTGCTAATGGACCATAACAGAAAAGCAGGAAAAGATTAGGAACAGCGAACAGGTTATCAGGCTCTTAAATAGAAAATGATTGTATCCTTTTGATCAAGTGCCTTTAAGTAAATCCAATTTCAGTGCCAAAATTGTCTGTATCCTTAATTCTCTGAAAACCCATTTGCTATAATAGCTGATTAAAATTACACAAACAGGACTTTTTTTAGGTGACTTCTATTAAATAACAGTTGGAAGAAAAGGACCATTTTTAACTTATAGTAATTCCCAATGATTGAGTGGAATTTCCTAAAGCTGAACTATAGGGTAGATATAGAAATGCAATCCAGTTATATATTAATTTTAAAATCATTATTTTTTTTTTTTTTTTACATACAACCAGACTTAAGCACCTGAATCTTTCTCAAAATCCTCTGCAAAACAGGGTTTAGACTGGAAAAGGGGGCAACAGCACTTTCATCTATTCAGGCTATACTGCAATACACACTGTTCACCAACTAACACTATAGAAGCTTCCAGACAGGAGGAGATAGTGTGCTGGGACAGGGCCCAGATCAGGCTGTCCTGCTCTGGCAGGGGTGTCTTGATCACAAAGATGATGAAACAGACTTATACATTTTGTCAAATTGCAGATAAGGCAGATCACAAATATGTAGTTTAACTGTGAATGTATTGGTGTCCTGTCATTCAGCTATAAGGCACAGGTGTTTTATTTTACTCAGGGAAAGCTGTTTTGCTATCTTTTTGGTACAAGGTTGCAAAGATAAAAAAATCATGCAGCAAGTGCATTGGGAGGACACACCCTTGGACTGCAGAAAAGAGTAATGGAGAGTAAATAAGAATAAAAAGGCACAAAAATGTTTTTTTGGAAAAATGTATTAGTATAAAATATAGACACTGTCACTATTACACTGGCATATTAAATCTTTTGAAGAGTATATTACTGAGAACCTGAACCCTTTTGGGCTCAGTGTACACATTTTCCCTACCTTTTGATAATCTTGATCCCAGTTTTAAAACTGCCTGGGAGGAAAATTTTAATTCATGCTCCAAAACGATAATGTCATTGCTAATCAATCAATATCAAAAACGTATAATAGGCTTGGATGAGAAACTATAAAAAATACAAATTTAAATGTTACCACTTAAAACACATTTAACAAAAATATACTAATTAAGAAGGACAAAAAAAGTACAAGGCGACAGGCTTTTGAAGATGGCAAAGCCTACAAATGGCAATCAAATCAAACCAATGGTAGATTTTCGGTAAAATCAAATAGAAATGCACCCACTAATAACTATGAATTTTCTGACACTCTGAACATTTTCTGAATTTTACACTCACCTACTTCTTCTTTTCCACAGCATTTCTTTCAACAAAAAGGTTGCAGATGACAAAAACACTGCAGTCGTGGTGACGAATCACACAATGATTCCTCTCACACTGAGGGCTCCCCTCCAAGGACAGGTAACCGTAGTCACTCTCGAATTTCACACCAATAGTGACATATCAGATATACTGACTCCAGCCAGTAGTTCTGAATCCTCCTTGCATGCATCTACTACTTCAATAACCACACAATCACAATCTGCTTCTCCAGGTACTTTTTTTAGATCAAATGAGGGGTTACACACAGACCCATAAAAATACATTTCCACCACATCCATCCAAAATCCACAAAATCAACAAGCAAAAACCACGTTAAACGTGGTCAATTTATCTTCACATTCACTTAGTTCACATGAGATGGACGTCCTTGCACGTGGCCTCACTTTCTGCGCAGACTTCAATCTGGACAGATTTGGGGCCATCAAGGACATCCATCTCTTTATTGGCAAGATTTTACTAAAAAGTCTATATGCCAAAAAACAAAGGCCAGAATCTGGACAATCCAGTAAGGATATGCAAGTACTGGACAATTCAATCAATTTATTAGAAGAGAACGAACATGAAAACCTCATAGACTCAGTTGACATAGAGGCTCTTTTTGCAGCAGTGGCTGATATTTTCACCATGCAATCTAAAGCATATACACCTGACCCACTATTAAAAAAGAAATCCACTTTATATCCTTCACCAAGCTCAAATCACAATGCATCTTTCTACAACTTGTGACAGCAGACATTAGGAAAATGAAAAATTTCCCTAAACCATATGGCAATCTCAATCTTGATGAACAAGCTGCACTTGATGTGTTGGCCCGTGACCATGACATTGTGATAAAACCATTTAAAAAGGGTGGCAATGTCGTGGTCATGGACAATGTCCAGTACATCAAGCTGTGCATGAATGTACTCCGTAATTCTGAGTGGTATCGACCGATCCAGCGGTCCTCGCTTGATACATTTACTAGGGACTTCTACCTATTGGTGGATATGGCATACCACCAAAATGTTATAACCAAACATGTGTGGGAATTTATCAGAACTAGTCACCCCAGAGAAGCCACGTTTTACACGTTGTCCAAACTAGACAAACAAAAAAGAAAACCACCTGGCAGACCTATCATCTCTGGCTGTGGCAATCTCACTGAAAACCTCAGTTGAGTGGTAGACAGCCACCTCAAACGACTCGTCGCTTGCCTGTCACCCTATGTGCGTGATACCATCCATTTTTTGCAAACCATCCTGGATTTGCACATTATGGATGGTGTCCTACTAGTTACCATAGATGTTGAGTCACTGTATTTTACAATCCCCCACATGAAAGACCTTGCGGCAATGTGTCATGTATTGTCAAAATTCAGTGAATGTAAGCCTGAATACACAGAATTCATCTTGAATTCCTTGAAATTCATACTGTATCACAATATCTTTTGCTTTGATGGTTCCCACTACCTCAAGCTACAGGGCGTGGCAATAGGGACATGCTGTGCCACATCATACACCAACCTGTACCTGAGGGAGTGGGAACATTCATTGCTGACCAATGATTTGTTATCCATCTATATGTGCCATGTACTCACATGGCGACAATATATAGATGATGTGTTTCTCAGCTGAGCTCCTACACGAGTTTCCTAGCCTCCATTAACAATAACGAGTTCAATCTCAGCTTTACAATGCCATATAGTACAACTGAAATCACATTTCTTAATGTACTTGTTAAAAAACAAACAGATAGTGGCTTTATTGCAAGCCTACAGCAGGGAATTCACTACTACATGTGACCAGTTTCCATCCTAAACCACTGCTAGCATCTATACCCTACAGTCAGTACCTTAGGGTACATAGAAACTGTTCATGTGACACCATCTATAAAAATGATAAAAATAAAAAAAAATAAGAGAAAGAGTCCTCGAAAAAGGATAGTCTAATACTTGCTTCAAAAAGACATATAAAAAAACATAAAGCTGTCCCACCACGATCTATTGAATGTACAAAAACAACCTTCTACTGATGATACAATTAGAGTCTTCACTACATATTCAACACAACATAAACAACTGAAACAAATCCTGAATAAGTATTGGCACTTACTCACCATGGATTCTTCACTATCTCCATTTGTATCTGATACACCTGCTGTTACATATAGGAGAGCTCCTTTGGTGGGTGATAGGGTTGTTGCGAGTGAATACTAATCCTATAGAGGTGACTCATGTAAAACGTTGGGCACCTTCTCTTGTGGAGGGTGTCCATACTGCCAGTATATGGACAGGCGTAAGGACATAGACGTACCCAATGGACATCATTTCTATCCTAAGCACTATGTCAACTGCAAGACTCCTGGCATAGTATACTTACTCACATGTGAATGTGGCTGTTATTATGTCGAAAAGACAATCAATGAGTTCTGGAAAATAATATATCAACATATTTCTGCAATTCGTAAACGTGACCCTGATGTGCCTATTGGCCGACATATGGCCTTGGTACATCCAGATTCAATTCCTAGGGTCTACTTTCTGGGTCTCTACCGTATCCATTTCCATTCAAGAGGAGGCAACTTCAACAAATGCCTCCTCCATTGTGAACTAAGGTGGATGTTCAATCTACAGGTACCCTGCTACCCGGACTAAACAAGGCCTTTAATTTCTTCCAGGATTCACCTCTGGGGTATGTGAACTGAATCTTTGAAGGCTTGGTTGGAAATCCAATGTTTAAAAACAAATATTAAAAAAAATATATATTTTTTGGTGTCCTTTCTCCCCCCCCTTTTTTTCCCCTTATACCACTAGTTTCTGACATATTCCAACATAGTCATGTCTTTTATTCTTGGATAGTGTTTTGTTAATATAATTATCTACATAGTGATAAATAAATGATTCCAGGGATGTCCATTCTATAGCTACATTCCTGGCTATATTAATACACTGTTATCACTATGTTTTTTATATATACAATTTTCCATTTCCACCTTCCACTGTATTTTTTCTTTTGGACTATGAGAATGCTTGTTGGCAGTTTAGTATTTGTCCCTGTTTATAACACCTGATGCCTAACAATATGTTATATGTAATACACTGCTGTATTTACCTTTCATTATTTCTTTTTGTTTCCCTTTTTTTATAAACATGCTGGCTGCTACAATCCTCTTTATCCACTAAGCCCCTCTTCCATGCTGTTCTGCTTGTATGCAGACACCCTGCGGGTAAGCTCCACTGGTGCAGGGTGGGCAGATGGCAAACTGGTTTCTTTCTCTGCCCTAGCCCCATTGCATTAATAGTAGCCTGCCTACATTCCTGTCGTTGTTTCCTTGCCGTGTGGGGAGCATTCTCCCGCTGGTGACGTGACGAAGTGTGACGTCATCACACCCTATGGGGTGTTGCTCCGCAATCAGCTGCACGATATGAAGCTGATTAGGTGGAATGGACAAATATGATTGTCTCACACCAGTCAGACCAGCTATATAGATGCTTACACTCAGCTGGTTTGTGTCAGTTCACTGGGCGCCGCCTTGATGTCAGCAGTAGACTCAGCTCCAACTTAAGGTAAATTTCTACCGCTACAACTGGCATTATATGGACATGGCTTTCTGTTCATTTTGCCTGTCATTATCCGTCTTACTTTCTTTATTATTTCCTGACAAGAGGAGATTTATCCAAATTGTCTCCCTGTCATAATTGTCCCCACAGTTCTGAATTCTGATTGCTGTTGGTAAAACCAGGCGTCTCTTGTGAATACGTCCCAGCGACTGGCCTTTAAACTCACAAACAAGTCTTTATGTCCTGTGTATGTGGACTTATTTAGCCAGCATGTATCTGCCCTTTGTTTTTATCGCTCTAATTTTCAATGAATGAAGTACCTTTGACCTTGTTACATTTCAATATGGTACAAAAAGTTAAAGATAAGATTATTTGCTATAGTACCATGCAAATATTGGTATACACATATACATTTGTGTTACAGATAAGAAAATAATACACCCAACTGTAAACCTCCCCTGATGAAGGAAAAAAAATGGTCCAATGCGATTTTCCTAAACATGTCAGGATGTATGTTACAAATCCTAAACTGAACTCAATTTAATTTGAGCAGTATTTTGGATCACTAGCTCTGGATGGTATATATTGTTATGTCCTACTAATGTTGATTCATTGGTGTATTGTTCATACTATACAAGTGAACTGTGTCTATATTTTATAATAATACATTTTTCTATTTTTGTATATTAATAAAGTTGCCACTTTTGTGCCTTTTTATTGTTATTTACTCTCCATTACACTTTACTGCCATTTAAAGTCCAAAGGGGTGTCCTCCCATTGTATTGCTGCATGTTTTTTCTACAATATAATTTAGGATGCTGGCAGGTTAGCACACTTCTCAATTCTTATAGCTATTCTTCTCTTTTGCAAACATAGAAAAGCTACCGTATATAAATTTCAATAAACACAAGAAAATAAAGGCACAAAATGCACATTAGGTTTAATGCTGTACCTGATGCATCTGGGAATGTGAAAGACCATATATTAAACCAACACAATACCAATACCAATATGGTTTGATGCAGGTTCTGTAAACCTGACTGATGTTCAGGATAAACCTGCATAGACAGGCTGCAATTTCTGAGCAACTGAGTGGGAATATTGCATCTGGAAACAAAAAGAATGGAATTATTTTACAATTTAGCTCCACAACTATTAAGCTTTTTTGGAAAGGCTACATTTTTAAAATAATTGAGTAGGCATATTGCACCTGAAAGAAAAACTACTATGAAGAGAAGAAATGACACAAATTTGCAGCATATCTTTGCAGCCTTTACTGGACAGGCCATGACATCTGAGGGACAGAATAAGCACATTGCTTGTAGAATTGAGCTTGCATTTTGCATTTGGGAAAAAAAAAGTAGGTGTACAATTAAAATCATAAACATTGAAAAGATTTGCACCACACGTTCAAGCCTTCAGTGGAATAAGTCGCAATTTCCCAAGCAGAGATAAAGCAGATTGCATCCACAAGTTCAGAAGTGGCTTTCTTTTTCCACACACTGAATATAAAAAACTAAAAATGAACACCTTTTCTGGCAGGCTGCTTTTTTGAGGGAGAGAGCAAGTAGATTGCAGTCAAAGATGATCAATTATTGTATTTTTTTTCAAAAAATTAATCAAGGCCAGACATGTTTACAGATTGGCACCACAGGCAGTTATATATCAGTCATACAACAAGGAAAACAAATCTTCTTTAAACTATGGGGTTATTTCTTCCCAGACAGGAAAGAAACAATATAAAGATTTGCAGCATGGCTTTTATACCCCTTTGAACAGGCTGATAGTGATGAGGTAGAAATTGAGCAGATTTCATCTGAAAAAAATAATTTGTTATATTTTTAGTTAAGATTTAAAACAGTACATCTTTTAATTCTTTTTAGATAAACTCTGAGGGAGAGACCAGGCAGATTTGATCAATAAATATAATTTTAGATGTAATCTTTGCATAGATGAGATGAGATGAGATGAGATGGGATGAGCCGAACACCCCCCCGGTTCGGTTCGCACCAGAACTTTCGAACGGACCAAAAATTTGTGCAAACTTTAGAACCCCATTGAAGTCTATGGGATTCGAACGTTCAAAATAAAAAGTGCTAATTTTAATGGCTAATATGCAAGATATTGTCCTAAAAAGGGTTTGGGGGCCTGGCTCCTGCCCCAGGGGACATGGGTCAATGCCTAAAATGTTTTTAAAAATGGCTGTTTTTTTGGAAGCACTGATTTTAATGACGATTAAAGTGAAAAAAAGTGAAATATTCCTTTAAATATCATGCCGGGGGGGGGGGGGGGGGTTGTCTATAGTATGCCTGTGAAGTGGCACGTGTTTCCCGTGTTTAGAACAGTCCCTGCACAAAATGACATTTAACGGGAAAAAAATCATTTAAAACTGCTTGCGGTTTTAATGTAATATCTGGTTCTGGCTATATGGATGAAAATCATTGAGAAAAATGGCATGGGTAGCCCCCCCCCCCCCCCCCCCCCTGCCCATTGGGTCTTGTACGGATAAGGAAAATGTAAAACAGTAATTTAGCTTTCACATGATTTGATGATAAAATCAGCAGAGCTTCCCCTCATTTCAGAACTTCCCCTCAGGTCTACAGCGACTGTACTTTCAAGTGCACTTGTAGTGCAAAGTGGAGGTGCCTTTAGTAAATCAACCCCATTGTGTCTTCCTCGGCTGAGGAGAGACAGTGCCTTAAATTGGTTCAACAATTGGTTCAACGCCAATATTTTCTATTACTCACCGTAAATTATATTAGGTAGATAGACCATTAGGATGTGATGTGCTTATGTAGTGTCATTGCCTTATTGCATTTCCATCTGTTTTCATGTGGAATGCCACACGTATTTGTACTCAAAGTTTAATCCTTTCCTTTGAAAAAAGGTGGGGAGGATATGGGACTTTATATGAATCATGCAGCCAAGGAGATAACATGGCAGGGTGTGTCTGGTGGGTAATACAAAATTAATAAGAACCACATATGTTACATAATAGCACACTTGATTGGTTATGTACCTATATCTCTATTGTTTCCATCTTCCTTGTTTAGATGGATCTATTATAATTACCCCTATATCATTGTCATTTTTAATTCTAAATATCATTGTTATAGACTCCTGCCTTTCTTCTGCTCCTGATGAGTGGCGTTTAGCCACAAAACGCGTTGAGCTGTTAGATGCCTTTTCCAATATGATTCAAGATTACCATCTTATCAATATTACATATGTGAGGCCTACTGGAGTGCACTGATTCAGAGCTATCAGATGCCTTTCCTAATACAATCCAAAATTACCATTTTATCAATATTACTTATGCTAGGCTTATTGGAGTGTACCGATTCAATTAATATTTTAATATTTTTTACCATGGAAATACATGTTTGGTTCCTTGCCTACAATATGAACTTATATGTTACCATGCTATGCTATTATCATTTTATCAATCTGTATGGAATAAACTCTATTTGATATCATTTTCTGCAGCATGCTATTATGTAGCATATGTGTTTTTATTAATGTTGTTTTATCCACCAGACACACCCTGTTGTGTTATCTCCTTCACTGCATGATTCATATGAAGTCCCATTTTTTCATATACTAGGGATGGGGGCATTTTTTTGAGTTGTTCAAAGCCTCATATAAAGTCCCAACTGTTTCCTCTTTATTAACTCTTTCCTTTACCCTTTCCCATACATTTTTGCCAGGACATCCACTCTCAGCCTTGAGAGCAAATATGTTTCTTACAGAATCCGAGGAGATAGTCTCCTTAGCAGGGGAAGAGTGTAGCACCCTTGTCCCTAGAACAGGGCTGGAGGTAAATTTAGTTGTGCTGGATGGTAACCGGCCTTGCCAATTTGTAGTGTTTAGTGATTACATGACTTCTGTTAATTCCATTCTAAGTGTGGCGTCTCCCTTCTGCCAGTAGGTGGTGCTGTTGCCTTTGACATTCCAGTGATCAATTCCAGTGAAGTTCAGGTTATGATAAACATACTTTTTTCAGCCAATCATATTTGTGGTTAAGCATGCTGGGAAAGGCTATTTAATGAAATTAAGTCAGGTTATCAGGCAATGTGTTCCCGCCCTGGATCTACGGCCTGGGTGGATGGTGTATATTGAGTTCCTGGCTGCTAGGCCCGAAGCCTGGGGCCTATCCAGGTAGCTGCCGGCTTCTAGGCCTAATCAAGGTCTATCCGGGTGTTCGAGTTTACACGGAGAAAAGCCTGCGAAAGATTCAGTAAAGATTCCAGAGGCATGTAGTTCTAAGGAAGTACCAGAGAGAGGACCCTTCCTGAGCCAGAGGCTATGACGTGGCTAGGATGACTTCAGAAAGAACTCATCTAAGGGAATCGGTGCGTGGAGCAGTGAGTAAAATTTAGTTGCTAGAGGGGACAGCTTGTCCTACAAAGTACAGATGTGCTGGTTCAGCTTAAAGGTTTTTATTCCTGCACTGCTGTCTGCCTTACTTCACCTATTTTTGTCTAAGCAGTCTGCCAATCTGCCTGTTGCTGATCATTACTAAGGGTGTCCTGTGCCCTATTCCCCTCTCTCCCACATTTTTCCTGTTTGAGAAATACATTTCTCTATTGTATAAAGCATAAAAGTGACTGGCGGCCAACTTCTTTCTTGTCCATCACTCACCATGTCCACAAACCCACAACCTGAGAATGTATGTCGGCCATCCCTACCCCCAGTAGTCATCATTAGACTCCCGGAAAGTCGGGGTAGGTGCTACACCCACATCAGCACTTTGTCCATTCCTAATAGCTTGGGTCCATTTGTACCATCCTGCTGGCATCTCTGATTGTCCATCTCGTTATTACCTAGCTCAGGTTCTTATTATCCATTCCATGATGGAAGCTTTAGACAATATGTTTTGAATATAAATATATTGAAACAAACTTTTTTTATTTGCACAGTGAATATACCTTGTGCACTTGCAATTTATCAACCTGTAACAAAGGAAAAGCAATTCAGATATTATCATTTCTGCTCAAGAAGGAGGAAATTTAATCTGTGCACTACTCATGTCCTTTCTCCTCGGCTAAAATTACACATTCTGCAAGGCACATCCTAACTCATAAATGTATTGTCCTTCGACGTCAGAGAGATATATAGTCAACTTGGCGATAGATACCTTAGTGAGGTAGAATTAAGTCACAGTGCTGAAGTATTATGACCAGCTTTGTACACTAAGTCCATTCACTGTCTGGAGAAATAGCATACTTTTTTAACGTCTCGTTATATATGCATAACTATTGTCATGTTCACAAAGCTACATACATCATCCCACTAGGGAGAGCAACAAGAAAAAAGACAAAAATAGGCTATAGCATTACCCGTATTCCGCTCTCATGGATTAAAGCGGATAATTTGTCTAGACAGAACACCATTAAAAATGTGTTGTTTTTCTTTTTTTTTCCTGCAGTCCTGGCTCCTTTCTGGCTTCTTCGGTAAATAACCTTGTCAAAGAATACCAGCCTAGCTTGGAATAAAAATGCCTACTATTGAGATGCATGTCCATATACCCTACACCCAATCTGTATTCTTCTGGGCACAATTTACAGTGAATTGGGAAAGAGAGTTTGACATTAGGATGACTTCTATCTTTAGCAATTATTTTTGTTTTCATTAAGAGAAGATCAAATGAAATATGCAACGGAATACTAACCTAAGTAATCCTTCATTGCAGTAGCCCTCTCCACCCACTGGGCTGCAAATGTGTTCAGGGACGAATAGAATAAAGTATTTACTGGCTAAAAGGAGAAAAGAAGGTCTTGAGGAGGGCTAGGGAAAAGGATAAAGTAGTGGCAACTGGAGGAAAGAAGATACTAGAGACAGGAAAAGAGGTAACTGGGGACTAGAGGAGAAAGTAGGTGTTGGAGGGAATTGAAAAGGGAGAATAGTGGAAGTCAGAGAGAAGACTGTAGAAAATAGTTGATGGAAGAGAATTGGTGGGGAACAACAGTGGTGACCTGTGGAGAAGATATTGTGGAAAAGAATCGGATATTAGTGATCTGTGTTTTCATTATATACATGTTCCGAGCAGAGTAGGGCTCCTAATGAGCGAAATAACGGAGTACTAGAATGAGAGGAACAAAGGAAAAAAAGGCCAGCTGAGAAGAGGAGTAAATGGGAATTGAGAATGAGGCTAAGGCCATTATAGGATCAAGTCCTGGGATGGGAGGAAGGCAGATCTAAGTTACAGGAAGTGAAATGCAGGTGTAGGGATCTGCTGCTATCTACTGTCTGTAATTGTAAGTGGCTGTGCTTTTTAAGATCATGGGTCAGAAAACCCCAGATTGGACGACTTTGGATATCTTTATAAAGGGTTTCTAGAAAGTAGGCACAGAAGGGAGAGATTTACTAAAACTGGTGCACACATAATCCGGTGCAGATGTACACGGTAACCAAATTTGCTTCTAGGTTTTATTATCAATGCTTAATTGAACAAGCTGAAGTTAGAAGCCGATTGGATTCTATGTACAACTGCACCAGATTCTGTGTGTACCAGTTTTAGTAAGTATCCCCCAGAGAGACAGACAATGAAGCCACATGGTGGTATGCAAACAGGGTCTGCTACTACTGCTGTATTTTCACCCAGGTCAGAAGCAAACACCATTATGCTTGTATTCCTTTGTTCTAATAGTTTAACTGTAGCTGCCCATACCTTCTTGAGTGGATTTCTGAATGTGTTGTGGTCATGTTCCAGTATATTGGTAGGTGAACCTGTTTATTGCAATATAGTTTATATGCAGCTCCTGTTATTTTGGTTAACCCTGTCCCTTCTGGTTTTGGGATTTTATATCTAGTTTAAAAAAAAAAAACAAGTTTAATGAAGATACACTCACATAGTGGAGGAGATTAAAGGCTTGTGAATAGTCCATGTGGTCTGCCGGGGTCCAGGAGAGAGGCTGTCATCTATAGCATTCCACGTTGCTGGCCACACCAGTGGATTCCAGGGCTCCAGGGTAGTGGGCGGGAGATCAGTAAGCCTAGTGTAACCAAGGAAACTGGAGGCAGCAGTGGGCATGGTCAACGGTGCATGTTCGGAGCATGCATTCAGGCTATGATTCCTTGCAGCTTGACAGCAGATTTCCCACTGCTCATGCACAAGCCGCAATGCAATGTAAATGGTCCCACAGCCCCTTGGGACCTATGACATATCACAGAAGGCTTCAGGCAAAGGTGGGGGGGGGGGAAACTTCCACTTGGATTGCCTAGGTGATCCTAGCAGAAGTGGGAGCAGGTACCTGTCAAAACCAGGTACTCACGCCCCTACCCAAAAACATATATACAGTGCCTTGCAAAAGTATTCGGCCCCCTTGAACTTTTCAACCTTTTGCCACATTTCAGGCTTCAAACATAAAAATATAAAAATTTTATTTTTTGTGAAGAATCACCAACAAGTGGGACACAATTGTGAAGTGGAACGAAATCTATTGCATTTTTGAAACTTTTTTAACTAATAAAAAAATGAAAAGTGGGGCGTGCAAAATTATTCGGCCCCCTTGCGTTAATACTTTGTAGAGCCACCTTTTGCTGCGATTACAGCTGCAAGTCACTTGGGGTATGTCTCTATCAGTTTTGCACACCGAGAGACTGAAATTCTTGCCCATTCTTCCTTGCACAACAGCTCGAGCTCAGTGAGGTTGGATGGATAGCGTTTGTGAACAGCAGTTTTCAGCTCTTTCCACAGATTCTCGATTGGATTCAGGTCTGGACTTTGACTTGGCCATTCTAACACCTGGATACGTTTATTTGTGAACCATTCCTTTGTAGATTTTGCTGTATGTTCGGGATCATTGTCTTGTTGGAAGATAAATCTCCGTCCCAGTTTCAGGTCTTTTGCAGACTCCAACAGGTTTTCATCCAGAATGGTCCTGTATTTGGCTGCATCCATCTTCCCCTCAATTTTAACCATCTTCCCTGTCCCTGCTGAAGAAAAGCAGGCCCAAACCATGATGCTGCCACCACCATGTTTGACAGTGGGGATGGTGTGTTGAGGGTGATGAGCTGTGTTGCTTTTACACCAAACATATCGTTTTGCATTGTGGGCAAAAAGTTCGATTTTGGTTTCATCTGACCAGAGCACCTTCTTCCACATGTTTGGTGTGTCTCCCAGGTGGCTTGTGGCAAACTTTAGACGAGACTTTTTATGGATATCTTTGAGAAATGGCTTTCTTCTTGCTACTCTTCCATAAAGGCCAGATTTGTGCAGTGTACGACTGATTGTTGTCCTATGGACAGACTCTCCCACCTCAGCTGTAGTTCTCTGAAGTTCATCCAGAGTGATCATGGGCCTCTTGGCTGCATCTCTGATCAGTCTTCTCCTTGTCTGAGCTGAAAACTTAGAGGGATGACCAGGTCTTGGTAGATTTGCAGTGGTCTGATACTCCTTCCATTTCAAAATGATCGCTTGCACAGTGCTCCTTGGGATGTTTAAAGCTTGGGAAATCTTTTTGTATCCAAATCCGGCTTTAAACTTCTCCACAACAGTATTACGGACCTGCCTGGTGTGTTCCTTGGTCTTCACAATGCTCTCTGTGCTTTCAACAGAACCCTGAGACTATCACAGAGCAGGTGCATTTATACAGAGACTTGATTACACACAGGTGGATTCTATTTATCACCATCAGTCATTTAGGACAACATTGGATCATTCAGAGATCCTCGCTGAACTTCTGGAGTGAGTTTGCTGCACTGAAAGTAAAGGGGCCGAATAATTTTGCACGCACCACTTTTCAGTTTTTTATTTGCTAAAAAAGTTTAAATTATCCAATAGATTTCGTTCCACTTCACAATTGTGTCCCACTTGTTGGTGATGCTTCACAAAAAATTAAAATTGTATATCTTTATGTTTGAAGCCTGAAATGTGGCAAAAGGTTGAAAAGTTCAAGGGGGCCGAATACTTTCGCAAGGCACTGTGTGTGTATGTGTGTATATATATATATATATATATATATATATATATATAAAATATATATCTTTTTTATTTATTTATTTATCCAAAAGTGATGGAGGGGAAGAGGCGGAAAAGCAGAACTCCCCCGTTTGGGTCAAGTTCCCCTTTAAGATCTGAAATATCTAAAAGCAACATGCATTGGTAGTTGAATGGAGCAGGTCTATTATTAAACTTAGAAACTTCACATAAATCAAAGAGGCCATGTTGGCACAACTAAATACATTATCATTTAGAGTAAAAAAAACTGAAGAGCTAGATTAAAATCATAATTAGTGTCTCTGTGCTTTTGGGGTGCTATGAACATGTGATTTAGGAGAGTTACAATGCACTGGTGTGAACAGGCCCTACATTAAATGTAAATTCTTGCATTGTGCATGCTGTTTCTCAATAAGTAGTATTTTAAACAGCAACACAAATAATAAATATAGGAAGGTATAACTTTAATATCCTCCAGGGATACAAATCTCAAAATGAATTGTTTACCATGTGAGATAATAATAGGAAATCAGGGATAATTGGCACCTAATTCTCCAGTCCCTATAAGCGTGGTCCAATGTTACCAAGCAAGGAAATATAAGTATTGGTTACGTCCTAGAGCAGCAAGGCCTGCAGACAAGGTCTGTGGTTTGGTATCAAAGAAAAGATCAAGGACTCATGTATGGTATCACAATACTTTAAAATCTACAAACAGAAGCACTTTGAAAGGCAATACATTTAAAATCACATTTAAATTAAGGCCTTTGACCTCTAATTAAAAAGCAAGAAAAACATCAAGAACACACATTATATCAGGATCAATGGCTGAACTGTATCCCTCCTTATCACCATAAAAAAAAAATAGAATTCCCACCATGTTCATGTCAGTATCGATGATGGTGCGTACAGAATTAAATTGCAGGACACTGCCACCAATAGGGATAATACAATATTACATACCTCCCTGGCAATAGGACAAGTGGCACCTAACTGTCAATTTTAGTTTAAATACTTTATAATATATTTGGTAATGAGCTTTTGGAGGAGTTTACATGGGTAGGTAATGAAATCATTCTGTTATGCACAAAAACATTTTCAGTTTATTAAGGAGCAACAGTCATCATCAATAATTCCATATGCAAAAAAGCATAGGCACTCACTTTTTCCATATACAACAAGTACATTTAAAAAAAAAAAAAAATCTTCTAATGCCCCGTACACACGAGCGGACTTTTCAACATCCAAAGTCCGAAGGACCGAGTCCGTCAGACTATCCGATCGTGTGTGGGCTGCAACGGACTTTTGATTCGCCAAAGTCTGACGGACTTTAGAAATGAAGCATGCTTCAAATTTTCCCGAAGGAACTCCGCCGGACCCGGTCCCCTTCGAAAACTCTGCTCGTGTGTATGCTACTCCGACGGACTAAAACCGACGCTAGGGCAGCTATTGGCTACTGGCTATGAACTTCCTTATTCGAGTCGGGTCGTACGTCATCACGTTCGAATCCGTCGGAGTTTAGTGTGATCGTGTGTGGCCAAGTCCGTTCGGCCGAAAAGTCTGTCAGAACTCCGTCGGAACTCCGGCGGAACTCCGGCGGAACTCCTTTGGAAGTCTGTCGGACATAAGTCCTCTCGTGTGTACGGGGCATAAAAGCTATTTTAATCTAAGGCCTATACAAATAAATTCTTAGAAATTAAACACACAATACTACACTTATTGACACAAACAGACTGAAAAAAAAGGGTTTCATGTCCAGATTATACAGTTTTTTGATGGCTGATGTACATGAGCACACTCCTGTCCCAGCTAAGGAAAGATTGGAAGAAGACGTCGGATCCTTAACAAAGGGAACTATGGGAACTAGCCTTAACTTCCCTCCCTTTGGTGTAATTGTCACCAACTGAAAGGCTCACCCGACTTTTTATGCTTCACAGAATCTACCACAGCTCTGCTAAATAGTATAAATAGCATCACAGAAATACAGGCATGTGCCCTAGGTGTGATAGAGGTCCAGTGGGCTTCCTCCATATGATATGGAGGTACCCAAAACTCCTCAGATACTGGCATGAGGTTTTCTATCTCTGATATCCTCCATTTATCAGGTTAATTTGCTTCTAGAACCTAAAGTATGTCTTATTAACATGTTTGATAACGTTCTTACTGAGACAATGGATTCTATTACTAGGTTGCTTTACATAGCTCGGAAACTAGTGGCATAAAAATGCATGTCTCCTCTCCCTCCCGCGCCACAAGTGGAAAAATCAAGTTAATATTATAATTTCTTGGGAAATTTAGTATACCAGCACAGAAATTGCATGAGATAAATTAAAAACTGTGTATCCCTTGGCTAACTATACCATGATTAGCCCCGTTTCACTTGATTTTAGATTATTCTAGATCACTAGATTTTAGATTATTCTCAGTAGAGTAGTAGAGTTGATGCCAGGCAATCAACACATCCATATTAATGTATAGGGGCAGGTTTACGACACCCCAAACTATATATGGGAAAACAAGGTCTTAGGTTAGCTTGTGCAAGTTTTGGTTATGTTTATTGTATATGTACAGTATGTCACAAGAGTGAGTACACCCCTCTCGTTTTTGTAAATATTTTATTATATCTTTTCATGTGACAACACTGAAGAAATTACACTTTGCTACAATGTAAGGTAGTGAGTTTACAGCTTGCATAACAGTGAAAATTTGATGTCTCCTCAAAATAACTCAACACACAGTAATTAATGTCTAAACCGTTGGCAACAAAAGTGAGTACACCCCTAAGTGAAAATGTCCAAATCGGGCCCAATTAGCCATTTTCCCTCCCCGGTGTCATTTGACTAATTAGTGTTACAAGGTCTCAGGTGTGAATAGGGAGCAGGTGTGTTAAATTTGGTGTTATTACTCTCACTTACTGGTCACTGGAAGTTCAACTCAACATGGCACCTCATGGGAAAGAACTCTCTGAAGATCTGAAAAAAATAATTGTTGCTCTACATAAAGATGGCCTAGGCTATAAGAAGATTGCCAAGTTACTGAACCTGAGCTGCAGCACAGTGGCCAAGACCATACAGCAGTTTAACAGGACGGGTTCCACTCAGAGCAGGCCTCGCCATGCTCGACCAAACAAGTTGTCATCATGTCCAGAGGTTGTCTTTGGGAAATAGATGTATAAGTGCTCCAGCATTACTGCAGGGGTTGAAGGGGTGGAGGGTCAACCTGTCAGTGCTCAGACCATATGCCACACACTGCATCAAATTGGTCTGCATGGCTGTCGTCCCAGAAGGAAGCCTCTTCTAAAGATGATGCACAAGAAAGCCCGCTAACCTTTTGCTGAAAACAAGCAGACTAAAGACATGGATTACTGGAACCATTTTCTGTGGTCTGATGAGACCAAGATAAACTTATTTGGTTCAGTTGGTGTCAAGCGTGTGTGTGGTGGCAACCAGGTGAGGACTACAAGACAAGTGTATCTTGCCTACAGTCAAGCATGGTGGTGGGAGTGTCATGGTCTGGGGCTGCATGAGTGCTGCCAGCACTGGGGAGCTACAGTTCATTGAGGGATCCATGAATGCCAACATGTACTGTGACATACTGAAGCAGTATGATCCCCTCCCTTCGGAGACTGGGCCACAGGGCAGTATTGCAACATGATAAACACCAAAAATACACCTCCAAGAGGACCACTGCCTTGCTAAAGAAGCAAAGAGTAAAGGTGATGGACTGGCTAAGCGTGTTTTCAGACCTAAACCCTTTTGCATCTGTGGGGCATCCTCAAACGGAAGGTGGAGGAGCGCAAGGTCTCTAACATCCACCAGCTCTGTGATGTCATCATTGAGGAGTGGAAGAGGACTCCAGTGGAAACATGTGAAGCTCTGGTGAACTCCATGCCCAAGAGAGTTAAGGCAGTGCTGGAAAATAATGGTGGCCACACAAAATATTGATACTTTTGCCCAATTTGGACATTTTCACTTAGGGGTGTATTCACTTTTGTTGCCAGCGGTTTAGACATTAATGGCTGTGTGTTCATTTATTTTGAGGGGACAGCAAATTTAAACTTTTATACAAGCTGTGCACTCACTACTTGTAGCAAAGTGTCATATCTTCAGTGTTGTCGCATTAAAAGATATAATAAAATATTTAAAAAAATGTGAAGGGGTACTCACTTTTGTGAGATACTGTATATGTACAAACTGACATAGTGTGTGCTTAAATTTGGAAATACTCATAATTTTTTTAGTCATAATGTCATAAAAATACATAATACTATGAATGTTGTTTGATACTCTACTGTACATGCTGTCAATGGTTGATATCCATATGCTTATGTACAATACCCGTGGCCTTGTTTGATGCTCATTGGATTGTCGCTGTATGGCTGCTCTTTTTGGTTTTGTATGTTGCTGTTGAGCACAGCTTGTGCAGCTGTATGTTTAAAAAAAATTTTTTTAAAAAGAAGTTATTTAAATAAATTGTATTTTAGTTAAAGTAGTTCAGTCTTTTGACTAAAATGCCATTTAAGTTTTAGTAGCTGATTTTCTCCTATCAGGCAGTGTTCATTTTGACATCAAATTTCGATCTAGTTATAGCCTTTTGACTAAAATGCCATTTTAGTTTCAGTCATATTTTAGTCATCTGAATTTTTTTTTTTGTTTTAGTCGTATTTTAGTCTACTAAAATCTCCAGTACATCTTAGTTGACTAAAATCAAATGGGTTTAGTTAAATTTTAATGCATTATTTCTTTAGAACTGCCAAAAATTATATACTCCTGGAGTAAAAATCTAATAACATGTTTATTATTAATGGTATTAAGGTGTGTCAGCTCCTGAATACCCCAAAAGTGAGCACACCCTGCCAAAATTCCAGACTTTGTTCCTGTCCAATTGTGCTGAACTAGGAATCTCTTCAGTATAGTTTCCCACTGGCGCACAAATATAGCTACTGCGAATACTCATTTTAATATTTATTCCTAGATCTGAACTGGTGAAAATTAGGCAATGGATCTAACTAGCTGCTATGAGCTATGCCCCATACACATGGTGGGACATTCCGACCACAAAATCCGTTAGAGTTTTTTCCGACGGATTTTGGCCGAAACTTGTGTTGCATACACATGGTCGCACAAAGTTTTGGAAAATCCAATAGTTTTGAACGAGGTTACATCAAACATGTACGTCGGGACTATAAACGGGCCAGTAGCCAATAGCTTTCATTTCTTAGTTTATTCTGAGGATGGGTGGCACTTTGTCCATCGGAATTGTCTACACACAATCGGAATTTATGAGATCGGATTTTGTCGTCGGAAAATTTTAGATCCTGCTCTCAAACTTTGAGCGTCGGAAAATCCAACGGAAAAAGTCTGATGGAGCCCATATGGTCGAATTTTCCGATAACATGATCCCATCGCACATTTTCCATTAGAAAATCTGACCGTGTGTATGGGGCATAACAGTTTTAATAAATCAAGCCTTGGGCTTCATGCACACTGGACGTTATAATAATGTTATGAAAACATTAGCCAGTAGCTTTTTTTCTTTCAATGGATCAAAAATGTTTAAAAAAACGCTGGTGAGCCATGTTCCTGAGCGTTTATAGGTGTTTTTAGGTGTTTTTTGACATTAGGGCGTTTTAACAGCTGAAAAACGCACTAATTTTGTTTTGTTTTTTTATAGCCAGAAAACACCCCAGCCAAAAACAGTTGATAACAGCCTATATGTGCATGGTACACACAGGATAACATGATGGAGAGTTTATTGACTGTGGAAAAAAATGTCTAAAGACAAAGACAGCAGTTGTAAAAACGTCCAAAAACGTCCAGTGTGCATGAGGCCTTGTAGTTGTAACAATACTGAAATCAGCATAAAAGACATTATCGGCATTTCTGACTGTTTGTTTCACATGAGAGATCTATTATCTGTTGTCTATACAGTGATAACGTGGCCTATTGTCTATACAATACAATGATAGTTGTCTATATAACGTGTATGCAGAGGGTATGTAATGACAAGGTTTCCTTGCAATGAGGTAACTTTTCACAAGTCTACTACTGACGCCCTTTTTCAAAGAATGAGTCCAAGTCTCTAACCTGACAGTAGGGAATTTTACTGCAGGATGTCTCACAATAGACATGATAATGATGACAGAGTAATGCTCAAGTGGAGGGTACACACACAGTTTGATGACAACACAAAAGTCAACATACAATTCTGTGTCTTTTCTCATAGTTACAGTACCAAAACTTTGAGGCACACCAATCTTCATTGTACAACTAGTAACAATCCTTTAACCACTTTCAGACCGGACTATTTTGCTGGCTTAGGACCAGACCACTTTTTGTGATTCAGCACTGCGTCGCTTTAACTGACAATTGCGACGTGACTCCCAAACAAAATTGACGTCCTTTTTTATCCCACAAATAGAGCTTTCTTTTGGTGGTATTTGATCACCCCTGCGGTTTTTATTTTTTGCGCAATAAACAAAAATAGAGCGACAATTAAAAAAAAACGCATTATTTTTACTTTTTGCTATAATAGATATACCCCAAAAATATATAAAAAAAAAAATTTCCTCAGTTTAGGCCAATACGTATTCTTCTACATATTTTTGGTAAAAAATCGCAATAAGCCATTATTGATTGGTTTGCGCAAAATTTATAGCGTTTACAAAATAGGGGATAGTTTTATGGCATTTTTATTAATAATTTTTTTTTTACTAGTAATGGCAGCGATCAGTGATTTTTATTGTGACTGCGACATTATGGCGGACACATCAGACATTTTTGACACATTTTTGGGACCATTGTCATTTATATAGCAATCAGTGCTATACAAATGCACTGATTCCTGTGTAAATGATACTGGCATTGAAGGGATTAACCAGGGGGTGACAGTGTAGGGGTTAAGTGTGTCCTAGGGTCGTGTTACTAACTGTAGGTGGCTGGGCTGTGTGTTTGTGAACACTGATCTCTGCTCCAATCACAGGGAGCAGAGATCAGTGTCACTTGTTGCTAGGCAGAATGGGGAGATGCTGTTTACATCGGCATCTCCCTGTTCAGCCTCCCCATGAGACGATCGTGGCTATCCCCGCGGTGACCAGACTCACAGGAGTCCTGACCAGCATGCGCGCGCACCAGCGGCGTACCTGTACGGCAATTTGCCTGCCCGTGCCATTCTGCCGACGTACATCATGGTGCGACGGTCGGGAAGTGGTTAAACAACTGCCACTGGTAACATAAAAATTAGCTCCTTGATTCTAGGAGCACACTAAACTGAGGTATAATAAAAATCAAAGCACAAATAATTCAGTGCATAGTTAATATTTGTACTTTGATTTTTAACAAATCTCTGATTATTGCACTTGCTGGACCAAGTATTTTTTCATGCGAACTATGTGCAAGTCTAGGCAAGGTTAAGGATGCTGGTGAGCATTTGAATGTGGGTGGCGCCTGAGTCCTTTGCAGTAGCAGCATAAATATTTGTATGTTACTTGTAACAATCTGCTTTGTGAATTTAGTGGGAGGTCTGACACTGATTGAAAGAATCTGATTCCCCACCGTCAGAATACACAGATTGGTGCTACAGAGAGGAAATACCAACAGGGCAGTTGAACAGAAGTTGATCAGGAGATTGACTTCTTTTCAATCACAGTGGCTACACACGAATCAACATTTAGCTAGTCCCTGCTGAACCGGCCAAATTTTGATCCCTGTGAAAGAATAGCTTCTCCCTGACTGGCTGATGTGGAGTGGCTGTAGTGGCTGTACTTTAGCTGTACACTTTGAGTGGTGGTTAGAATTTGGCAGATTCAGAGCTTGTTGAAACACTGTGTGTAATTGGGGTGGTGGCATGGCTCTTTAGGCCCCTGAGAGGACCCTTCCTGCTAAACTGGCCATACAGGGATCTAAATTTGTCCGGTTTAGCGGGAAGGATCCTCTCGGGGACCTAAAGAGCCATACCACCCCAATTACACACAGTGTTTCAACGAGCTCTGAATCTGCCAAATTCTAACCACTGCTCAAAGTGGACAGCTAAAGTACAGCTACTATAGCGGCTCCACATCAACCAATCAGGGAGAAGCTATTCTTCCACTTTTTAAAAGCCATACCCTCACAGCTGGCTGTCATTACAATGTGAGGGGGATTAAACCCCTACAGATACACATGTACTGTTCACCTTTGAGCACCAACACACAGACGGTCAAGCAACATCAAGCTTTGTAGAAAACAGTAATGGTAATGGTAGGCTGTAAGGAACCTGCGGCCTTGTGTCGAGGGGAATATGGCAAAACCAACAACAGTCTTTCCTTTTCTATTGTTTTTTGGAAATGGTGGCAGCTTATTATTTAAATCTAATCACATTTAACACTTAAAGTGGTGTTGCCACCAAAAAATAAAAAAGTGATTAAAAATCTTTAAAAAAATAAAACAAAATAATTTGAAAAAAAAAATGTTTTACTCACCTCTAAATACCTGTTGCTAAGGGGTCCCTCGTAATCTGCCTTCTTCCCTGCCTGGGCTGGTGACATCACTTCCCCTCACGCCACACAGTCATCTGGGACCACTCACGTGTCTCAGATGACTGTGCGGCGTATCACGTCGCCCTGCCCTGCTCGCGCATGTGCAGTGGGTGCCCAGCTGTGAAGCCACAGCCGGGTGCCCACAGTAAGAATGCCGGCGCCGTGAGCAGAATGAGGAACGAGGGGGGCTTTGTTCCCCCGCATCGCTGGACCCTGGGACAGGTAAGTGTCCGATTATTAAAAGTCAGCAGCTGCAGTATTTGTGGAAATGGTTGGAAAAAAAGTGGGTTTAGCCTGTGTGAAATGGAACATCATTCATAAGTGCTTGGAGTGGCATTAATATGGAATATGGCTCTGAGTGCATGCTATACCACTATGACAGGTCTCGTCTACACATTACAAGCTGACTTACCAACAGAACCTTACCTAGGCATTTTTGCCATAAATGTCAGACATTCTAGACTGCTCCTTACCTATTTGAGGCAGATCCTTCTGGACAGAATAGTAAATCACACAAAGCTACACAGCACTAATACCGTCACCTTCACACTTAGTTTAAAAAGAGAGACTAAGCCAAGAATGCTTAAGAAGCCTTTAGCCAAAATCATTGGAGTTGGAAAAGGAGGATAACGTTCTTAAAATATTTATCAGCTCCATGCATTTTGCAAACCATAATCTTTTATTCTTGCTTTTAAAAGGTAGGATCTCCAACCTCTTACTGGTGGCGAGAGCAGAAATACCGCTCACTCTTCCGCTCAACAGTTTTTAGTCAGGGGAAAAAAAAAATAGCTTGAATGCATAATGTAAGGATTACAGTTAATTAGCCAACACTAGAAGAGAAAGCAGAGCGTGAGCAGGTACAGAGATAATTAGCGTATGGGATTAAAACTAAATTCACTTCCTGTTGTGTAGTAGCTTTAGAAATTTCATTAATAATGCTAAAAAAACGTAGAAAACAGTTTTGTTAAAATTTACATAATGACTTTGCTTGAAAGGATTGTAAAAAAAAGCTAAACTTCTGTAAAATTAGCATTTTTAGGAATGTATAATACCTTTCACCCAGAAAAGTGCTAGGGAAAAAAACGATAAAATATAGTCCTGTTTAATGTTTTTTTTGTATATAAACCCAAAAATAAAAATGTAATGTAGCTCACAATTTCTTAGATTTGGTGGCTGCATTCATTTTCTACTCTAGAGTTTTTTTACTATTCAAACATCGGCATTGTTTTTTTATTTTTTTTATTATTTAAATTTGTTTTCAACGTTATTTTCACCCATGTGCTGCCAGTACACACTTTCTGTCCTAGGGTGTCAGGAGGGAGGTGTCCTGTAACCCAAAGAGAGAACTGGGCAGAGCCGGTATCACTGCTAAATGATAAAATTTCATAGGAGACAGTGTACATTAACCTCCCTGGTGGTTTTCCCGAGTGTGATTCGGGGTTCAATTTTAGTACCATTAGCGGTAACCCCGAGCCATCAGGATTGCATTGCAGGATCCAGGTGCAGTGTACTTACCTTGTCCCCAGAATCCTGCGATGTCCCCCCACTGTGTCTCCAGGCTCTGTCCTCCGCCCGATGCCTCTGTGTGTTGGGCTCCGTTCCCTGCGAGCGCTGCAACGCGCAGGGGTGGAGCCTGGCTTTAAATTCAAAAAATAGAAAATTCATAACACATACAGTGCACTGTAATCTTACAGATTACATTACTGTATGAAATCATTTCACATCCCTTTTGTCCCTAGTGCTTTGTCCAGTGCCCTGCATGCAGTTTTATATTATATATACGGTTCTTTCTGCCTGGAAAATTGAGATTGCCCATAGCAACTAAAAAGTGTCCCTTTACGTCAAAAAGTGGTTTTAGACCAGTTAGAAAACAATGATAATAAATTAGAACACTTGCAGAATTGAGCGATCGTGAATAGTGGGGAAATGTATTTTATTATTATTTTTTTTTTATAATTATTTATAGTTATTTATTATATTATAATTTATGATTTTGTGTTTCAAACTTTATCATACCTGGGATATCTACTTTATTTAAAATATGTCTTTTTTATATATAGCTCATGTACTGTACATACTGTATCTGAATATAATATGGTACCAGCCTTTTTTTAAATCCCTTCAAAGTAGCATTGTATCTGGGAGAGGTTAGGGCAGCATTAGGAGCTAATTATGTGATTACAGATTGTACTGTGTCCTGTAGTGATGTAGGGATCGGCACAAAGAATCACTGAGTGTAGCAGTGGACCAGTAGATTAATACTCATGAAAATGTTGGTTTCTGAAGAGTTTTAAAGGTGGATAATTTCTCTTCATCCCAGTGACATTTGACATTTGACATTTGACAGTGGGAGAGTTAGGTATTTACTTTCTTCTTTGGATCACACCCTGTTATTGCACAGTGGGGGAGCAGATGTCTTCCGACCACCCACGATAGCACCACAGAGAGACAGAATGGGGATCTGTCAATGTAAACATACAGATCCCCGTTCTGATAGGGAAGTACAGAGTGATCATCTGTTCCCAGTGATTAGAAACAGGGATCTCTCTGTACTCCCAGTCAGTCAGCCTCCCCCCACAGTTAGAAACGCCTCCCAGGGAAGTCATTTAACCCCTTAATCACTATTAATGTTAACTCCCTTCACTGATCGCTGTATAAATGTCATTGGTCCCAAAAATGAGTCGAAAGTGTCGAGTCTGTCCGCCGCAAAGTCGCAGTCCTACTAAAAATCTCTGATCACTGCCATTACTGGTAAAAAAAAATTAATAATAAAACTGCCATAAAAAAAAAACATTTTTTAACCAAATATATGTAGAAGAATATATATTTTCTCCTAAACTGGTGAAGATTTTTTTTTTTATTTATTTATTTTTTATTTTATTATTATATTTATTATAGCAAAAAGTAAAAAATATTGATTTTTTTTTTCAAAATTCTCTGTCTTTTTTTGTTTATAGTGCAAAAAATTGAAACTACAGACGTGATCAAATACCACCAAAAGAAATCTCTATTTGTGGGAAAAAAATGTACGTCAATTTTGTTTGAGTACAACGTCCCACGACTGCGCAATTGTTAATTACAGACCGGACCATTTTGCTGGTCAAAGACCAGACCCCTTTTTGCGATTCGGCACTGCGTCGCTTTAACTGACAATTGCGCGGTCGTGCGACGTGGCTCCCAAACAAAATTGACGTCCTTTTTTTCCCATAAATAGAGCTTTCTTTTGGTGGTATTTGATCACCTCTGCGGTTTTTATTTTTTGCGCTATAAAGAAAAATAGAGCGACAATTTTGAAAAAAAATCATTATTTTTTACTTTTTGTTATAATAAATATCCCCCAAAAATATATAAAAAAACATTTTTTTCCCTCAGTTTAGGCCGATACGTATTCTTCTACATATTTTTGGCAAAAAAATTGCAATAAGCGATTATTGATTGGTTTACGCAAAAGTTATAGTGTTTACAAAATAGGGTTAGTTTTATGGCATTTTTATTAATAATTTTGTATTTTTTTTTTTTACTAGTAATGGCGGTGATCAGCGATTTTTATTGTGACTGCGACATTGTGGCGGACACATCGGACATTTTTGACACATTTTTGGGACCATTGTCATTTATACAGTAATCACTGCTATATAAATGCAGTGATTCCTGTGTAAATGACACTGGCAGTGAAGGGGTTAACCAGTGGGTGACAGTGTAGGGGTTAAGTGTTCCTAGGGGTGTGTTGCTAACTGTGGGGGGGTTGGGCTTTTATTTAGTGAACACTGATCTCTGCTCCAATCACATGGAGCAGAGATCAGCGTCACTAGTTGCTAGGCAGAATGGAGAAATGCTGTTTACAGGGCATTTCCTCCATTCAGCCGTCCCGTGAGACGATCGCAGGTATGCCCGCGGCGATCGAGTCCACGGGACCCGCGACCGGACTCACTGGGGTCCTGACCGGCACTAGCAATGGCAGGGCGGCATTGAAGATTGGACGTACCTGTACGCCAATATGCCTGCTCGTGCCGTTCTGCCGACGTACATCGGCGTGCGCTGGTCGGGAACCGGTTAAAGAGGGAAAATCTTCCGGTCCTTAACCACTTCCCGACCAGCGCACGACGATGTACGTCGACAGAATGGCACGGGCAGGCATATTGGCGTAAAGGTACGTCCAATATTCAATGCCGCCCTGCCATCGGGAGCGCGCCGCCGGTGGCGCGCTCCCACGCTGGTCGGGACCCCCGTGAGTCCGGTCGCGGGACCCACGGACTCGATCGCCGCGGGCATCCCCGCGATCGTCTCACGGAGCGGCCGAATGGAGGAAATGCCGAGTAAACAGCATTTCTCCATTCTGCCTAGCAACTAGTGACGCTGATCTCTGCTCCATGTGATTGGAGCAGAGATCAGTGTTCACTAAATGAAAGCCCAACCCCCCACAGTTAGTAACACACCCCTAGGAACACTTAACCCCTACACTGCCACCCACTGGTTAACCCCTTCACTGCCAGTGTCATTTACACAGGAATCACTGCATTTATATTGCAGTGATTACTGTATAAATGACAATGGTCCCAAAAATGTGTCAAAAATGTCCGATGGGTCCCCCACAATGTCGCAGTCACAATAAAAATCGCTGATCGCCGCCATTACTAGTAAAAAAAATAATAAAAAATTATTAATAAAAATGCTATAAAACTATCCCTATTTTGTAAACGCTATAACTTTTGCGCAAACCAATCAATAATCGCTTATTGCGATTTTTTTTACCAAAAATATGTAGAAGAATACATATCAGCCTAAACTGAGGGAAAAAAATGTTTTTTTATATATTTTTGGGGGATATTTATTATAACAAAAAGTAAAAAATAATGCGTTTTTTTCAAAATTGTCGCTCTATTTTTCTTTATAGCGCAAAAAATAAAAACCGCAGGGGTGATCAAATACCACCAAAAGAAAGCTCTATTTGTGGGAAAAAAAGGACGTCAATTTTGTTTGGGAGCCACGTCGCACGACCGCGCAATTGTCAGTTAAAGCGACGCAGTGCCGAATCGCAAAAAGGGGTCTGGTCTTTGACCAGCAAATTGGTCCGGTCTGAAAGTGGTTAAGTGGTTAATGTGCCATAGATTGTAACTCCAATGTTCCTATGGTCTAGTGTTTGGAATCATTGCACTGATTAGTGATTACCTTTTACTTAAAGTAGTTGTTAACCCACCAATGTATCTTTACATAATCCTCTCTGTTTTTTATTGTAATGGCCCCCTGTGACTGCTTTATAAAAATAATGCTGTATATACCTTGTTTACAGAGCGCTAATCTGTGCTCCATGAACCCCCGCCTATCTCCTCTCTCGGCTGACAGATGCAGTGGGCAGGGGATCCCCCATTTACATCAGTCAGGAGGGGAGGAGGAGAGGGGCAGCCCCGCCTGCTGCATCTGTCAGGCCAAGTGGGGAGAGAGAGGCGGGTCAATAAGTGCAGATCAGCACTTTTTAAACAAGGTATATACATTATTTTTCTAAAGCGCAGTCACAGGGGGCCATTACATTAAAAAAACAGGATTATATTAAAAATAAGCAGTAATTTGACCAGCATAATGGGAGGGGGCAGCGCAGACATGGAGCTGACAGGCACAGAGGGGAGGGGAGAGAGGATGGAGGAGAGGACACAGGAGACACAGAGGGCTGCAGATGACGGAGGCACATACTCTGACAACGGTGTCAGGGCTCAGCAGCTCTGATACATCGGGGTCAGTGTACAGGGGGGAGGCAGAATCTAGCAGGATCAGACAGGTATTATAGGTGATACAGGGTGCCAAATGACAAACGCTTTAAGATTTTTTTAATGACATAGAATTCGATTTTTTTCTAACATAGAAGTCGATTTTTTTTCTAACAAGAAAATATGAAGAAAAGTCAGCAGACAATTGGAAAATTGTTGAGGACCAGGTAGAAAGGGGCAAGATCCAACATTACCTGAAGTGTTAAAAAGGTTGCCCATGCTGGTATTCAGGTATGCCAAAAGCAATTAAACTGTTGCTGGTGCCTACCCTAAATTCCCACTATGGGCTTCTTTTTTTTTTTTAAGTGACAGAGTCACTTTTAAAAACTCACTTTTAAAATTCAAAATGGTGAAGTCGAGGTTGTGTAATCAAGCTTTGGGTGACAAAGCTGAAAACCGGGACTGCATATTTGACTAGCAGCTGGTAATGTTACATTGGTCAATTCTGTAATGTAACTACACTGCTGTTTTAAAAAAAAAAATTAAGACATATTTAAAAAAAAAAAAAATAGGAGTAGAGCTGATCTTCTAACAAGAAAATGTGAACAAAAGATTTTGCTAATGGTTATCAATAAGATTTATTAATTTTTTTTCCAATATAAATTTTTTTTTTTTTTCTTACATAGAAGTAGATTTTTTTCTAACAAGAAAATATGAAGAAAAGTGAGCAGCCAATCATAGTGATTAGATAATAGAATATTGTGGGGTAGCAGGAAAGAGGCAGAATCCAACACTACCTGGTAGTGTTAAAAAGGTTGCCCATGTTGGTATTCAGGTATGCAGGAAGCAAATAAACTATTGCTAGTGTCTACCTTAAATAACCGCTATGGCCTTTTTTTTTTTTTTAAGTGGAGTTACACCCTATTTTTGCACTTTGGCCCCAGGCTATGCCATCAATGTCTGCAAATTTTTTTTCTCCAATGTTTAAATACATGCTGAAGCACTGCACTTCTGTATTATCTCACCGTGGTGAGGTACGTCATATCCTCCCGCCCATTGGCTACTGAGATATGTGTCATCAATCTCAGCAGTCAATGGGAATCCTCCACGCCTTCCAAGTGTGCCTTGCTTTCTTCACACTGTGCAGGCGTGAAATTGAGAGGTGCATGCTGGGTATCCAGCTGCACCGTATCCCGGAAGAAAGTCCGACCAGGCTTCAGATGCCCACACTGGTGATGAGTGCCTACAGAATCGAGAGGAGAGGAGACAGTGAGTCACATTGCATTTACAAGGAACATAAATGATTGCATATGCAGCTTATGCCAATTTGCATGGCATAAGCTGCCTCTATCACGGGGGTGCTTTAAAAAAACGACTCTACTTTAAGGGATAGAGTGACTTTTAAAATTCACTTTTAAAATTCAAAATTATGAAGTCAAGGTTGTGTAATCAAGCTTTGGGTGACAAAGATGGAAACCAGAACTGCATATTTGACTAGCAGCTGGTAATGTTAAATTGATTATCTTCTTTAAACATGTAAGCTCAATACACTGCTGTTTCAAAAAAACCTAATTGAGATATATTAAGAAAAAAACAGGGTTGAAGCTTATCCTCTAACAAGAAAATGTGAAGAAAAGATTTTGCTCATGGTTTACCAATAAGGTTTAATGATTTATTATCAAAGAAAATGAAATAAGGATTCTAAATGAACACCACTCACTGACCCAGTGCATGAATATGTGAATGAATGTGGCCTCAGCCAGTGCTGCTCCAGCCACTCCCTCTGACATGTTTCGCCCCACACATCGGGCTTGAGCAAGCCTTGGTGTGCGGGGCGAAACATGTCAGAGGACGTGGCCGGAGCAGCACTGGCTGAGGTCACATTCATTCACATATTCATGCACTGGGTCAGTGAGTGGTGTTCCTTCTTTTCTCTGTTGATGATGAACCACCCCTGAATGGTGCATAGGAACCTGCTCCCTTCACTGCAACTGGTGAGGAGATCTTTGTCTCAGCTTAGAGTGGGACTGCAGGAAATACGTGGATCAACGATTCTAAATCATTACTATGGGCAAAAACGTACATTATTTTCTTTTTACCATGGGGGGAAAGCATGAGTAACTTCACTAAGAACAAATAAAAAATGTGAATGCTGTGTTACATTAGGAAAAATGTTTAATATTACATACTAACATATTTACTTATATTACATAGTACATATTAAAAAATGAGACTGACAAGTGATCATCGCATTAATTATAATAATTATTACAATATTTTTATCTGTTTTGCAAGAGTCCTGGAAACAATATAATGGAAAAAAAGAGCATAACATTATGATATATATATATATATATATATATATATATATATATATATATGTATATATGTATATATGTATATGTATATATATATATATATATATGTGTGTGTATATATATATATATATATATATATATATATATATATATATATATATATATATATATATATGCATATATATATATATATATATATATATATATATATATATATATATACATATATATATGGTGGTTGGGGATATTACCATCTGTTTACTTTGCTCCTTTTGCATGCTTCTTTGACATAAAAAAAAAAACACAGCTGTAAAAAAAAAAAAAAAACGAGATATCCCCTTCAAACAAGTAAAGGAAAGGTCTTAGCAAAAGTGATGTAGACCAGTGGCTTAAAGATACAACCCCAATATATGGGATGCCAGTAGAGTTGCCACCTCATCCCTTTAAACCTTTGAATTACACAGGTTCTGAGGCTAATTCAATGCAGATAAGGCGCCAAGTGAGTTTAATTACCACCGTAATCAGCCACAGAACCTGTGTAGTTAATATGTGTCCGGGTTTAAAGGGATGAGGTGGCAACCATAGATGCCAGATGTAAGGTTATCACTATGAACTACTGCTATTTAAACCACCAAGATGAATCAGTCATTACATTTGAATTATTACAGTAGCCAGGTTTTGAAATACTAAATGGGTGAAAATAATACAAGATAGTATCAAGTGCCATAAATATTTCTAGATGGGTTAATGAGGAGCTGAGTGTTTCAATCTCCCTGTCTTTATAGCTGTTCCTATAGCATAGGGCATGACTTTCTCTGCAATAGCCATAACCGTTCTGAACCACTGATCCCCGATATAGCTGCTCGCATCAATTCGGCATCTTCCTGAAAATGTACTTTTAAGCACCTTAATTGCATTTCAGAGATAACCCTGCAGGCAAAGTGACAGGAAGAGAAACCCTATAGAGCAGTTTGGCGGTCAGCCTTTTTGTTTTAAATCAATCAAACATCTGTGACTAATGCAGCTCTGGGCAGCTCCTCAGGAAGCATTAGCCCTATTAGTCTGCGCTGGCAGGAACACAGAATAATATATTTATGGACAGAGCACATGTGCATTGCTGATGGAGACTAAGCAGTGGTCAGCAGATTTACCTTGTCAGGAGTTCACAGTACACCATTTTTTCTATGGCCCCTACCCGTTTCCTCAGAGAAGGACGCCAGTATGTAAAAGCCCATCCACACCCGCTATGTGTAAAATGTATTAGTAACAAAGTTAGATACCCTGGCATGTAAAATAAGTCTTTTTTTTTTCAGTCATGAACAGGACTATATTTTCTATAAGTAACTTGCACTTAAAGTTTGATATTCGTGTTATGCCATCAGAGACTCTTTCAGACCACTGTCATAATCCAAACAAATTTAATATTGCACCAGTATGTACAATGTTTAAAAAATAAATTCCAGTATTTATTGGCATATAACACGCACAGGCGTATAACACGCACCTTCATTTTAGGAGGGAAGTTTCAGGATTTTTTTTTTAATTTCAAATAAAGAACTTTGAAGCAAATGAAGGGTCAGCGGCCATCAATGCAGCCTCACAATTGCCCATCTGCAGCCTCCTCAATGCCCAACTGCAGCCTCACCATTGCCCATCTGCAGCCTGATCAATGCACATCTACAGCCTCACAATTGCCCATAAATGCAACTTGATCAATGCCCATCTGCAGCCTCAACATTGTCATCAATGCAGCCTGATCAATGCCCATATGCAGCCTCAACATTGCCATCAATGCAGCTTGATTAATGCCCATCTGCAGCCTCAACATTGCCATCAATGCCCATCTGCAGCCTCAACATTGCCATCAATGCAGCCTGATCAATGCCCATCTGCAGCCACAACATTGCCATCAATGCAGCCTGATCAATGCCCATCTGCAGGCTCAACATTGCCATCAATGCAGCTTGATTAATGCCCATCTGCAGCCTCAACATTGCCATTAATGCAGCCTGCTCAAAGCCCATATGCAGCCTCACCATTGCCATTAATGCAGCCTGATCGATGCCCATATGCAGCCTCAACATTGCCATGAATGCAGCCTGATCAATGCCCATCTGCAGACTCAACTCAGATTACTGCTGCCTCGGATGGGGCAGGGAGGGGGGTGGGAGGAGCACCATCAGATTACATACAGAGAGAATCTCCTGTTTTTATCGGCGGCCTCTTTAACACAAAGTCCTGCCTCCTGGACCGGCTTCTATGATAGACAGAACACTGGTCCAATGCTGGCCCAGGAGACGGAACTTCCTATTACAGAGGCCGCTGAGTAAACAGGAGATTCTCGCTGTATATAATCTGATGGCGCTCATCCCGCCCCCCTCCCAGTTCCCTCCTAGGCAGCCCAAATTGCAGTATCGGCGAATAACACGCACACACTATTTGCATCCGATTTTCAGTGTGAAAAAGTGCTTGTTATACTCCGATAAATATAGTATATGGTTTCTCTATTAGACAATGTCACCAGGTGTAGAGCGCTGCCTTCTAAAATGTTACCACACTAGGTAAAGCAAAATCATTCACACGGGCCTAAAAAAGGCGACATTGTCCGATTGAATAAAATACGCCCAACATTCAGCCCTTGTGATAGCAGCCGGTCCGACAAAAGCAACTTAGCCGGCTTCTGTCATACGTGCAAGCTGGAAAACCAGCATCCGACCGACTCCCGATGGCTGAGAGCGCTGACCAGAGTGTTCTGCCAGGGGGCCATGCCCTCGTCAGAACACAATAAAACAGCAGAGAAAATCACTGTACTAACATTGGATAGCTGTCAGTTGTTTTTTCATTCAACCCGCTGAGTTGAATGAAAAAATACTGGTGGTGTGCACCAGGCTTAAAGCTGTGCTCTAGCCTGTTACTTCACAAGTTATTGTACTTGTACACAGTAAGCCTAGTACACACTATTTGTTTTTTTTGTTCAACCCTGTGAGGCTCCAACCTGTTAGTACAGCGACCCCCCCCCCCCCCCCCCCCGCTGAGCTTTTGTGTTCTGACAGGGAGAACACTGATTGGGAGCCAGTCGGCCGTTGGTTTTCCACTGTTTTTTATTGAACCAGACGATGTCGCCTGGCATTTGGCCCATGTGTACTAGGCTTTAGTGTCTGATGGGAATATGCCAGTAAAAAGACAATGCACATTAAGTGGCTTCTCTTGGCTTATTGTGATATTCACTGGCCACTTTATTAGGTACCCCTTGCTATTAAAAGTGTACACATAGAAAATTTTGTTTCTCCTGCGCTTGTGCTGATAGGTCTTGGTAAAACTGGTAGCATTTTCATATAGATAATGATATATAATCAATCATGCATGCATGCCCTGCTGCCTTGGTCGACTGGGGAAAGTCCAGAATGCTAAACCAAAATAAGAGGTGCATGGCCTGGTGCATGAGTACTTTTAAAAAAGTTTATTAAAACAAACTTGTGTTTAAAGAAAATAAAAATACCATGTATTTATAAGAGTGGGTGAGTTACAATGTAAGTACCTCCTAGTCAACTGAGTTAAATATAAAATTAAAAAGCACCTTGCTAGTATCGGGTTGGACCCCCTTTCACCTTCAGAACTGCGTTAATTCTTTGTGGCATAGATTCAACAAGGTTCCTCAGAGATTTTGGTTCATATTGACATGATAGCATCACGCAGATTTATTGGCTGCACATCCATGATGCAAATCTCCCATTCCACCACATCCCAAAGGTGCTCTATTGGATTGAGATCTGGTGACTGTGGAGGCCATTGGAGTGCAGTGATCTCATTGTCATATTGAAAGTGGAAGTAAACCCATGGATTTAAACAGTTAAAAAAAAAAAGGCATGCCGGGAATGCTAACTGCACATTGGCTGTGTTCTTAGCCAAACTATCAAACCATCCAATGGCTGGTGTCATAAGAATCACATGTGCAGCACCATAGCAGTTGAAGATTAAACAGAGGCAAAGATGGCAGCTTCCTTGGCTGAAAACGATAGGGGAGTTTACTTCCACTTTATGAAATCAGTGGTGAGATGATTGGAGCATTGTGACATGGTGCATTATCCTGCTGGAAGTAGCCATCAGAAGATGGGGACACTGTAGTCATAAAGGTATTAACATGGTCAGCAACAATACTCAGGTAGGCCGTGGCATTTAAACGATGCTCAATTGATACTAAGGGGCCCAAAGTGTGCCAAGAAAATATATTTCACACAATTATTATACCACCACCACCAGCCTGAACCATTGATACAAGGCAGGATGGATTCATGCTTTCATATTGTTTACGCCAAATTCTGACCCTACCATCTGAATATCGCAGCTGAAATCAAGACTTATCAGACCAGACAACGTTTTTATAATCTTTTTTGTCCAATTTTGGTAAGCCCGTGCGAATTGCAGCCTCAGTTTCCTGTGCTGACAGGAGTGGCACCTGGTGTGGTCTTCTGCTGCTGTAGCCCATCTACTTTAAAGTTGTGTGTTCAGAGATGGTATTCTGCATACCCTGGTTGTAATGAGTGGTTATTTGAATTACTGTTGCCTTTCTATCATCTTAAACCAGTTTGCCCATTCTCCTCTGACTTCTTATATCAACAAGGAATTTTCCTCCACACAACTTCCACTCACTGGATATTTTCTCATTTTCGGACCATTCTCTGTAAACCCTAAAAAAAGGGGGGGAATGTATATCTCCATATACTGGGACTTTAAATGAAACGCACAAGGAAGGGGGGGGGGGCAGTGCGTCTCCATCCCTATTCAAAATTCAAAAAACAAGACGCGTATGGGACTTTTAAATGAGGCAGGCTCAAAAAACAATGTAAGAGTAGAAATTTTATTATCAATTATACATGAATGTCAGGGAGAGTTTCTATGTGACCAATAAGTGTTCAATACATGTACAGGCATGACATCCAAGTAAACATGATATAGAACATTGATAATCATAACAGGGAAAAAGATTTATAAAAATGTCCAAAGAAGTAGTACAGTAATAATATACAATAGAATTCATAAAAATGTTATAAAAAATGATGGAAATGTGAGGGGTTGCATCCTCAATAGCTCAACGCGTTTCGTCGGTTGACCGACTCATCAGGAGCGAATATACAATGTCTGTAAATAATGAATAATAACAGAAGTTCTAAATTAAAAAGCCTATAGTATAGGAAATATTATAAATAAATACATTTTATATAGAAAAAAGATGGTCAGGTCCACAGAACTTACACCCCGTAGGAATGCCAAGCATGAGTTGTCCCGGTGTGCATGGGTCGCCACATCAAGCCTCCCCCGGGAGCTGAGGCGCAGAGAGCCCGCTCAGAGCACCCGGCCGACAATGAGAAGCCCCCAGCCAGCAGATAAATAGAGTAATTGGAGTATTATGCCAATAACGGCAAGTAGAATCTATAAGATTAATAGAAGGTATTTTTATGTGATGAACCTGGTAGCACTGCCAAATACCAAAGAAATAAAATGCCTGGAGAAAGAAAAGTGAAAAGAGTGAAGCGACAGTGCACAGATGGATCCATTAAAACAGCCACCTAGAAGATGTGCAAAGAAGGTTACAGAAGAGTAAAACTTGGGGCAGCAGACATGTGTATTTTTGTTCATTTTGGTTATCATTGGACAACTCTGACTAAATGTAAAGACAAGAATGGAAGGTGGAGGCATGAGCTGCAATGGATTGTCACAAGTCTCTCTGCAACTCGGAAAGCATGCAACCATTTCTTCTTTCTAAGCTCCCAAATGACCAACTATATGATGTAATGATAGCTGTCCATAAAAAGTAAATATGACTTTATGGAATGTATTAGTTGTGGTTGATGAAATGTGTGATCAATACATAACAAGGAATGGCTTGGTTGGCATAGGAGACTCAAACTACCAAAGGATGCCCACATTTTTGGTGCTGTATTACATGGATTGCTATTGGATATCACGAGTTAAGAGTACCAGAGAATGGTATATTTAGAAGAGTTGCAGTGATGGTCTGAATACAACCAGTAGTACTAACGTTCCCCTATCTGTACAGCCTAATGCCTTCTACACACGGTCGGAAATTCCGACCACAAAATCTGTCGGATTTCTTCCGACTGTATTTGTCTGAAACTGGTGTTGCATACACACGTTGGACAAAATCCGATCGTTCAGAGCATGGTGACATTCGTTGCATATGACGGGACTACGCAGAGGCTAGTAGCCAATAGCTTTGGTCTCGTAATTTGATCTGAGCATGCGTGGCACTTTCGTCCGTCAGAATTATCTACAAACGATCGGAAAAAGTCTGATCGGATTTTTTGGTCGTAAAATTTTAGATCCTGCTCTCAAATCTTTTCCAGCGGAATTTCCGACGGAAAAAGTCCGATAGAGCCCACACAAGATCGGATTTTCCAACAATATAATCCAATCGGACCTTTTCCGTCGGAATTTCCGAACGTGTGTACAGGGCATTACTTCAATGATATCCAGTCTGCTACACAAAGTGATAGCCATCTACGTAATTTTCCTATATTGCCTTCAGATTTCTCTTGCTTTTTTTGCAGTGAGCTTCTAATTGGTCACTCTACATGGGCAACTAAAAATGTTGGTATAGATACGATTGTCCTAGGAAAATTTAGAGCTGAACATTATTGGATATGCTGTTTGTCCCAAGAGATGATCATTAACTATTACTGGAAAATATCACAGCAAAGATGTTCTCTTATTGATTTACTATTAACTGGTACAGACTGTGTTTCTGCCCAGCATATCAAATTCCATGGGGAAGTGAAGTTCTATGGAAATCAATGGCAACTGACAATAATCCAATAAATGAAGCATAATCCCAGCTGCCAAGATACTACTTTTACTAGCCTTTTTGCTTTGATAGCAAATCATGTTTTGAACATAAAAGTCCAGTTTTTGAAGGTACACTTTAGTGAAAAAGAATTTGCAATTTACATTAATTGAGAAGTACTTTTAATTTCCATCCTGGAGCTCAAACTCTGTACCTAACTGTCTGCTAGCCAATAGTACACAAATGCACATAAAAATGGCCTTGTCATTACAGAGTCCTAAGTCAGATAAGCACAGCATGTGCAATAAATGCAAAATACCTGCTCCTCCTGCCACATGCTGTGGTTCCTCCTGTGGGATCCTTCATTACTACATACATTATGAGCAATCGAAAGGAACCACTGTGGAAGGCAAGAGGAGCAGGTACTCAACCCAAGTGTTGAATGATCTCCAACGGGATCAACCTAGCATACATTTAACGCACAGGCCATTGGAAAGGTACACTATATTACCAAAAGTGGGACGCCTGCCTTTACACATACATGCACTTTAATGACATCCCTGTCTTAGTCCATAGGGTTCAATATTGAGTTGGCCCACCCTTTGTAGCTATAACAGCTTCAACTCTTCTGGGAAGGCAGTCCATAATGTTTAAGAGTGTGTCTATGGGAATGTTTGACCATTCTTACAGAAGAGCATTTGTGAGGTCAGAAACTGATGTGGACGAGAAGGTATGGATTGCTGCCTCCGGTCTAATTCAACCCAAAGTTGTTCTTTCGGGTTGAGGTCAGGACTCGGGTTGTGCAAGCCAGTCAAGTTCCTACACCCCAAACTCGCTCATCCATGTCTTTATGAACCTTGCTTTGTGTGCTGGTCCAAATCATTTGGTGGAGGGGGGATTAAGGTGCAGGGTTGTTTTTCAGGGGTTGGGCTTGGCCCCTTAATTCCAGTGAAGGGAACTTTGTGGGAACACTTTGGGGATGGCCCGTTCGTGTTACAATATGACTGTGCACCAGTGCACAAACAAGGTCCATAAAGATATGGATGAGCAAGTTTGGGATGGAAAAACTTGACTGGACAGTAAGTGGGAACCATACAATTCAACAGTTTATTGTACCAATGGCAGAGCCATAGCGAATAAAAAAGACAAAGTTATAAGAGCACAATAAAATGGTAATAAAAAGCCAACAATATCACTGGAAGCGCACGGGCATGGAGGGGTTAACACTATCTGGAGGGCTCGCTGGTGGAGCATGGAGAGGCACCAGGAACCATGCTGGGACGGATGGAAACCTGATGTGGGGTTATGTACTTGATGGCTGCTGGCTGGCGGCCAACCCTCAGCCCTGTCAAAGCGGTGATGGTGCCGCAAGTAGCGGGAGAGCTTGGGGCTGACCTGCACCCAGCAGGGGGTCTGGGGTATCTACTGGACAGAGCCTTGCTGATGGAGGGGAATGCCAACAAGGTTGAAGCCTGAAGTCGGGGACAGCCGAGCAGAGCCGGGGTTGTCAGGCACCCCTGAATGACATCAGCACCAAGCCAGAAGTGTGAAGAGGAAAAAGAAGCCCATGAGCCAGCATGGAAGAAAGCTCTCCTTTGCTGTGGCTACAATTTTTGTGTGTCCTAGGGGCGTATTTCTAACTGTGGGGGGCGTGGCTGTGTATGACACGTCACTGATCTCTGCTCCGATCACACGGAGCAGAGATCAGTGACACTGTCACTAGCCGAGAACTTGTTTACATTAGCATCTCCCCGTTCTTCCTCCCCGTGAGGCGATCGCAGGTATCCGACTCACAGAGATTCTGACTGGCGGCACCCACACGATGGCATGGCGGCAAATTTAAAGAGACGTACCTGTGCGCCCATTTGCCTGTCCATGCCATTCTGCCAATGTACATTGGCGTGCGTTGGTCGGCAAGTGGTTAAAGACCAGCTGCCGCAGTTATGCTTTCTACACAGCGGGTGCCAGGGACCCCATGTCCGCCGGCACCTGCTGATCGTTTGGTGCACTGACAGAATGAGAAACTGTAATCAAGGCAGATTGCCGTTCTGTCAGTACAGAAGGAAAGGATCCTATGTTTCTCTAAAGCAGGAACACCAATCCATGTCTTCCACGAGTAAAAGCACCTCCCCCACTACACTGAAATATTAGCTAGGCAAACAGTTATCTCCCCTGATGTTAACCCCTTCCCTGCCAGTGTCATTAGTACAGTGACAGTGCATATTTTTAGCACTGATCACTGTAATTAATGTCACTGGCCCCATAAAACCTTAAATTACTAGTAAATAAATAAATAAATAAATAAATAAAAATATCCCAAAGTTTGTAGACGCTATAACTTTTGCACAAACCAATCAATAAATATTTATACATGTTTTTTTTTTTACTAAAAATATGTAGCAGAATACATATTGTCCTACACTGATGTAGAAATGTGATTTAATTTTTTATTTTTTTTGGATTTGTTTTAGCGCAGAAAGTAAAAAATAGTGTTTTTGTTTTTTTTTCAAAATTGATGGTCGTTCTTTGTTTATAGCACAAAAAATAAAAACTGCAGCGGTGCCCAAAAGAAAGCTCTATTTGTGGGAAAAAAAATGACATACATTTTATTTGGGTACAGTGTCGCACGACTGCGAAATTGTCAGTTAAAGTAACGCAGTGCCGTATTGCAAAAAAAAAGGGGGATAATTCTAATAATAGTAATTAGTAATGAGCAAATGATTTTGAAAAACAAAAATGTTCAAACTTTTTTCTTTCTTTATGTAGATTTTCTCGTTCTGCATAGGATCATGAATTCATGATTTGCGATTGTCTACTTTTGCAAATGGTGCTATTTTTGAAGATCAGACAAATCTACATGTAAAATATGCAGAAAAGTGATGACCCTGCAATTTTTCTAATTTAATGATTTCTAGAAGGAATGGAAAACGTAACCTTTGCATAATACAGGACGCACAGCATGCGTATGTAATGAGCTTATATAGATGTCTATGTGTGCATTTCTAATCACAAACAACACATACAACAATTTTTTTATTTAAAAAATATAAAGGCACTTTAGAATTACCTTCCCTAGTGTGCCCAGAAATGCCCCAGGTCTTTCACAATCCTACCAACTCTCCAGATGGAAATCCAGGTTTTTGAGGGACAGGGGTGGACTGACAACTCATGGGGCCCCCGGGCAATAGGAGATTATGGGGCCCCCAGGCAATCCAAGATTAGGGTCCCACACAGTATACACACACACAGTATACACATACATGTACACACAGTATACACAGACTTGTTTCTATTGGCTGAGAAGGTATTGGAGAGGTGGGGCAGCTATAATCTTGGGATTTTTAGACCAAAAGGATGTCGGTTTCAGAGACAGATGTAAAAAAAACACAGATTTTTACATAGTGTCCCTGGTTTAGTGAGGCTGGCAACCCTGATGGGCATCTTAGCGGCTCGGCTCGGGGCCCTCGGGCAGTGCCCGAGTGGCCTAATGGTCAGTCAATCCCTGTTGAAGGCCCATTAACATCTATGAACACGTGGAATAATGCACACATGTAAACGCACATTTTCAACCTTTATGTTTAAATGTAAATAAGCCATTTAGGGAAAAAAATAAGATTTCTATTTGAAATGTATTTTCAGTAAACAAAATGTATGTGTGTGACAAATATAAATAGGACCCCAAACATTTTCATCTTTTTAACATGATTATTGGAAACATTATACAGTTCCTTTAATGCTCATAGAAATATATGCTCTGGCTGTCTGCACAGTTGTAAGATCATCAGAAATAATAAAACCAAATTAAATGCATTTTATAAATTTACAAAAAGATCTGTTGAATTAAACAGCTTTTTGCTTTCAATTTTATTTTATTTTATTTTTTTTAAAGGCTGCTGTTGGACCTAATGTGTATGTGCAAAATGGTTAATAGTTGACTTTATTTATTTTATCAGCTTGTCAAATGATAGCACAGAATGTCTATTTCAAAGTGCAATAGCACCCCCTCCTCCACGTCTGCATATACATGGAAAAGCACTGCAGAGGAGGTGGGAGTTAGAAAATTCCTCTGTCAGTAACACCTTGATAGCTTTCTTCCATAAATAAATGTACACACATGCAGATATCTTAACATTTCCAGTGTAATACATCTATTGCTGATATCTACTAATAATCTCTTCCGCAGAGCATCAGTTATGGATAGGAAATTAAAAGAAAAGGGAATTTTCTACTTCATAACTGTGGCTATTTTATCCCGGGGAGGAGGGGGTCAAAATAACTATTTGTTATGGGGTTCGTTTGGACGTTCAAATCTGCGTGAAGGATTGTTAAAAATATCAGTGCTTGACTGCATCCAGAACATGAAAGGGAAACACTGCATTAACAAAGGTAGAATAGTATTAGTACAAATTTGAAATCATTAACTTTTGTCAAGATATACTCCTATTTTTTTTTTTTTTAAACAATTTAGAGTCATACCTTTTATTGCCTTCAAAAGCTGTGGTCATGTTAAATTCCCCAGCTGCTTTACTATGCAGGAACCCTGCCATATAGAGAGGTGATCCTGTGCTACATGCCATCCTTTACGTGAATTAGGCAGCAGTGCAGGAATATTTCCCAGAACTCCTTTTTCTCTCTCATACTTCTTGTTAACATAAAGTGGCAAGTGTTATCCCCTTAGTAAAGAAGGTGACATTGCCTAGACTGCACTGGCCATATCACCAGGTACTGTGGGTTTGGCAGGGAGGATAGGAACAAAAGGCAAGAATACTTAAAATTTCCATGCTGCACAATATATGTTTGCTGAGGGTTTTTTTTTTTTTAAATACACAGCACATATATAACATATATATATAATATAATGTATATATATGGGAGGATATTTACTAAAACTAGTGCATGTAGAATCAGATGGTAAAGTTGTGCATAATAATAGCTTCTAACTTCAGCTTGTTCAGTTAAGCTTTGACAATAAAACCGAGAAGCTGATTGGTTACTTTTAGCGAATGGTTCAGCCAAGTAGGAATCCTGGGTGAACATTGGCTGTTTGCCATTTGTCAAACACCCACATTTTTGGGGCGATTGAGCATTTGTTTGGCCCGCCAAGCGCCCCGCAATGCACTGCGCTCTGCACAGTGCAGTGTAAGCCCTGATTGGCTTAAGCAATGAAGGATTTACCCAATATAGTGCAGTGTAGGTGTAGTGTGACCATTCATTTCTACTTTAGTGTCAGTTTAGTGTTTCAGGGCAGGTTTACTGCAGTTTATTAACCACTTGCTTACTGGGCACTTAAACCCCCCCTCAGTCCCAGACCAATTTTCAGCTTTCAGCGCTGATGCACTTTGAGTGACAATTACGCGGGCATACAACACTGTACCCAAATGAAATTTTTATCATTTTTTTCCCACAAATAGAGCTTTCTTTTGGTGGTATTTAGTTACAGCTCGGAGTTTTATTTTTTGCTAAACAAACAAAAAAAGATGCAAAAAAAAAAAAAAAAAATCATGTTTTAATAGTTTGTTATAAAATTTTGCAAACGGGTCATTTTTCTCCTTCATTGAAGTGCGCTGATTAGGCGGCACTGATAGGCTGCATTGGTGGGCACTGATGGGCTGCATTGGTGGGCACTGATGGGCTGCATTGGTGGGCACTGATGGGCTGCACTGGTGGGCACTGATAGGCATAGTTAAGGCGGCACTAATAGGCACAGATAAGGCGGCACCGATGGGCACAGATAAGGCGGCACTGATGGGCAAAGATGGGCACAGATAAGATGGCACGGATGGGTGGCACGGATAAGTGGCACGGATGGGTGGCACGGATGGGCACTGATAGGTACCACAGATAGATGGGACTGATGGGCACTGATAGGTGGCACTGATAGGTGGCTCTGATAGGTGGCACTGCTGGGCACTGATGGGCGGCACTGCTGGGCACTGATGGGCGGCACTGCTGGGCACTGATGGGCGGCACTGGGGTGCAGCACCTTTGAGGCAGATTTTGGGTGGCACTGTGGGTGGCACTGCTGGGTGGCACTGTGGGTGGCACTGTGGGCACTGCTGGGTGGCACTGTGGGCACTGCTGGGTGGCACTGTGGGCACTATGGGCACTGCTGGGTGGCACTGACAGGGGGCACTTACTTTATTTCAGGATGGCACTGCGGGTGGCAGGTGGGCACTGGCAGGGGGCAGGTGTCCGCTGGAATTTCTGGCCGTGATCGGGACTGATGTCCCGAACACGGCCGCCGGCGATCGGCTTTTTTTTTTTCTCCTCGCGCTGTCAGCGCGAGGAGGAATACTAGCCGATTACCGGCTCCGTTTTATCACATGATCAGCTGTCATTGGCTGACAGCTGATCACGTGATAAGGGGTCGGGATCGACCCCTTACACGGATCGGTGATCAGGCGAGTCTCACGGACTCGCCGATCACAGAGCGCGCCGCGCGCGCCCCTCAGGGGGCGCGCAGGCCGCTCGTAACCGGGACGACGTCAATAGACGTAGTCCCGGCAATCTAGGTCCGCGCTAATGCCGTCATTCGGCAATAGCGCGGTACCCAAGTGGTTAAGGTGCGTTAGTGCATGTTTAGTGCAGTATATCGACGTGCATTAGTGCATGTTTAGTGCAGTATATTGAGGTGTGCTAGCGGACCTTTACTGCAGTATATTGACATGCGTTAGTGCACGTTTACTGCAGTATATTCAACTTTGTGGGTGTTGATTTTATCGAAGAAACATTTTGGTATAGGTTTCATGGGCACAATTAACATCCAAGGACCAATAATTCCACACCTGTTTAACAGGTGCATTTCATTAAAATTTTGGCAAGGCCAAATCTTGCTTTCATCAAGAGTACCTCTGTTGGGTTACGGTGTGAAGGGACCACCAACACCCAAAGCCCAATTTTTCCGCACCTACTTCTATCTATCCGTTACTTCTATCCAAAGTCTGCGAAACAGACACCAGAATTTATCCAAAAAAGCTTGAATCGTGTTCCAAGTGCACTAAATTATGGCCTCATCATACAGACTGGCTCCCTGAGCCATTGGTTTTAAAATAAAGAAAGCTTTCAGAGAAAATTACATTTTTTAGCCTGTATAAATGTAATTTTTGCTGCAACAGGTTCAATACACGATACAGATACAGGTAGAATAAGGGGACCCCCAGGCACTATATTTAAAGCAATTGTTCAGTTTTTCACTTTAACCACTTTGCGCCTGTGCTACTGTCATGGTTCCTACCATCCCATGCAAACAGCCAGGCATGGTCACGCCCCAAGTGGCTCAATGAGGTATTGACCCATGACTTTCTGTGTACTGTTCCTGCTGTATTGCCTCTGAGCCACACCTCAGTTCATTATTCAGCCTGGTTTCCAGCTATGCCTTGTCCTGCATGCAGCACTGAGGGCTATAGTTTGGATCTTGCTTTGCAATTAGCACCCGTCGCTCCTGGTTCAGCTGAGGCAGTTTATCATATCAGCTGGGTATAAAACACTGCCTCACCCTGAGGGCTGTGTCAGTAAATTTTCTCTTGTATTGCCAAAGATTCCTGTTTTCCTGTGTTCTTATTTTCAAGTTTCAGTGTTCCAAGACTGACCAGGCTTCTGACCCTGGCTCTGTTCATCGTTAACTCTGACTTCTCATCTCAACAATCCTTAAAGTTCCTGTCAAGCCACCATGCTCAGATTCTTATCCCAGGTAGCCTTTTACCTAGTTACCATGGGCTATGTGTATTTGCAAGTGTGTGCATACATCTCTGCACTATGGACTCCAACCAAGGTAAGCCGTTGCATGATGAACTGACCCTCATGGAGTCCGCAGAGATGTTCAAGATGCTCATCTCCCTTGCTCAGCAAGTCTCTAGCCTGGGCCAGACTGTTTTGGAGCTGCAGCAAGAAGACATGTTGTTTAAAACTACAGTACGCTCAGCCTCGGAACCAGCATGTTCTGAACCATTTGTTGTGATGCCAGAGAGGTTTGACGGTAGTCGTGCATCCTTCTTGTGTTTTAGGATGTATTGCAAGCTGTTGTTTGCTCTCAAGCCTAGGTCATATGCCACCGATTATACAAAGGTTTGTGCTACTATCAACCTGCTTACTGGGCAAATCAAAAAAAAAAAAATCATGGGCTCATCAGCTACTACAGGAAAGCAGTCCAGTTTTGGACAGTTGGGAAGCATTCATGTTTGCCCTGGACTCTGACATTACAGCTTCAAAGAAAACCAGAATTCCCAAGTCTGCTCCTAGTTCACTTACAGATACGACTTCAAGCCATTCCAATATGTGCCAAGCTATGAAGCTCTAAAACCACAAAGCCTAGATGTCCCTTAGGATATATATACACCTACCCTGGAAGATGAGGAACCCATGGAGATCAGGGTCCTCCAGACCAAGCTGTCTAAAGGTGAAACAGAGTGGAGGAGAGGCTGTGGTCTTTGTTTCTATTGTGGAGAAAGAGAGCACTTTATCTGTCTCTGCCCAACTCGCCCACCTCGGCCAAAAGTTCTTCAAGTGGGTACTTCACCTTGACAATCCTTTGGTAAATTCCCTGTCAAGCCCCTGTGCTCAGATTTACAGCCCAGATAGTCTTTTACCTAGTTACCATGGGCTTTGTGTATTTGCAAGGGTGAGCATACATCTCTGCACTATGGACTCCAACCAAGGTAAGCCGTTACAGTTATAGCCGAAAGATAGCTTCAGTGTGGGCTTAAAATGCCGGGAGGATGTACATGGATGTCCTTCCATTCTTGCATAGCCCACGTCTCCTTGGGACTCGGCTGATCACAGAGCAGGATAAATGGCCAATCGTAGTTGGCCCTTTACCACATGATCATCTGTTGGCTTCTGTTAGAGGGACATCAGTCCCCTTAGTAATCACCAGTGCCGACAATCAGTGCCCACCAGTGCCACCTAATAGTGCCCATTAGTACTGCTAATCAGTGCCCATCAATGGCACCTATCAGTGCCCACCAGTACCACATATCAGTGCCCATCAGTGTGTCATCATCAGTGCCTCTTGATCAGTGACCACCAGTGCTGCCTAATAGGTGCCCATCAGTGCTACGTATCAGTGCCCATCAGTACTACCGCTCTGTGCCACCTATCAGTGTCCATCAGTGCCACCTATCAGTGCCCATTAGTACCACACATTAGTAACACACACAGTGCCACCCAAAAGTGCAGCCTCATCATTGCCCACCAGTGCCGCCTCATCAGTTGCCATCAGTGCCACCTCTCAGTGCCCATCAGCGAAGGAGGAAAATTACCTGTTTGCAAAATTTTATACCAAAAAAGTATTTTTTGTTTGTTTAGTAAAAAAGAAAAACCCCAGTGGACATTAAATACCACCAAAAGAAAGCTCTATTTGTGTGAAAAAATGTATAAAAATTAAATTTTGGTACAGTGTTGCATGACCGTGCTATTGTAATTCAAAATGTGAGAGAGCTGAAAGGGGGTATAAGTATCCAGTAACCAAGTGGTTAAGCATCAGTAAATCACTGCTCATTTAAAAATGATGTTTTTTACAATCTTTTTTGTTCATTGATACATGTCCTCCAGGGCAGGGTGTGCCCAATAACTTGCATCTAAGCCCTCAAAATGGGCACTTTTATTTTTTCCAGTTTGGGTCACATAGACTTCAATGGGGTTCATTATTCGATTCAGAACCGAACAGGGGGTCAGTCAGCCAATCTCTAGTTACTATGCACAGCTGCAACAGATTAAGTGTGCACCAGTTTTAGTAAATCTCCCACATTGTGTTTTGTTATATCTGTTCCTTAACTGCAAAATTTTACCTGTAGGTACTGCCAGAAATCTTGTGAGATGATAACTTTCCATGCACTTTGTCTCTGCTGATTGTTATCATTTATCACTCTTCCCAGCATTCACTCATGGGGAGGAGCTCTCATTGTGTCATGTGTGACAATGCTGCTCCTCCATAGAGTAAAGTATAGTATGGCAAATAACCTGTATGGTAAATGAGCATTGTTCTTGGGTTTAGACACCCTTTGAGGAACATCACTTTCGTGGAGAAAAATGATACAATACAGGAATCTCTTTTAAGCCAATCTCTGAGATGAAAGAGGGATGCCGGCTGAGAGGAAGAGTTTAAATGGAGACCATAGGTAGCCTTGGCTGACCCTAAATCCCTCACACTTTGAAGATATGCCACTGACCCTAACTTGCAGTTTAGACATCATGGTGAAGCGGGCCAGATTAGGCCAGTGGGCCATAGTTTGGAAACCCCTGAGCTAGGTCACGCTGTGGCTAGTAGTAGTAAGTCACGTTCTACTGGACATATTTTGTAATGTTAAACATAACAGGACTAGTTCATATCAATGTAACTAACTATTCTAGGGTGTTTCAGAGTTGGCAGTGGGTATGAAGTTTGTCTTTTCAAGCACACTTCTGAATGTCAGATTACTTGTTCATTCAGCAAGAGCCAAACATCATATACAGTAACAATTTTCTTCTTCTGCTACTATATATGAAAGCTTCCTGTCAGTTCTTAAGGAATCAGCAATTATTTGCTGGTTGGGAATCCTTGGTCATGTAAACAATGGGGCAGGGATAGTGCTTACATCATTGTCAAAATATGGCAAAGACATTGACCAAATATGGACTTATTGATGCTTGGTCAACATCAACATTGGGTATACTCCACCCCTATGTTTAAATTTAGCGGCAGGGACTGTGAAATGTCATTCATGCTGAGTACAGCAACGGGATTGGATGGGTCCATTAGCTAGTAGTATTTTTTCTTTCAACAAATCAGCAGGAATTGTGATTGATATTGTATGATGTGAATTACAGTGGAATCATGGGATTTTTTGTTACTGATGGCGATGTCTCTTTAGGAAGTGTCTTTCGTATTAGAAGTATTACAGTTTGTTCTAAACCCTGTCCTTACCCTGTCCATATTTGCCTGACCTGAATGATTTGTGGAATCATTGCACTCTCAGATAACAAAATATGATGCCTCTACCCCTATCATAAACAGAGTTAGCTTTACTATCACATTGTTAAAGTTGAAACTAATTCAGAATGTGTTATGTGCCTTAGGGTCCTTTCACACGGGGCGGATCAGTTCTGATCCGCCCCGTGGATATCCGTTTGCTCAGCGGGGATCACTCCGCCGATCCCCGCTGAGCAGGGAGATGACAGCTCCGTCTCTGCACACTGCGCAGGGACGGACCTGTCACAGCGCCGCTCTCCCCTATGGGAGATCGGATGACGACGGACCGCAGTGCCCGTCGTCATCCGATCCGCAGACGGATGGAAAAATAGCTTTTTCCTCCGTTACACTTTTTCGGATCGGAGCGGGTCGGATGTCAGCGGACATGTCACCGCTGACATCCGACGCTCCATAGACCTCTATGGAGCACCCGTTCAGGTCCGCCTGAAAAACTGACAGGCGGGCCTGAACGGGACATCAGTGTGAAAGAGGCCTTAGGGTGTGTTAATATCATCATCCATTAAATAAAACTCCACATTGGCTAATTCAAGGTATTTATTTTTTTATTTATTTTTTATCTTATTTTTTATTGTGGTTTTGCACAAAAGATAACAATAATACAAGACACGCATTGTCATGTAACCTTAGTCATCGCTTCCAATCTGGAAGCTCAGTCCATTAAGAGTAAGTATATTAACAACATTAGTGAAGATGTTCAACAATAACTTCTGAGAGGTTGAGAGTGCCATCAGACAGCCCCAGACACCCCCTACTGGGTACTAACTGTGTCTGGGGGAGGGAGATGGCCCTTCCCATCCCTAGGCGTTAGTGGGTACAACAAGTCGAGATAGTAGGGGCAGGGGCAAAAAAGGGGGTTCATGTTACCCAGGGGTCAAGTCCTGGGGAAAAAAGTGTGGGAACTCCCACCCAAGATCCACTCCCCCACCAAAAAAAAAAAAAAAAGATACGCTCATATGCATATATATATTTCACATAAAATACAGTGACTGCAAATGCGACATGCTACAAGAGATGACCAGACTGCGAATGCGACTACAGGAGATGACCAGACTGCGAATGCGACATAGTACAGGAGATGACCAGACCAGGAATGAGACTACAGGAGATGACCAGACCGCGAATGCGACTACAGGAGATGACCAGACCAGGAATGAGACTACAGGAGATGACCAGACCGGGAATGAGACTACAGGAGATGATCAGACTGCAAATGCGACTACAGGAGATGACCAGACTGCAAATGCGACTACAGGAGATGATCAGACTGCAAATGCGACTACAGGAGATGACCAGACTGCGAATGCGACTACAGGAGATGACCAGACTGCGAATGCGACTACAGGAGATGACCAGAGTGCGAATGCGACTACAGGAGATGACCAGAGTGCGAATGCGACTACAGGAGATGATCAGACTGCGAATGCGACTACAGGAGATGACCAGAGTGCGAATGCGACTACAGGAGATGACCAGACTGCGAATGCGACTACAGGAGATGACCAGACCGGGAATGAGACTACAGGAGATGACCAGACCGCGAATGCGACTACAGGAGATGATCAGACTGCGAATGCGACTACAGGAGATGACCAGACTGCGAATGCGACTACAGGAGATGATCAGACTGCAAATGCGACTACAGGAGATGATCAGACTGCGAATGCGACTACAGGAGATGACCAGACTGCGAATGCCACTACAGGAGATGATCAGACTGCAAATGCGACTACAGGAGATGATCAGACTGCGAATGCGACTACAGGAGATGATCAGACTGCGAATGCGACTACAGGAGATGACCAGACTGCGAATGCGACATAGTACAGGAGATGACCAGACCGGGAATGAGACTACAGGAGATGACCAGACTGCGAATGCGACTACAGGAGATGACCAGACTGCGAATGCGACTACAGGAGATGACCAGACCGCGAATGCGACTACAGGAGATGATCAGACTGCGAATGCGACTACAGGAGATGATCAGACTGCGAATGCGACTACAGGAGATGACCAGACCGCGAATGCGACTACAGGAGATGACCAGACCGCGAATGCGACTACAGGAGATGGCCAGACTGCGAATGCGACTACAGGAGATGACCAGACTGCGAATGCGACTACAGGAGATGACCAGACTGCGAATGTGACTACAGGAGATGACCAGACTGCGAATGCGACATAGTACGGAAGATGACCAAGTAGCTAGTTTTAAAATTTAAACCTGTCCTCAGCCCCTTTATGGCACCTCCTTTACATTCCTGTCCTCACCCCCTTTGTAGAACCCCCCTTCACATTCCTGCCCTGCCTCCCTTTTATATCACCCCTCCTCATTCCTTTCTGTTTCTGATACTTTCCCCCTCCCTCCTTCATAACAGCCCCCTCTTCCCTGTCTTACCTTACACAGGACACAGCAGATGACATCGGAAGTGCAGCAAAGGGATGGACAGAGGGCGGGACCTGTCCCAGTTAACTGATTGGTTGATAGAATGCAGAGCAGTTCTATTAACCAATCAGTTAACTGAGCCAGCCCCTGCCCTCCGTGCTGCTCTTCCGATGTCAGCTCTGTGAAAACAACGCAGCTAGCAGACTGTGCTAGAGCCTCGGGCGGCTCTGGTCCTGCAAAGGGAACGGCGTTCCTGCTGTGAAAAAAGTGCGGGGACGCCGTTCCCGCGCGTTCCCGCAGGACTCGAGCCCTGATGTTACCATACTTTTCTGTAAAGCTATTGTTCAGCAATTCTGTATTTCTTATTTGTTTTTCCTTGTTGTTTCTCTTCTTCTCCTCTCCGTTTCCTCCATGCTGTGAGAGTGAATATCAAAACTATGGTGATGAGACACGAGAAGTTACACCGGGATACAGGAGGATGTGGGTGTTACTTAAGCGGGGGGACAGACCAGCTGTAATTCAAGGTATTAAATGTGTTATCAATACCACATGCAGTATCTGTTTCTGTAATGTATACAGTCATATGGTGTTTTAATATTTCTTGTTTGAAAATTGTATGTAAAGGTTAATTTACAAAGATGATCCCACAGGTTATCTTTAAAACATTACTAGCTTCTGGCTGGAAATACTTGTGAGGTTCTATGATGTGTCTACTAAGAAGAGTAAGGAAACAAGGTATTTAAGATGGAGATAAAATATTGATTACCTAAAAATAGAGTCTTTCGTTAGTTAAATATCTATATCATGTGAAAAATATATAAATTCAACACCTATGCAATAGTTCTGTGAACTGAAACTATATCTACAGAGATTGTTTTGTTTTGGCTAGAGTTTGGAAGTGGTAGAGCCCCTGTAAGTTCCCTAATAGGTAGAGTCATTCTCTCTAGTCCAGTCTAGTGACCATTGTCACTGGCACAGAAAGTGATGAGAAAGCTAAAACTTTATAGTTGTCACCAGCATTGTTAATTTTGGCATCAAATTTCGATTTAGTTTCAGTCTTATGCTGCGTACACAGGACCGGACTTTCCGGCAGACTAGGTCCGATTGTCTGAAGCTATTGGCTACTGGCTATTGAACTTCCTTTTTTAGTCCCGTCTTACATCATCACGTTCAAAACGAACTGACTTTCAAACAGACTTAGTCCGTTTGTGTGTGGCCAAGTCCGTTCGTTCGGAAAGTCAGTCGGAACTCCGCCGAAAGTCCGTCGGGAAGACCGTCAGACCTAGTCTGCTGGAATGTCCGGTCGTGTGTACGTGGCATTCGTTTTAGGACTAAAATGGCATTTTAGTTTTAGTCCCATTTAATCTTCTGCAATTGTTTTAGTTTTAGTCGTATTTAGTTGACTTAATCTCAAGTACATTTTAGTTGACTAAAATGAGCTACATTTAGTTGATTAAAATCTCCAGTACATTTTAGTCGACTAAAATGTAATGTGTTTCGTTAAATAATGCATTATTTAAGCATTTCTCTAGAACTTCAAAACTCATTTAAGTTCCATTTCTTTGCAACACAAATTGAAGATATTGGAGCATGGTGGCCTTAGGCCACTTTCACACATGCGGACCGTATGTCCGTATTTCATGCATCCGTTTGCGGATGAAATACGTAACATACATGCATTCCTATGGGATAGCGGGTGTCTGCGGATGAGCTCATCCGCAGACACCCGATATCGTCCGCCTCCGCTATTGTCCGATTCTGCAGACGGAGGAAAATCCTATTTTTCTATCCGTCTCCAGAGCAGATCAGATGAACATGGACAGACGGTCCGTGTTCATCCGATCCCCCATAGAGGAGAACGGAGAGCTGACAGGGCGGTCCCTGCACAGTGTGCAGGGACCGCCCTGTTATCCGCCAGCTCAGCGGGGACAATGGAGCGATTCCCGCAGAGAAAGTGGATCATCACGGGGCAGATCATTACTGATCCGTCCCGTGTGAAAGGGGCCTAACTCTTTTAAATGACTGCCCCACATGCTGGTCAAGTAATACTACTAGTCCATTCAAAATGATCGAAAGACTCCTCTCATTGAAAAAATCCATCTAGGGATGGGACACTCCCTAGTTAAATGGAAAAAGCTCACATGATTGCTTGACCTACTGCTGCCTTTTGCGAAGCGGAACATATTAAAACCCCCCAGAGTGACACTATGTCCATGTCTCTGCCCTCTTTGATCTACTGAGCCACCTTGAGGACCTTAAACAGAACACTAGCTACCAAGACTGTGAACAGAACACTAGCTACCAAGACTGTGCTACAATTGCACAGAAGATCAAAGAAAATGTGAACCAGTGTTTTGCTTCCTTAATTCTTAGGTCCAAGTAACTGATATTCTCGCCAGTGCTTGCAGCAGCTGCTTGTTTTTTTGTCAATTCTGCGGTCTGTGAAAACCCTTGTTGATGTGGCGGAGGAGAATATTCAGGAACTGCTTAAGAAGGCAGAGGAGTATGCCCATGCCGTGATAAAATCCACATTGCCCCACTTACAAGATAAGGATCTGTCTGACTCTGAAGATGATGTGTAAGAAGAGGAGAATATTGAAAAATCAGAGGAAGTGGAAAAAGCACCATCCACATCAAAGCAGACAGTCTTTTGGTTTCTTTCAAAATTCTGCAGAAGACCCAGGCAGAGCATCTCCCCAGACAGGCAGCATAGAGCAGCAGATCAGCCTGACTGGTAATCCGGTGCACACAATCCATTTTGCTATGGCCTTCTCCCTGGCCTCAGTGTCTTGTTGTTCCTTAGAGCCAATTTTGTATTTTGAAACACTTAAAAGAGCACTGCAAATAGTTTACTGTGGTGGTGCACTGGCTTGACTTGACATTGAAGGTTTTATGTAGGGGTTGAATTAGGGGGACAAAACCAGTTATTCTGATTTTACTTTCTCTCTCACCCCACACAATCAGCTCTAAGTTGTCTCTCTATAATATACTACATATATGGCCCATCCCAGGGCTTGTCTTAGGCCTTTAGGTGCCCTGTGCTCTGCAAAAATTATTGACCACATCCCTCTATATATATTTTGGTGAGATACTTCAATTCTGGGAAAGCAGCAGCTGTGAGATATTATGAAATCACTTCCATTAAGAATCAGTAACTAAGAGCACAGCATGACAACAAACAGCTTTTACTTCAGAATAGCAAAAGGTATGCAATTTGACTGAAAGAAAAAATTGTTAAAAAAATCCCTGTAATGTACATAGATAACACTGTTCTCAACAAAAGTGGAGCTAAGTGTACTGTGCTTACCTTTTTTGAATGAATTTCCGAATGAGTTGTCCGGAATTTTCGCAAATGATGCTTCAAGTTTGTTGTATTTTTACCAGCGCGTGTCTCTCCACATGGTTTGCAAAGGATCTTGTTGTCCTTAACATCACAGCTCTGGATGGTCTGAGGAGAGTGAGGAGGCCTGTAATGCTGCAGAGTTCTCTGGACAGTGGTCAGATGAGGCCCGTAATGCTGCATAGTGCTATGGACGGTGGTCTGAGGAGGCCTGTAATGGGGCATACTGCTCTGGACGGTAGTCTGAAGAGGCCTGTAATGCTGCACAGTGCTCTGAACGGTGGTCCGAGGAGGCCTTTGATGCTGCATAGTGCTCTGGATGGTGATCTGAGGAGGCCTGTAATTCTGCACATTGCTCTGGACAGGGGTCTGAGGGTGCCTGTAATGCTGCATTATGCTCTGGATGGTGGTCGGAGGAGGCCTGTAGTGCCCATCTATGCAGCCTCATCAGTGCCTATCTTTGTAACCTCACCAGTGCCCAGCAATGCAGCCTCACCAGTGCCCATCTATGCAGCCTGACCAGTGCCCAGTAATGCAGCCTGACTAGTGCCCATCTATGTAGCCTCATCAGTTCCCAGAAATGCAACCTCATCAGTGCCCAGAAATGCAGCCTCACCAGTGCCCATAAATGCCGGTGCCCAGAAATTCATCCTCACCAGTACCCAGAAATTCAGCCTCACCTGGGCAGGGCATCAGAGAGAAGAGGAGAGCCGACCGGATCATCGCCCGCTGTGACAGCTTTAATTTGAATCGCAGGGTGCCCACTGTCAAACAAGTCCCACCTACTGGATCAGCTCCTACCTTTGATAGACAGCACACGTCCATTGGACAAATGTGCTGTCTATCAAAGGAGCCAAACTAAGAGGCGGACTTGTGTGACGGTGGGCACCTGGCAACTCAAATTAAAGCTGTCACAGCGGGTGACACTGGTGGAACGCCCCCCCCCCCACCTCAGCACCCACTCAGGATTGGCCCTGCACCTGGCGCCACCCCTGCAATCCGGGGACAACTCCGGGGACAGTGCCTGCAGTCCTGGAAACTGGGGACATCTGGTCACCATACTGAGGGGAGGCCTGCTGTAATTGTAATGTACTACACACTCAGAGTCTGCTCTGCTCTCTGCTCTGGACGTGGGCACCTGGCTTGTGGTCATATCATGAGTTGGGGCTCAGGAGTGGGACAGTATCATCTGGACTCGGTAGGCCTGGCTGTCTGTAATGCACAGTCCCGCTCTGGTCTCTGGCTGTCGCAGTGCACAGTCGCTTACTTGCTGGGAGCAGAAGCAGGCAGAGCTCCATGTAAACCAGAAGTTAGTTCACAAGGGGAAACATCCCTGCCTCACATTTTCATCCCTGCCTCACATTTTCGTCTCGTTTTAATTAATGAAAACGGATGTGATTTTTGTCATAGTTTTCGTCAGTGGACAAAAATGTGCTGTACTTTTTGTTTCGTTTTCATCACTATAAAAATGCCCCTGATGAAAACGTTGACGAAAACATTTTTCGTTGATGAATTTAACACTGGTCACCAGAAATAGTGCTAAAACCTTTCAATGGGGGCAACTGTTTCAAGTTTGGGAAAGGATTTCCCTCCCTTTTAAATAGTTTTTTTCTCCCTTTCTGTTGCACCTGTAGGACAGGTAGTAGAGGAAAATCTCCTCATTGTGGCAATTCTGATAGGCTTTAACCATTCCCAATTCATAAAAAAAAAAAATTAGCTTGCGGCTATATTTGAGCATGCTCATAATTAGAATATTATGGTAAACTTACAGTGGTTGTTACCCCCCAAAGAAATCATTCACCCCCCCCAAAAAAAATCATTCTCCTGTCCCTTTACGTTATGTGCCTCCGTCATCCAGCTTCTCTCCGGTGCGGCTTTGCATTTCACCCTCCTCCCCCTCCCTCTCTCCCTGTCTGCTCCGATGTATGCAGTGGGAACACAATCTCCAAAATGCCCCACGCCTCCCCTCTCCTCTCCTATGCTCCAGCCTTTATTCATTGACGATATTGTTTACCCGAAACAGAAGGGAGTCTCGGCCCCTCCCACTTGGCTCTCTTAGATCAGAATCCAGAGCGGAGGGAGGACATGTGACCACAAATGAGCACAAAAAAAAAGATATTTATAATTGGAAAAAAAAAAAACACACTGCACTGCTAAACGAACAAATACATGGACGTTAGATAAATTTTAGTCATTTGAGTTTACAACCACTTTAATGAAATCCCACTAATGAAATTTTTTTCATATTCCATTGATAAATGTTTCTGTAACTTACACGTTTGAAGAATAACCTAAGAGACTATTTGTAAAATGTTAGAAGTTACGATGAAAGGAAATGTCCCTGCATGCAAAAAGCAGCAAGGGTCATAAGTCATATTCTCCTGTCTTTTCAGACTTTGGTGCTGCAGAAGCTGCTAGATTCTGATACAAGTAAATGGGTTAATCATTCCATTGTTCAAAAAATCACTGCCTACAGCTTAATCTAAAACTGCTCCCTATTACATAGCTGAGGTGAACCCCAACCCACGCACTCATTTGTTGAGTAGTGTAACATGACAGGGTCGGCCGCCTGGATTATAGCTGACATTCAGTGGTAAGATGGCAGAAAGCTACCCTCATGGGAGCAATTACATGAAGATACAAGTGCATGAATTGCTCACCCACACTTCTGCCACCCTCTACAAATCAGCTGTCACTTACAACTCACAAGTTGCTTGGAAGATGCACCTGTTTTAAAAACATTAATGGCAAGTTTCAACAGAATAAATCGAATCAACCTTCACTGCAAGAGATAGAGGTCTATAGAAAGCTTGAAAATAAATATGCTTTATTGAGAGGAAAGCCTTTCTAAGTTGACATTTACCAGTTTTAAGTTATATTAAATCCTAACTCCAGAATTTGTGTGGATAGATTGGGAAATAATTATAATTATTGTCAGGTTTCTATTTTTGGTTGTTCCCTGAAATGATCCCTCTTTCTATTCCTGTCACACCCTTTCAAGAAATAAATGAAATAGTTGTCTCCGGGACAGACAGACAGGCATAGACTGTAATAAAACACTGTCTGAAGTTCTAACTCTTCCACATGCTACTAAAAATTAGCGTTTGTATTTTAATGAGTTTGTGTTGGACCGAAAGATATAACCTCCTCAATATGGATGAGTTTCTGGTTCAATGCTACCATGGGATTGAGGTTCTGGCCTGGCAAATTACTGCAGGAATTTGACAGACAGAATTCTTTGTAATTATAAGGCACTGCTTGGTCTTTGAACTTAGGTCACCTGGCTTGTAAGGGCTAATAACATGGGCTTTGTATTGTGCACGTGCCACCACTATAAAAAGGCGAGTCAGTGTGTGTGCAGGTTTAGGGAGAGCCGACACTTTGTGTAGGGAGAGTTAGTTGCTATACAGTGCCATACTGTGCTGAATTGCACTAAATTACAATTGGCTGCCTAATCGTGCGTACCTCAGGAGGAAGTAGCCAAGGCAGTTATGTTCTACCAGTTGGAGCTTATTGCATTGTGGGCTCTGGCAATGAGAAGGGGGTGGATGAGGTGGTGGTAGACCACCAGTGGGTGCCACCAACTGGAGATGAGAAAAGTTCTCAGAGAGAGACAAAAGAATAGCAAGGGAGGAATATGTATAGAGGCATGGGCAGCTTTGGGAGGATTGAAAGGATCAGCCAACCTACTTCATCTCGTTGCACTGTGCCACAGGTACATGCTGTTGCTCTCCCCAGGGCCAGTCCTCAAAGCTCTTCAGTGTGGGCCTTATTTAACATATCTGCTGCCAACAGCACGATTGTGGTCTACATCTGTCTTCTGCCAGTTGCCTGCTGAACAGTCTTCAGCTCCACATCTAATATAAAATCTACTGGTCCGGATCTCCTACAGGCACCCATGTCTCTCTGTGCCCTGTTATACCATGTTATGAACCCCAGGGAAAATGGGAGAAGCGTTGTAGAGGAAGCCCTCTAATCATCTTGGCCTTGACCAGGTACATGACACAAAGGCTTGAACCTCTACAGAATTCTCCTACACACAACTCAGCATCTACTGCAGCATTTGTGCTAAGTGGCTAAGTAGTAACCTGAAAACTCTACCCTTTAGTTGGAATTCCCCATTAGGAATAGCAGTTTGCTTCCTGCTATGTGAATGTGTCTGGGCACTCCTGCGACTGTAGCCTATTGGCTGCATATCTTCAGTGTGAGATTATCCAAGGCATGCTGGAAAGAAAGCCATTCCTGAGGACCTGCAGTACAAGAATAAACTTGCTCCTGCGTAATTTATTCTCTGGATCTGTGCTTCCTAAACTCCACCTTCTGCTTTTTGATCATTAACCCACCAGTCTTCAGTTCATCAGATCACTAGTCATCGTGGGGAGAGGGTGGGGGGAGGAAAAAACAAAACCCTCTTCCTTTATTATACTCCACACAGGGACACATTGCAGAACAAAGCATAGTAAGTCAGCGATATGGCAAAGAGCAGCTGTGGGGAGTCTAGAGGCAATACTGGGAAGCAGACTTTTTTTTCCCTATGCTTAGATTTTTTGGAATCCATTCCTGATAAAAGACAAGCAGATGGCAAAAAATGAGTCCCCAGTATTGCTGCTCCCTGTAGCTGATCTGTGCCATATCACTAAGTTACCATTACTTATTTTCCACTGTGTCCCCGTATGGAAGCAACCATATTGGTAGAGAAACAGAGTTTTGCTTCCACTTGTTAGAGCTGCTTCCTAAAGTTTGGTGAACTGATGACTGCTGGGATTTTCAAAACGCAACAAGATAGATGGAGGAAACACAGATCCACAGAATGAACAGAGCAGGAGGAGGAGATTCTTGCACTGCAAGTTCTTCTGTACAGATTTCTCTTCAGCAAGAACAATGAGCAGCAAAGTGGTGACATAATCAAATCTCACTCCAAATATCACAAGGCTAGCATTCAAAAACAGCAGTACCCGAAATGATCTCACATTGTCAATATGAAACTACGAGGCTGTAGGCACAGGAGTACCTAGGCATAGTAATATGTTAGGAAGTGCCCTTCTATATTTAGGAAGGCATTTAAGACAAAATGTAAATCTTTCAGGGTACTTGCTTATGCCCAACTAACATTTCTAGATGTTCCCTATAAGATGGTAAATCACTTTTTGAGAACTGTTACCTTTTAAAAGGTACTTGTGGCTTCTAGCTAGTTTTCCCTTCCCTGCTCACACACACAATATATATATATGACAGACATTAAAACTCATCTGAGAAGTCCAATGAGCTGTAGACATCTCAATTTGCACCCTCTGTTCTGTATAAAGCTGCGTAGTGGTTACAGTACTTGACCATCTGTATTTATTCATTAGGGACAGGCAGGGTAATGAGACAGGCACAGGGGGATAGCTTGCTAGCCCACAGTGTATAAAATACTACCCAAACTTTGTCCCTGTCTACCTTGCACATTGAACTGCTCTCTTCTGCTGATTGCATGCAAAGGGCAAGGGCTATAATCTCTGCAATTGCAATTGCAATGGGTCAGGTAGTACAGTGGGAGTTCTTCTTCAGTGTTTATGGTTTTACTTCCTGTCTTATGGCTGTTGCATAGGATTAGTATAGACCTATACACAATCTAAAATATATCAATGAATAAAGAAATAAGTAGGTTGCCATTGCTGACCTCTCTTTCTAAACGTGTTAGCTGCTTGGCTGTCATTCGAATGCTATTGTTCTCAGTATTCCAGAAAAAGTATGGACAAAAGGAATTCTGACTTTTATTTGCGTTATGTTTGTTGCATACCTTGTTGCATACTGTATATACATATGTCTTGCTTTTCTTTTCTTTTTTTTTTTTGCTTTCAGCCTGTACCTCAGAATATAGCCTTTCTCCAGCATGGCCTTGTTTTTGGAGCTTCCAACAAGATGTATACCTGCTGGCAACAAACATATACTTCTGAGTATAGGCACTGCTGTGACTTGTGAGCATATGAGGTATGTACTAAAGTTTGGTTAATGGTCCGATATCTCAACAGCTACACAAGCCAGGTGCGCACACATGCACATGTCTATCCATGAATACGTTGAGAAGTACCACCTAGCGTGGAGAACATGTCACCGTCAGGATAAACCCACTGCAGGCAGTTGAACTTAGTCAGTGTGAGAGGTAGGGTCACAGTGCAATGGAGCAATGAGTGAACATCAAGTTTTGCTACAAATTGAGCAAAACAGCAACAGAGTCGTAGGTGTGCATGACTTGTTTATTGGAAAGCTATTTTTTTAAATTGTACTTCTTTTTAAAAGTTGAGTCATGACTCATCCTGTCTGATGGTCTTGTGTGCAATCTGAATAGACCCACAATCCCACAATATGATATACACTATTTGACTTATGGAAATCGTGTGTGATCAGTAACCATCAGATCTACCACTAAAACATATCTATAAAGGATATGATCAACATTTTGAATAGAAGTCAGCTTGATTATCAAAGCTCTTTTAATATTTCATAAATTAATGAATACCGTATTTATCGGCGTATAACAAACGCTGTCGTATAACACGCACCCCAAGTTTAGGAGGGAATTTTAAGGAAAAAAACTTTTAGGAGGGAAGTTTAAGGAAAAAAAACTTACATTTAAATGCCCATCAATCCAGCCTTATCAGTGTCCATCTGAAGCCTTGTCAGTGTCATTTGCAGCCTTGTCATGCAACCTTGTCCATCATTGCACCCTTGTCAGTATCATATGCAGCTTTGTCATGCAGCTTGTCCATCATTGCAGCCTGTCTATCATTGCAGCCTTGTCCATCATTGCAGCCTATCATTGCAGCCTTGTCCATCATTGCAGCCTGTCTATCATTGCCGTCTTGTCCATCATTGCAGCATTGTCATGCAGCCTTGTGCATAGTTGTCCCCTTGTCAGTGTCATTTTCAGCCTTGTCTGTTTCATTTTCAGGTTTTATTTTTAAAAATGGTGCCACCGAGATGTCCTGTGTATCTCGGCGGCACCCGGTAGTTCTCGCCCGCCTTCGGCCGTTCTCGTTGGCTTTCGGCCGCCTTCGGCCCTTCTCGTCAGCTTTTGGCTGCTCTCGCCCATTCTCGGCGGTTTTCAGCCGCCGAGAAGGGCCAAAGGCGGGCGAAAGCCGGCGAGAAGGGGCGAAGGTGGCTGAAAGTTGCCGAGAAGGGTCGAATGAGGCCGAAAAGGGCCAAAGGCAGCCAGAAGTCGCCGAGAATGGCCAAAGGTGGCCGAAAGCTGCCAAGAAAGGCCGAAAAGCCGTCGAGAGCCTCCGAGAAGGGCCGAAGGCAGCTGAAAGCCGCCCAGATGCTCCAAAATAGTGGAGGATCGGCGTATAACACGCACCTGCGATTTTCCCCTGATTTTAAGGGGAAAAAAGTGCATGTTATACTCCGATAAATACGGTAATTAAGGGGAAAACAATGAAACTGGTGTCTTGTGAAGGTTTCAACTCACTTACTACCAACCCAGCTCTATATAGCCATAGATACCCAACTGTGTCCTATAGGACACTTAGAAAAATCATATACAGAAGTCTGAATGTCGATCTTTGGACATTGAAAAAGAATGTTGCAGTTAGCTTTGCTTGGACTCTAATCTTTTTCCAATAACATGAAGATAAAAAGACACATTAATAAACCGCACACACAGCCTAGACTGTAATCCTATTGATGTTCCAAAGAGAAAAATATGGGATATGTACCACGTAAGATGTGTGCCTCCCTGTCACAGGTTCTTTTTGAAGGCTGGAGAGTGAGTCATCCAATGATCACTGTCAGGAAAAGGGATGTCATTTGTTAGACCTAATTCTTCCTGGAAATGAAAAGGAGAATGATAACATGCAACATATCCGATCACAGTGCTATTACACAAAAGAAAATGCTTTTCGAAACTAGTAATATTTAAACCATCATCTGCAAAAATCTGAAGATATAGTTGAAGGTAGACATCTGCAATTTCTGATAGATTGGAAACGATTATTCTCCAGCAGTTTCCTGTAAGTCACTGCTGCAGCTGGCCTGTATATATGCTCTTGCAGAAGGCATGTTAAAAAAGATTCCTGCAGACCTCAGCTAAGCACATTAGCAGTATAGCCCTCTTTTGGGGGTTTATGAGAAATGGCCCTCCCCAAACATGATATTGTGCTAAAACTGTAGGTAAATGAGAGAACCTGGAATCTTCGCTAAGTGGAAGAGCGAGTTTGATAATAAAGTTGGCAGTACCTTCACCCAGGACAGGGCCTCTGTGAACTGAGGGGATTCCCTTCCTGGGAAATCAGTAGCCTAATAAAGCTAATTAGAAGCAAATGAACAACTGCAGTCAGCACATAACATTAACCATACGTATATAGGGATACACCAGTATGGAAATCATACAAATTTTATATAATAAAAGGTTAAAGAGTAACTCCACTTTTGTTGAGAAAAAAACACTCCCCTCTGGGTGATCTATGTACATTACAAGGATTTTAACAAATTTTGTTGTTCTGAACGAAAGCCCTGTGTGTTTGTCTGTGTCTATGTAGTAAGTGAATCTAATGGGAATGGGAACTCTAATGAGGAAAATTGCAGGGTCTGCACCCCTTTGGGTGTGTTCCTTTTGGAAGTATCTCACCAAAAATCAAAGTTTTGTTGCAGGGGATGCCTGAAATGTGACTTAGTGCAGATTTCTAGGAACATCTTTGTGCAGATTTCTAGGAAAATCGGTGAGCCAATAGCTCAAGCAAGAATTATGTTTCTGGGAGGCATTCTGTACACATTCTGTATAAAGAACACCTCTAGGTAGCCATATTGCATTGCATTTACAGAGAATGACAGAGCTGCAGATTGAAAAGAAAAGGTAATTTTTAATAACATTCAATTACAATATGACTTGAGTCGCAATTGTATATGCTATATATATATATATATATATATATATATATATATATTTTTTTTTATTTCATAATTTTTTCCTACAAAAGTGGTGTTACCCTTTAAAGTAGTACTTATATTCAATGTACAAACTGGTTATACCATCAAAGGGCCCAACAGGAGTCCTGGTGGAATTGTGCACATATACCTGCATATACAGTATATAGTTATTAACCACTTCAATACCGGGCCTGTTCTGGCACTCCTCTCCTACACGTACAAATCATAATTTGTTTGCTAGAAAATTACTCAGAACCCCCAAACATTATATATTTTTTTTAGCAGACACCCTAGGGAATAAAATGGCGGTCATTGCAACTTTTTTATCTCGCACAGTATTTGCGTAAAAAATGTTCAAACGCATTTTTTTGGGAAAAAAAAAGTTTCATGATTTAAAAAATAACAAAACAGTAAAGTTAGCCCAAATGTTTTGTATAATGTGAAAGATAATGTTACGCCGAGTAAATAGATACCTAACATGTCACACTTTAATATTGCGCACACTCATGGAATGACGCCAAACTTCAGTACTTATAAATATCCACAGGCGTCGGTTTAAAAATTGTTACAGGTTACATATTGAGAGTTACAGAGGAGGTCTAGAGCTAGAATTGTTGCTTGCGCTCTAACGCATGTGGCGATACCTCACATGTGTAGTTTGAATGGCGTTTACATATGTGGGTGGGACTAACGTGTGCATTCGCTTCTGAGCACGAGGGGCGTTTTAAAAAACTAATTTTTTTATTTTATTTTTTATTTTACTTTATTTTTTTATTTTTACAACTTTTTTTTTTGATCACTTTTATTCCTATTACAAGGAATGTAAACATCCCTTGTAATAGGAATCTATGTGACAGGTCCTCTTTATGGAGAGATATGGGGTCAGTAAGACCCCACATCTCTCCTCCAGGCTGGAAAGCATGAGATCGTGAAAAAAAATTCACTGATCGCATGCTGACAGCCGCGAACCCGGGCGTGACGTCATAACATCGTGCCCGGGCCTCCGACAGTCATAGAGATGACTGGTGACCATCTGGTCATCGGAAATCTCTATCGTCATCATCCGGCGCCGGACGATTCTTTCTCCGGGTCTCTGATGGCACGGGAGAGCCTGGAGAAGCACCGGATTGCGGCAGGAGGGGGGATATCCCCTCCCATCGCCTGTAAGAATGATCAAGCGGCGGAACTGCCGCTATGATCATTCTTATGGTGCACAAAATCGCCGGCTGAAAAAAAGGATACCTGAATATTCCCACTGAAAGTCCATGACGTCATATGACGGCCGTGGGCGGGAAGTGGTTAATAAACATACAGTACATCCAGATGAATGTTGCAGCAAATTTCAGTTTTAGGGGCCCTTGAGGATTGCAATGCAGCATCTATCTTTGTGTTGGAGAACTGATGCCAAGATCGGCAGTGATGGGGAGATCCTCCAACCACTGTCCAACCAGCCTGGAATGCAGATTCTCACCAGCAGAAACTGTAGTTTGGCACTGAACCTGCATTTTAGTCCCTAGTAGCTTCTAATCTGTCATGCAACTGGACCTCTAACTACTAGAAGTGGCCATTTGATGCCTAATCTGGCTCTAGCTTATGCTGGTTATTGAGCCCTGAGCTAAAACTAGCTATAGAATCCCAGACCAGAAGGGACAGGGTTCATTTAAATAACAGGAGCTGCATATAAACTCTATTGCACTAAACTGATAAATATACTGAAAGGTGACCACTACACATATACAGTAGCACATACCTAACTACAGTATCTCACAAAAGTGAGTACACTCCTCACATTTTTGTAAATATTTTATTCTATCATTTCATGTGACAACACTAAAGAAACGACACTTTGCTACAATGTAAAGTAGTGGGTGTACAGCTTGTATAACAGTGTAAATTTGCTGTTCCCTCAAAATAACTCAACACACAGCCATTAATATCTAAACAGCTGGCAACAAAAGTGAGTACACCCCTAAGTGAAAATGTCCAAATCAAACCCAATTAGCCATTTTCCCTCCCTGGTGTCATGTGACCTGTTAGTGTTACAAGGTCCCAGGTGTGAATTGGGAACAGGTGTGTTAAATTTGGTGTCCTCGCTCTCACACTCTCATACTGGTTACTGGAAGTTCAACATGGCACCTCATGACAAAGAACTCTCTAAGGATCTCAAAGGAAGAATTGTTGCTCTACATAAAGATGGCCTACGCTATAAGAAGTTTGTCAAGACCCTGAAACTGAGCTGCAGCACGGTGGCCAAGACCATACAGCAGTTTAACAGGGCAGGTTCCATTCAGAACAGGCCTGGCCATGGTCAACCAAAGAAGTTGAGTGCACGTGTGTAGAGCATTATCAAGAGGTTGTCTTTGGGAAATAGATGTGCTGTCAGCATTGCTGCAAAGGTTGAAGGGGTGGGGCCTGTCAGTGCTCAGACCATAAGCCTCACACTGCATCAAATTGGTCTGCATGGCTGTCTTCCAAGAACAAAGCCTATTCTAAAGAAGATGCACAGGAAAGTTCTCAACCAGTTTGCTGATGACAAGCAGACTAAAGACATGGATTACTGGAACCATGTCCTGTGATCTGATGAGACCAAGATAAACTTGTTTGGTTTAGATGGTGTCAAGTGTGTGTGGCGGCAACCAGGTGAGGAATACAATGACAAGCTTGTCTTGCCTACAGTCAAGCATGGTGGTGGGTGTGTCACGGTCTGGGGCTGCATGAGTGCTGCCAGCACTGGGCAGCTACAGTTCATTGAGGGAACCATGATTGCCAACATGTATTGTGACATACTGAAGCAGAGCATGATCCCCTCCCTTCGGAGACTGGGCAGTATATCAACATGATAACGACCCCAAACACATCTCCAAGATGACTAATGCCCTGCTAAAGTAGCTGACGTTAAAGGCGATGGACTGGCCAAGCATGTCTACAGACCTAAACCCTATTGAGCATCTGTGGGGCATCCTAAGGTCTCTAACAGGACCCAGTGACATCCTGTGAAGCTCTGGTGAACTCCATGCCCATGAGGGTTCAGGCAGTGGTGGAAAATAATGGTGGCCACACAAAATATTGACACTTTGAACCAAATTTGGACATTTTCACTTAGGGGTGTACTCAATTTTGTTGCCAGCGGTTTATACATTAATGGCTGTGTGTTGGGTTATTTTGAGGGGATAGCAAATTTGCACTGTTATACAAGCTGTACACTCACCACTTTACATTATCAAAGGTGTCATGTCTTCAGTGTTGTCACATGAAAAAATATAATATATTTATAAAAATGTGAGGGGTGCACTCACTTTTGTGAGATACTGTATCTAGTACTTTGCATATACGATAATAACAACAGGTGTCACGGTCGTTCCACTACCCCGATCGTACAGAAGAGACGTACCTGCAGGGTTCCTGTACGACGGGATCTCCGACGCCCTCGGACGCGGGTCGACGCGAACAAACACGCGCGGGTGCACGCAGGTTCCAACAGACGTTCGCAGGTGCGCGCCGACACAAGCGGGCGTTCGCACCGTACGGACGTGCGCGGGGTCACGAGCGTAACCACGGCCACCTGCGGGGGTACGCAAACGGGCCGTACGACCAATCCTGTTGCCCAATAGACTATTTAAGGCCACAGCTCCTGCTCCTCGGCGCTGTTCGGTCTACAGCGTTCCTGAGACTTCTGCTGTTTGTTCGTGATTGTGTTCCTGATATTATACCCGACCTGTTCCTGGACTCTGCCTGTATTCCGCCTGCCCTTGACCTTTGCCTGACTGACCACGCCTCTGCCTCTCGCTTCTGTACCTCCGCTGCCTGATAGTTACCGACCCAGCCTGATTGACTACGCCTGTCTGCCCGAAGTCCGGCACCCATTGACTCTGCCACCTTGCCGGTCCACTTGTGCCAGCCGCCCAGCAGTCCTTGACTGACACCCAACGCCAGGTGCACCTGCCGTTCCTGTTACCATCAGTTCCAGTTGTATCCGCTATCTGCTATCCGGCTAGGCACTTGTGTCCTCCGGGCTCCTGAACCCCTGTCTCCATCACCAGGGGCTCGAGAGCCGGTGGTTTACGAGGCGCCGCTCCCTGCACGTCGGGGCTCTCTAACCAGGTACGTGACAGTACCGAACAGCCAGGATGTCTGAGCCCTCGCAGGGAGCGTCTCCCATGGATGAACTCTGCCATCATCTAGCCGGCCTCACCCAGGCCGTGAAGAGCCTACAAGAAGGCTACGGACGTTTGGAGGAACAGGTCCAGGCCCTATCTGCCGCAGCCCCGGCTGCCTCTGGGTCTCCAGGCCCACCATCAGTGGTCATGTTGCCGCCAGAACCAAGGGTACCTACACCAGACCGCTTCTCCGGTAACCGGAATAAGTTCAGGGCCTTCCGGAACTCCTGCGAGCTCTTTTTCGCCCTCCAACCCCGGACTTTTTCTCTTGAGGCAACAAAAGTGGGGTTCGTCATTTCTCTATTAACCGACGAACCTCAGACCTGGGCACATCGTCTCCTCGAACGGAAGGACCCCTCTTTGGATTCTTTGAACGATTTCTTCCTAGCCATGTCCCGACTGTACGAGGACCCGCAACTCGCCGCCACTGCAGAAGCAGCTTTGCATGTACTCCAGCAGGGTCGCAGGCCAGTAGAGGACTATGTGTCTGAGTTCAGGCGTTGGAGTGCCGACACAGAGTGGAATAACTCAGCCCTTCGCTACCAGTTCCGCATGGGACTTTCGGAGGCATTAAAGGATGAATTGGCTCGCGTGGGAACCCCTGAAACCCTCGAAGCCCTCATCGATCTCTCGATTCAGATTGACAGGCGTTTGAGGGAACGTCGTTTAGAGCGCTCAACTTCCACTTCTCGCCCAGTCTGGATGATGCCGCGGGTTCCAAGTCCCAACCCTCCGGTCCTTCCTGCTCCACCTGCTCTGGATCCTTCGGAGCCTATGCAACTGGGTCTACTTCGCCCTTCCTTGACGCCCGAGGAGCGCCAACGCCGGAGAACTGGCAACCTTTGCCTTTATTGTGGGGAATCTGGACATTACGTTCGCACCTGCCCCGCCAAGTCACGTAAGTGCCTTCTTGCACCTTCTGCTTCTCCTGCCATTCTGCCCAGCACCAACACCATCTCTCACCTGGTTGTACCTCTTCTCCTACAGTTTTCCGGAGGGACTCTCAGCGTTGACGCCATCATAGACTCTGGAGCTTGCAGCGGCTTCATGGACCTGTCTTTTGCCCTGAAGAATAACATCCCTCTTCGGCCTAGGGTAAAGGGACTTTCAATCTTTCTGGCCGACGGCTCCTCCCTTAAATCCGGACCCGTTACTCAGGAGACGTCCCCGCTTTTCGTCACCATAGCCGGAACTCATCAGGAATTCCTGAGTCTGGATATCATCAAATCCCCCCTGTTTCCTGTGATCCTGGGCATGCCCTGGTTGAAGGCCCACAACCCTCTGATTAACTGGTTCACTGGAGAAGTAGAGTTCCCGTCTGCATATTGTCATCAAAACTGCTTCCCAGCCGCCAACACAGATCCTGCCTCTTCTTCTCTGCTCTGCATGGAAACAGACACCGAGCTCCGACGGGTTGTGCCCGAAGCTTACCACCAGTTTTTAGATGTATTCAGTAAAAAGGGCGCAGAGACTTTACCTCCCCACAGGCAATACGATTGCCCTATTGACCTACTCCCGGGAGCGGAGATCCCGTTCGGGAGGATCTTCCCCTTATCTGAAACCGAGCTGGGTGCTTTAAAAACCTACCTGGACGATAACCTGAAGAAGGGTTTCATACGACCATCCACTTCCCCAGCAGGCGCAGGGATTTTCTTTGTTCAGAAGAAGGACCATTCCTTACGGCCCTGTGTGGACTACCGAGCACTCAACAAAGTTACAATTAAGAACCGTTATCCTCTACCGTTAGTGCCCGAATTATTTCAGAGACTGGGGTCGGCCAAGGTGTTCTCCAAGTTAGACTTACGGGGCGCGTACAACCTCATTCGCATTCGCAAAGGCGACGAATGGAAGACCGCCTTCCGTACCCGCTTCGGACATTATGAGTACCGAGTTATGCCCTTTGGACTTTGTAACGCTCCCGCTACATTTCAACACTTTGTTAACGATGTCTTTAGAGAGTACCTTGATTTGTTTGTTGTTATATATCTCGATGACATCTTAATCTTCTCTTCCTCTTTAGCTGAACACCGGGAGCATGTGAGAAGTGTCCTGGCCCGTCTCCGCCTCCATGGCCTTTACGCCAAACCGGAGAAGTGCGTTTTCGAACAGCAGAGTATCCAATTCCTGGGCTTGATCATCTCCGTAAACGGCATAGAGATGGACCCACAGAAAATTTCAGCCATCATAAACTGGCCCGCTCCCTCGGACAAGAAAGGGGTCCAACGCTTCGTGGGATTCGCGAACTTTTACAGAAAATTCATCAGGGGATTTTCTTCCATTATTTCCCCCATCACTGAGCTGACCAAGCAGAACCAGAAATTTCAGTGGACCCCTAGGGCTCAGGAGGCCTTCGAAACTCTGAAGAACCTGTTTATCTCTGCCTCAATTCTCAAACACCCCGACGCCTCGCTGCCTTATATCCTAGAGGTGGACGCTTCGGAAGTGGCCGTCGGGGCAGTACTTTCCCAGAGACAGGGACCCAAGTCACTTCTGTACCCGGTGGCTTTCTTCTCCCGCAAACTCTCAGAAGCCGAGCGCAACTACGATGTCGGTGACCGGGAGCTCCTAGCGATCAAGGCAGCATTGGAGGAGAGGCGCTATCTCCTTGAAGGCGCCTCTCATCCAATCCTGGTCTATACCGACCATAAAAATCTCGAGTATTTGAAAGCAGCCAAGCGATTGAAACCTCGGCAGGCCCGGTGGGCACTTTTCTTTTCCAGATTTGTGTTCCACATCACATACCGGCCCGGGTCAAAGAATGTGAAGCCTGATGCTCTTTCCCGGATGTACAACGAAGCTGTGGAACCTCATACCCCCGACACCATCCTGCCTCCAGGAAACTTCCTTCTGCTCCAGGAAGGCCTCCTATCTCAAATTAAACAGGCTTCCAGCGATCCAGCCATCCCACCGGACATCTCCTTAACCTCCAAGGACGGACTTCTCTGGCACCTGGACCGAATCTTCGTCCCCCAAGAGATCCGCACGGCGGTCCTCAGTTCCTGTCACGACCATCCATTGGCCGGTCATTTTGGGGTGTCCAAGACCACGGACTTGCTCCAGCGCACGTTCTGGTGGCCCCAGATGAGGAAGCATTGCAGGGAATATGTGGAGGCATGCACCACCTGCATCAGGAATAAAGGTAGCAAATTAGGGGCTTGGGGCTTGTTGAGACCTTTACCCATCCCGGACAGACCATGGAAGATGATATCTATGGACTTTATAGTGGATCTGCCCCTCTCTGAAGGCTTCTCCTCTATCCTGGTAGTGGTAGACAGGTTTACCAAGATGGCCCACTTCATACCGATGAGGGGGACCCCGTCGGCCACAGAAACGGCCAAGGCCTTTATTAAGGAAGTAGTAAGGCTCCACGGTGTTCCTGCTGACATTACCTCTGACAGAGGAGTACAATTTACGTCTAGGTTCTGGAAAGCCCTCTGTGAAGCCCTGAAGATTGAGCTCCGTCTCTCCTCGGCCTATCACCCTCAAACCAATGGCCAGACCGAGCGAACCAACCAGACGTTAGAGCAGTATCTGCGTTGTTTCTCCTCTTTCTCTCAGGATGATTGGGCATCACTTTTACCGCTTGCAGAGTTTGCTTATAATAATGCTACTCATTCTGCCACTAAACAGTCACCATTTTTTGCAAATTTTGGTTTTCATCCGTCCTTTTTGTCCGGTAGTCTCCCCGAATGTTCTGTACCTGCAGTCCTGGAGGACCTTAATTTTTTTTTGAACAATAACAAGCTTCTTCAAGAGACCCTGGCGAAGACCCAGAAATGCTATAAAGAGGCCTTTGACAAGAGGAGAAGAGGGGAACTTGACCTCCAGGTCGGGGACCTGGTCTGGTTGTCCACACTAAATTTGAAGCTAGCCTGCCCATCCAAGAAGCTGGGCCCGAGGTTTGTGGGTCCATTTCCCATCGTAAGGAAACTAAATGACGTGGCCGTCGAGCTGAAACTCCCGGAGTCATTCAGGATACACCCGGTCTTTCATGTCTCGCTACTGAAGCCTGCGGTTCCTGATCCCTTTGTTGACCGGAATACCAATCCTCCTGAGCCCGTGACAATTGATGGGGAACTGGAGTACGAGGTCGAGTCCATCCTGGACTGCAGGAAGAGACGGAACCAGATCCAGTTCTTGGTAAAGTGGAAGGGCTACGGCCCTGAGGAGAACTCGTGGGAACCAGAGTCCAACCTGCATGCTGCAAAACTAGTCCAAGCCTTTAAGAGGTCCCATCCTGATAGGATGATGCAGTTGGGCATCCGGAGGTTGCCCTTTGGGGGGGGGCAATGTCACGGTCGTTCCACTACCCCGATCGTACAGAAGAGACGTACCTGCAGGGTTCCTGTACGACGGGATCTCCGACGCCCTCGGACGCGGGTCGACGCGAACAAACACGCGCGGGTGCACGCAGGTTCCAACAGACGTTCGCAGGTGCGCGCCGACACAAGCGGGCGTTCGCACCGTACGGACGTGCGCGGGGTCACGAGCGTAACCACGGCCACCTGCGGGGGTACGCAAACGGGCCGTACGACCAATCCTGTTGCCCAATAGACTATTTAAGGCCACAGCTCCTGCTCCTCGGCGCTGTTCGGTCTACAGCGTTCCTGAGACTTCTGCTGTTTGTTCGTGATTGTGTTCCTGATATTATACCCGACCTGTTCCTGGACTCTGCCTGTATTCCGCCTGCCCTTGACCTTTGCCTGACTGACCACGCCTCTGCCTCTCGCTTCTGTACCTCCGCTGCCTGATAGTTACCGACCCAGCCTGATTGACTACGCCTGTCTGCCCGAAGTCCGGCACCCATTGACTCTGCCACCTTGCCGGTCCACTTGTGCCAGCCGCCCAGCAGTCCTTGACTGACACCCAACGCCAGGTGCACCTGCCGTTCCTGTTACCATCAGTTCCAGTTGTATCCGCTATCTGCTATCCGGCTAGGCACTTGTGTCCTCCGGGCTCCTGAACCCCTGTCTCCATCACCAGGGGCTCGAGAGCCGGTGGTTTACGAGGCGCCGCTCCCTGCACGTCGGGGCTCTCTAACCAGGTACGTGACAACAGGACAGAAAGATGTCAGTTATACAAACTTAAGAAACTATGGGCAGCTGCAGTTAAAGTGAAACTAAAGGGAAAACTTTTTTCAATTTTGGATAGAGTAAAGGAGGGTTATAACCCCTATATTTGTTTGTCATTTGTGTGCCATAGGGGAGCGTTCCCCTTCACTTCCTGTCCCAAAACAGGAAGTGAGAGGAGATCCCTCCAAAAAGAAGGAATCCCGGGGTAACACTAGAGTCACCGGAACTAGTGTCCCCATTGGAAGATTTCACCTATATTACTGTATTGAGGCCAACCCAAAATTTGGATTTTTTTTTACTTTCACTTTTGATGCTTAGTACAGTAAACAGGAAAAATAGAGCACGTAAATCTCCCCAGACAGCAATAAAAACTGACTAGTGTTCTAATCCCTCTCCACTCTATCCTAAACTAAAAACAGAAAGTTTTGCCTTTGGATACTCTTTGAACTATTAGAACATAGGAAATTCTGTATGTAACCAACTAATGCTGCGGTCATTACAGACAGTCCCTGGGTTACAAACAAGTTGAATTTGTATGTAAGTTGGAACAGGTACATTTTTGTAAGTGTATCTCCAGTCCAAAAAGTTTATTTTTATTTTTGGATAGCATAAGAAATGGTTAAAACCGCTCTAATGTTAGTTTTGCTGTCTGTGCGCCTGTTCAGAATATTTCACCTCACTGTCCCTGTGACAATTGGACAATTGGATTTTAAAGATTTTGGGTTGTTGTGGAAACAAAGATCGGTTATAAAGCTTCAGTGGAGACACCTTTTCTCCCATAACAACTCCTAGGGGAGTGAATTTCCTTTCCTAGTGGTCAATTTCCTCTCACTTCCTGTTGACTCCCTCTGTAAGTATGTAAGTCAGATGTATGTAACTTGGAGGCCTGCCTGTAATAAGCATATGCTATTTATAAATAAAAACAGTAGAGGGCAGCAGATCCCTACAGATCCCTTCAGATCCCTACAGGAGTTATTGAAACGTGATTATATTTCATTGTCTTCAGCTTTAGCTGGATTAACAATTGCTTATGTAAGTAATAACCCATTTTATTATTAATGTTCAGAATTTATATAGTGCCAAGAGTTTTAGCAGCGCTTTACAACATGTAGGCAGACAGTACAGTTACAATACAATTCAATATAGAAGGACCCTGCTCGTTAGAGTTTACATTCTAGGAGGAGTGGTTGAGTGATACACACGTAATAACTGTGGGGGATGAGCTGATGGAGAAAATAAAAGTACAGTTGTTAGGTGTGAACAGGATAGGTTTCTCTGAACAGGGGGGTTTTCAGGGATTGCCTAAAAGCAAACTAGGGGAGGAGATAAATTGACATTTTTTTAGCAGACACAGAGCCGTTGGTAAGGTGGATGAGCCTGGCAGCAGCATTCATGATGGACTATGTAAAGATAAGCCAATTAGAAGGGATTTGCAGTAGTTGTGGCAAGAGATTACCGGGAGGTGAACTGGGAGCTTTGTGGTGTCATTAGTTAGCATTGGAGATGTTGCTGAGGTTGAGGTACAAAGATTTGGACAGTGATTAGACGTGGGCCTAAAGGATAGATCAGAGTCCAGGATTACACCTTGGTACGCATGGATGGGCTGATAGTTGTGCCATTGATCTTGACAGAGAGGTCAGGCGAAGGGGCACATGGGCGAGTCAACGGGTGAGTAATCAACGGGTGACAAAGTGGACACATGTGAAAGAATGAAAAAATGTAGGTCAACTTTCAAAACAAAGCACAAGTGTAATTTAATAAAATTCACTTAACGTCAAAACTCTGAATATGAAAATCTAAATCTAAAAATCTCAGGCTTACACATGGTTAAGTAATTTAAAAAATACGAGATTCTATGATAACATTGCGCAATGCTCAGCTACAGATGTATTGGAAGTTAACCCATCAGTTACCAGAGAGCTATTAGTAGATATGCCTGATGTTGATGTGGTTGCTATGGAAACCGGCAATGTACAAAGTAAAATGTCTGCTAATGTTTCCACAGTTGCAGATCTGATTCCACAAGGCATTGTTAACTCATTGTCAAATTTGTAATTGTCCAGAGGTGAGTCTATTGATGCCTCGATTTTACAGGAATTTGCCTTATCTATTTTGAAATTATTATCTAAGTTATTGCCTTCTTCTTTTGTATTGCCTCATCCATTTAATCTGTCAGGACTAGCTTCTTTATGAAGAGAAAGTGTACATAATGCTGTAGATTCTCCTATAATACAAGTGTCGTTATTCGTTGTCTGCCCCTGCTATGTCTGCTGGGCGTTATCATAAATCTGCAGCTCTTATACCAGAAGCATGTATGAAAGAAGTTCTTTCATACATTGTCGCCTTTAGGTTTCCATTTAAATGTTACAATTAAAGAGAAGCTATGGAAAGGAGAATACATTGAATTAATTTCATTATTGCCCTATATTAAGGACAATAGACTTGATAAAAAAAGATGGAGAAAAATTTGAGGATGATAGGCACAGGTCAGTTCCTCGTAATTTCAACAATTGGTTACAGGCCTTTTGCATATATGCAAGTATTCCAACATGTACAAATCATTTTAGAGGCATATAAGGATTTTCCAGGTCTTTCCTGATTTTTTTTTTATGATGAGTATTTCTGCCAAAAGCTTTCTATACACCAGCCTTTAAAATGGGGTAAGAAAGATGTCAGCCTGTGGCTTAATCTATTGTTGCAGCAAATTTTTTTTATTAAACCTACTACACCTGTTGCTGGACATTTTGGTAAAGGATTATGTTTTAATTTTAATGAAGGTCAGTGTAAAGGGCTTGCCAATTGTGCAGGGCCACACGCGGCTGTTCGTTTCTTTAAGAAATTAGGTCAGCATTCTCCGTCTGCTTTGAAGGATAATTTTCTTAAAAGCGGTAACTCTGGTAAAAACATGTCACCATGGCTTCATCTGTACCCAGATCGCAAGAAAGAGGACATGCTAATTAATGGATTTTATGGTTTTCTTTTACCTTCCTTTTCCGGTATAGGTTCAGTTGATTTACATCAAGATATTGTTTGGGTTAAAATTGACAAAGAGCTTGAGGAAGGGAGAATTGCCGGCCCCTTTGCTTATCCTCCGTTTACTAATTTTAGGGTCTCTCCTTTGGGGGTTATTCCAAAAAAGGAACCTGGCTCTTTCCATATTATACATCGTTTATCTTTCCCTGATGGTTTATTCTTTAAACGATTAAATTCATTCTGCTATGTGTTCTGTAACTTATTCTTCCTTTGAGGATGCTTTGGTTAACATTTGAGCTGTTGGTACTTCTGCTTTATTGGCAAAAGCCGAAGTAAAATCTGCTTTCCGTCTGTTGCTGATACATTTTTTCCCCGACCACATGTTTGGAATTTCTAGGTGTCCAAATTGACACTGTGGCTATGGAAGTTCAGCTTCCTATGGAAAAAATTCTAAAGGCCAGGCTGATGTTGGATTTTATTTTATTTAGACAGAAGGTTCAATTAAAGACGATTCAGGCATTATTAGGTTAGAATTTGCTTCTAGAATTATACCTATGGGAAGAATATTATCAAAACACCTTTATCTTTCAGGAGTTACTTCTCCTAGACATTTTATTAGGGTCACTGCCGACATTCATGCTGATTTGTTGATTAGCACAAGTTTTTATATTCTTTTAATGGATGCTCTTTATGGCAAACCCCTTTTGGTGTCGCATCTGCTCTTAATCTTTTTACAGATGCTTCCGGAGTTTGCGGATATGGGGCTTTTTGGCAGGGTCACTGGTCAGCAGATGGAATTCTTCTTGGATTGATAAGGGTTTTACTACTAATTTTGTCCTTCTGTAGTTTCCTGTTATCATAGCTCTTGAACTTTGGGGAAATCAGTTTAAAAATAAGAGAATTATATTGCATTCAGATAATAAAGGGGTTGTTTTAGTGATTAACTGTTTGTTTTCCAAATCACTTCCGGTTATTTCTATTCTTCGTTATTTAGTATTTTAATGATTAGAATAGAATTGAATATATGGATAAATGCTAAATATGTCCCGGGCATTAATAATCTCATTGCAGACTCGTGGTCTCGTTAACAGATGGGCAGATTTCGGGAATTAGTTCCAGATGCAGACCAGATCGGACTGTTGTGTCCTCCGCATTTATGGGAACTGATATGATTCCTGTTAAGATTGCAATTCAAAATTCATTGGCTCCCTCCACGTGGGCATGTTATGAAGCAGCGTGGAATCTGTGGTGTTCTTTTTTGCGATGTCGCAAAGTGTCGAATGACTGGGTTACAGAAGATTTAATATTGTAATTTTTGGATTTTTTATTGGCTAGTAAATACTCTTATTCTCATAATAGCAGGAGCGACTTTTTTAGGATTACATAAGGTTACTCTTCCGGTTCTAGTTTTTTTTTTTTCAGAAAAACAAGCTTTAACCACTTGCTTACTGGGCACTTAAACCCCCCTCAGTCCCAGACCAATTTTCAGCTTTCAGCGCTGATGCATTTTGAATGACAATTGCGCGGGCATACAACACTGTACCCAAATGAAATTTCTATCATTTTTTTCCCACAAATAGAGCTTTCTTTTGGTGGTATTTAGTTACAGCTCGGAGTTTTATTTTTTGCTAAACAAACAAAAAAAGATGCAAAAAAAAAAAAAAAAAAAATCATGTTTTAATAGTTTGTTATAAAATTTTGCAAACGGGTCATTTTTCTCCTTCATTGAAGTGCGCTGATAAGGCGGCACTGATAGGCTGCATTGGTGGGCACTGATGGGCTGCATTGGTGGGCACTGATAGGCTGCATTGGTGGGCACTGATAGGCTGCACTTGTGGGCACTGATAGGCATAGTTAAGGCGGCACTAATAGGCACAGATAAGGCGGCACCGATGGGCACAGATAAGGCGGCACTGATGGGCAAAGATGGGCACAGATAAGATGGCACGGATGGGTGGCACGGATAAGTGGCACGGATGGGTGGCACGGATGGGCACTGATAGGTACCACAGATAGATGGGACTGATGGGCACTGATAGGTGGCACTGATAGGTGGCTCTGATAGGTGGCACTGCTGGGCACTGATGGGCGGCACTGCTGGGCACTGATGGGCGGCACTGCTGGGCACTGATGGGCGGCACTGGGGTGCAGCACCTTTGAGGCAGATTGGGTGGCACTGTGGGTGGCACTGTGGGTGGCACTGTGGGGTGGCACTGTGGGGTGGCACTGTGGGTGGCACTGTGGGCATTATGGGCACAGACGGGGGGCACTTACTTTTACTTTGTTATTTTTCAGGATGGCACTGCGGGAGGCAGGTGGGCACTGGCAGGTGGCATGTGGTGCCTTTCATTGCTGGCCGTGATCGGGACTGATGTCCCGATCACGGCCGCCGGTGATCGGCTTTTTTTTTTTCTCCTCGCGCTGTCAGCGCGAGGAGGAATAATAGCCGATTACCGGCTCCGTTCTATCACATGATCAGCTGTCATTGGCTGACAGCTGATCACGTGATAAGGGGTCGGGATCGACCCCTTACACGGATCGGTGATCAGGCGAGTCTCACGGACTCGCCGATCACAGAGCGCGCCGCGCGCGCCCCTCAGGGGGCGTGCAGGCCGCTCGTAACCAGGACGACGTCAATAGACGTAGTCCTGGAAATCTAGGTCCGCGCTAATGCCGTCATTCGGCAATAGCGCGGTACCCAAGTGGTTAAAGGGCTATCGTAAAAAAAAACGCAGCTTACCTGATAAGAGATTGGCAATTACTAGCGATATATTATATAGGATATGCTCTGCTACTGAGGTTGTATGTTTTTCGCCATTTGAATCATTGTTTAACCACTTGCCGACCAGCGCACGACGATGTACGTCGACAGAATGGCACGGGCAGGCAAATGGGCGTACATGTACGTCCCTTTAAATTTGCCACCCTGCCATAGGGAGCGCTGGTCGGGACCCCCGTGAGTCCGGTCGCGGGACCCGCGGACTCGATCGCCGCGGGCATCCCCGCGATCGTCTCACGGAGCGGCCGAATGGAGAAGTGCCATTGTAAACAACATTTCTCCATTCTGCCTAGCAACTAGTGACGCTGATCTCTGCTCCATGTGATTGGAGCAGAGATCAGTGTTCACTAAATGAAAGCCCAACCCCCCCACAGTTAGTAACACACCCCTAGGAACACTTAACCCCTACACTGCCACCCACTGGTTAACCCCTTCACTGCCAGTGTCATTTACACAGGAATCACTGCATTTATATAGCAGTGATTACTGTATAAATGATAATGGTCCCAAAAATGTGTCAAAAATGTCCAATGGGTCCCCCACAATGTCGCAGTCACAATAAAAATCGCTGATCGCCGCCATTACTAGTAAAAAAAAAAATAATAAAAAATTATTAATAAAAATGCTATAAAACTATCCCTATTTTGTAAACGCTATAACTTTTGCGCAAACCAATCAATAATCGTTTATCGCGATTTTTTTTTACCAAAAATATGTAGAAGAATACGTATCGGCCTAAACTGAGGGAAAAAAAATTTTTTTTATATATTTTTGGGGGATATTTATTATAACAAAAAGTAAAAAATAATGCGTTTTTTTCAAAATTGTCGCTCTATTTTTGTTTATAGCGCAAAAAATAAAAACCGCAGGGGTGATCAAATACCACCAAAAGAAAGCTCTATTTGTGGGAAAAAAAGGACGTCAATTTTGTTTGGGAGCCACGTTGCACGACCGCGCAATTGTCAGTTAAAGCGACGCAGTGCCGAATCGCAAAAAGTGGTCTGGTCTTTTACCAGCAAATTGGTCCGGTCTGAAAGTGGTCAAACTGTCTTTTTGCTTACTGTATATTTTAATGGTGCTTTTAGGATCTCTGAGCTGTTTCCTCCTAATTGAACTGCTGATTCAGGTCTTCTGCGTTCTTCTGTGGTTCTGCATTTCGGGGTTCTTTGCATGTTGTCGCAACAGTAAAAATTATAAATTTGGTCATGGCCCTTGGGTTACCATCCACAAGCACGTAGATATGTCTATATGTGCAGTATCTCTGACTCAGAATTACTTAGCGTTGTGGCAATTCCTTATTCATGCAAATAGTGATCCTTTGACAATTTATCAATTTAATGCTGTTTTGAACAGATGTCTCTGTAGTTTACAGCTTGACCACCTTCCAATTTCCTCACACTCTTTCCGTATTGGTGCTGCTACTGCTGCTGCAAATTTAGGTTTTTCAGAATCTGTTATTAAAAATATTGGTAGATGGAAGTCTAAATGCTACAGATTCTTATGTTTGTCCTAATGTTTTTATTTGAATTTCAGATTCTCCATTCATTACTTGGATCATCGGACATTCTTACTTATACTGGGCTCATAGAAGAGCTGAATTTCGCTGTTATGGTCCAAATCTAGATTTTCCTTGATCTCGCTTTGCCATATATTGGTACGGGCATCGCAAATTAAAATGGACTGAGTTAAGTAGTGTGTTATCTTTATTGTGTTTACAATGGCCTGTTAGTATCTTCCATTTGGCTTGAATCGACCTTGGTCTCTGCAAGACTTTAGGCATAATCTCCTGTATTAAATCTGATTTGATGTGAATTCATAATATACTTCCGAATTGTGTCTTAGTCTTCTCTGAGATTATTCCTCGTTTAAGTTGGCTTTCTCCCGAAAGGAGGCATTTTGAAAAAATCCCTAAGAATGTTAATAGAGCTGTTGCTAAGTTTATGCCTGTTTTGAATGGAATATCTTACAGACATGTGGATTTGGAGGGTAGTATTCTAGGTTTTTACCGTCCTCATGGAATACACTTGTCTGATATTGTACTGGACATATGAATATGAATTATGAATTACTGTACTGAATATGAATTACTGTACTGAATATAAATTTACAGTCATGTGTGGAATTGGCCGTGGGCTGGTTGGGGCGCCGTTCTTATTGTATATAAGCTCGGTGTATATGAATTTAATTTATTGTTTTATTAGTCATTCGTCAACTAGCCATGCTGCAGAATCGGAGGAGATAACGTGTTATTTATTATTGACCTTGACTCAAGTCCAGTCCAGGAACAGAAGGAGGAGGATTTATTGGACTAAAAATTGGCTGCTTTATTAATCATGACCAATTATGTCATTCGCCTTTGCTGCAGGAGCTCCAGGAGAATTATCCAAATTATTTTCGGAATTATCTCCGGGTGACGGACCCCTGCTTTCACCAACTCTTGCCATTGTTGACCCCCTATATTAAGAAGCAGGACCCATGCATGAGGCTTTTATTTTATTTTTTGGTTGAATAATGATTTGATTTGGTATATTTTTGGATGCATAGAATGCACTTTTTGGTTAAGTTCTATTGGCAGATAGCATGTCTAATTTTATTTGTTTTCTTTTTTTAATGCACAATTTAAAAAATGTGGAGAATAATACTTGGCTATGTGTTTTACTTCAAATGACAGTTTGGGAGTAGGCAGTTGCATTTAAAAAAATACAATGTAAAATTAACAAGGGACACCAACATAGTTGTATATTTGATCTTAAAAACTACGGGATAATGGTGTTGTGGTAACTTGCACCAAAAAAATAAAAAATAAATAACAAGCATAATAATATTATTCGTGATATCACTAGAAAAAAAAAGCCTTTGAAAATTGGTTTTCAATAACTCCATCAGTATCACCAGAAAGGCAACTTCATTATTATCCCATTAACCACTTGCTTACTGGGCACTTACCGTATATACTCGAGTATAAGCCGAGATTTTCAGCCTCTTTTTTGAGGCTGAAAGTGCCCCCTCGGCTTATACTCGAGTCACCGCTGTCTGACTGCTCGATCAGCGTATCGAGCAGACAGACGGCGGACATTAAAATTTAAAAGCCGCGCCTCCTTCTCCGCCTCCGCCTGTGATAGGCGGAACACTGAATTTCCCAGCAGTCAGTGTTCCACCTATCACGGACATCCGCTCATTCTCATACTACGGACGAGTATGAGAGGATGTCCGTGATAGGCGGAACACAGGCTGCTGGGAAATTGAGTGTTCCGCCTATCACAGGCGGAGGCGGAATTTTGAATTGTAGAATGGCTGCCGAGAAGAGCGGCGATCCATCGGCACGGCACGGGACGGAGGAGGCACGGGACGGAGGAGGCACGGCACGGGACGGAGGAGGCACGGGAAGGAGGAGGCACGGCACAGGACGGAGGAGGCACGGGACGGAGGAGGCACGGCACGGGACGGAGGAGGCACGGGACGGAGGAGGCACGGCACGGGTCGGAGGAGGCTCGGGACGACGGCGGCTCGGGACGGAGGCTTGGGACACAGGTAGGCTGGACACACACACAAGGCTGCACGGACACACACACACACACACACACACACACACACACACACACACACACACACACAAGGCTGCACGGACACACACACACACACACACACACACACACACACAGGGATGGATGGATGGATGGATACACACACACACACACAGGGATGGATGGATGGATGGATACACACACACACACACACACACACACAGGGATGGATGGATGGATGAATACACACACACACACACACACACACAGGGATGGATGGATGGATGGATGGATACACACACAGGGATGGATGGACACACAGGGATGGACGGACACACACACAGGGATGGACAGCCATGTCTCACCCTCGGCTTATACACGAGTCAATAAGTTTTCCAGTTTTTTGGGGGTAAATTGGGGGCCTCGGCTTATATTCGGGTCGGCCTATACTCGAGTATATACGGTAAACCCCCCTCAGTCCCAGACCAATTTTCAGCTTTCAGCGCTGATGCACTTTGAGTGACAATTGCGCGGCCATACAACACTGTACCCAAATGAATTTTTTATCATTTTTTTCCCACAAATAGAGCTTTCTTTTGGTGGTATTTAGTTACAGCTCGGAGTTTTATTTTTTGCTAAACAAACAAAAAAAGATGCAAAAAAAAAAAAAAAAAATCATGTTTTAATAGTTTGTTATAAAATTTTGCAAACGGGTAATTTTTCTCCTTCATTGAAGTGCGCTGATTAGGCGGTACTGATAGGCTGCATTGGTGGGCACTGATGGGCTGCATTGGTGGGCACTGATGGGCTGCATTGGTGGGCACTGATAGGCTGCACTGGTGGGCACTGATAGGCATAGTTAAGGCGGCACTAATAGGCACAGATAAGGCGGCACCGATGGGCACAGATAAGGCGGCACTGATGGGCAAAGATGGGCACAGATAAGATGGCACGGATGGGTGGCACGGATAAGTGGCACGGATGGGTGGCACGGATGGGCACTGATAGGTACCACAGATAGATGGGACTGATGGGCACTGATAGGTGGCACTGATAGGTGGCTCTGATAGGTGGCACTGCTGGGCACTGATGGGCGGCACTGCTGGGCACTGATGGGCGGCACTGCTGGGCACTGATGGGCGGCACTGGGGTGCAGCACCTGAGGCAGATTTTGGGTGGCACTGTGGGTGGCACTGCTGGGTGGCACTGTGGATGGCACTGTGGGAACTGCTGGGTGGCACTGTGGGCACTGCTGGGTGGCACTGTGGGCACTATGGGCACTGCTGGGTGGCACTGACAGGGGGGCACTTACTTTATTTCAGGATGGCACTGCGGGTGGCAGGTGGGCACTGGCAGGGGGCAGGTGTCCTTTTAAATTGCTGGCCGTGATCGGGACTGATGTCCCGAACACGGCCGCCGGCGATCGGCTTTTTTTTTTTCTCCTCGCGCTGTCAGCGCGAGGAGGAATACTAGCCGATTACCGGCTCCGTTTTATCACATGATCAGCTGTCATTGGCTGACAGCTGATCACGTGATAAGGGGTCGGGATCGACCCCTTACACGGATCGGTGATCAGGCGAGTCTCACGGACTCGCCGATCACAGAGCGCGCCGCGCGCGCCCCTCAGGGGGCGCGCAGGCCGCTCGTAACCGGGACTACGTCAATAGACGTAGTCCCGAAAATGTGGGTCCGCGCTATTGCCGTCATTTTGCAATAGCGCGGATCCCAAGTGGTTAAAGAAGAAGAGAATGTGCTCTGCGTTTCAAAATTTCATAATTTGCCACGTCATGAACGTTAACTCTCCATTACGAACGCTCGTTTACAAGACCAATCACTTCTGGTTAGTCCATGCTTCCTAGCATGCGTGTTTGTACTTTGGACTTTTGTCCTGACGGACTTGTGTACACACGCTTGGAAAATCCAACAACAAACATTTGTCTGCGGAAAATTTTAAAACCACCACCCAACATTTGTCTGCGGAAAATCCAACAACAATTGTCTGATGGAGCGTACAAATGGTCAGATTTTCTGCCAACAGCCTGTCATCACACATTTCCCATCTGAAAATCCATGTGTATGAAGCTTTAGACTCTAATCTGCTCTAATCCATCCAGGCAGCTATACCCATACTTGATCTTAATGGGTCAGAACAATCAAAATAAGAGATTACACTCTATGGCAGGAAGATCCCTCCACTTAAGTAAGGAGAAAAGTGAGAATGCAGCATGTGACACAAATCCACTAGACTCACTTACCTGAATGTCACATGTTGGTGAACTGATACTTTAAACACAACCCCTTATCATTGTGAAAGGGCACAAAAACAAATGCAACAAGCAACATTGTATATATAAGTAAATGCACAATTTATTAAAGATCAGAAAAAGTGTTGCCTGACATCATAGTGATGTCACACACAGAGTATCAATTTTATAGTGATCAATAGGAATATGCAGTTATTCACCAGGGTCATCAAAATAGTAAAACAAGTTTATGATGAGAAGGCAAATGCAGCACAATGTTATCTGCTAAAAATATATTGTTTAGAAAGGTGAATGTGACCAGTAATAGCGCTAGCCAAAGCCACATAGTCAAAAATAGTTATGTTACCTAGGTTACTCCAGACCATGTGCCTTACGTAACTGCAATCAGTCAACGTACACGAGTATTATGTCTGTCCTAGCTGTTTCCGTAGCAACCTTTGGCGCTTGCGTAGTCTTGTGCTGAATGTTGGTGTTTGTACATAAATGCCTTGGACCCAGCAAACATGTTGCTTAGTAACCTATTTGATTACCGCAAAGTCAGAGGTACTCCTAAACAACTTATAATTCATACATACAGTAAAACCTTGGTTTAAGAGTAACTTGGTTTGATAGCATTTTGCAAGACAAGCAACATTTTTAAATAAATTTTGACTTGATATACAAGCAATGTCTTAATAAACAAGTACCGCCATGTCACAACTTAGAGAAGAGAGGCACCTCTAAGTGTAGCAATATGATAACATTTAATGAAGGTACAACATTTAGCAACCCACATGGTTGATGATCAAAAGAGGCACCTCTAAGTATGCAGGCATCCGGGGTAAAGCTGTCCACATAGACCATCCTCCTCACCTCCAATTCTTCCACGCTGCGTTCCACGAGTGGTTCAAGCCTCAGTTTCAGATCGCTCTACTCCAGGTTAGTCTTCCTGGTCACGATTGCAGACTGAGAGCAGTGAGAGCCAGCGGTGTGGGGGATGGTCTATGTGGACAGCTTTACCCCAGATGCCTGCATACTTAAATGTACGCCTTTGCTGACACTCTGATCTTGCAGGGTGTCCAGTGTGCTTCTGGTACTTTAAGGGGGATTGGGCTTCCTCCAGGTCCATCTGCCCCTCATCTATCCATTCATGCATGTGCTTCCATTGTGGAGACGCTTATAAACATAAATTCATTAGCATTAGAACTGCAAGCATACACAGGGTGCCGTGAAGAGGCCTTGTAGCTTATGCATGCATTTGCAAATGTGTGCTAACTAAATCCCTGTTTTTAACACAGACTGTTGGACAGGTTAATTTGGTCAGGTTTTTTTTCACATGCACATGTGTATATTTTACATTTTATATTATGTTTCACTTTATTTATTTTTCTTATGATAACATTTTAGTGCAGCAATTTACACAAGTACACAATGAATGGCTATGAATGACAAGCCATGGTGTACAAATGTCATATGTTCACAACGATCACGTGGTACCAGGGCTGGCCAGGTACAATGATCTGTCCACCAGACACAGCGGATCACAAGTCGCGCTGCTGTATGGCCCCTAAGGTTTCACAAGGTGTGCAAGTAGGAGGATGTCATAATGGTACTCCCGTCCGGCCATATTATTATAATAGCAAGTGGTTAAATTCCAGTGGTAGAGATGTTTAAACAACCTCCATATTGATTAAAAGCTACTCATGTTGAAAAAGCATAGGAAATAGCCTAATTGCCTTTAATTTTTTATTTTTTTCCTCATTCACACAGAATTACTTGCTATGCACGTTTTTTTTTTTTAATAAACCCTCTTAATACACCCTCTGTATCCCTTAGTTACAGTGGAAATCTTTTGATTGCCAATTTCAATAAGTCCACATATTGTGTCGTACATCATAGAGTATGTGTCTGAGAGGTATTGGGGAATTTAAATGGGTTGGTGCCCCCAATACATGTTCTGAAATACATAAATACCCGTATTTATCGGTGTATAATGCGCGCCGGCGTATAACACGCACCCCAAGCTTAGGAGGGAATTTTAAGGAAAAAAACTTTAGGGGGGAAGTTTAAGGAAAAAACTTTTAGGAGGGAATTTTAAGGAAAAAAACTTTTAGGGGGGAATTTTAAGGAAAAAAACTTACATTTAAATGCCCATCAATGCAGCCTTATCAGTGTCCATCTGCAGCCTTGTCCAGTGTCATTGCAGCCTTGTCGGTATCAGTGTAGTTTTGTCATTGCAGCCTTGCCCCAGTGTCATTTGCAGCCTTGTCATTGTAGCCTTGCCCCAGTGTCATTTGCAAACTTGTCAGTGTAGCCTTGCTCCAGTGTCATTGCCACTTTCCAGTTTAAAATGGCGCAGACGAGATACAGAGCTGGATGTCCTCTGTATCTTGGCGGTGCTCGGTGGCTCTTGGCGGCTCTCGGGCACTCTTGGCCGCTCTCTGTGGCTCTCGCCGATCTCCGCTGATTGTGAGTGGAGGAGCCGCCAAGATCATAGCCGAGTGTACTAGGGCGGGACTGGGCATGACTGTGAGCGAAGCCGAGTCTAGCCGAGTACACTTGGCTATGATCTTGGCGGCCTGCTCCTCCGTTCACAATCAGCAGACATCGGCAGGGGATTGGCGTATAACACACACCCACAATTTCCCCCTGATTTTAAGGGGAAAAAAGTGAGTGTTATACACCGATAAATGCGGTAACTAGTGTGTTAAGTCATTTTCAGCAGGTAACAACAAATCATGTTATTGTTTCATACATTTTTATATTATGTTTGATGACTCTGATGTACTGTTACTACATGACTGATACTCTTGAATGCAACATCATTACTATGTCAGTATTTATTTATTTATTTATTTTTGTTTCAGCTTTGAAAAATAAAATATTATTACATTTTACTATGGCTCTTAATCCCCATAATAAATTATTTTTATATATTTTTCCCAACAAACCTACATTTTCTATAATTATTCTAGCATAGTTTGAGGGCCTGGGTTATGTGAAATGTTTTTTTTTAAGATATTACAGTAAAATATGATTTTTCATGTATAAGATACACACACTGCACTTTATACCCCCTTTCTTTTGTTTACATCATAATTATTTTATATGCCCACTGACCAACTGTTAACTTTAAAAAAATCTAATCAGCAAGTATACAATGGATATAGAAAAGAATCACCTACCACAACCACATATGAATATGTGCATATAACATATGTATAAATAAAGGAAATAAAAAAAAAAAATCCACGTGTCAGAAAGTCCTCTTTATCAAGATTCAATAATATGACACATCGTCAGAGCTGATTCTCTACCACTGTTGAATTAGGAAAGTGCGTGTATCAAAGGCCACCACCCCAATGGTAAAAATACTTGTTTACATACTTATATGACCAAAAGGTCACAAAGGGCCCATTTAAATTGCATTGGGGTCACCAGTAATAATTTTTTAAAGATGGTCCACACCTTAACATTCCAGTAGCATACATATAGGGATTTGGAAGCAAACATTCCACATAGTGTAAAACCATATTATCCAACATTTAATTCAAATAGAAATGCACTTACATCAAAAACTGTTAAAACTGTGCAATACAATCTCCTTTCACCAGCAAACAATCTAAAGCCACTGCGCTTCCGGGAATGTAGGAACCTGATGATGTCAGCACACAGCTCTGACGTACCCGGTTAATCATAGATGGCATCTTCCGTAAGACATCATCTATGATGAAACACATAGGGTGGAGCTGCATGCTTTCTAATTAAATAGTCCACGACACCTGTTAGTAAGACATTTCTGTTCCTACTTGGTCCACCACATGCCATCTGCAAGTAGTAAATGTGAACTGTTATAAATGTTTTATATTTACTCACTGATAAAGAGATAACAATTATTTTACATTGGTTAATTTAAACCTGAACATTAAAAAATACATTAATCTGTATTAAAAAAAAAAAAATATATATATATATATATATATATATATATATATATATATATATATATATATATATATATATATAGCTTTCTTATTCCTTTCCTCTATGCCTCTGATTGTTATCTATAAGGAACTCTTCTGCATGCCATGGCTTCACATTACATACATTTAAACCTAAAAGGATTTCAATCTACCTTCTACAAATAGATTCTAAAGCATTCATATGTCAAACAACATGCGACATCTTGATTCCATCATAAATAGCCTATTATAAAACATTTCTCTTCCAGAGGTAGTTTTATTGTTTAAAGTGGGTTGTCTCATCATCTATATGTTCTGGTGGTCTTTTATATGTATTTATTTACTACAAAAGAGCTTAGGGTGTGCTATTCCTAATTATAGAAGTTAGTCAGCTGCTGAGGTTGTTAATTAAACACCGCAAAGTAAGGAAAATTAGGAAAATGTCTGGCACAGACAAGAAATCTCTAATTGAAACTAATGTTGAAATCACTGGAAGTCATCCCTAGACAATAGCTGCGTTGCCTATGCAGGTTTCCAATGAGGCTGCCCCCACTGACCGTGGTTGCCATGGACACCTACGAAGACACGATCTAGGACCAGCAAGGGAATGGAAGTCCGAGAACAGGAGAAAACATAACAGGTTTGTAAATTCCTTCTAGCCATTCATTGTTCACAAACTAAAATATCAACAGTATAGACCAGCAACCCTAAATGAGAAAACATATAACAAGAATTGACAGTTTGCTTTTACATGAGCTTCAACGCAAAGGTCAGAGTGTGCCATGATTTTTTCATTAGAAATTGCCAGTAAATTGTAGATAAGCCATTTCATCTCCTTTTCTTATCTGAAAGCCTCTCAACTTATACAGCGACTATAGCTAAGTATTTCTTTTAGAAAAAGGACAACGCAAAAATTGCCTTTGGAATAAAGGGAGTTAAAATACATGTTTTGCTGAATTTTCTGTTGGGAAATCTTAGAGCTATGAAAGAAAGTATAAAACCAGTGGAGTAATGTATTTTTATTTGCCTAGAATTAAATCAATACTGAGCTAATTTAATATTCAGTAATGATATAAAGGGTGGTTTTCATAATAAAGCTAGATGTGAGCCCACACACCTGTCATTGGACTGTTACCATTCCCGAAATTATCTAACATCATAGAGAACACTCTGTGGGAAGGTTAAGTTGTGCTGTGTGTGTCAGTGGTGTGGTGTGTGTCAGTGGTTTAATGCCAGGCAAATGTCATTACAAATCACCATCCATCCTGATTCATCTAATTCCAACCCAGTTCAGACAGTAAAATTATTTTCTTTTCAGTTGTATTTTTTTTAAATTCCTCTTTCCGTCTAAATGATAACAGTAGTAAGTGACTTGCATTTTTTCAGCCTTTGGCACAAAGTCTTTATTTTGTATAGTGGAAAATTGCAGGAAAAGATGCACATGCCTTCTCGGTCTGACTCCATCCGTCTCTGCCAGCTGGCTGCAAGAGAGCTGAATTAATATCATTTACTTTGTCTGCTCCTGGGCTCCATGACTCAGCAGGACTGATATCTTCCTTGGCAAGACCAAAATCAGGTACTGTATCTATTCAGCATAGAGCTCTACCAGTAAAATTGCCATCAGATGGTATTGATAGAGGAAATTAAACTATCTTTCCTAAAAATAATAGTTAATACGTTTTCAAAGTCAGACACACTTAGTTGCTGCAGAATAAAAACAAACCTTCCACACTTTTTATTTCTTACAACTTTCAACATTTTCTGGACTTCATGTAGCTAAAAGCATCAACCAGCACTTGGATAACACCCATAACGTAGTGTTAATGTATAAATGCCTTTTTAGGCCTCTTTTTACTATACGGCACTGCGTTATTTTGACTGACAATTGCGCAGTCGTGCGACACTAAAATGTAAGAATTTTAATTTTAAATTTAAAAAAATAACAATATATTTTACTTTCTGTTATAAAACATATCCAATAAAAAAAATGTTAAAAAATCAAATTTCTTCATCACTTTTAGGCCAATATGTATTCTGCTACATATTTTTGGTAAAAAAAATCCCAATACACATATATTGATTGGTTTACGCAAAAGTTATAGCGTCTACAAACTATGGGATATTTTTCAATTTTATATTTTTTTACTAGTAATTTCAGCCATCAGCGACTTATATTGGGACTGCGATATTGCGGCAGACAAATCGGACACTAACTTACACCTTTGACACTTTTTGGGGACCAATGACACTAATACAGTGATCAGTGATAATAAATATGCACTGTTACTGTACTAATGATGCTGGCTGGGAAGGGGTTAACACCAGGGGCAATTGTAGGGTTAAATACGTTCCTAGCCAGTGCTTGTGTACTGTAGGTGAGGTGGTTTTACTAAGGGAAGGCATAGATCCGTGCCCCTGCATTGCAGAAACACAGGATCAATGCCTTCCCTGCTGACAGAACGGCGATCTGTCTTGTTTACATAGCAAGATCACCATTCTGCCTGTGTACTGAACAATCATGGGTGCTGGTGGACATCAAGTCTGCAGTACCCACTGCTGGGCTCCCACAGTGTGTGAGCACAGGGGGAGCGGGCTCGGCGGCAGCGCACGTGCATGCCGCAGACCCTGCAGTTTTAGATCACTTACTAGGTATGCGATATGGCACAGAGCAACCGCCCAGCCACAATATATCTACGGTGGCTGGTCCGCAAGTGGTTAACGTTTATTTGATAAAAAATTGACATTTCATCCAATAGTAACATAGGTTGAAAAAAGACATGTCCATCAAGTTCAACCAATAGCAAAAACAAACAAATAGAAAACCTCCATATACAAAATCCTATATCCACAGTTGATCCAGAGGAAGGCAAGAAAATCTCAAAAATAACAATGAAAACTCTGCACCACAGGCAATATTTGAAAAACAAAAGAACAAAAAAGGAAAACTGATGGATGTGATTTTGACTTCTGCAGTCTTCAAAATGTGTGTAACTTGCATGTAAAAGTGCAAAAAATAAATAAATGAACAGCACCAAAATATACAACTAATTTCCAATGTACCAATATATCCCATTCAAATTATATTTGTTTAACCACTACAGATCCGCGCTATTGCCAAATGACGGCATTAGCGCGGACCTACATTTCCGGGACTACGTCTATTGACGTGGTCCCGGTTACGAGCGGCCTGCGCGCCCCCTGAGGGGCGCGCGCGGCGCGCTCTGTGATCGGCGAGTCCATGAGACTCACCTGATCACCGATCCGTGTAAGGGGTCGATCCCGACCCCTTATCACGTGATCAGCTGTCAGCCAATGACAGCTGATCATGTGATAGAACGGAGCCGGTAATCGGCTATTATTCCTCCTCGCGCTGACAGCGCGAGGAGAGAAAAAAAAAGCCGATCGCCGGCGGCCGTGATCGGGACATCAGTCCCGATCATGGCCATCAATACAAGGGACCACCTGCCACCTGCCTGTGCCCACCTGCCTCCCGCAGTGCCATCCTGAAATAAAATAAAAGCAAAAGTAAGTGCCCCCCGTCAGTGCCCATAGTGCCCACAGTGCCACCCACAGTGCCACCCACAGTGCCACCCACAGTGCCACCCCACAGTGCCACCCACAGTGCCACCCACAGTGCCACCCAATCTGCCTCAAAGGTGCTGCACCCCAGTGCCGCCCATCAGTGCCCAGCAGTGCCGCCCATCTGTGCCCAGCAGTGCCGCCCATCAGTGCCCAGCAGTGCCACCTATCAGAGCCACCTATCAGTGCCACCTATCAGTGCCCATCAGTCCCATCTATCTGTGGTACCTATCAGTGCCCATCCGTGCCACCCATCCGTGCCACTTATCCGTGCCACCCATCCGTGCCATCTTATCTGTGCCCATCTTTGCCCATCAGTGCCGCCTTATCTGTGCCCATCGGTGCCACCTTATCTGTGCCTATTAGTGCCGCCTTAACTATGCCTATCAGTGCCCACCGGTGCAGCCTATCAGTGCCCACCAATGCAGCCCATCAGTGCCCACCAATGCAGCCCATCAGTGCCCACCAATGCAGCCTATCAGTGCCGCCTAATCAGCGCACTTCAATGAAGGAGAAAAATGACCCGTTTGCAAAATTTTATAACAAACTATTAAAACATGATTTTTTATTATTTTTTTTTTGCATCTTTTTTTGTTTGTTTAGCAAAAAATAAAACTCCGAGCTGTAACTAAATACCACCAAAAGAAAGCTCTATTTGTGGGAAAAAAATGATAAAAATTTCATTTGGGTACAGTGTTGTATGCCCGCGCAATTGTCACTCAAAGTGCATCAGCGCTGAAAGCTGAAAATTGGTCTGGGACTGAGGGGGGTTTAAGTGCCCAGTAAGCAAGTGGTTAAAAAACAAAAGGTGGGTGAATAGCCATTAGTAACAGATAAACACATGACCACTTCCAGGTGCTCCAGGCAACCCCACATGGATGTACACTCACCACAAAGGATAGACCTTGCTAGATAGGTCTCACTGCACTTTTTTGGTTAGACCCACTGTGTATCTTGTTACCAACCTGACCATTCACATGTACCAGGATACGATTCCATCCAATGCCATACACCGCCACTCAAAAAACAGTATCAGGGAAAAGGTTCATTGTTGCGCAAAGCAGCCGACTTTATTAAACCATATAAAACCTTATAATTACACCACACATGTACACTATATTACCAAAAGTATTCTGCCTTTGTAGGCACATGACCTTTAATGCCATTCCAGTCTTAGGCTGGCCATACATTATAAAATGTCCTTATTCAATGTCCTTTAGATTTACCTTCAACTATGTAGTACAAGGGCCTGCTGGATTGCATACAAATTGAAAGAGTTTAGGTTTAACCTCATATTATATGGTTTTAGTAAATCTAAAGAAAAGTTGAACAAGAAAAGTGTATTGTGTATGGCCAGCCTTGATCCGTGGGGTTCAATATTGAGTTGGCCTACCCTTTACAGCGATAACAGCTTCAACTCGTCTGGGAAGGCTGTCCACAAGGTTTGGGAGTTTATTTATAGCAATGTTTGACCATTCTTCAAGAACGCATTTGTGAGGTCAGGCACTGATGTGGTAGACGAGAAGGCCTGACTCACAATCTCCGCTCAATTCATCCCAAATGTGTTCCTTTGGGTTGAGGTTGGGACTTTGTGCAGGCCAGTCAGGTTCCCCCACCCCAAACTCTCTCATCCGTGTCTTTATGGTCCTTGTTTGTGCGGTGTGCAGTCATGTTGGAACAGGAAGGGGCCACCCCACAAAGGGTTCCTACAAAGTTGGGAGCATGAAATTGTCCAAAATGTCTTGGTATGCTAACTCCTTAAGCGTTCCCTTCACTGGAACTAAGGGGCCAAGCAGAACCCCTGAAAAACAACCCCACATCATAATACCCCCTCCACAAAATGATTTGGACCAGTGCACAAAGTAAGGTCCATAAAGACATGGATGAGCGAGTTTGGGGTGGAGGAACTTGACTGGCCTGCACAGAGTCCTTACCTCAACAAACTAGACCATCTTTGAGCCTGGTCTTCTGTTGAACATCAGTGCCTGACCTCACAAATGTGCTTTTTGGAAGAATGGTCAAGCATTCCAATAGACACACTCCTAAACATTGTGGACAGCCTTCCCAGAAGAGTTGAAGCTGTTATAGCTGCAAAGGGTGGGCCAACGGACTAAGACAGGGATGCCATTAAAGTTCATGTGCGTGTAAAGACAGGTGTTCCAATGCTTTAGATAATATAGTGTATATGCGCCTAAGGACCGGCACCAGGTACATACAGTGTTTGTAGTTAAGATGGCTGCCACTGCCCCAAGACCTGAAGCTGGCTTGCGCTCCAGGGATGGGATGTGACGTATCAGCTGGGAAACACTGCCTCAACTAGTTTGGTCTGTAATTGGACATCTTCAGAAAGCTTCCTTTATATAACCAAGTGACCTCAGTGTCACCAACCTGCTACTACCAGTAGTTATTTTCCAATCATTTTACCTTTTCCCTTTCTTGAGATTATCTAGGTCTAGCACAGTACAATACTTAATTTTCTTGGTTTATTATTGTTGTTTTTTTTTTTTAGGCCAAGATTATGCTGTGCTTCCTTATTAAGAATCTTTTGGTACTTTTGTCACTTGGTAGTGTCATCTGTCATTCTTGTCTGGGTTTGTGCTAAATCTGCAAGATTTTTCTTAATTGTTAAACAGCATAGTTACATAGTAGGTGAGGTTGAAATAAGACACAAGTCCATCAAGTCCAACCTATTTGTGTGCTTATTTGTCAGTATTACATTGTATATTCCTGTATGTTATGGTCGTTCAGGTGCTTATCTAATAATGTTTTGAAACTAGCTGAAACCACTGCCTGTGGAAGGGAATTCCACATCCTTGCCGCTCTTACAGTAAAAAGCCCTTTACGCAGTCTAAGGTTAAACCTCTTTTTTTTTTAAATATATTTTATTAGAGCAAAGGTGGTACACGTAATCATTGAAGATGGTACATAAACAGATCCCCTTGTTAGTCAGGGTGATGTACACATGCCAACAGTCAAGGCACTTAGAAAAATAACAAAAAAAAACAATGTGTACATGAAACTAAGATACGGACAGAAGAAAGGTAGCGCAGAATATAACTGCCATGTCACCAAAACTGGATGGATCTAGAGTAAGGACCCTTGGAGGCTACTGGCGGTACCATAAAAGGAAAATAAAACCAAAGTAAAATAAAATAAAGTATACGGGGGGGGGGGGGGGTAAGTATTGTTCCAAAGTCTTTGAAGACACAAGTGTGAAGGGGTCAATGGTGAAACCGCTTTTCTTTCAGGTTCAGGTTAGGAGACCGCGATAGAGACAGGGACAGAGACAGACTCGGGTAGCTTTGCCAAATGTACCATTGAAGCTGATGAGTTTGACAGAGGTGAGACAGGGCAAGTGAGTTGAGGGAGGGCTTGGGCCTCGGAGGCGGCTAGATCCACAGTGGGAGGGTCTTCAGCTTCCTCAGGAGGATGGGTAGTGGGAGCATAGTATGCGAAAGAGAAGTTTTCGAAGATGGAAGTTTCTGCACTGGATAGGTTCAAACGCATGAAAGCCCACCATTTGGAATAGAAACGTTGTCTGGTTTTCGCATGGTTGAAGTCTGTGTTGAGTTTTTCCGTGTGGAGTAGATGCAGGAGTTCTCTTTTGAGATACGATACCAGTGGGCAGCTAGGGGATGTCCAGTGTTTTAAGATCAACCGCCGGGCTATTAAAAGTGCAGTCAAGCCCCAGGCTTTGTTACCGTGGGGGGATGATGGGGACCACGGCAGCAGATGGTCATCCCAGTAGCCGAAGATGAGTAGAAGAGGGTCCTTGGGTAATGTCTGTAGCGTCACCTCGAAGATGAATTCAATGACCTGGTCTCAGAAGGCGGAGATAAAGGTGCAGCCCCAGAAACGGTGGGATAGAGAAGGCTTTGGCTAGTGACACATGGGGCAGGTAGTGGCTCCTGCGAGTTTCCTATCGGAGAGAAATGGTATGTAAGCTCGGTGCATAATTTTCAATTGGGTTTCCCTCCATATCTCATTGGGGGTCAGCCGATGCGTTTTGTTGTAACCAGATAAGATTTTATCCACTAAGTCTGGATCCGGGAAAGCTTTAGCCTAGTTTGCAACTGATGAGGCAATAGAAGGGGTTGACTTCAGCAAGAGCGGTTTATAGATGTCCGAAATTTTGTAGGTGGCATCTTGCAGTAGTTGATCCAGAAAGGAGGACCGAAATCTTTTGCGTTCATCTCTGCAGAAGTCCCTTAAGAAACTGATACATTGGGCATGGTGGAATCCATGAGACGGAGGGAGGGAGAAGGTTTCTGCAACCACTGAGAAGGAAAGGGGGCGACCTGATTCCAAGTTGCACAGAGAGGAGAAATTTTGTAGGGCTTTTGACGCCATTCAAAGAACTGTTTATGTTCCATCCCTGGCAGGAAGCTAGGGTGACCTTGTATCGGGAGATATTTGGATATGAAGGGATACAATTTGAGTCTTTTCCGCGCTTCTCTCCAAGCAATGGCTGTGTCTCTGAGGAGCAGATTGTGTTGCAAGGGGGGGGGAATAGATTTCCATTTGCAGTGGAGGAGGGCCACCAGCACCAGGGAATAGGGGTGAACCATTGACGATTCCAAAGAGTGATTTGAGTAGTGGGAGAGTTGTGAGATCCAGTTCAGGCTAATTCGCAGTAGGCAAGAGATGTTATAAGCTCTAATATTCGGTAGACTAATCCCTCCCTCGCTCTGGGGAAGAAACTATTTAGCAAGAGCAATGCGTGGTCTTTTGTTTTGCCAAAGACATTTTGAGATGGCTTTATTTAAGAGTAAAGTATCTTTGTGTTTCAAAAGCAGAGGAATCGTTTGGAGAGGGTACAGTAATCGAGCAAAACTGACCATCTTTACCAAATGACATGTTCCCAGAAGCGAGAGAGGTAGATCCATCCAGTTTCTTAATTTCTGCGTGATTTTTGTTATCAAAGGGGGGTAGTTTAAGTGATATATAGATGAGGGCAGTTTCCCTATCTTAATGCCTAGGTAAGTTATATGGGAGTTGGTCACAGAGAAAGGTGATATGTGAAGCCATGGAGGGGGAGATAAAGTGCCTATAGGGAGGATTTCGCTTTTGCTGTAGTTTATGCAGAGGCCTGAACAGAGTCTGAATTCATCGAAGATAGTTTTAATGGTATGCATGTCAGATGTTGGGTCGGTTGTAAAGATCAGAATGTCATCTGCGAAGAAGGACGTGCGAAGTTCCTGTGAGCCTAATTTGATTCCGTGGAGGGGGGCCTTTTGGATGAGGTAACGGGAGAGTGGTTCCAGCGCAATGTTAAAGAGAAGGGGGGAAAGAGGGCAACCCTGTCTTGTACCTTTTATAAAGACAGAATTCATCCGAGAGGAGGCCAGCCACCACCAACCTGGCCGCAGGAGACGTGTACATGGCTTGCACGAGGTGAGTGAAAGGGCCTGAGAAGCCCATTGTAGAAAGTGACAAAGAGAGCCAGTCGAAGCTGACGTTATCAAAAGCTTTTTCTGCGTCCAAGGTGATGATGGCATGACCTCCCCTCAAATTTTTAGCATGTTCTAGGGCTGTCATAACCTTGCGTATGTTCATGGTGGCCGGTCTGCCCTTAACAAAGCCGGATTGGGCTGGATGTATCAGGGAGGGGATGATGTCTGCTAGTCTAGAGGCTACCATTTTCGAGAGTAGTTTTACATCTAAGTTTAAGAGGGAGATGGGTCTGTAAGAGCCAGCTTCTTGGGGATCTTTGCCTTTTTTTGAAAGCAATTTAATGATGGCCTGATTACCAGTTGGAAGATAAGGACCCCCAGCCCAGATACTATTATAGACAGCATAAAGAGCCGGTTCAGTAATGGAGGATAGGGTCTTGTAGAATTCCCCCGTGAACCCGTCCGGGCCTGGGGCTTTAGAGGAAGCCAGACGTCTAATGGCTGTTGAAATTTCGGACAGGGAGATGGGAGCGCTGAGAGCTTCTAGTTGGGCGGGGGATATTTTAGGGATGGATAGTCCGTCCATAAAGGAGGAAGCTACGTTTCTGTCGATGGGGTCAGCAGCGTAGAGCGAGGAATAATAGTCGAACTTGACTTTGTTGATATCCTGTTGGGAGGATTTTATGTTGCCCGAGGAGTGTTTCAAGGAGGTGATATACGTCAGACGAAAGGGGCCTTTGCACAGTCTGGCCAATAGTTTGCCGGCTTTCTTGCCGAATTTATGGAGGGTGGCGTCCAAGCGAGACCTATATGTGCGCTCAAGAGCATCCGCCCAAGTGTCAAAAGACCGTTTCGCTACCTGCCATTTTAGTCTATTTTCATGGGAGTCCATGGCGCAACGGGAGCGCTGCACAATGCGTAGGTCTTCACTAGCTGTCTTGTAATTTGACAAGGCGTTCCTCCTAAGGGAGGCAGCGTAGGAGATAACGCGTCCTCTAAGGAAGGCCTTGCCTGCTTCCCAGAAAAGATTTGGGTTTTCCATATGGACAGAGTTGGCCGCGGAGTATTCCGACCAAGCTACCTCCATATAGTTCTGAAAGTCAGCATTGTTGTGAAGATAGTAGGGGAAGCACCAAATGTGGGGAGATGAACGCAGGTCAGGAGTGTCTAGTGATGTGGTTATGGGCGCGTGGTCTGAGATAGCGATATCGTGAATATCAGCATCTGAGATCAGCGGTAAAAGGCTGTCGGTGCAAAAGAGGTAGGAGTTTGGAGTAGAAGGTATATTCTCGGTTAGTTGGGTGATGGATTCTCCAGACATCATGAAGGGAAAGAGAATCCATAGTGTGGGTATGCTCGAAGGGGGTAGGCGGTGACCGCTGTCGTTTGGGGTGGGATCTGTCTTCCAAGGGATGCATAGTTGTGTTAAAGTCTCCTCCCACTATATGCGGTAGGTGAGGGGTGCAGAGCAGCCTGGTGGACAGCTCATTGAGAAATTGTTTACCGGGGTTGTTTGGGGCATAGATATTGGACAATATCAATTCTCTAGTCCCTATTTTTAATTGGATGGAGATATAACGGCCCTCTGTGTCCATGTCAACCTTCAACACTTCGCAGGGAAGATTCTTGTGGATTAGAACGAGGACTCCAGCTTTGCGGAGAATCGCACCGGAGCCTAGGACAGTGCCTACCCATAGTTTTTTCATGCGATGGAAATCAGGGGGGGTGAGGTGGGTTTCCTGGAGTAATGCAATGTCAGTTTTAAGTCTCTTCAGGTGGCAGAGAATTTTTAGTCCCTTGACAGGGGACCTAAGCCCTTTGACATTCCAGGAGGTGATTTTCATAGTGGCAATTTCGCACGAGTGAGATGTGGGGGTATGGGACACGCCTGCAGAGGGGACCCGAGGAGGAGAATGGAAATAGCTGCTTGAGGCAGGGTGAGCTGTCTGTCAAAGAGAGACGGGACCCGAGCGTCTGGTATTCGGAGTCTGTTGTGGTCGGGGGGGGGGGGGGGGGGGAATAAAGAATGGGATCAAAATGGGGAAATTAGATCAAAAAAACACAACAAATACACAATAGCAAATGAACTTCACTTTTTTCCGCATAGAGTCTCTGCGCAAACCAGCTCACCCCAAATATCCAGACACAGGGGCAAGTGCGAGCCCTATTTAAACAGTGTCTTCAGCCGTGACGGAGTGCTGCCATAGGTAGAGGATTGGGATGGAGTGGTGTACCCAGAGAAGCTATAGGTGATATATCAACCCCTGGCGGGTAGGGAAATAGAGTAAAACAGGTACAAACATTATCGTAAACAAATGATAAAGAACAAGGGGAGCGCCACCTAAGAGTGGGCCAAATACCTGAGATAGTGTCCGCAATAGGCAAATGTGCTACTAGCCTGCCATATCACTATGAATCGAGTGAGAGGCTCGGCGAGCCAGAATAGTCCGTGTCAGTGAGGGAAGTTCCAGTGCACAAGGCCAGATGATCTGAAACGCTTTGGGGGAATCTTTCCTCGGGCTCCTTTGTTCCAGTTGGTCGGAGAGATTTTGTGAGGAGATTCCGTGTACTCGGCAGAGCGCATTGAGCGCAGGAAAGCTTCCGCTTCCGAGGCGTCTTGAAAGGCCAGCTGATCCCCATTGGGGGCTTTAAGACGGAGAGTCACCGGGAAGGCCAGCGTAAATTTTATCTGACGCTGAAATAGTTCAGTACAGACTTGTTGGAAGGCTTTCCTCTTTTTTGAGACCTCCAGGGAATAGTCAGCGAATATCAGAATTTTGATACCGTCAATTTGAAGAGATCTGGTATTCCTGAACTTTTGCAGGATGGTGGATTTGTTGTCGTAATTGAGGTACTTCGCAATGATCGGGCGAGGTGATTTGCGGTCAGGGGCGGCGGCTCCCATGCTGTGAGCTCTTTCAACCTTGCAAGGTCCAGGAAGGCCCAGCACTTCTGGAACGCGTCTGGCGCAGAATTCCATTAGGTCGGGTGATTGTAAAGATTCTGGTACCCCCACAATTCTTAGATTGTTCCATCTGGACCTATTTTCCAAATCGTCCAGCTTTTGGAGTATATATTGGTTCGTTTTGTCTTGATCCTGTTCGGTGGCTTGCGCCTGGTATACGTCTTCTTCCAGATTGGAGAGGTGATGTTCAACTTCATCTAATCTCGTGGAGTGCTCCCCTAGTTGGGCTGAGATCTGTCGCATTCCCGCATCCACTGCCTTTTCCACTGAGGCAGATATCATGGGTGACAAGAGGGCAGCCACTGCCTGGGCTATACGCTCTGTTTTGCTGTCTCCCATAGTTTGAGCGACAGGTGGGGGGAGAGAAGCCGGGAGCGTGGATGGGGACGGGATGTGGGAGCTTACCTCCATCTCCGGTGAGTCCGCTGTGGTGATGGGAGAGGCCTTTGCGGGGGTCTCGGATATAGGTTGGACTGGGGGTGTAGATGCAGTCGTGTGGGTACGTCGACCGGTCTTTTCCACAAAGCGGTCCATGGATGTAAGAAAGAAAAAAGGGGGGATGGGTCCCCAGGTGGTGCAATATGATGGAGGGCGAGTGACCACGTTCCAGCGGGCCCTTTGGTTCTGCTGGGTTGTTAGGTTGAAAGAACCCTGAAGTTGTTACAGGGCTAGGAGAGAGCAATGCGGCCGGTCTCAGGGGTAAGCCAGAGATCGGAGGTGCAGGCCATACGCTCAAGTCCAGCGGGGGGTGTCAGAAGGGTCTGTGGGGGTCTAGGTGAGACCGAAATGTATGTGGGCCGTACCTGAGTGCGAGGAGCCAACCAACAAGGCCGTTACCAGGGGCTGGGGATATAGATCGGATCCGCTGACCGATTTTCAACAATATTCTGCTCAGTGGCGCTGCTGTAGGGTCCCGACAGTAGGCAGATGGGTGCCTGGTGGGGAGGCTGGCAGGAGGGACACCTCCTCAGTGTTTCCAGTCCGTGGATGCTCCTGGCGGGATCCGGGAAGGCCGCAACCGGGGCCTCGATTACTTGGACAGGTCGGCCGGGTGATTAGGGCGACCTGCCCGGTAATGCGGATGGTGCCGGGCCTGGTGCGGGTGGTAGCAGGGTGCACGATGCCCTCGATGGGGCAGCAGGCAGTAGTGGAGGGCTGCAGGGAAGATTGCAGGCCTGAGACCTGGTGCCCCGTAGTGAGTAGGCCGCAACCGGGGCCTCGATTTTCCAGGCAGGCCGTCCGGATGGATAGGCCGGTCTGCTCGGCAGTGCGGTGTAATTAATGCTGAATGCGGCCGCCGGGTAGTCGGCGGATAGCGGCAGGGGGGTCCAGGGGACACGAGCAGGCCTCCGGGCTGATTGCGCGGATTGTGTAGGCCGCGACCGGGGCCTCAATTTTGCGGCAGGCCAGCTGCGGAGGGCGGAAGATCGTACGCCCATGCAAGGGTCCAGTAAGCAGGTCCGTGAGTAGGGGGTGATCCGGGGGGGGCACCCCGCAACGTTCCGGTGGCAAGAGAGGGGCGGGCTATCTTTTATAAGCAGGTTTGTGGATCGGCTTGTGGGAGCTGAGAGGAGACCCAGCTACTCCATGCGGCGCAGGACCGGAAGCTGTCCTCTTTTTTTCTAATCTTAATGAGTGGCCACATGTTTTATTAAACTCCCTCCCACGAAAAAGTTTTATCACTATTGTACCAGTATGGTATTTGTAAAATGAAATCATATCCCCTCTCAAGCATCTCTTCTCCAGAGAGAATAAGTTCAGTGCTTGTAACGTTTCTTCATAACTAATATCCTCCAGTCCCTTTATTAGCTTTGTTGCCCTTCTCTGTACTCGCGCCATTTTCAGTACATGCTTCCTGAGGACTGGTGTCCAGAACTGGACAGCATACTCAAGGTGAGGCCAGACCACAGTCTTGTAGGGTGGGATAAGTATTGCTTTATCTCTTGAGTTAATCCCCTTTTTAATGCATGCTAATTTTCTGTTTGCTTTGTTAGCAGCAGCTTGGCATTGCATGTCATTGCTGAGCATATCATCTACTAGGACCCCCAGGTCCTTTTCCATCCTTCCCCCCTGTGAGTAGGTTGCATTCATATTTTTGCCACCCAAATACATTGTTTTACTTTTTTCCACATTACACCTCATTTGCCATGTAGTTGCCCACCCCATTAATTTGTTCAGATTTTCTTGCAAGGTTTCCACATCTTGTAAAGAAGTTATTGCCCTGCTTAGCTTAGTGTCCTCAGCAAATACAGAGATTGAACTGTTTACCCCACCCTCCAGGTAATTTATGAACAAATTAAATAGGATTTGTCCCAGCACAGAACCCTGGGGGACCCCACTACCCATATATATACAACTTTATTCATATATAAAAATAGTTATTGAAAAGAGAGCCCAATTCAATCTTCTAAAACAATGTATCAATGAGTTAATATATAATTTGAAACATATAGTAAATATCACCCAAAGCTAGCAATCCTAATTATAACCTCAAAAAGTTGAGTTCAATTGTTGATTAGTACTACTAATAATCAAAAAAATTGTGTTCTTTGCTCCTAAGATTTTATCCCAATTTATATCTTCTTGCAAGGTTCGTAGTTTAGGGAAATTTGCTCTTTTGAAATTCAGAGTCTTTGTATTCCCCTTATGTTTCCTATTTGTGTGATTTATACTGAAGCTAATTGACCTGTGATCACTGTTTCCTAAATTATTATTTCTACATCTGTGATCAGGGGTGTATTGCTGGTAATCAGAAGGTCTAGTAACACTTTGTTTCTAGTTGGTGCATCTACCATCTGACCCATGAAATTGTCCTGCAAGATATTTAGGAACTGGCAAGCCGTAGACGAATGCACGGTTCCTTCGTTAAAATCATCCATTATGATCCCATCCTTGCTGCTAAATCCAAGTTGTGATAAGAGGTCCCTCTCCCCCTCCTCTCTCAGGTTAGGGGGCCTATAGCATGCTCCCAGTATTATTTTCCCCTTAGTTTTATCCCTGTGGAGCTCTACCCATAAGGATTCCACCACCTCCCTAGCCCCCTTAGTGATGTCATCTCTCACATTAACTTGTACATTATTCTTTATATACAGGCATACCTGTCACGTACCTGGTGATGGAGCCTGATATGCAGAAGATGGCCTCTCTTACATCTCTGACTTGGAGCCCCTGATAGAGCTGACAGGAAGCACCGAGATGCAGAGTCGCATGAGTGCCTGGCGGGATCGCTGAACCTGGAGCTGGCTCGGAGCACTCGGCCGGGCTGTAGAGGTGTCTGTAGAAATCCCAGAGCAGTGGTAGGCAGGTAGCTGGAACAAGTAGACAACTGGTCCCCACAGGCAGGAGTGCAGATGCAGCAGAAGGGATGGTGGCACCCTCAAGGCTGAAGATAAGGCAAGTACAGGCAGGCCGGGTCATACACAACGGGCACGTCAGGAACAGGGGCTGAAGCAGAAGCAGAATCAGATTACAGACCAGGTCGTCAACAGGCTGGCAGCGGAGTGGCAGAAGGAGCAAGCAGGTGCAGAGTGGGGGACAAGCCGGGGTCGGATGCAGGCAGGAAACAGGATCATCGGGAAGCAAGCCGGGTCACAACAGGAACAGAAGTCAGGTAGCTAATTGCAGGTTACACAGGGAACGCTGTAGAGCAGGCAGCACTGAGCATGGAAACTGGCTGAGTTTAAATAGCCTGTTTGGGCGGCAAAAGCTGTCACATGGTGCGTGCACACCAATGGCATCCTGACAGGGGCAGAGGTAATAGATCATCTTCAGCCTCCGGATGCCCAACTTGGCCCACTTGTCAGGATGGGAGTTCTTAAAAGCCTGAACCAAATCTTGGGCATGGATATTACCTTCGGATTCCCAGGAGTTGTCCTCTGGCCCATATCTTTTACATTTTATCAGGAACTGGATCAGATTTCTTCTCTTCCTGCAGTCTAAGATTGTTTCTACCTCAAACTCTTCCTCCCCGTCAATAATTACAGGTTCAGGCGGGCCGGAACTTTGTCCTGGAAAGGGGTCAGGAATGGCAGGTTTCAACAAGGTTATGTGGAACACAGGGTGGATTCTAAATGACTCAGGCAACTCAAATTCATACACAACCTCATTGATTCCTCTCTTCACAAAGGGTCCTATAAATTTAGGGCCCAGTTTCTTCGAGGGACAGGCCAGTTTCAAATTAGTAGTTGCTAGCCACACTTGGTCACCAGGGTTCAAGATCAATTCTCTTCTTCTTTTCCTGTCAAAAACTTCCTTATTGTATGCCTGTGTCTTGGCCATTGTTTCCTGTAGCAGTTTGTTATTGGCGTTGAAGAAATTTATAGTTTCGGAAACAGCTGGTACAGGGGAATCTAGAATTGTATTAGATAAAAAAGAAGGGTGGAAACCGTAGTTTGCAAAAAATGGAGATTGCTTTGTAGCAGAGTGTACTGAATTGTTAAAAGAAAACTCGGCCAGGGGAAGCAGAGAAGCCCAATCGTTGAGAAAATGAGGAGAAACATCGCAGGTACTGTTCGAGGGTCTGATTAGTCCTCTCTGTTTGCCCATTCGTTTGTGGGTGATATGCAGAAGAAAATTAAAGTTCAATCCCGAGTGAATCACATAGGGCTCTCCAGAATCTGGATGTAAACTGCACCCCACGGTCGGACACAATATTGGCCGGAATCCCGTGAAGCCTTACGATCTCCTTGACAAAGGTTTGAGCTGTTTCTCGAGCAGATGGTGTGCCCTTCATGGGCAGGAAGTGTCCCATCTTAGACAACCTATCGACAACTACAAAAATGGTGTTGTGGCCCTCAGATGGGGGGAGTTCTAAAATAAAATCTATTGAGATCATCTTCCAAGGTCTACTTGGGACTGGTAAGGGTTTTAGCAGACCCCAGGCTCTGGATCTGCTGGTTTTATTGCGGATGCAAGTGGTACAAGATTCTACATATTTCCTACAATCTTTCTCCACCCCCGGCCACCAAAATGTCCGTTGTACTAATTCAGTTGTCTTGCCAATGCCAAAGTGACCTGCCAGCACATGATCATGGCATCGCCCCAGGATGGCCATTCGGAGGTCTTCCGGCACAAAGACCTTGTCTTCGTGCCAAAGTAACCCATCTTTTGCCAGTAGAGAGACCCCAGCTGGTGAAGGGTTCCTTACTAGAGTTTGTTTAATTTGTTTTATTAACTCTCCTTGAAGTAACATGAAGTTCCCAGGGGATAGAATGGTATCGGGAGATGAGATTTCTTCAGGTTTGCTGAATATGCGTGATAGCGCATCGGGTTTTGTATTCTTCGATCCGGGCCTGAATGTTAAGTGGAAAGTGAATCTAGAAAAGAATAGTGCCCACCTGGCTTGTCGAGGTTTCAATCTTTTTGCTGTTCTTAAATACTCAAGGTTCTTATGATCTGTATAGATCAAGATTGGGTGTGCAGCCCCCTCTAGCAGGTACCTCCATTCCTCCAGAGCAGCTTTGATGGCCAAAAGTTCATGGTCCCCGATGTCGTAGTTCCTTTCAGCATTTGACAGCTTGCGGGAAAAAAAAGCAACTGGATGCAGTAGAGCCTTAGCTCCCTGCCTCTGAGATAATATTGCTCCGACCGCTGTTTCTGAGACATCTACTTCCAAGACATAGGGCAGGGCTGGATCAGGGCACCCCGAAGATCCAATTTCGTGAAAATAGTGGCCGTACCAAGTCGCTGGAATAGTTCAGGCACAAGTGGAAGAGGGTAACGTTTTTTTACAGTGATCTTATTAAGTTCACGGTAGTCCACACAGGGGCGTAATGAGTGGTCCTTTTTTTCTACAAAGAAGATCCCCGCACCGGCAGGAGACGTGGAAGGGCGAATGAACCCCTTTTTAAGGTTGTCATCAATGTAGTCTTTCAAAGCAACAAGTTCACATTCAGATAGAGGAAAGATCCTGCCAAAAGGAACTTCAACCCCAGGGAGGAGCTCCATTGGACAGTCATAGGCCCTGTGAGGAGGAAGCGTTTCTGCCCCCTTTTTGCTGAAAACATCCAAAAAGTCATGGTATGCCACTGGAACAACTTGGCGAGCTTCGGACTCCACATCAATGCACAGCAGGTTCTGATGATTCTCTTGCCAGCAATGCTGAAGGCAATAGGGGGAAAGAATCTTGATTTCTTTCGTAACTCAGTTAATGTGAGGGTTATGAGCTTTTAACCAAGCCATACCCAGAATGATTGGGAACAGAGGGGAGGCAATGGCATCTAGGCGTAGAAGCTCTTGATGGTTCTTGGCAATGGTGGTGGATAACGGGATGGTTTCATGAGTAACCAATCCAGATTTAATGGTGCATCCGTCTGCCAGATGTACAGAAAGTCTCTGAGCCTTGGGTAGTAGAGGAATGTGATGTTTGGCAGCAAAAGCTAAATCTATGAAACAGCTGCAAGCTCCAGAGTCAAATATAGCGGGAGTCTGGATAACTCCCCCTGGGAGCTGCAACAAAATGGAAAGAGCAAGATGAGCAGAGTTATTGGGTAGAGATGGAGGAGAAGCGGTTGTAACTGAGAGGCACTTACGGATTTTGACTGGGTAAGACCTCGCATAATGTCCTGATCCTACACAGTACAGGCAAAGATTTAGCTGGTGTCTGCGCCAGCGTCAAAGAAGGGCGGAGGAGACCAAGCTGCATGGGTTCAGATGCATCTGAAACGGATGCGGCAGGAGCAGGTGAAGCGGGACTGAAAGAACCAGGCACTCTTGGAAGCATCCATACTGGGCGAGACTGGTCGGTGGCTCGTTCCGACCTACGTTCCCTTAGGCGACAGTCAATGTTGATCGACAAATTTATAAGTGTCTCCAAGGTGGAAGGGACACCTGTTCGTGCTAGCTCATCCTTGAGCTGATCAGAAAGGCCCATGCGGAACTGGTAACGCAGGGCAGCATCGTTCCAACTGGTATCTGAACTCCATCGCCTAAATTCAGAAACATAGTCCTCCACGGCCCTGCGACCCTGCCGAAGTGTGTGAAGAGCAGCTTCCGCAGTAGCGGCTTGCTGGGGGTCTTCATATAACTGAGCCATGGCTCCAAAAAAAGAGGCTAAGTCCATCAGAGATGTGGCCTTTTGCTCAAGGAGCCAGTGGGCCCAGGCCTGCGGTTCCCCCTGAAGCAAGGAAATGACAAACCCGACCTTGGTGGCTTCCAGGGAGAAGGTGTGCGGTTGTAGCGAAAAATAGAGTTTGCCTGCGTTGCGAAAGGCTCTGAACTTGTTGCGTTCTCCTTGGAACTTTTCAGGAGTTGGAACTCTGAGTTCAGGAGCTAGCATAACAACTGCGGGAGTTGCTGGCATCCCAGAAGTGGAAGGTGCTTGAGCAGGAGCAGAGGCAGACAAGGTCTGTATTTGGCCTTCCAGCTGGGTATAACCCTGTTGTAAGTCTTTTACGGCTTGGGTTAATCCGGCTAGGTGTTGGCAGAGTTCCTCCATAGGAGAGGGTCCTCGCAGAGGCTCGGACATGGCTGTCTGCTACTGTCACGTACCTGGTGATGGAGCCTGATATGCAGAGGACAGCCTCTCTAACAACTCTGACTTGGAGCCCCTGATAGAGCTGACAGGAAGCACCGAGATGCAGAGTCGCACAAGGGCCTGGCGGGATCGCTGAACCTGGAGCTGGCTCGGAGCATTCGGCCGGGCTGTAGAGATGTCTGTAGAAATCCCAGAGCAGTGGTAGGCAGGTAACTGGAACAAGTAGACAACTGGTCCCCACAGGCAGGAGTGCAGATGCAGCAGAAGGGATGGTGACACCCTCAAGGCTGAAGAGAAGGCAAGTACAGGTAGGCCGGGTCATACACAACGGGCACGTTAGGAACAGGGGCTGAAGCAGAAGCAGAATCAGATTACAGGCCGGGTCGTCAACAGGCTGGCAGCGGAGTGGCAGAAGGAGCAGGCAGGTGCAGAGTGGGGGACAAGCCGGGGTCGGATGCAGGCAGGAAACAGGAACGTCAGGAAGCAAGCCGGGTCACAACAGGAACAGAAGTCAGGTAGCTAATTGCAGGTTACACAGGGAACGCTGTAGAGCAGACAGCACTGAGCATGGAAGCTGGCTGAGTTTAAATAGCCTGTTTGGGCGGCAAAAGCTGTTACATGGTGCGTGCACACCAATGGCATCCTGACAGGGGCAGAGGTAATAGATCATCTTCTTCTGCAGCCATCTTGGGTGCTGGCATGCCCTTCCTGACATGAAGAGGTAACAGGCCGTCTTCTTCGGCAGCCATCTTGGGTGCTGGCATGCCCTTCCTGACAATACCCCTCCCCCTTTTTTACCCTCTCTCTCAGCCAATCATGAGAGCTGTTGAACCAAGTCTCTGAAATTCCCACAAAATCTAAACCCTCCTCGTACAACAGTATCTCTAGTTCTCCCATCCTGTCTGCCAGGCTCCTAGCATTGGTGAACATGCCACGTAGTTTAGACTGGCCGCATACTGTCTTCCTATTGTGTGTTCTGAGATTGCAAATAGGACTTGGTACTATGCTTACCTCAGGTTTATGTGCTTTAGTCAACCTACCACTAATGCCCCCAATACGACCCTCTGGAATATGTTCCACGCTAACTATCTCTACCTCTGGACCCCCCTGTCCCCGTCACCTAGTTTAAGCCCCTCTAACTTTTCGGCCATCTTCACTCCCAGCAGACCTGTGCCCTTCTCATTTAGGTTACAGTTCTCCAGGAATCCAAACCCCTCCTTACTACACCAGCTCCACAGCCACTTGTTTTACTAATCTCCCTCTGCCTTTCTGATGTGGCTCGAGGTACCGGTATTATTCCTGAGAATACCACCTTGGAGGTACTTTTACTCAATTTAGCTCCAAAGTCCCTAAAATCCTTTTTTTAGGACACTCCCTCTGCTTCTGACTTTGTCATTGGTGCCAATGTGCACCATGACAGCTGGGTCTTCCCCAGCCCCTCCCAGTAATCTGTCCACCAGATCTGTGATGTGCCAAAACCCGAGCACCCAGTAGACAGCATACAGTTCAGCACTTCAGGTCTTTGTCACAGATTGTCCTCTCTGTCCTGAGAATTGAGTCCCCTACCACCAGAATCTGTCTTTCCTTTCCCTTCCCATACAACGGTATGGCTCTATAGATTTTTCCATGTTGTATCTAGAAGAGAATACTTCCAAGGCATGTTAATGGTTATGGGATCTATTTTATTCCTAGTGAGTCACTTCATGTATGGCTTTGTATATGCCCTATTTTAAGACAAAAGCTGAAATAGAGTTTAGAAAAAAAATCGTTATTCATTTTTTGATACCATGTTTTCCTATGACTTGTTCCAGGTCGCCATCACCCATGTGAATATGTAATCATTTTACCTTGCACACAGTCTTTGCCACCATCTCTCAGAAGGATTTGTCAAAACTGGGACAGACAGAATCTGAAACAGCTGTGCATGGCAACCAATCAGCTTCTATATTCAGCTTGTTTAGTTAAGATTTGAAAATGGAAGATAGAAGCTGAGTTGTTGTCATGTACAGCTGCTCTAGATTCTGGCTAGTCCAGTTTTGATAAATCCCCTCTTTTGTCTTTTAATTAAGAAGCTTGTTTTGCTGTATAACACTTTATAATTGGAAGCTTGTATCTGTAGGTTGCAGATCAAGCAATGATGATAAGACTCTTTTTAGTGGCTTTACTAGTGTTCACCCTCTACTTTTATGAACTCCACCTAGTGGTTTTCCACAATACAGCATTAGTCCCTCGTAAGTTGTAATTATAATATTTTTGTCTATGTTTTTCTAGCTTACTTCAGTAAATCCCAGTGATTCATGATGGTAACATGGAAAGTGGTACAATGGAAGACAGGTATTATGCTGGGTGACTATTGTTGCTGAACTTAGCATCCCATATATTGCAGGATTCATTACTGACCCCAAGGTACAATGAGTACAAAGAATCAAAAAAATGTCTGGGACTCAAAAGATGTGCAGTAAATGCATGGGGGACAATATTTTGTCTATAAATTATGAAAGGTCCATTGGAGTCAATTAATATTTTGAGGTCTTTGCAGATTTCCTCAAAAGTCTCTAGTCCTGAAGGTGAGATGTCTAGCAATGAGACCCTGTCTCTATCAGCGCTGTTTACCAATGTTCTTTGTATTGTACTGACCTTCTTCTCAACCCCCTCCAGGAAAGATATACATACAGTATGTGTTCACTTTCCTTACTAAGTGCATTCCTCCAACTCTAACTCTGTTGGAGATCCAATAAGTACACCCACATCAAACTCTGCTGGATTTCTATTGATTAAACTCACAGGTATATTAGTGGTGTAAAAAAATTGATTGTTGTGTGTTTACTAGAAATTCAGCATTGTAGAAATCATAATGGCAACATATATGAAGAAAATCATTGACAGTAGTCACATAAATAGTATAATTATTAATAATAATTATTGGTAGTATCATTAAAAAAAAAGGTTAGGAATTAATGACAAATTTGCGTGATCGCGTCACCTCCATTAGCCCTGCCCTACTGTTAGCCCCTGGGTGGGGCTAAAAGAGGTGATGCGATCATGCAAACCGGGACCCAGAAGTGGGCTGTTGAGCAGCATGAGGAGAGAATTTAATGTCTCCATTGCGTTGTAATACAATTATGGTGTATTTATCATTTAGAAATTTTAGTGAGACTGTCGGTGACCACCAAGATAGTAGGCATCTCTCTCGAAGGAGGAAGATCAACCATGATAACCATAGAAATTGACCCCCATGATCTTGATGGAACAGGGAATGGTTGGAGTAACCCCAAAGGAGAAGACCAGGGTTTTTTACTGTATGCGCAGGTCAAACACGAGGTCACATCGTTTTTGACATCTTTCTTGTAGCCAGGCCACCACAAAGAAAACAACAAAAGTTCTTCTGTTGTAGAAACCCCAAAATGCGCAGAAAATTTATAGGGTCGAGGTCAGAACAAACTTCCTTCCCCTAATTGTGCTCCAAAGTGCTGAGATATCTACCCGAAAGTGGAAATGACGCCACGATCAGGAGGATGCTGCCAAACAGGAACCGGAAATTACGCTGGATGCTGAAGCACCATCCTCAAGTTCAAGAGCAGGGTTAGGGAATGACATAATACCGTCCTCAGATTTATATATAACCACTAAGCCTGCAAACTGGAGCAAAAATCAGAGGATAACCAAAAAATATAGAATAAATATAAACAAAAATTTATTAAAAAATTCTTATAAAAATGTTATAATGCAAGCCATTAAAACGTAAGCCTAATAGTAAACAAAACAAATAAAAAAGGGGGGACTCTTGCACCATCTTGTGGCTCGAAACTATAGATGTCAACAATAATGCAAATTTTATAATATCACCATTGACAATTATATAAACATACAAATATACAAAAGGTATTTCTGCCCCTGGAAGCAGTTCAATGGGACAATCATACGGGCGACGAGGAGGTGAAAGATCAGCATTCTTTTTATCACAGACATCCTGTAACTTGTGATATTGTGGAGGCAGGTTGTCATATGACTGGGTAATTACAACTTGTAATTCCCTAATTGGCGGAGAACTTGTTTGACAAAATTTCTCTATAATGTTCCTCACAATCGGAGGTAAAATGTATCACAAAGGTAAAATGTATCGTCCATGCTCTCCAGTTGAGGAATAATGGGTAGAAAAATGTCTAGAAAAAAAAGGAAAACCGGGGATGACAGGAAACTTTGGTCCAGAGTACCAGAGGAACCGTTTCATGGATAACAGGTCTTGGTGTTACCCACCAACCATCTACATACAGTATCAACAGGGGCAGATTTATTTGAATATTATTGCTTTGGGCAAACTCTACATCCATAAAGTTCCCCCCAGCCCCAAAGTCCGGCATAGCAGAGCAAGGAATTTCACAGCCCTTGATGATAAGTTTACTATCCCATTTTGTTATCAATATTAGAGAATTTACTTTATTTTTTTCATGGATCAGGCAGATAGACTAGGTAGTGGGGTTTATTTGTTCAGGCACTATAACATCACTCTCAGCAATTGGTCTTTTGACTTTGTTGGGACAATTAACTGGATAATGCCCTACAACACAGACATATGTGGTCCAAACGTCTCATCTCTTTCTCCTGAAGAGAAATGGATCTGTTAATAGCATCAACCTGCATACGTTTGGGAGTGTAAGAATCCAGAGAAACTTTTGGATCCTTTTAAACAAGATGACAAGCAGAAAAATGCATACCACCATTACTTCCAAATGTTCCCTGTCATTCCTTCTTCCTTTCTGTAAGATTCTGATCAATTTGGATACATTATTGGATGAAAGTCTTGAGATCGTGAGGAGTCTCTGCTCTGACAAGCGCATCTTTTACTTGTTCAAAGAGCCCTTGGTGGAACTGATTCTTTTGAGCTGCCAGGCTCTAAGTGGTATCTGAGATCCAACGTTGGTATTCAACTGTATACTCTGCAACAGAGCATCTACCCTGCTGCAAACTATGCAACTTTGCTTAGGCAGCAGCGCAGAGATTAGGATCATCCAAAACCTGATTCATAGTGGTCACATAGTGGTGCTGGGGAGGCCCATGCTAGGACTTCCACAGTTGGAACAGTTCCACAGTTGGAAGGTTGATAGCAAATAGTACCTTCTTTTCCACAGAAGTAAATGCAGTGGGTTGCATTTTTAAATATAAGACACTGATTATGGACCCTTCTGTAATGGTGGAGACTTCCATTGAACTTGAGTGGTAGAGGCATATGTGCTTTAACATCATCTTGGAAATGTATGACCAGCAATTATTTCTGCAGAGCATGGATATCTTCCTATTGCCTTTTCACCATACTTTCCAGTTTGGCAAATTTTTCTTGATTGGTAACACTGATCCCCTTCAGCTCTGCAATTTGCCCCCAAAAGGAGCCACGTTATTTGCTATAGTGGCCTCCATGTTTGGACCAGATTATTATGTCACGGTTCATGCTTGGAGACAAGTAGTTGATAGCAGGAGGCTCCCACCGACCAGCTAGCAGATGACACGGGCTCACCTGAGTTGCAGAATCTAATCACTAGCTGGTTTTTACCAGAGCTCCTGATGGTGGAGATTGGTTTTGCTGCAAATAGCCCCATTTGGGGATGGGCAAGCCAGGGTCCATTAGCAGATATAGCAGGTAGGGATTAAGCAGAACTGTAGTCAGTAAACAAGCCAAAGGTTGCTAACGAGTAGTAGCAGATTGGGATCAAGCAGAAGCGCAGTCGAGGAACAAGTCAAGGTCAGTAATAAGTGGTAGCGAAGTTACAGACAGCAGCACAAGTGACAAGAGTGAAATAATGGCTGGAGAGAGTACTATAATCTGGCAAACAGAAAATGCAAAGCCATGGCTAAAATTGGAACTTCATGGGAGGAGCAAAGGTTTCAAGGTTCAAGAAAAACAAGGTTCAAGTCAAGAGCATTTAAGGAATTGTCCAGGGAGCTGTCCAGCATTCCAGGTGGGTTAGCAGGAAGGGATACTGCCTGGCACCTCGGAGGTCGCAGGTTCCTAAAGGAATCCATTTCAGTAAATTGTACTTCTTACTATGACACAGAACACTATGTTAACCCTGGGGCCTTTTATTCTTATATCCCACTCAGTGAAATACCATACAGATTTACAGTATAGTGAAAAGAGTCAGTGTCCTACACCTTAGCAGTTTCTGGATAAAAGGTTTCCAAAAATGTTGTTTTCCTTGGGTACAACATATTCTATGCCATTGCTCTCTTCAGAGAATCACTAAAACACTTCTTACATGGTTCCCAATAATATTTTTCTATTTTCCAAAAAATTATTCTAGAGTCTGCTGCTTCAAGGCAGCTACTTTGTATCTCCATAGATAAAAATTTTCTCATTTGGGCATTAAAAGCCTTTATCCTGAGGATGTGTCCTTCTCATCAGGTGGAGTTTAGTACACCTATCACATTTCGCAAATAATTTTGTGTATAAATAGTATGGCTTTATTCTTATCCTATTTACGTCAAGCTTTCATTAAGGCATTGTAGAGAAAAAATATGATACAGTAGGTTTTGGCGCTGTTCCTTAAGCTTGTAAAAAAAAAATATATATATATATGTAATGTTCCTTATAACTGACAATTTTTGCGAGGGGAAAAAAACTCTATACTAGGCTAGAAAAAACTTCATAGATAGTAACTCATCCCAAGATTCCATATGCCCTTATCTTATTTCAGATAAAGAAAAAAAGAAAAAAGTGTATTCTAAGGAAAAAAATATATATTTTCTATTTATATTTGTGTTAGAGCCTCGGCCTGCATTTGATTATTGCCCAAAAAAACTTCTTTAGGACTTTTCCCTTATATTGGGTTAAAAAGATGGCATCAGGTGGCATCAAATATTTTAGTTAATAAAGGAAAACTTTTGAAAAAAACTCTGTGTTGGACCCTCGTTGATCCTTTTGTGTATGCTCAAAAAATGTTTTATTTATTTATTGTGTACTAGCAAATGCCTTTTAATCCTACTATTTTAGCTCCAAAAGAGGAACCTACTATGACCTTAATTAGTAGTATTAAAATCCTATGTGAAAAAAATGAATGCAAATGTGATAACCATCGTAAATAATGAATGACACCTCAATGCCCCCATATTTTCATATAAAGTGACTGGTGCATCAATGCAATAAACAAAGTGACTGTGTGCTATCGTGAAAAAAACACAACTGATTTTGCAATTTTCACATGAACAAATCACACAACAAACCCATAAATTGTTTCGTGCTTATAAAAAAGTGACTGGTGCTTGGTGTAAACCAACAGGACAAAAAAAGTGACTAAGTGCTCTTAGAATAGTCCCATAAGCGAAAGCCCAGCTTCTTAGGGAGAATTCCTTCACATATAGATCGTGCGTGGTGATATGATCCGTGCTCCTATTGCCAATGCACTCACCAGAGCCTTTAACCCCTCCCTGGGGTACTACACCGTCACAGTATCTGCCACTGTGTAGCAATTTTGGAAATCCCTGGGTTCGATGTGCTGGCACTATTAGGTATTAATCTCGTGTGTTCACCATATAAAAATAGAGAAGGGGATGCCCATAGCGTAATTTAATTTTTTTTTTTATTAAAATTTATTATAGCAAAATCAACTACTCACATTTCCATAAGAAAATATAAGTGATAACCCAACTTGCACGCTGTATAGCGGAAACCAGAAGTGACGCAATGTCGTTCTACGCGTTTCGTCATCAGACGTCAACTGGAACGTGTCACTGCTACACTTCCTTTGTTTATATAGCGAGCAGAGACCTCACTGCGCCTGTGCGGCGTTAGCGGTGTCCATTTTGTTAGAGATTTTGAAGACCGAAGTCTGTGCTTTTTTTTACCTATGCATTAACCATCAATAACTAGGAGAAAAGAGTGGTAATTTTACATAGGAAGCCAAATATATTAACAGCTTGTTGGACATCACGAATTAAGTGTGGTTTCCGCTTTTCTGGTTACATATATGTAATCACAAAACTATACAATGAATCGAAAAAATTAAAACATATTTATAAAAATTAACAAAAAATCATAAAAAAATATTAAAAAATGTATATAAAAACAATTTATACGTATGTGCATCAACACCCTTATGATTGATTTTTGTTTTAAATTTTAAACTTCAAAAAACTTTTTTCGATGGTGATTGGGCCGAATGCCCTGGCTGTATTAAGAGGGTCATATATTTAATTTTAATTTTAATTGGGCTGCACACTAAATAAAGCTCAAGAGGGGATTTGTTTAAAAAAAATTTTTTAAAAAAATTCTTCAGGAGAAACCCATTGGAAAAAATCTTTTTGAAAATTTTTGGAGGAAAATATTTTTTATAAAGAATTACAACCAAAACAAATTTTATAGATATAAATATATGCTTATTCCAGAAAAAAAACCCTTAAAAAAGGAGTGGTTTTAGGACCTTCATCTTAATATTATTTTCTTCCTCTAGAGAAACTTGTTATCCTATTCTTAAAAAACAATATCTGAAAACTGATATTTCAAAAGAAATGAACAAATCTCAAAAAAAAATAATTAAATGAAATTAAATACATTAAATGTTCCAAAATAAATTTCAGAGAAAGTGTATGTAAAATTTATACATAAAAAATATAGAAATCAAGTTACAGAATACTAATATACTTTTTCGTTGGTCTCTATACAGAAATGAGCCTGATTTTGCACTTTCCAGCTTTAGTAAATAAACCCCATTGTGTACTTAAAAGTGGGGTGTGCCTGTAGAGTTTTTTTCCCTCGCAAAAATTGTCAGTTATAAGGAACATTACATATATATATATATAAATTATTTTTTATTACAAGCTTAAGGAACAGCGCCAAAACCTACTGTATCATATCTTTTCTCTACACTTTTACCCCACTTTAGGGTGGTGGCAAGTAGGGGCAGCAGTTTCTGGCTGTTTTTTCCCATTGGTTCTAGCATTATAACAGTTCACTGTGCGGATCAACCCACAAGCCTTCATTCAGGCATTGACTGTAGTAAAATTCTTTATCTGTTGGTTTCTCTAGTGGCTTTTCACATTCCTCAGTTGGACTGCTGTTGGATTTTCCACATATTATAGATTTTCCCACAGTCTTGTGTCCATCAATGGATGATAAAAAATATAAGATTTTTGTACTTACCATAAAATAAATAAAATAATAAGTCCATTGAGCGACAAAGGTACTGCATTTCTGTGTTATTGGCCTAATGTAGGCAAGGGCTGGCTTCACAGTTTTTGTTTTGCCTGTGTCCAAACTCCCTGTATGCAGCAGTTTAACCCACATGACTTAGACAATTTCATAACCATATATACCTTTAATAGACTTCAAGAAAGTACTTTACAGTAATTACAAAACTTTTTTTTAAGCAATCATTTAAATGAATAACAGTTGATCAAGTGAAAAGGTTGGGCTTTGTCTGTCACAGTCTTGACTGATTGTTGGGAATTCCAACAGCAGTACATGGATTGGTTCTAAACCCAGTTCAACTCCACCCAAACTCCACCCAAAATAGGGTTGTACTTTTATTTTAGTACAACCTTCTAAATATAAATATATTTGTCAATACTTTGTAGGTATTTAAAATGTGATGCTACATTGTTGTATACTAACCTCACAATTCTTTAGAACACCAATATGGACTTATAATTTGCAATGACCTAACTAGAGTATAAAAAGTTTATAATATGAGCGAACATGAATTATGCAGTTTCTAGGTCATAATGTACAAATGTCCTGCCATGAATCACTGTACTTCATTTGGCAAATGTCTTTGTTGTGAATAAACCATTAAGAGATGGAACACTTTAGAAAAATTAAAGAGAAACAAGAAGCCATCTTTGTAACATGTCCTCATTAAAAAATCATTAGACTGCTCCAAATACCTTTCACCATAAATCTTGAAGCAGTAGATTGGTTAGCCCTAAAGATGGACTGCAAATATTTGAATTACAATTGCATTTCTAGGATATAGTTATGCAAGTTAGTCACGCAGGTTAAAATACTGTCCTTTGTGTCAATTTGTCAATGGTGAATAAATTATTTGTCAGGTAGAAACATCCTCAAGATTTTGATTACGGGTGTTGTCTCCACCAACCAAAGAAAATGCAGGCATTTTGGCCACAATTTTCAATATTAAGGAAGTTTGAAGTTGATACCGTCTACTTTGTATATTTTAGATACTATAGAATAGCATAATGCCTATTATGTGGCAACAATAAAATAACCCTGTTGGGGTCAGAAAAAAAAAAATAGATTAAAGGTCCCTACAACAGAGAAGTGTTTATAATTACCTCTCCGCAAGCCGTGTCTCCTGTCCTCTTTCCATAAAACTTTTCGGCATTTAAAACTTCCAGGAGTGTCAGATGCATGTCTGTGTTCCCCACAGAATCCTGTGGTTTCATCCTCCAATGTTATGTTACTGCTATGTCCTGTAGTGATATTATCATATAAATGTACTCACCGAGGCCAAGATGCCGAGAGCGGTCGCTGTTGCGACTCGGCTAAGACCACCCCTGAAGGTGGCACAGAGGGTGGTTGCACCAAGAGGCACAAGCTACCAGTAGGACAGTCACTTGCTAGAAGGTCAGCAGGTAGCTTGAGCAGAGCTGAAAGGTTATGTCCCATGGGAAGGTCCAGAAGCAATGGTAGCAAGTCCTTATGGCAAAGGCAGAATCCAGGAGGCAGGCCAGGGGTCAAACACAGTCCAGATCAGAAGACAACAAGTACCAGGAACACTGAGACAGATTGATAATCCAAAGACAAGCCAGGGGTCGAACACAGGAGATAGCAGGTAAGTCCAGATGCAGGCTGAGGGTCAAACACATTCAGAAAGCGGGAGTCAAAGGTCAAGCCAGAGGTCGGGTCAGGAGAAGATCAGCGAGGTCGATGAGGCAATCCGGGTCACAACGGGTAATACAGATCACAGGGACAGATGTGGGAATCACAGGAAGCTGAAGACGAACCAGCAGTGTGTTTGGATGACCTCACCTTTATAGGTCAGCGAGGGGTCACACCCTGTGAGTGTGTGCTTGTGTGCTTTAGCTTATTCCTACTGCACACAGCTGTGCGCCAGAGCGCTTTACCCGTGCGCATCTTATGACTGTGCCCCCCCCCCAAGGGGCGGCCTCTGGACACCCAAGCTAGCCCTCAATTCCGGATGTTGCTGATGGAATGTTCATTAATTTGGGAGCATGAAGGTTCTTGGATGGTTCCCAGGAGTTATCTTCTGAATGATACCCCTTCCATTTTACCAGGTATTGTATTTGTGTGTGCTTGTGTGCTTTAGCTTATTCCTATTGCACACAGCTGTGCGCCAGAGCGCTTTACCCGTGCGCATCTTATGACAGTTGTAGGGTGTGGAGCATGGAACCACATTGCTTGGCAGGGGATCCAGGCTAGTGAAACTACCAAAAATGTTAAATGCTGAAGAGTCTTGCAGAGGCTACAACACTGGAACTGTTGTATTGCAAACTCTTTTAATTGTTTTAATTTTTTTTTAAGTGATTGTAAAGGTTCAAAAAATAACAAACATGTCAAACTTACCTCCTCTGTGCAAGGGTTTTGCACAGAGCGGCCCATATCCTCCTCTTCTGGGGGTCCCCTGGCAGTGCCCCCGGCTATATCATTGATGTTCCCAGAGCCGCCATCAGGGAGTACCACCGATACTCCTGTAGGGTTCCTGAACAGCAAAGGGATCGGTGGGGAGGGGAGGAGCAAATGAAGAATGATGCCCTGTGCTGGTCCCTTCAGCAGCTAAAAGCTGGTTTGTTCCCCTCTCCCTCCCATGACTTTCCACTGCTGGAGGGAGAGACACAGACATGGCTGGATCCAGAGGGGTGCTGAGGTGGGCTGTGGCCACGCAGATTTCAGTTGTGCCACCCAGTCCAGCCCTCACTTGGATACTATGTGTGAGTGGCCATTGATCTCTCCTCAGCCCTGCCCACACTCAGAGCCGGGACAAGGGAGCAGCATCTTTGGGCAGTGAGAGGACAAGTGGCCGAGTGGAGAGAGCAGAATGGAGATGCGCTGTGTTTTGCACTCTGGGCTCTCCCTCCTGTCAGAACAGTGCTCCTCTAGCACATTAGACTGGATTGTTCTTAGATGGCATCAGACTGGGGATTGGGGAGGGTTTGTGCTAGGAGGCGAGAGGAAAAGAGACTGGGGGGATTCGTGCTGGGAGGGGGGATCTGGGGGAGTAGAATTGTACTAGAATGGAAAATTTGAGAAGAAAGAGGATGTGTGCTAGGTGGGAGATTTTTTGCTGGGTGGGTGTTGGGGTGGGATTTGAGTTGGGAGACGGGATTGGTGGGCAAAATTTGTGCTGGGAGGAGGGATTTGAACTGGGAGGAGGAGGGCCCTGTCAGGTAGGTTGTACGGGGGCCTGTCATTTCTAATGGCAGACCTGGGCGTTCCTCCTAAGCATTACAGGCTCTCAGAGTCTAACATACAAATTAAAAAGAAAAAATTTATTAACAGGATATCTTGTTAAAAAGAAACAAAGATGCATTTTGTCTGACACAAAATGATCTATGTCAATGTTCTCTGAATAACAAAGAACTTTCCTATTAGGATCAGAATGCTTAATCAAGAGTATTTATATTCTTAATAGCACGTTGCAATGGCCTGACACGACTTATTATACATGCCTAGCACTCAGAAAGCCACAAACATGTTGCATCATAATTAATGCATTAAAGTGAAAGCAATGAACAAATACATTCTGCACATAATAGCGCCTGTTGAAATAATTAATTAGTAAAATGAATTTTTAGTGAACGAGAGTGAATGCCAGGGTTTTGCTTCACTAAGGTTGTAAGCTTAGATGTGGGGCTTTCAATCTCGGGCAGGGCTGCAGGATTATCTTAGTATAATTTACTAAAAGAGATGAAAATTTACTAAAGTCAAGCACTTATTCCAATAATCGTAACTGCTTATTTCCCTTATCTCCATGGTCACCACTCTAATAAAGATAGTGAATATTCTTATTGGGAACTGGGGCTCTAAAGCCCCGTACACACGAGAGGACTTATCTCCGACAGACCTCCAAAGGAGTTCCGCCGGAGTTCCGCCGGAATTCCGACGGAGTTCTGGCGGACTTTTCGACCGAACGGACTTGGACACACACCATCACACCAAACTCCGACGGAGTCGAACGTGATGACGTACGACTGGATTCGAATAAGGAAGTTCATAGCCAGTAGCCAATAGCTGCCCTAGCGTCGGTTTTAGTCCGTCGGAGTAGCATACACACGAGCGGATTTTTCGACGGGGACCGGGTCCGGCGGAGTTCCGTCGGGAAAATTTGAAGCATGCTTCATTTCTAAAGTCCGTCAGACTTTGGCGAATCAAAAGTCCGTTGCAGCCCACACACGATCGGATAGTCTGACGGACTCAGTCCGTCGGAGTTTGGATGTCGAAAAGTCCGCTCGTGTGTACGGGGCTTAACACTTCCCTGTTCTAACCAAAACAATGGGGTGTATCAATGTTTTCACTAAACATTCACACAACTATCACCCAAGATTCACATATTTTTCATATTTTATTAGTAAATTGTGTGAAAGTTGTGTGAATTCTGGGTTCAAACATTGATAAATAGGCCCTTAAAAGAAAATCTTTCTCTTTGTCTCATTCTACCCACTAACATGAATATACTCCTGGGGAACAGTCATGTGACTTGAAACTTCCCATTATGCAACCAATGATCATGCATCCACCTAACAGGTTAGCCATGTATCCTCACATTGGTGAAAAAACAGTATAGCAGGCAGTGAGATTTAAATTCCAATAATGAATCAACATTAAGTGTTTAATTGTTGTAAATGTACACTCATATTTTTGAAATAATTAATTTGAAAAACAAATTTTGAGTGAACGAGAGTGAATGCCAGGGTTTTGCTTCACTAGGATTGTAAACTTAGATGTGGGGCTGTCAACCTCGGGCAGGGCTGCAGGAATACCTTAGTGTAATTTACTAAAAGAGATGCAAATTTAGTTAATTAAGTCAAGCACTTATTCCAATAATTATAACTTCTTATTCCCCTTATCTCCATGCCTCACAGAGGAAGATAAGCAAAGATTTCACAACTGAATATATATATTATATTCCCTGTACTGGATATAAATGTATTTTGATAACGTTTAATGGAAATTTAAACCGTGATAATTTATACTGCAAATGTTGTAGGTATATAAATGTGCCATTACAACAACCTAAAAAACGCCTCTATATGGATATCTCACATGTTATATTATTAAATGTTTCATTGCAAAAAGAAATCTACTACAAAAATCTCATATTTTTATGATTTTTGTTTTCTGTGCATCATTTTACCTACCACAAAATCATTATTTCACACCATTACAATAGCCAAATTATTTTTTTACTTTATATTTACACCTCATATTTTGTACTATTACTATCCTTTTTTAATTATATCAGATTAATTTAACAATATATGTATTGTATAATTGTTAATTGGAAAGATTTTTCTTATTTCTGCCAAAAATTATTTAACATTTTTATTTAATACCGTAAAATTGCTGTTACCACATCTTAATGAGATATATACTTTATTTTTTATAGTGAGTACCCATTTTAAATGATTACTTTGACATTAATCTAAAAAAAATTTAAGCAGAAAATTAACAAAAGGAATGCTGAATACTGCTAAGAACATCAAAATGAAATAACATGAATACATTCTGCACAAAAGAAACCTAACAATATGGTAAGATTCCAGATAATTGCACAATGTTGTCGGTAAACAGGTTTTATTCCCAAGAGAGAACCATGAAAAGTAAGACAGTAGACAGAAAAGGAGGAAGAGGAGGAAAGTGATTGCGAAGAGTACAGACCGATTCCCATTCAGATGTGACTCTCATTTCACTGCTAAAGTTCACATGAAAGTATTTCATAGAAAGATTTGTAAATTCTTCTTTTAGAAGTTTTTCATGTCAAGCAGCTTGTTCTTTACAGTGGAATTATATGCAATCAGTTATATGCACTATATATACAAATATCTAAATACAAAAATAAAAAAGTGTTTTTTTTATTTCAAACACCAGTATAATGGTAATACCGGCATAAAGATTTACATACTCCTGCCAAACAGGCAGTTTTGATCATCTGCACTGACCTACAACAATACAACTTGGCCCATTAATAGAAAATCTGTCTGTCTGCCTCATTTAGCGGGACCCATTTTTATCTCCAATAGTACTTTTCAACCAGTGACAAGCCAGTTAAAAAAATTGCTGAACATCAGCGCTATTCGTTAATGTAAATCAGGGACAGTCTACCAAGGCACGGTTGTGCAGTGCATTGCTGAGAGGAACCAAGAGGTGCTGCTGTGAGTTTTGTGGGGAAAGCTGAACCAAACTACAGGGATGGCCACAAGGTGACCCAGGCTGTGTTCTGTGAAGAGAACATCAGAGGTCAACCAGAGACATGGACAATGAAGAAAGAAAGAAAATTGGAAGATGAACCCCAGAGTGTGATGTGACCACTTACCTGGTCTCCAGGGAACGGATTGTTGACCCGAGGACAACTACACAGCATCAGTGGTGATTGGCCATTTGGACACCCTTTATGTGTACAGGAGTTGCGTGCTGTCTTGGAACTTTACTGCCATTAAGAGAATCCATCCAGTATGCTCTTAGGAGTTCCCTTAAGATCATACCTATGCTTATATTAAAAATTAGCATTTCCATTAGTATTTAAGGGCCCCACTGCCGGAAGAATGTATATTTCACTCTCCACTGGCCAGAGGTTTAGTTAGAGCTGTAAAGCATTAGATAGGCCATATTGTTTGCTGCCTCCCATGTTCTCTTTAAGAGCTAATCATTTTCAGTGTTGTTATCTTGACATTGCTTTTGCCAGTGTTTCACTTTAGTGGTTGATGCTGTGTTAACTTTGTTATTATCATACTGTTTTTTCAGCACTTCTATTTGCAGGGCTTGTCCAGACCCTAATAAATCCCTAATAAATCATTTTTTTGCATTGTTACTGGTTTGTCAGTGAGTTTTGTGTTTCTGGTCCTGTTAGGAAGCGGCAGGAGGACCCAACATACTTCTACATATTGGCACAAGATATTCTAACCCATCTTAGGCCCAATAATACAAGTAAAAGTTTTTCATAAAAGGGATGATCCTAGCCAGGGCTTTTTTTCAGCAGGAACATGGGGGAACGCAGTTTCCAACACCTCCAGCTCTGAATGTATTTAATAGCAAGGGGTGCTGGGGTGTACTGGAGGGTCTATTGATGTTGGCTGCTGGGGGTTCTATTGTTGCTGGAGGGGGTCTATTTTTACAGGGGAAAGTCTGTTGTTGCTGGGGAGGTCAGTTGTCGCTGGTGGGGGATCTATTTTTGCTGGGGGACTTTTATGCTACTGGGAGACAATCGTTTCTGGGAGACATCTACTGTTGAGGGAGAGGTCTATTGTTGCTAGCTGTTCAGAGTCTATTGTTGCTGGCTACAGGGGATCGAATTTACTTCCTATCATTAACAAATTACATACAAATTACTTAGCACCACAAATTGATACTTGATTCTGTATCCATTACTGAGAGGTGGGTAGGGGATGGAACCAAGGAATGGTGCTAGGAGGTGGGTAGGGGGTGGAAACAAGGAATGGTGCTCAGAGGTGGGTAGGGAGTGGAACCAAGGAATGGTGCTCAGAGGTGGGTAGGGAGTGGAACCAAGGAATGGTGCTCAGAGGTGGGTAGGGAGTGGAACCAAGGAATGGTGCTCGGAGGTGGGTAGAGGTGGAACCAAGGAATGATGCTCAGAGGTGGGTAGGGGGTGGACACAAGAGGTAACTCAGAAGGTGGGAGTTCCTGCACCTATTCTGTGAGGGAAAAAAAGCCCTGATCCTAGCAGAGGGATGTTTCTTTGGGCACCAAAGGTTGTAACCCCACAGGCTCCAGTAATTAAATCAATTCCTGTAAATATCGCTCTGGAGGCCCCCACTGATTTTAAGTTGGAGAACTTCTCACTGACTGCATCCTTCCCTTCTTCTTGTCAGTTCTGTAATAGTCACCCTACTCTCTTGGAAACATGTTAAGCACTGGGGAGGCTGAGTGGCAGGTTATGTCATAACTCCATCCTCTTTGCAGAGTGAAGTACTAACTATAAAAGACCAGCTGCACTGCATGCTACCAGCTTCTACGTGACAGCCAGCAATAGCAAAGCATAATAATTGTTATTTATGTACTGTTAGTATGACAGAAGACGACTTGAATATTGTTTAACACAGTCCAATTCACATTTCTGCATTTTTTTATGTCTATCAGAACATAGGTTATGAATCATTCTTTGTATAAAAGAATACAAGCTGTGCACTGGGCTGAACATATATAGAAATCCTTTATTATCACTGCACAATGTAGAACCAAATTGAATTTATACATTTGAAATTGATGTCTTAAGAACAACGCGCGCAACACATACACAAATAATAAATATACAAGCCTCAGTATGAAAATATTCCCATATAAGTATAGTGCTACCCCTATAGGAGCCGCTAAATAAATTGCCCAAATCCTTTTCGCAGTAGTTTCCTTGCAGAAAAACACAGTTCCAGTCATTCTTCTCCTTTTACTCTAGTAACCCTTAGAAACAACTTGAGGACCCTGAACTTTCCCTGGTAGAACTGTGAGCCAAGTTCTTGTACAAGTACAGGGTGGACTGAGCTTTGTAGTAGCAACTTGAGATTAGTCTTTGTGGACAGTCCAAGCAAATTAATTTCACTATAAACAAAAAAAAAGCGACAATTTTGAAAAAATAACTTTTTTAACTTTTTGCTTTAATAAATGTCACAAAAAAATGTAAAAAAACACATTTCTTCCTATGTTTAGGCCAATGGGTATTCTGCTACATATTTTTGTAATTTTCGCAACTAGCGTATATATTGATTGGTTTGCACAAAATTTATTGTGTCTGCAAAATAGGAGATAGATTTATGGCATTTTTATTATTGTTATTATTTTTACTAGTAATGGCAGTGATCTGTGATTCTTAGCAGGACTGCGACATTGTGGCGGACAGATCGGACACTTTTGACACTTTTTTGGGACCAGTGACATTTATACAACGATCAGTGCTATAAAAATGCACTGATTACTGTATAAATGACACTGGCAGGGAAGGGCAGGAGCGATCTTAGGGTTAAATGTTGCCTGGGAGGTGCTTTCTAACTGTGGGGGGAAGTGGACTGACAGGGACTAGAGAGAGATTGCTGTTCCTAACCACTAGGAACAAACAATCTCACTCTACTCCCCTGACAGAACAGGGATCTGCTTTGTTTACACTCTCCGTGGAGCAATCGCGAGTGGCCAGTGGACATCGAGTCCACCAGACCCACTGATTGGCTCCCCTGCTAGCGAATAGGCACACGCCCATGGATCTCTGAGTACGCGCCCTACGTACAATGATGCCGATTTGCGCAGGAGAGCCAACCTGTTGCAGTACAACTGCAGCCGATGGTCGGGAACCAGTGAAACATGTTGAATCTAGCACAAGGGGGTGGACACACAGTCTCTAGGATCTCTCTAACCTGTCTGTACTCACAAATGTCCTTGGAAAATTGTCTGCCTCTTTCCAATATCCTACAGTGGTTCCAGACTAGATACTCAGATAACAGCCCCTCAGTCAGCTTCAGCAAAGCAGGTCTCCAACTAGCCACACTGAGTCCTCAAACTCACAGGCACATAGAACAATGGCCTAGAATGCTAGAAACCCTCCAGGCTGCCCTGCATCTCAGATTATTTTTACAGACCCCCAGTCACCACTTGGGCACCTCTTCCCAGGGATTGGCCAGGGCTGTATAAATAATCAGCTGCTAATTAGCCTTTTTCTGACTTAACTTCTAGAACATTTCTGGAGCAACAAGGGAGAAGCAGTCAATCTTGCAGCCACTGAAACACAGATCAGGCCAAAACAATCAAACTCAAAGCTTCACTGATTACAGTGAGCCAGAACTAAATTTGCCTAACAACTAAATGCAGTTTCACTGGATACAATGCACTTATCCAGGAAGATGCTACATAAACTATTGTGCCCAGTATTTCCAACCCTATGTATAACTACTTCCTTTGCTACCATTCAATACAAGTATAGCCAAGCTAGGCCTAAATGTATTTGTTCACACGTTAATATTTTTGTACACTGCCTCCCTAAAGGTATCAATTGAAATAGATGATAACACAGATGCATGGAATCTTTCAATATGGCTTTTGCTTTGAGTAAACGACAAGTGTGGAAAAATCATCCTATGAAGACTTCTATTTTTTCGTGCAATATTAATAACTTTCTGAACACTCCTGAATAATCAGCGTACCACCCCAAAATACTGTGTATCAATATGGTCTCAATAGAGGAGGGGTAAAAAAAAATTGCAGTTTTCCATTAGGCCCCTTTCACACTGAGGCGTTTTTCAGGTGCTACAGCTCTAAAAATAGCGCTCGTATAGCGCCTGAAAAAAGCAGCTCCTTTCACTCCAGTGTGAAAGCCGCATCTTTGGAGCGGTGAAGGAGAGGTGTATTCACCGCTCCTACCCATTGAAATCAATGGAACAGCACCGCTATACCGCCGGCAAAGCCTTTTTTCAGCCGCTAGCGGGGGGTAAAACAGCCCTGCTAGCGGCCGAATACCGCTGCTAAAACGACTGTAAATCGCCGCTAAAAATAGCGGCGCTTTACCACCAATGCCGCTCCTGCCCCAGTGTGAAAGGGGCCTTAGGGAGGCTTTACCTGAACACACTAGGCTTGTGAAATTCGTTTCGTAACAAATCAAAATTTAATTTTGCATCTTTCGGACATTTAGATGCGTCCAAATGTCCGAATAAAAAAATAAGGAATTTCAACTAATACGAAAGAAATTATAGCAGATATAACGAATAAATTCAACATGATTCGGTAATTTGTTAAAGATCTAATGAAACAAAAGGTCATCTCAAAGTAAATCTTAGCCCTTGTACACACGGTCGGAGATTCCGTCTGAATTTTTCCTATTGGACCGTTTTGTCGGATATTCCGACTGTGTGTGGTCTGCATCGGACTGTTTCCGTCGGAATATCCCGCGAACCAAGTTTTCCAACTTGCCGGTAAAATTTTCCAACAAAATGCTCCGATCGGACATACTCCGATCATGTGTAGCCTACTCCGACGGACAAAGTGCCACGCATGCTCAGATCAAATTCCTAGACCAAAGCTATTGGCTACTAGCCTGAACGTAGTGCCGTCGTAACGAAATAACGTCATCACATTATGTACAATCGGATTTTCCGACAACTTAGTCCGACTGTGTGTATGCAACATCACTTCCGGACCTCTTCCAGAATTAATCCTTCGGAATTACTCCGACGGATTTGGTTGTTGGAATCTCCGACTGTGTGTACAAGGGCTTACAGTCCAATCAGCTAATTAATTTTGTGCTGGAGGTTGGATTACTGGCAAAGTACATTCCTGTGAACTGAGTGAGAAGGGTGTTGTATTGTATTTGAGCAGAGGAGAAGATATATTGTCATTGTGTGTGTTAAAAGATTCAATAAACAAAAACTTTTCAAACTACGAATCGTTATCACAAATCAATATACATACATAAATATCAAATTTCAACTAATACAAAAAAAACTATAGTGGATATGAAGGAATTTAACATGATTTGGTAATTTGTTAAAGATCTAATGAAACAAAAAGTCAACTCAAAGTAAATCTAATGCCCCGTACACACGAGCGGACTTTTCAACATCCAAAGTCTGACGGAATGATTCCGTCAGACTATTCGATCGTGTGTGGGCTGCAACGGACTTTTGACTCGCAAAAGTCTGACAGACTTTAGAAAATGGAACATGCTTCAAATTTTTCCGACGGAACTCCCCTGGACCCAGTTCCTACCGAAAAATTTGCTCGTGTGTATGCTATTCCGACAGACTAAAACCGACGCTAGGGCAGCTATTGGCTACTGGCTATGAACTTCCTTATTCGAGTCCAGTCGTACGTCATCACGTTCGAATCCGTCGGACTTTGGTGTGATTGTGTGTGGCCAAGTCCGCTCATTCGAAAAGTCCGTCAGAACTCTGTCGGAACTCCGGCAGAACTCCGGCAGAACTCCTTCGGAAGTCTGTCGGACATAAGTCTGGTCGTGTGTACGCGCCATTACAGTCCAATCAGCTGATTCGTTTTGTGCTGGAGGTTGGATTACTGACAAAGTGCATTCCTGTGAACTGAGTGAGAAGGGTGTTGTATTGTATTTGAGCAGAGGAGAAGAGATATTGTCATTGTATGTGTTAAAAGATTCAAAAACAAACGACTTTCCAATCTACGAATCATTATCACAAATATATATACATACATAAATATTGAATTTCAACTAGTACGAACGAAATTATAGCACATATAATGAATGAATTAATTCGACATGATTCGTGATTCAGTATAACGAATATCGTCACTCTACAGAAATAACAAATTATCCGAGAACGTATTAACGTAACATAATGAATATAACAGAACAAAATTATGTATTTTATGAATGACAACGAACCGAAATGAAACAAAATTTTCCATTGTGTACAAGTCCAGAACACACAGAAGGTGCAGTAGATGTGGGCTTTCTTGACAACTGTTAATGTGCTGGCAGGCCGAGATAAGTCATCAAAAAAATACTAAAAAAATAAAAACTCCCATAATTGTAAAGGTACTAACACTCTCAACATAATCACAATTTTTATAAAATGGGGCCAAATCCACTTTATGCTCCCTAAAATCAATAATAATTTACTTTATTATGTAATATTTAATGTCAGACTATTTGCTGAACACCACCCAACCAACTTCTGAACATTTTCTCTATAAGCTACCTCATTCCCACCCTTAACCCTTACACAGCTCAATGCAATCTGAGCTTCCACATACATTATAAAGTATATATAATAAAAATATATATATATTCCCAGTGTGTGGGAGTCTCGTGGTTTTTATTCTCTTGAATTTTTGAACTGAGTATGCCAGGGGCGTTAGTGGTCTGTTCAGCTGCTTGGGAGACTCTGGGACTACGAATTGTTATCCAAACTACCAATCATTATCACAAATCAATATACATACATAAATATAAAATTTAAACTAATATAAAAAAAATTATAGTGGATAAGAAGGAATTCGACATGATTCAGTAATTTTTTAAAGATCTAATGAAACAAAAGGTCAACTCAAAGTAAATCTTACAGTCAAATCAGCTTATTAATTTTGTGCTGGAGGTTGGATTACTAAAACTATTTGCTGAACACCACCCAACCAACTTCTAAACCCTTTCTCTATAAGCTACCTCATTCCCACCCTTAACAGGACCATCCACCATGTTATGATCTGGAAATGTAATAATAGTAATTGTTGAGTGAATTGCAGTACAATCATAGGTGGCAAAAGCATTGAAAAGTGCACTCTACACATATACTAAATGCTGGTTCACCACAGGGTTAAGAGTAAAGGAAGAATGAGGTCCCACTTTTACAATATGTTATCAGTTAGTAAGGAAATCCCTAATGCAAGCACAACAAAAACAAGGGAAGACCCAAATCCAGCAATTTACCAGTGCACAAGTGATCTGCAGAATAATCACCTTGTATAATTGTTCCTGAAGTGCTGGACATTCTCTTGATTTTTTATTTTTTTTGTATTTAGCATATTCTTTTTTTAATCATTCTTTATTTAACCCCCTGGCGGTATTCCCGAGTCTGACTCGGGGTGGAATTTCCGTACCATAAGCGGTAACTCCAAGCCAGACTCGGGATCACATTGCAGGATACAGGGAAAGTTACTTACCTTGTCCCCTGGATCCTGCGATGTCCTCCCGCTGTGTGTGCGAGCTGTCCTCCCCTCGATTCACACAGTGCCCGAGTGCCGCTGAGCTCCGTCCCCTGTGACGTTACGACGCACGGGAGTGGAGATCGGCGCCAAATTCATAAAAAGTAAAAACACACAATACACATACAGTACTGTAATCTTACAGATTACAGTACTGTATAAAAAAATTACACACCCCCTTTGTCCCTAGTGGTCTGTCCAGTGCCCTTGTCAGGGAAATAGGCGTAACCTCGCGAGGTACGATCGTGTTAACGCGCGTCAGCGCACACGGAGGCACAATGTGGTTCCTAGACGAACTCCCGATGTTGCGTCTGATCGAGTGCGAGTATGCGGTGTAGGACGAACGCATAACGTTACACGTCGTAGGCGTACGAACGCTATGGCGCGCACACGACGTAACCCAGGCACCGTGCCTATTTAAACGTTCACCTGACAGTGCCGCATCGCTGGATTACCGTCAGCTTCTCCTGAGTACCTGTGCCCGTGTTTCCTGCTGTTTGATCTCCTTTTTACCGACCCGGCTTGTTTGACCTGCTTCTGTTGTTCTCCTGGCTCCGACCTCTGGCTTGTACCTGATATTCCTTGTCTGCTCCCGGCACCCGACCTCGGCTTGGCTTGGCTCCTGCTCTCCGGTCTCCAGCTCAGGACCCGTTGCTCTGACCTCAGGACTGATCTCCCGTGTTTGACCCTCGACCTGGCCTTGACCCTGCCATTGGACTTCCTTGCACAGTTGCCCCCGGAGACTGGTCTTCTCAGCTCTTTCATCTACTGCTGCTACCTGGCAACCTGTGCTACTGTGGGCACTGCATCCCTGTGTCATCTTCAGGGTTGTACTGCACTCGGCCGCAAGGGGAGCCCTCTCAGCATCTCGGCCTCCCTACCTTGATTGTGACAGTATAATCCAGCCATGTCAGAGGCCGACAGAGGTAACTCCCTGATGGAGGCCATCCTACAGGAAGTTATGGCCCTTACCCCAGCGATTGAGGGACTCCAAGAGAAGTATCTCCGGCTGAAGGAACATCTGCAGCACTCTCCTGAGTCGCCCATCCCCTCCGGCCAAGGTTCTACCACTATAATTACAACCCCTCCAGAGCCACGAGTCCCTGCAACAGAGTATTTTCATGGGGACCGAAGAAAATTTAGATCCTTCAGGAACTCATGTTATTTATACTTCTCCCTGCAACCTCAGACTTTTGCTTCTGAAGTAACCAAAGTGGGTTTTACCATTTACCTACTAAGGGACGATCCCCAGACGTGGGCCCACGGCCTACTAGAGCAACGCAGCTCTTTCATTAATACTTTGGATCAGTTTTTTCAAGCTATGGCTCGCTTATATGATGACCCCTTTCGGACAGCTACAGCCGAAGCAACCTTGTACTCCCTTCGCCAGGGTGAGCGGCCTGCGGAGGACTATATAGTGGAGTTCCGTACATGGTCTACAGATTCTGGCTGGAATGAGGCAGCTCTAAAATATCAATACCGGATGGGGTTGTCTGAAGTCCTCAAGGATGAGCTAGCCAGATTAGAGGTTCCCCCAACACTTGAGGATCTTATCCGACTTACCATTCAGCTTGATAGGCGTCTACGGGAGCGCCAGTCTGAACGCGCTCGGACTCTTTATCCTATCCAGGCTCCACCTTCGGTCTGCCCGATGGCAACCTCTGTTCCGAATGGCCTGTTCCGTCCCTCCTTAACCACTGAAGAAAGACTTCACCGCCGACAGGCACACCTTTGTTTCTATTGTGGGGAGTCAGGACACCTTATAAACAACTGTCCCACAAGACCAAGTAAACCGATCCTCTGTACTCCATTTCACCTCCAAGTAACGAAGCCCGCTTCGCCCATATCACCCTTCCTGTCACGTTGATGGTGGCAGGTCAAGAAGTTCACTTACAGGCAATACTTGATTCTGGGGCCTGCAGCTGTTTTTTGGATTTAACCTTAGCTAAGAGTCTTGCTCTCCCACTTCTTCTCAAAAAACAAAGACTGACTGTCCGTCTGGCCGATGGCTCCCTACCTAGCTCTGGCCATGTCACCAGGGAAACAAGACACATTCTAACGACCACAGATTCGGGTCACCGGGAGTTTCTTAAGTTTGATGTCCTGTGTTCTCCTATGTTTCCCGTCATCCTAGGAATCCCATGGCTGCAGGCACACAACCCTCGGATTGATTGGTTCAAGAAAGAAATATCCTTTACTTCCGCCTACTGCCAACAATATTGTCTGGATTCCGAATCTAGAGACTTGTCCAGTTGTTTGACCGTTCAACCCATATCCAGTCTAGCTCCTAACATACCAGCAGCTTACCAGGAATTCAGAGATGTGTTCGACAAGAAAAAGGCAGATATCTTACCTCCACATCGTCCCTATGACTGCCCCATCGAATTATTGCCAGGAGCTCCCATTCCCTTTGGCCGGATATTTCCTCTTTCTGAGACTGAACTTGGGGCCCTGAGACAGTATATAGACGAGAACCTGGCAAAGGGATTCATTCGTCCCTCTTCATCCCCTGCCGGTGCAGGCATCTTCTTTGTAGAAAAAAAAGATAAGACTTTAAGACCATGTGTGGACTACAGGGAATTAAATAATATCACCCTTAAGAACCGCTACCCACTTCCGCTCATCCCCGAACTTTTCCAAAAATTCCACACTTCCCGTATTTTCACCAAACTTGATCTACGTGGAGCCGACAACCTTGTCCGTATCCGGGAGGGGGACGAGTGGAAGACGGCATTCAGAACAAGATTTGGGCATTTCGAATATTTAGTCATGCCTTTCGGATTGTGCAATGCCCCAGCAACCTTCCAGCACTTCATTAACGACATCTTCCGGGAGTACTTAGACCACTTTGTTGTCGCTTATCTTGACGACATTCTTATCTTTTCGACCACTCTGGAACTCCCCAGAATACATGTTAGGAAAATATTATGCATTCTTAGGACCCATGGATTATTCGTTAAAGCCGAGAAGTGCGATTTTGAAAAGGAATCCATTCAATTCTTGGGACTCATCATCACCACAGGTGGAATTGCCATGGACCCCCAAAAAGTGAAATCTATCCTAGACTGGCCCGCTCCTTCTGACAAGAAGGGCGTTCAGAGATTTATTGGGTTCGCAAACTTCTACCGAAGATTCATAAGGAACTTCTCCACCATTGTAGCACCCATCACTCAGACCACTCGTCAGCATACCAAGTTCCTTTGGTCCTCAGCAGCACAGTCCGCCTTTGACCAGCTTAAGACCCTCTTCACTACCGCACCAATTCTGCAGCATCCAGATCCCGCCTTACCCTACGTGCTGGAGGTTGATGCCTCAGAGGTGGCCACAGGGGCGATTCTATCCCAACGTCAAGGCCCCAAGGCATTCCGTAGCTTTTTTCTCACGAAAGATGAGCTCCCTGGAAAATAACTACGATGTAGGGGACCGGAAACTTCTGGCGATCAAGACCGCCCTCGAAGAGTGGAGGTATCTCCTGGAAGGTGCCGCTCACCCCATTCTGGTTTTTACTGATCACAAAAACTTAGAATACCTCCGCACGGCCAAACGTCTAAGACCCCGACAGGCCCGATGGGCTTTATTCTTCTCGAGGTTCAACTTCCATGTAACCTATCGCCCAGGATCAAAGAATGGCAAGGCAGATGCTTTGTCCCGAATGTTCCCAGATTCCCCAGAAAGAATCCCACCCAGTACAATTTTGTCTCCTCAAAATTTCCTACTAATCCAACCGGATCTAAGAGCTTCAATAGTGCAGGCCTCTAGCCAGTGTACGGAAACAGAAGTTTCTTCCCTGAGAAGCCAAGAAGGGCTTCTATGGCATCAGAATAAAATTTTTGTTCCTCAGCAAGCCAGGTTACTCGTATTAAGGACCTTTCACGACCATCAACTAGCCGGCCACTTCGGAGTCCGGAAGACGATTGATCTTGTGCAGCGGTCCTTATGGTGGCCTACCCTAAGATCTGACTGTAAGAAGTACGTTGACTCCTGTACAACCTGCCAACGTAACAAGGGGTCTAACGCTAGATCCTGGGGCCTGCTAAGGCCGCTACCAGTCCCAGAAAAACCTTGGAAAGAAATCTCCATGGATTTCATTGTGGAGTTACCTCTCTCTGAAGAGTATACTACCATCTTGGTGGTGGTGGACCGTTTATCCAAAATGGCGCACTTTTTGCCGATGAAAGGGACCCCCTCTGCCTTGGATACCGCAAAAATCTTTATAAAAGAAATTGTCCGATTACATGGTGTGCCCGACAGCATTGTATCGGATAGAGGGGTACAGTTTACCTGCAGGTTTTGGAAGGAGCTCTGTAAGTTGCTGTCAATTAGAATATGTTTATCCTCGGCCTATCATCCACAGAGTAACGGTCAAACGAAAAGAACCAACCAGACGCTTGAACAATACCTACGATGCTTCTGTTCTTTTTCCCAGGATGATTGGGTTTCCTTGCTACCTTGTGCGGAATTCGCTTATAACAACTCAGTGCACGCCTCTACCAACCGATCACCCTTTTGGGCAAATTATGGGTTCCATCCTTCATTTTTACCCAATACCATTCCTGAATCCACTGTCCCAGCAGTTCAAGATAGAGTAAACCTCATCCAAGCAAATTATCAAATGCTCCAGGATACCATGAAGAAGGCTCAGGAAGAGTACAAGAGACATTATGACAAGAGGAAGAGAATTAATCCTACCTTTAAGATAGGGGACAAAGTGTGGCTCTCAGCAGTGAATCTGAAATTGTCATGTCCATCTCGGAAGTTGGGACCCAAATTCCTGGGTCCTTTTGAGATTAAACGTGAAATTAACCCTGTAGCACTTGAACTTGCTTTGCCTAAATCTTTCAGAATCCATCCTGTGTTTCATGTCTCTCTTCTCAAACGTGTCATCTTCAGTCCTTTTTCAGGGAGAGAAGAAGTGCCCCCGCCTCCGGTTCAGGTTGGTGACGAAACTGAATTCGAAGTCGAGTCTATCCTTGACTGTCGTCAGAGAGGTAGGACAATCCAATTTCTAATTAAGTGGAAGGGGTACTCTGCTGAAGAGAATTCTTGGGAACCTGCAAGTTTTGTACACGCCCCTAGGCTCATACACAGGTTTCGTAGCCTTCATCCCGAAAAATGGGCTCGTTTAGGCATCCGGAGGCTGCCCCTTGGGGGGAGGCACTGTCAGGGAAATAGGCGTAACCTCGCGAGGTACGATCGTGTTAACGCGCGTCAGCGCACACGGAGGCGCAATGTGGTTCCTAGACGAACGCCCGATGTTGCATCTGATCGAGTGCGAGTACGCGGTGTAGGACGAACGCATAACGTTACACGTCGTAGGCGTACGAACGCTATGGCGCGCACACGACGTAACCCAGGCACCGTGCCTATTTAAACGTTCACCTGACAGTGCCGCATCGCTGGATTACCGTCAGCTTCTCCTGAGTACCTGTGCCCGTGTTTCCTGCTGTTTGAACTCCTGTTTACCGACCCGGCTTGTTTGACCTGCTTCTGTTGTTCTCCTAGCTCCGACCTCTGGCTTGTACCCGATATTCCTTGTCTGCTCCCGGCACCCGACCTCGGCTTGGCTTGGCTCCTGCTCTCCGGTCTCCAGCTCAGGACCCGTTGCTCTGACCTCAGGACTGATCTCCCGTGTTTGACCTTCGGCCTGGCCTTGACCCTGCCATTGGACTTCCTTGCACAGTTGCCCCCGTAGACTGGTCTTCTCAGCTCTTTCATCTACTGCTGCTACCTGGCAACCTGTGCTACTGTGGGCACTGCATCCCTGTGTCATCTTCAGGGTTGTACTGCACTCGGCCGCAAGGGGAGCCCTCTCAGCATCTCGGCCTCCTTACCTTGATTGTGACAGCCCTGCATGCACTTTTATATTATAAATACTGTTTTTTATGCCTGGAATTTGGAGATTGTCCATATTAACCAAAAAGTGTCCCTTTATGTCAAAAGTGGTGAAGCTAGAAAACAGCGATAATAAATTAGAATCACCTGCAGAATTGAGCGATAGCGATTTCTGGGGAAATTCGTCATCAAACACTAAATCTAATGACAGCGACAATTCTGCAACTGAGCAAATTTCTGTGTTTTTGATTTGATTACATTATTGAATAATTTGTATTATTATTATATTATTATTTGTTATAATTATTTATAGTTACCGTATTTATCGGCGTATAACACGCACTTTTTTCCCCTTAAAAGCAGGGGAAAATCGTGGGTGCGTGTTATACGCCGATCCCCCGAAATTCTGAGCCTCTGGGCGGCTTTCAGCCGCCTTCGGCTCTTCAAGGCGACTTTCGGCTGCCTTCGGCTCTTCTTGGCAGCTTTCGGCTGCCTTCGGCCGTTCTCGGCAGCTTTCGGCCGCCTTCGGCTCTTCTCGGCGGCCAAAAGCTTCCAGCCGCCTTCGGCCGTTCTCGGAAGCTTTCAGCCAAAAGCTGCCCGAGAAGAGCCGAAGGCGGCCGGAGGCCCACTGAGAGCTACCGCACGCCGCCGAGATACACATCCGGCTCTGTATCTCGGCGGCGGCATTTTTAAAAGATAAAATAGACACGGCTGCAATGGGGGACAAGACTGCAATGGGGGACAAGACTGCATAGGGCTGCAATGGGGGACAAGACTGCATAAGGCTGCAATGGGGGACAAGACTTCACTGGTGGACAAGGCTGCATAATGCTGCAATGGTGGACAAGGCTGCATAAGGCTGCAATGGTGGACAAGGCTGCATAAGGCTGCAATGGTGGACAAGGCTGCATAAGGCTGCAATGGTGGACAAGGCTGCAGATGACACTGACAAGGCTGCAGATGACACTGATGGGCATATAAATGTAAGTTTTTTTTTCCCTTAAACTTCCCTCCTAAAAGTTTTTTTCCTTAAAATTCCCTCCTAAACTTGGGGTGCGTGTTATACGCTGATAAATACGGTATTTATTATATTATAACTTATGATTTTGTGTTTCAAACTTTATCATACCCGGGATGAGTTATTCCTAAGAATTGCAGGCCTACAATACAAAATGCCAAATTTCCATGCAAAATAATTTCAGCACCTAAAATCAGAAATAATCATACCGCCAGGGAGGTTAAAGAAAGAAGTACACCTCATACATGTTACAGAAAAACAGTGTACAAATCAAACTATTTAGAAAGAACAGAGCAAGAAGCACAATAATTGTGCAGGTTAGACGGCATCTGTTGGCTTACACAGCTCAATGCTATCTGAGTTTCCACATGCATTATAAAGTACATATAATAAAAAAAATATATATATTCCCAAAAAATGCTTTATTCACCACCAATATGTTTACATGCAAGAAGGTATACAGACATCCAACACTCAAAATGACCCAACTGCCATATTCCTTTGACAAAGTCTACCGATGAAACAAAGTCTACGCCAGAAGCAACCAGCCAGCCATTTTGCATTGGATGTCTGTATACCTTCTTACATGTAAGCATATTGGTGGTGAATAAATCTGTTTTATGGGATTTTCTGTACTATGAACTCTTTTTGATTTCTCCATGTCCTTTAACTATTGATCTATAGAGAGGCTGAATACTGAGAAGACCGGGAGAGACGCTTAGCTTACCACAACCTGTGCCTTAAAGGATCTATTTTGGTAAGGTGTTTACCATATAAAAAGGTGACAAGCTTGTGGGAATCACGGATTTGCACTTTATGGCTGATATTAATGTTAAAGAGTAACTCCACTTTTGTTGAGAAAAAAACATTCCCCTCTGGGCGATCTTTGTATATTGCAAGGATTTTTAACAAACGTTGTTGCAGATTCCTACCTTTTGTTATTCTGAAGAAATCCATGTGTGTTGGTCTGTGTCCATGTAGTAAGTGAATGTGTATGGGAGTGGATTCAAAATTATCAATCAGCTGCTGCACCTGCAGGGCTCTAATGAGGAAAGTGGCAGGGTTTGCATCCCTTTAGACATGATTTCCTACTGGTAGTATCTCATCAAAAATTAAATTTTTGTTGAAGGGGATGCTTGATATCTGACTTGTATCTTAGTGTAGACTTCTGGGAAAATCAGTGAGTCAGTCACAAAAGCAGGAAAACATTTTTTTTGATGTTCTTTCTGGGGGGGGGGGGGTTATACACATTCTGACATTCTGTGTACAGAACACCTCCAGTCAGCCATATTGCACTGCATTTTCCAAAAAATTACAGAGCTGCAGATTGAAAAGGAAAGGTCATTTTTAATAACATTCAATAACAATATTACTTGAGTCACAATTGTATACTGTATATTATTTTTTTATTGCAATTTTTTTCTTATGAAAGTGCAGTTAGCCTTTAAGCACTGAGAAGATTGGGAGAGAGATTTAAGATTACCAGATTTTGTGCCTTGAAGGACCTACCTCTGGTAAGGGGTTAGTATACATTAAGCTGACATGTGGTGTGGGAATCACAGGTGTGCACTTTGTTATTGATTGAAACGTGACGGTGAGCATGATTTATATATTCATGTGGTTTGCCATGTTAATCTTTACAGTATTACACTATTTTTAGTCATTCTCTTTTGAGTTATACCAAGAAAAATAACACCAAAGGATGTTGATCCGCTGACCTACCTGGAATTGAATGATATTGCGTTTTCATTTAAGTATTTGATAAGAGGCTGCGCAAGTGGCTAATGGAGCACTTTATCACTGGTGGTGCACTGATGTTGGTATATTCACATGTGAGCACAATATAGATATGTTTGTTTCTGTTTAATTATAAAATACTACACTATATGCGTTTCTCTTGGGTTTCATATGTGATGAGTTGAAGATATTGGGGAAGCAAAGGTGAATAAAGGAGTTGGTGATTTTGACAGTTTATTGGACTCTTTTGGCATAAATGGATTAGAAATCTGGTAAGAGGCTTGGAAAGTCATCTGCAAGATAATAATCACCTTTTATAATTGTTCCTGAAGTGCTGGACATTCTCTTGAATTTTCGAGTATGTCAGGAATAACTGTATTAAAAGCTAAAGTACAATCTATAAATAACCCCCTTGGTTTTCAAGATGGCATAAGGTCCTACATAATGCCATAGCAACTGCATCTTCCGTAGGAAGATTGAAACTAAAAACAGCAAAACGGAAAAGCCAAGAACCCGCTGCACATATAGTGGTATATATGTATATATGTATGGAGTATGCGGCACTCTATCCTGTCACCTGAGTGTAGTAGTATATATACAGTGCCTTGAAAAAGTATTCATCCCCCTTGGAATTTTCCAAATTTTGTCATGTTACAACCAAAAACATAAATGTATTTTATTGGGATTTTCCGTGATAGACCAACACAAAGAGGAACATAATTGTGAAGTTGAAGGAAAATGATGAATGGTTTACAATTTTTTTTACAAATAAATATGTGAAAAGTGTGGTGTGCATTTGTATTCAGCCCCCCTTCCTTCCTTGAACCCCCTTTCGCTGCAATTGCAGCTGCAAGTCTTTTTGGGGATGTCTCTACCAGCTTTGCACATCTACAGTGTGAAAATAGCTCAAGCTCTGTCAGATTGGATGAAGAGCGTCTGTGAACAGCAATTTTCAAGTCTTGCCACAGATTCTCAATTGGATTTAGGTCTGGACTTTGGGACCCATAACATGATGCTGCCACCACGATGTTTCACTGTGGGGATGGTGTGTACAGGGTGATGTGCAGTAGTAGTTTTCCTCCACACGCAGCATTTTGCTTTTAGGCCAAAAAGTTCAAATTTGGTCTCATCTGACCAGAGCAACTTCTTCCACATGTTTGCTGTGTCCCCCACATGGCTTCTCGCAAACTGCAAACTGGACTTCTTATGACTTTCTTTTAACAAGGGCTTTCTTCTTGCCACTCTTCCATAAAGGCCAGATTTGTGGAGTGCATGACTAATAGTTGTCCTGTGGACAGATTCTCCCACCTAAACTGTGGATCTTTGCAGCTCCTCCAAAGTTAACATGAGTCTCTTGGCTGATTCATTGATTAATGCTCTATTTGCCCAGCCTATCAGTTGAGGTGGACGGCCATGTCTTGATAGGTGTGCAGTTATGCCATACTCTTTACACTTTTACATGATGGATTGAACAGTGCTCTGTGAGATGTTCAAAGCTTAGGATATTTTTTTTATAAGCTAACCCTGCTTTAAACTTCTCCACAACTTTATCCCTGACCTGTCTGGTGTGTTCCTTGGCCTTCATGATGGTGTTTGTTCACTAAGGTTCTCTAACAAACCTCTGAGGGCTTCACAGAACAGCTGTATGTTTACTGACATGAATTTACACAGATGGACTCTATTTACTAATTAGGTGACTTCTGAAGGCAATTTGTTCCACTAGATTTTAATTAGGAGTATCAGAGTAAAGGGGGCTGAATCCAAATGCCACACGCCACACTTTTCAGATATTTATTTGTAAAAAAAAATTGAAAACCATTTATTATTTTCCTTCCAGTTCACAATTGTGTGCCAATTTGAGTTGGTCTATCACATAAAATCGCAATAAAATACATTTAGGTTTTTGGGTTGTAACATGACAAAATGTGGAATTTTTTTTAAGGGGTATGAATACTTTTTTCAAGGCACTGTAACTAACACAAAATCTAGGGCACTAGTATAGTATGTGAATAATGAAATTGGCTGCCCTATAAAGACTCCCTGTGGGGGTGCTACATAGAGCCTGCTATGGTGCATAGGAATTGATGTACACTACAAGAAAAAAAATATACATGGACCTAAGGTGCAGGTAGTCCAGGAATATAATTATATGCAACACTAAGGACAAGCTGCTGAAGAGGGAGTTCCAACTGTACGTAAAACAAAAGTAGAGGTGAGGGGAACAATACAGTGCAACCCATATAAGGTTTAGTAGTTAAAAACTATTTTTAATAAAGCTTTAAAATGCACTCACAAGCAGATAAATTAAGGTGAGGTATGCATGGGGTATATACTGTAAGCTTCACTAATCCATCTTCACACAGACGGGAGCAGGTTGCTGAGGAAGGAGATTGATCCCCCGAAACATATCTCTGAGCATGCCTGAAGAGTGATGATGGCGGTGGGTGGAAGTGAAGTGACAGTGGGTCACATTGAGGCTACTTTTGGTGCCAGCTCCATGGAGGTTGGGGAAATTAGAGCTCTATCCCCAGTTCCCCCTGGCCAGGGGTAGGAGGCAGCCAGTCTAGCGACCTGCCACCACCTTTGTGACAATAGATTTGTGATGCTTATTAACATACATCTCATGTATACCTCATCTTCATTGATCTCCTTGTCAGTGCACTTTAAAAACTTGAATAAATTGTCAAGAATTTTTAACTACTACACCAAATGTGGTTTGTGCTGCGTTGTTCCCCTCCCATCTTCCAAAGACCTACCGTATTTATCAGCGTATAACACGCACAGGTGTATAACACGTACATTCATTTTAGGAGGGAAGTTTCGGGAAAAAAATAAAACTTTTGTATTGGCATATAACACGTACACGCTATTTGCACTCGATTTTCATGGTGAAAAAGTAAGTGTTATACGCCAATAAATACAGTATCTGCTGTTTAAGAAAATTAGTAAGAATCCAAAGTATCAGGTAACTTTAAGGCCCCTTTCACTCTGAAGTGTTTTTCAGGCTTCCCATTAGTTTTAATGGATGCTTTCACACTGGGACGGTGCGCCAACCAGGTGGTGAAAAAGTCATGCAAGCAGCATCTTTGGAGCATGTTTGGAGCGCTTAAAAAAGCTCTTCAAAAGTGCCATTCTCCATTCAAATGAACGGGAAGCGATTCAAAAGCGTCTGAATGAAAAGTGCTGCAAAATGTCTTTTTTTTTTAGACATGTGACCTTAAAAAAAGTGCACTGCTAATGCCGCAAAAGCAAGGCAAAAGCACCGCAAAAACGCCCAACGTTTTAATGGACAGTTTTCTAACACCTCAGTGTGAAAGGGTCTAATACACTGTAAGCCCTTGTACACACGGTCGGAGATTCCGACAACCAAATCCGTCGGAGTAATTCCGACGGATTAATTCCGGAAGAGGTCCGGAAGTGATGTTGCATACACACGGTCGGACTAAGTTGTCGGAAAATCCGATTGTACATAACGGGATGACGTTATTTAGTTAGGAAGGGACTACATTCAGGCTAGTAGCCAATAGCTTTGGTCTAGGAATTTGATCTGAGCATGCATGGCACTTTGTCCATCGGAGTAGGCTACACATGATCGGAGTATGTCCGATAGGAGCATTTTGTTGGAAAATTATACCGGCAAGTTGGAAAACTTGGTCCGTCAGATATTCAGACGGAAACAGTCCGATGCAGACCACACACAGTCGGAATATCCGACAAAACGGTCCGATAGGAAACATTCCGTCGGAATCTCCGACCGTGTGTACAAGGGCTAAGACCAAGCTTTACATACATTTTATAATTACCATACCTAAGTGAGAGCAATTGGCCAATAATCAAACTCTCAATCACTTGCTTTTTTGGGCCAGGGATGATAACTACTTTAAACAAGACAGAATACTAGCTTGTATTAGGGAAAGGTTTAAAATCTATGCAAAAAAAATATATCTTAGAAACAAGTTCTGTGTTGTGCTTTTACCATAAGAGAAAATTGGCAGTCTGCTCTGCTGTGTATTCTGCAGTATGTGCAATTTCAGCATTTTGTATACTGAGAATATTTTAAACATGTAACAAGGATGAAGGAGAAAATATCAGAGCATGAAGCCACCTTTCTTGCTGTCAGCTTTATTACAGTGGCTACAGTAGAGAGCAAAACTTCTTTTTTTTGTCAAGGTGAGTATTCTAAAATTTTACAAAATTTACAGTGTAAACAAAGGCCCAACCCTGTTCATAACTACACTATGTTTGCCTTGTGTCTGCATAATCAGTAATAACACTTACTTGTATTTTTAAAATGGTGATTTTGATTTAAGCAAACCAATTGAATTACCCAACAAATTGTAACTAAAATAAAGCATAGGGTTACTAAGCAAATAGCTTACATTGTCGAGAACATTGCAAGTCAGGAGGTAAAAGGATATCATATTGTACAAGGAAATAGCCCCATCTGCTGGCAATTTGGCTATTCTACTGTGCCGCCATAATAGTATAGATAGTAATTACATCTATACCAGTATATTAGTTATTTTTGTTTAAGTTAATTGACATTTTATATACAATATACAGTATCTCACAAAAGTGAGCACACCCCTCACATTTTTGTAAATATTTTATTACATCTTTTCATGTGACAACACTAAAGAAATTACCCTTTGCTACAATGTAAAGTAGTGAGTGTACAGCTTGTATAACAGTGTAAATTTGCTGTCCCCTCAAAAAAAAACTCAACACCCAGCCATTATTGTCTAAACCACTGGCTACAAAAATGAGTACACCCCTAAGTGAAAATGTCCAAATTGGGCTCAAAGTGTCAATATTTTGTGTGGCCACCATTATTTTCCAGCACTGTCTTAACCCTCTTGGGCATGGAGTTCACCAGAGCTTCACAGGTTGTCACTGGAGTCCTCTTCCACTCCTCCATGATGACATTGCAGTGCTGGTGGATGTTAGAGACCTTGCGCTCTACCGCTTTCCGCTTGAGGATGCCCCACAGATGCTCAATAGGGTTTAGGTCTGGAGACATGTTTGGCCAGTTCATCACCTTTACCCTTAGCTTCTTTAGCAAGGCAGTGGTTGTCTTGGAGGGGTGTTTGGGGTCGTTATCATGTTAGAGTACTGCCCTGCGACCCAGTCTCCGAAGGAAGGGGATCATACTCTGCTTCAGTATGTCACAGTACATATTGGCATTCATGGTTCCCTCAATGAACTTTAGCTCCCCAGTGCTGGCAGCACTCATGCCGCCCCAGACCATGACACTTCCATCACCATGCTTGACTGTAGGCAAGACATACTTGTGTTTGTACTCCTCACCTGGTTGCCGCCACACACGCTTGACACCATCTGAACCAAATATGTTTATCTTGGTCTCATCAGACCACAGGACATGGTTCCAGTAATTCATGCCTGCTTGTCTTCAGTAAACTGTTTGCAGGCTTTCTTGTGCATCATCTTTAGAAAAGCCTTCCTTCTGGGCCATGCAGACCAATTTGATGCAGTGTGCGGCACTGACAGGCTGACTCCCAATGCTGTCAGCACTTATACGTCTATTTCCAAAAGACAACCTCTGGATATGACGCTGAGCATGTGCACTCAACTTTGGTCGACCATGGCAAGGCCTGTTCTGAGTGGAACCTGTCCTGTTAAACCCTGTATGGTCTTGGCCACCATGCTGCAGCTCAGTTTCAGGGTCTTGGCAATCTTCTTATAGCCTAGGCCAGGAATATGCAATTAGTAGACCTCCAGCTGTTGCAGAACTACACGTCCCATGAGGCATAGCAAGACTGACAGCCACAAGCATGACACCCAGCAGCAGAGGCATGATGGGACTTGTAGTTTTGCAACAGCTGGACGTCTGCTAATTGCATATCCCTGGCCTAGGCCATCTTTATGTAGGAGGAATCATTTTTTTTTTCAGATCTTTAGAGAGTTCTTTGACATGAGGTGCCATGGTGAACTTCCTGTGACCAGTATGAGAGAGTGAGGGTGATAACACCAAATTTAACACACCTGCTCCCCATTAACACCTGAGACCTTGTAACACTAATGAGTCACATGACACCAGGGAGGGAAAATGGCTAATTGGGCCCAAGTTGAACATTTTCATTCAGGGGTATGCTCACTTTTTTTGCCAGCGGTTTCGACATTAATGGCTGTGTGTTGAGTTATTTTTAGAGGACAGAAAATTGACACTGTTATACAAGCTGTACACTCACTACTTTACATTGTAACAAATTGTAATTTCTTCAGTGTTGTCACATGAATATATATATATATATATATATATATATATATATATATATATATATATATATATATAATATGTAGCACTGGTATTTTCAATACAGACGCTATTATTTTTGTAAATTTAAGTTTGTCTGAAGCTGCAGTTTGGCTCAGACTAATTATGTCAAAGTTCTGGTTTCTGTACCAGTTCAGCTGGGTTGTGCTAGTTTCCACTTGGCCGTGGGTGTCACCACCGGTAAGTGTTGTAAATGCAACAGCCTGAATGCATTGGGTACCCCTTTTACTCAGAAATAGCCCTGTGGGAGTGGTTCACCCGCTGTGCATTCTGGGAAAGGGTACTTAGGATACAGGTGCCATATTTTTGGGGTTCGTTATCCCGACCTCATGGCCCTCCTGGCTTGAGGTTTGTGCTGCCTTTCTCTATGTCTCAGGGCCGGCTGGCCCGAAGCTTTGCAACTGAAAGGGTGGGCCCAAAAGTCTTGGGGCCTACCGATTCAGGGGTGGTCCTGTGCTGTTTTGCCTGCGGGGAGAAGCTAAGCGACTGGAGGATCCAGGGGAGGACTTTTTCAGGAGAGGACCGAGCAACAAGGCTGGTATCTCTGGAAGAGCCTGGAGACTCAGTTAGAGGGCGCATCCCAGGTCATCTTTCACACAGTATCGCCAGATCGGCTGAAAGAAACTGGTACTGTGTGACTGCTCTTTAACTTTACAACAAATTGCTGGTTGTGCTTTCCTGCGGCAGAGGATTGCACAAGGATTCCGTTGAATTGACAAGTCTGTAGCAGAGACTTTGATCGAGCATCTCACTGGCTGCTAGGTCAGTGAGAGAGGCCTATCCGGTGGTTGCCAGATCCAGCCTGTGGAAGCTGTTTGTCCTCTGGATCAAGGAAATACCTCAAAGCCCTTGTACACACGGTCCGACATTCCGGCAACAAAATCCGTCGGATTTTGTCCGAAACTTGTGTTGCATACACACGGTCGGACAAAGTTGTCGGAAAATCTGATCGTACGTAACGTGATGACGTTATTTCATTACGATGGGACTACGTTCAGGCTAGTAGCCAATAGCTTTGGTCTAGGAATTTGATCTGAGCATGCGTGGCACTTTGTCTGATCGGAATTCTCTACACACAATTGGACAAAGTCCGATCGGATCATGTTGTCGGAAAGTTTTATAGCCCAGCTCTAAAACTTTAACCCGTTGGATATTCAGACGGAAACAGTCTGATGGAGCCCACACACAGTCGGATTATCCAACAACACGCTCCGATTGGACATTTTCCGTCGGAAAATTACAAGGTACCGGAATCCCCCTTAACCCTCTTTCCGTCTATTGCAAAACGTCATGTTCTTTCAAATAGATCTTTGGATAAAGGACTAAGTGTCGGAGCTAACATTCTTTAATCTACTCTACAACGGGACCCCTAAGACGGACACAGTGAACAGGTGAGGTAACGGTAATCCCAACAAAAACCAGCAGCTCCTTCAGGGGTTAGTGCTACATATATATATATATATATATATATATATATATATGTATGTATATATATATGTATGTATATATATATGTGTGTATATATATGTATATGTATATGTATGTATATATATATATATATATATATATATATATATATATATATATGTATATGTATATATATATATATATATATGTATATATATATATATATATATATATATATATATATATATATATATATATATATATATACAGTTGTGCTCATAAGTTTACATACCCTGGCAGAATATTTGATTTCTTGCCCATTTTTCAGAGAATATGAATAACACAAAAACTTTTCTTTCACTCATTGTTATTATTTGGCTGAAAAGCCCACAGGTCAGCAGCTGGCAGGGACCACGGGTCAGCAGCCAGCTCCCAGCAGGACCCCCAGCCATTTGGTTCAGAATATTTTTTTTCTTTTCTAAAACCTAGGTGTGTCTTATGGTCAGGTGTGTCTTATGGAGCAAAAAATAAGATATTGCTTGGAAATAACATGGTGTGGGTGGATTTCTGCCAGGCTGTTTCACTCCCCTCTAGCCTGTTGTCTTAGATGAGGAAGGTGAAGCCTTCATCAATCTACATGTAATTACCCTAGCCATATGTTCTTTTTTTTCCAATATAAAACACAAACATTTTAACCACTTGCTTACTGGGCACATACCGTTGTGCTCATAAGTTTACAATTGGCCATTTTTCTGAGAATATAAATGATAACACAAAAACATTTCTTTCACTCATGGTTAGTGTTTGGTTGAAGCCATTTTTTCATCAATCAACTGTGTTTACTCTTTTTAAATAATAATCACAACAGAAACTACCCAAATGACCCTGATCGAAGGTTTAGATGCCCTGGTGATTTTAGCCTGATAACATGCACACACGTTGACACAAAGGGGTTTGAATTGCTATTAAAGGTAACCACCCTCCCCTCTGATATGTTTGCTTGTAATTAGTGTGTGTGTATAAAAGGTCAATGAGTTTATGGACTTCTGACAGACCCTTGCATCTTCCATCCAGTGCAGCACGTTTCTGAATTCTGAGTCATGGGGAAAGCAAAAGAATTGTCAAATGATCTGCGGGAAAAGGTAGTTGAACTGTATAAAATAGGAAAGGAATATAAAAAGATGTCCAAGAAGTTAAGAATGCCAGTCAGCAGTGATCAAACTCTAATCAAGAAGTGAAAAATTACAGGGTCTGTTAAAACCAAACCACGGTCAGGTAGACCAACTGACAGGAAAATTTCAGCTACAACTGGCAGGACAATTGTTTGGGATGCAAAGAAAAACACAGAAATAACTTCAGGAGAAATACAGGACTCTCTGAAAACATGTGGTGTGGCTGTTTCAAGATGCACAATAAGGAGGCACTTGAAGAAAGATGGGCTGCATGGTCGAGTCGCCAGAAAAAAGAAATTACTACGCAAATGCCACAAAGTATCCTGCTTACAATATGCCAAACAGCATAGAGACAAGCCTCAAACCTTCTGGCACAAATTCATTTGGAGTCATGAGACAAAAATTGAGCTTTTTGGCCACAACCATAAACGCTACATTTGGAGAGGAGTTAACAAGACCTATGATGAAAGGTACACCATTCCTACTGTGAAACACGGAGGTGGATCGCTGATGTTTTGGGGATGTGTGAACTACAAAAGCACAGGAAATATGGTCAAAATTGATGGCAAGATGAATGCAGTATGTTATCAAAAAATACTGGAGGAACATTTGCATTCATCAGCCAGGAAGCTGCGCATGGGATGTAATTGGACATTCCAACATGGCAATGATCCAAAATACAAGGCCAAGTCGACTTGTCATTGGCTACAGCAGAATAAAGTGAAGGTTCTGGAGTGGCCATCTCAGTCTTCTGACCTCAATATCATTGAGCCACTCTGGGGAGATCTCAAACGTGCAGTTCATACAAGACAGCCCAAGAATTTACAGGAACTGGAGGCTTTTTGCCAAGAGGAATGGGCAGCTTTACTATCTGAGAACATAAAGAGCCTCATCCACAAAAGACTTCAAGCTGTTATTGATGTTAAAGAGGGCAATACACGGTATTAAGAACTGGGGTATGTAAATTTTTGATCAGGGTCATTTGGATAGTTTCTGTTGTGATTATGATTTAACTAGTTCCTGACCGGCTCACGCAGATATACTGTGACAGAATGGCTATCCTGGGCGAAACCCCGGGTACGTCCTTCCCTTTTTCAGCCAACAGAGGGCATGCACCCCGCTGGAGGCGTGCAAGCGGGGCCGCTGCGCAGCGGGGGACCTAATGTAAGTGGCCAGCGCTCACGATCGCATGCACAAGCGCCAGCACAGGGATTTGCATGTGTAAACACACAAATCCCTGTGCTGTGAGAGGAGAGGAGACATGTCGTTTGTTCCTAGTAATTAGGAACAGCGATATGTCTACTCTCTTACTCAGTCCTATCCCCATACAGTTAGAACACACTGAGGGAACACACATTTAACCCCTTGATCACCCCCTAGTGCTAACCCCTTCCCTTCCAGTGCATTTTTATAGCACTGATTGCTGTATAATTGTCAATGGTCCCAAAAATGTGTCAAAGGTGTCCAATCTGTCCGTCGCAATGTTGTCATACTACTAAAAGTCAAAGATCCCCTCCATTACTAGTAAAAAAATATATATATAATAAAAATGCCATAAATCTTTCCCATAGTTTGTAGATGCTATAACTTTTGCGCAAACCAATCAATATACGCTGATTTTTTTTTTTTTTTTTTACCAAAAATATGTAGAATACATATTGGCCTAAACTGATGAAGAAATCTGCTTTTTAAAATTTTTTAGGGGGATATTTATTATAGCAAAAAGTAAAAAAAATATTATTTTTTTTCAAAATTGTTGTTCTTTTTTTGTTTATAGCGCAAACAATTGAAACCGCAGAGGTAATCAAAAATCACCAAAAGAAAGCTCTATTTGTGGGGAAAAAAATCCGCAAATTTAGTTTGGGTACAGCATTGCATTACCTTGCAATTGTCAGTTAAAGCAAAGCAGTGCCAAATTGTAAAAAGTGCTCTGGTCAGGAAGCTGGTAAAATCTTCTGGGGCTGAAGTGGTTAAAAAGAGTAAACACAGTTGACTGATAATACATGACTTCAGCCAAACTCTAACTATGAGTGAAAGAAAAGTTTTTGTGTTATCATTCATATTATATTATTATATATATTGTAAGATTGTGGTAATCAGACTCAAACGGTAGGTGCATTTTCCAGTGAGTACGGCAGTGCAAAACTGTATTTAAGGGCGTGGTAGCCCACTTTTATTTAAAAGCACAGAAAATTTCACAAAGACATCAGTACCCACGCAGGGGGGTTCCACCATTACTGTAGCTTGTACACTCAATACTTTAGCCTCCCGGCTTGCATTCTTCCCGTACGGCTGTTTCAGGCCTTTAGCCTAGGCCTTAGGTCTGCTCCTCAGACCCAAAAGAGTTTCCTAGAGTTAAGCTCTCTCCTAGCTCACTCCTGATCAGTGTCTTGCTGCTCTGTCATCAAGTATGTCTGCTTCCTGCAGACATGCAGCCTTTGACTCCTCTCAGAGGAATGGGAGTCCACCTGATTCCCATGCACAGACTTCCTGTCTGTTGGGTGGAACACTGAGCCATAGCCAGGTCAAAACTAAATAGCCCAGCACACAGCTGTGCAATCAGTGTGCCTGTCTCTCCAAAATCTGGCGTAAACTAGCAATCCTCCAGGTAGCACAGGGTCCCACCGCCACAATATATATACACTATATTACCAAAAATATTGGGACGTCTGCATTTACACACACATGAACTTAGTCTGTAGGGTTCAATATTGAGTTGGCCCATCCTTTGCAGCTATAACAGCTTCAACTCTTCTGGCAAGGCTGTCTACAAGGTTTAGGAGTGTGTCCATGGGAAGGTTTGACAATTCTTTCAGAAGAGCATTTGTGAGGTCAGGCACTGATGTTGAACAAGAAGGCCAGCTTGCAGTCTCCGCTCTAATTCATCCCAAAGGTGTTGAGGTCAGGCCAGTCATGTTCTTCCACCCCAAACTCACTCATCCATGTCTTTATGGACTTTTCTTTATGCGCTGGTCCAAATCATTTGGTGGAGCGGGGGGATTATGGTGTGGGGTTGTTCAGGGGTTGGGCTTGGCCCCTTAGTTCCAGTGAAGGGAACTCTTAAAATGATTGTAAAGGCTTTTTTTTTTTAAATAACAAGTATGTTATACTTACCTCCACTGTGCAGTTTGTTTTGAGTCATTATCTTCTGGGGTCCCATGGTGGCGATATCAGCTCCTCCCCGCATTATATAACCCCCTAGGAGAAGCACTCTCCCAGGGGGTTACCTTGCAGGCGCGCTCCCAAGTCCAGCATTTGTGTCCAAAGATGCAGAATGCAGAACTCGGCCCTGCCCCCAGGCGCCCCATCATTGGATTTGATTGACAGCAGCGGGAGCCAATGGCTGTGCTGCTATCAATCTATCCAATGAAGAGCCAAGAACCCCAGGCAGAGAGGTAAAATGCGTAAAAGATCAAAGGGCTCAGGTGAGTAAAATGGGGGAGTGCTGGGGGGACGGTAACTGTCAGAAGTTTTTTCACCTTACTGCATAGGATGCAGAGGTGAAAAAACATGAGGATGTACAACCCCTTTAAAGTGTCAGCAACCATTTAAAACATTTTTGCTCACAACTTTGTGGGAACAGTTTGGTGAGGGCCCCTTCCTGGTCTAACATGACTGCACACCAGAGCACAAAGCATGGTCCATAATGACATAGATGAGGTATCAATGCAAGTTGACAGTATTGACTATCAGCATGCATTGAGAACAACATTGGAAACAACATTGGGCAGTATGCATCCGCCACAATGTTGGTTTGCGGCAGAACCCCAGGGGACCACCGAGATTTTCTTGTGGACCACTGACTAGCGACCGCTGGTATAGACCACACTATCTTATAACACAAAAAGTTCATTAAAAAAAGCGAGAGCTGCATTTTTCATAGTACATCGCACTGAACTAGACGCTGTACTTTGTAATGCGCTGCTGTGTGTTGCAGCACATCTGTTGGGTCCCTTCAAAATTAATAGCACAACAATGCACCAACACATGTAACATACATTCCCGGCAGTGAGAATGGGCCCTAAATCACAATATGATACAATAAGCACTACTAAAAAACACATTTTAAATGTTAGCAATATGCAGTATACCAAAAATATTTTGGCTTTTTGGTTATGAGTGTCTTATGCCCCATACACACGATCAGATTTTCCGACAACAAAACCGGGGATTTTTTTCCAAAGGATGTTTGGCTCAAACTTGTCTTGCATACACACAGTCACACAAATGTTGACCCAAAATTCCAAACATGAGAACATGTGATGTACAAGACATACGCCAAGCCGAGAAAAAGGAAGTTCAATAGCCAGTGTGGCTCCTTCTGCTTGATTCCGAGCATGCGTAAACTTTTGTGCGACGAACTTGTGTACACACGATCGGAGATTCTTCCGACAACAAGTTTTGTTGGCGGAAAATTTGAAAACCTTCTCTCAGACATTTGTGGGCAGCAAATGTTCGATGGAGCATACACACGGTCGGACTTTCCGACAACAAGCTCACATCCAACATTTGTTGTCGGGAAATCCGAATTGTGTGTACGGAGCATTAGTGATCATGTCATGGAGAATATTTTTGCCTACAGTTTATATCTTATAGATAATAAATGATGTGTGATGGCTCTGATGGAATATGGATGCATATTCTTGGAGGTAACGGCTGCTCTGTAAATTACGTTGCTTCCTAAAAGAAAAAAATCCATTGTAAATCACAGATTTCTCTCAGTGGGAAAAAGTGTCTGGATCAGTAGAGCATTGTATCGAGCTTTTGCACCATATTGCCTTCTGTGATCGTCTCTGCTGGTTTTAGCTATTACCCTAACAGCTGATAACCTTCCAGCATAGTGTCAAACCAAGAATTCATTTTCTGTGGGACAAATTGGACACATTTTACCTACTGTATGTTTTAGAAACTTTAATCAACTTTGTATGGTGCATTGCCCAAAATATATTTGTGTGTTTCACAGAAATGTATATTGATACATTATTGTAATGTTCTGTTGCAGGCTACCATTCAGAAACTGGGTATGGATCCATACCTCCTAATTTTGGAACTTGAGATAGAGGGAAAATGCGCTGAAAATGGACATGGCTGAACTGCACTGAATATTGGGCATTTCACTTTAATTTCACTTAAAATAGTTTGAGTTAGCCAAGTTGGTCCTGTGTGCTTTAATGGAATGTAGTAGCATTAGCTACTTATAGTAAGTGCACTTTTCTTCAATAGCAGTAATGTTGACTTTTTTTTCTTGCCAGGATGAAAGAGGGAAGGGTTGAATGATTCTCTGCCATTCAAGATATGCTTTGTATTTTTATAAAGCTATCAAAGGGTATTATAGGGTATTACAGGGTCCCTTTCGTTGCTGATCGGTGGAAGGAGAAAAGCCCCAACATCAGCTGTGGGGAAAAAAAAGAGGTCTGTGGTAAGTGTGTGTGTGTGTATATATATCTATATATAGATATACACACACACACACACACACACATTCACCAGCCACTTTATTATGTACACCTGTTCAATTGCTTTATAACACGAATTGCTAGTCAGCCATTTAGGCATCTAGATGTGGTGAGGACAACTTGCTGAAGTTCAAACTGAGCATCAGAATGAGTAAGAAAGGGGATTTAAATGACTTTGAATGTGGCATGGTTGTTGGTGCCAGAGGGGATAGTCTGAGTATTTCAAAACGGCTAATCTACTGGGATTTTCATGTACAACTATCTCTAGGATATACAGTGAATGGTCCAATAAAGAGAAAATATCCAGTGAGCGGCATGTGTGTGCCTTGTTGATGTCAGAGGAGAGGTCAGAGGTCAGAGGAGAATGGGCAGACTGGTTCGAGGTGACAGAAAGGCAACAGTAACTCAATTAACCGTTACTTCATAGTTTGATGTGTTGTGCATTCAGAGATGATATGTTGTGTCATCTCTGAACGTACAACACATCGATCTATGAAGAAGATTGACTAGAGTAGCAGAAGACAACACTGGGTGCCACTTCTGTTAGCTAAGAACAGGAAACTAAGGCTATAATTCACACTGGTTCACCAAAATTGGACAAGTAGGGTCAGAATTTGGCGTAAACAACATTATAGCATGGATCCATCCTGCCTTGTATCAACGGTTTAGGCTGGTGGTGGTAGTGTAATGGTGTGGGGGATATTTTCTTGGCACACTTTGGTACCAATTGAGCATTGTTTAAACCCCATGGCCTAACTGAGTATTTTTGCTGACCATTTCCATCCCTTTATTACTACAGTGTACCATCTTCTAAAGGCTACTTCCAGCAGGATAATTCACCATGTCACAAAGCTCAAATCATCTCAATCTGGCTTCTTTAACATGACAATGAGGTCACTGTACTCCAATGGCCTCCACAGTCATCAGATTTCAATCCAATAGAGCACATTTGGGATATGGTGGAATGGGAGATTCGCATCATGGATGTGCAGCCAACAAATCCACAGCAACTGCTGGATGCTATCATGTCAATATGGACAAAAATCTGTGGGGAATGTTTCTAACACCTTGTTGAATCTATGCCATGAAGATTTAAGGCAGTTCTGAAGGTAAAAATGGGTTCAACACGGTGTACTTAAGTGGCCGGTGAGTGTATATATTTCCAGCAGTAAGGACATACATACAAAACACTAATAGGAAGAACACCAGAGTATGGAATACTAGTACAAATAGAACCGTGAGGAGGTGATGTAGTGTAATATAGAGTAGAGTACTGCTAGGTTCCCATGCTAAGCTTAAGCCAATGCAGCTGGGAAGAATAGGAAACCCTTGTAGTGGGTACAAGGGTTAAATGCTCATTACTTTTAGGGGGAGATGGGAAGGCTGCATTACTTACCTTACCCCCATTCTGGGCAGCTCCACTGCTGTATTCCCCATCTACTAGCACCCCGGGAGGTCCCTCTTTGTGATCGTGTACATTACAGGGCTAATAACCCTGCATTTGTATGCAGAGGAGGCAAGAAGTGACCATGGCCTGGTAGGGTATTACAGAGAAAGCTTCACGGGACTGGCCACACTGCTGGAGGGACCTTGCTGAAGCAAGGAATAAGGTATGCATTACACTTTATTCCTTTGCCACTAGGCAAAAAGAAGCATTTAATGCTTACAGTTTGGAGGACCCCACTGCAAGGATACTCTTTTTTTTGTGACTGGAGTTGGGCTTTAAAGGATAAGTTCACATTTTGGGCATGTTGCCACCATGGCAGAAGAACTTGTAGTTTTAATGGACTGTGAGCATGTGGAACAGTGTGCTTGTAGTCTATTCACACTGCCTACAGTTCCAAAACTGACAGCCCATACAGAAGTATGGGCACGGAGTTGTAGGCAGTTTCTTCAGGAGCATGACATTGACACTGATCATGGGTGCAATGCTCTGCAGGCTCCTGTGGAAAAATAATAAATGTCCATTTTTTTTCTGCAAATAAATGTGCATTTATTATTTTTTTCTGAAAGATGAACTTGTCCTTTAATGACGGTATTCATTTGCAGTTTTCTTTAAAGAGGAAGTAAACCCTGGTGGGTTTTACTTCCTCTTTATTTCCCTGCAAAGGTAAAGCATAATGGGCTACTATGCATCGCCATTATGTGTCACTTACCTGACACCGAAGCCCACAATGTCGCTGTTGTTCCCATGAGCAGGGAGCGTCCATCTTTGACTCTCTTCCTTCTGGGGCCACAAACTCCGGCTCTGTGGCTGGCCAGAGTCGCATGATGTCACTCCCACGCATGTGCGCGGGAGCCGCCAATCACGGCATGACCTATTAGAAACGGCAAGATTAACCCTTTCTAAAGGGAGCAGCACCGTAGTCATCAGCGCTCATATTTTTAGTAAATATCTCCTAAACTGTGGAGGTTTAGGAGATATTTCAAGCACCTACAGGTAAGCCTTAATGTAGGTAAAAGTGGTTGTACAGGGTGTACAACCTCTTTAACTTGTCCCCCAGTACATTAGTGAAGCTGTTTACCTTTAAGGGACAAAGTACCTAAGCTTATGATGTGGTGTGGTGTAAGTGCAGCACTAACCCCGTAAGTGTAGCTGGATTTTTGGGTCCCCCTTTACATGCACAATCAGGCAACAGGAATTTTCAGCATGCACTCGGTAGACAGAAACTGGTCCAAGGGCTTTGTTTTGTTTTTAGTTTATTAGGGGAATAAATTTGGATGGGGATGGGATGATATGGGATGCCTGGAACTTTGTTTCAATGTGACTTGAGGACTTGAAAATGAACTGTCTCCGGCTTCCATAAAGATCACAAGGCTGTGTTCCCATGGAACAAACTGAACAGCTCGAATGGTAAAAGACAATTCCAACTTCTGACCACAGGTATTCTATCTCCATAGAATAAAGCTAAGGCATCTGGCTTGTCTTCTCTCTAGGATTCCCAAGCAAGAGGTACAGGGCAGCTGTATGGGCTTTGATGGATCTAAGCTGTCCTTTGCAGATGGCTAGCTGAGTTTTGCACCAGACTGCTCCTCTCCTTATAGGCTTTGGGATGTACTACTCACTCAGTCCCTTGTAGAGATCCTGTAGCTCATGTGATGACTGCTGAACAAGCCTCCTGCTGGACAGGTCCCAATGGCTCCCAGGATGACGCAGCTAACCCTAGCTGAGGCTGAAAGGGTGTGCAGCTCTCTCTACCTCTCTCTTCCTCTCTGGCTCCTTCTGCCTGGAGGCAAAACTCCCCTAGCACAGCCCCCCCCCCCCCCAGGCCACTGGACCCTGGACTCCCCGTCACATGGCCAGGCTCCAGAATACTTATGGGCTATCTCTCCACCTTCTTGAACATCCTCATCCAGGAATTGGAGGAGACTCTGCAGCTTCTTCTAGTAATGGAAACATTCCAGAGAGGAAACACTACTGGAAGAAGGTTTATTTCCTTTTGTCCGCATGGGAAGATATATATGTGGTGATTACCGCTAGAGTGTACCTTAGAATAAGGAGAATCATACCTGGGCTTGCTGTATCCACCATCCGGTCTACTGCCATTCAAGTATATGAAGATTGATGGGTTTCCTCTATAGCACACTATACTTTATATATGCTGATGTGGCCTTTATGATGAGGGTCCACTAAACAGGGTAAGCAGCTGTGTTATTGGGTGCTGATGACGGGTTTCCCTATCATGCACTTATCTCCTGCCTACCACAGACTGAATTACAATTGAATATCTGTTCCTGAATTGAGTTTCTTTGGACTATCATTTATAAGAGCTGCACCTTCATTTTATATATTTTTATTGATGTTTTTCAATATTGTGCTGGCTGCTGGTGTTTCGCTAATTGGTACTAAGAATTTTTAGTTCAGCAGATTTTATTTTATTTATACTGGTAGTGTCAAAGCAGACCTGTTCTTAAAACAACAGACTTATAGGAGATATCTAGTAAGGTAATTGCGCCTAAGCAGCACAATGGAAAATCTACATTTTGTCATGAGAATGTGCAGTGCACTTCTTGACATGTGTCAGTTGTGAGCTGCTCATTATTCTTCTGAAGACCTGCTGGAAGTTGTACATGAGGACCTGTAGGGCAAGTAACTCCTTACTTCTACTTCATTAATACTGTGAGTCTGTGCTTCCTTAATCTTTCCTGCTGCCTACCGATGTAATTCTTTCCATCAGCCATCAATTCATTAGAGTATAAGTCATCAGGGGTAGGTGTGACATTAAGAAGCAAAGTCTGTTTCATTTTCCAAGATGGACACAACCATATAGAGAAACAAGACATGATACGTCAATTTTGGGGAAAAGATCAAGAGCAGGATACTTCTAGGCAATACTGTTGGCTAGTCTTTCACTTTTTCATTTTACTTTTTTGGGCACAGCTTCTATAAAATAGACTTTTAAATGGAAAATAATACATTCTGTCAAATGTCATACATAGGGTGGTAAAATATAAAACAAAAAGAAAACATAGATACAGTACACACAGATCTATACACACACAAATAATAAAAAAAGGAAATGCAACATTATAACATTACTTAGCAGTTTTAAGAACCATAAGCAACACGTCTCGGATATTTTAAAATGTCAATTTATAGCTTCTATAGATGTATTATAATGAATTAAGAATCCCATAAGTAATCTATCTTCATTAATAATTTTGGAATTAATTATATAAAATCTGCTAAAAGCTAAAGATTTCCTTTAATGAAGGACACAGAGCCAAAATGTTCATTATCTCGATCTTTTGTTGACTAATTTAGCCAAATATTAATGGAATTTTTTTTATTAGACAGAAAGCATCCCAGAGATGTATATCTAGTTAGAAGAACAACATTATTAATTTACTTCCAAATTATGTCTGAGCGTGGAATGAGAAATCTGCTCCACTGTACTGGAGCCCCATGAAATGAATTGCTGACAGACGGGGTGCCAAGGTCCATTATCTCAAGTTGCAGCACAAAGCCAAACGTGGTGTGTGATGGTTGCTTATTATCTCATGAGGACTTGTAACTTTAAAGATCTATTTATAACTGCTGCATTTTTGAAAGTGCAGTACATCAGTTTACAAGATATTTTTGAAGAACTTGATTACTGGAAGATAAGGACACTGGTCCTTTTTTTTTTTTTTTTTTTTTTTTTTTAGTGCCCTACATGCTTTTTATACCTTTGTGTAAGAAAACAGCAATCTACATTACACTGGGGCCAAAAAAAGTCAAAGTGGTGTAAAAGTACAGCACAGATATTGTATATATAAACCAAGATTTTGTAAGCAAGGGTCGGCTGTAATTTTTATGTATTGGCATGATTATCGACTTGCTTTTGGAAGTACAATTAACTAGCATTTCCATTTCAACTTGGAAAATCCTGCATGAGATTCTTTCATGTTGTACCAAGGAAGGTCACAGTTCTGTTTCTCCTATGCAGGCCTCATGCTGTCCTAGGTAATCTGAATTATGTACAACCTAGCCCCTTGTCACATGATTATTTAAATTAAAATTTCTACTAAACACTCATTGGAAGCATGGAGGTTGATTTACTAAAGTGCAGTTGCACTCTGTAAGAGTAGTTGCTCCAGAGCTTTGTAAATGAGCAGAAGCTCTGCTGACTTCCATCATCCAATCGTGTGCAAGGAAATTAAATTTTCCTTGCATGTAATTGGGTATTCTTTACCTCATTTACTAAGATCTGGAGCAACTGCCCTTGCAGAGTGCAGCTGAACTTTGCAAAGTGCTTTGTCTATTTGCCTTTAGTAAATCAACCCCAAGGTGTCTGCTTCATACGTACAGCTACTTTTCAGTTGTATAGGCCACCAAAAAGGAGAACAAAGAGATGTGTTCATGTTTCCTGAACTATAAAGAGCTTTCCTGTCGCATCATGGCAGCATACACTCTGGGTTGTGACTCCGCCCCCACAACCTGATAGGACCACATAGCTATAAGATGAAGATACGCCCCCCGCCCCGGTATTCTCTTATTTTTCCTCACCTGTTGGGACCGCACGGATCATCACCCTCTTACCGCTTCGCCCCAGCCAGGTTCTAGCCTCTCCTGGGTGGAAGTCCTTACCGGTACAGCCTCTAAAGGAAGCTAAATGGAAGGAGCCCCACTCTGGTGATCTCAGGGTATGAATACTTTTTCTCTGCAAACAGAGCATTGCCTCTATAGCTGTTGGAAGTAAGCCTTAAATAGGCTGAAGGCATATAATAAAAAGATTGGTCTTTAAGCCTTAAACAGGCTTAGTACCTGCGGTGGTCTCCGGTTTCCTCTTCCTCCCTGGTGTCACTCTGTCTGCAACCTGACAGCATACTCTCTGCCTTCAGTATCTCTTGTCACCTTAGGTTGTCTGGTGCCTTTACCCCAGTGTTGCCTTTCTGCCATATTTTACTTCCTTTTCCTTAGCTCTCTTCCTGGTCACTCTGCCGCTTTGCACATGCTCACTGTGCACTTTGGGCAGCCTGTGTATGTCTATCTATGTCTTTTCCCTTTTCCAAGATGGCGCCGGCGGCCGCATGGCACTACTGAGCATGTGCGGGCGGGACATGACCCCGGCTCCAATTTTAAAAGGGGAAGATGCCTTTTTTAACGCAGATGTCTTTTTTTGCCTGTTTTTTGTGCTCAGCTGAATTTCATGACTGCTGCATTTCTGTTTTTTTCTACCCCAGTGTTGCCTCTCTGTTTGGTAAGTATCTTCCCTGTATTTTTCTTCTCTCTATTCCCCTCTTGGTTCTGTTATGGCTTTATCTTCCTTACCTTTTTGTGTTACCTGTGTCTTCAGGCTTCCTCTGTTTCCCTATCCATGGAGACCACTGCTCCAGCAGATCACCACCAGCATAATAGGTAAGAGGGGAGGAGTTTGGTAAGTAGAGAAGATCGAAAAAGAGAGCAGGACGCACTAGCGCTACCTAAATGGTTAGCCCCATCAGGTCCGCAAGATCATCTCGCAGAGATTCCTCGCATAGAAGAAGCCGCTCTGGCCATAGGCGGAGCCATTCGGGTGGAGGAAGTCGCTCAGGGAAAGGGAGTCGCAGAAGGAGTCGCTCCAGGTCTTGTTCAAGGCGCAGCCATTCCCGCCGAAGAAGATCCCCTGACCGGAGGCGCCATTCACCAGCACGTCACTCCCATCCTTATGAAAATACCTGCTGGGTATGCGGGGCCATAGCCCTTCCAGATATGTTGGCATGCCGCCGGTGCTTTGAAGAAGCCACCAGAGAGAAAGGGCAAGAACACAGAGAGCTCAGAGTCTTCTGCCCCACGTGTCGCTCCCGACACCGAGTTATCTCCACGGGGTGCTTCGCTGGCTCCCCCAAGTACTTCCAGAGAGAATGATTCTCCTTCAGATGAGGAAGAACTAGAGGCTTCAGCGGGCTTTGACTTCTCCCTAATAGAGCCTTTTGTGAGGTCAGTGAAGGGGGCCATTAGCTGGGAGGAACCACAGGAGGCCCAACCCAAAAGGAGAAAATATTTCCCGAACCTGATGAGAGAACCCGAAGCCTTCCCCTTCATTGATGAGTTGGAGGAACTTATCAGAGACGAGTGGCAGAGACCCGAGAAGAAAGCAAGTCTTAACAATCGGCTTGCCAAACTATATCCTCTAAAGGAGGCTAAAATTAAATCTCTCCTGTCCCCGCCAGTGGTGGATGCATCCCTCATGCGTGTGGCCAGACACGTTACGCTCCCTATCGAGGACGCTGTGTCATTCAAGGATGTCCTGGATAGGAAGATCGATACTGATCTCAAAAGAGCTTACTTAGCAGCAGGAGGCGTATGCAGGCCAGCAATGGTTCTTGCAGCTGTGGGTAAGGCTATTGCCAGTTGGTCAGCAAGCACAGAAAAGCTTGTATCCAAGGCGCTGATCAGGACCAGATAGTAAGGGCCCTGCAAGAACTAAGCCTTGCAGGGGATTTTGTGGCAGAGGCATCTGTGGATGCTATTAAGTCCGCATCCAGGGCTATATTGTCCTCGGTAATGGCCAGACGGGCTCTCTGGCTCAAACCCTGGGCAGCAGATCCTGCTTCCAAGTCCAATTGGTGCTGCATCCCGTATGATGGTGAGAACCTTTTCGGCGCAAAATTGGACTCTGCTATTTCTAAGGTCACTGCCGGAAAATCAGGGCTTATCCCCTCGGATAGAAAGCCAAAGCTTCAGAGGCCTCCTCCCTTTAAGCGTAACCTCCCGGACAGGTACAGGGATGCCAAGTCCTACAGGCCTGGTAGGGAGTACAGAAGGAACTGGAAGGCCCCTCAAACGTCCTTCCTGACGTCCCAGAAGCCCAGGACCCCAGCATCTACTGACCAGAAGTCCTGTTGAAGGTGCGTCCGCCCAGCCAGCAGTGCTGGGGGCCAGACTCTCAAAGTTCACGCTGGTCTGGGGGAAAACAATAAGCGTTAACCACCGTTCGCGTCGGGCACAGATGGTCATTCAGGTGACTTCCCCCGGGGGACCATTTTTGCCCAACAAACCTCCCGTCATCCTGGCAAAAGAGGTTAGCCTTGACCCGATACGTTCAGGATCTGCTCCAAAAGGAAGCAATTACCGAGGTGCCCCTATCCCAAAGAGGTCGGGGGTTCTATTCCCCTCTATTTCTAGTAAAAAAGAAATCAGGGGACCTACGTCCGGTCCTGGATCTAAACGTAAACCGCTCTATCCAGGTAGAAGCATTCAAAATGGAGAGCCTACAGTCTATCCTCCAGGCCATAAATCTGGGGGACTGGATGCTCTCCATAGATCTACAGGGCGCCTACCTCCATATCCCTATCCATTCAGAACTCCAAAAGTTCCTCAGTTTTTCACTAAACCACAGACACTTTCAGTTCTGAAGTATTCCGTTTGGAATTTCTGTGGCTCCCAGGACCTTTACAAAGGTCCTTCTTCCCGTTATCGCGCATCTGAGGGAGAGGGGGCTGCGAGTCCACCATTATCTGGACGATATTCTCCTCCTCTCAGACAGCCGGGAGTCGCTGTTACAGCATCGAAAGATCCTCGTCTCCACTCTGCAGAATCTGGGATGGCACATAAACTGGGGGAAGAGCCAGACTCGGCCCACCCAGAGAATGATCTTCTTAGGAGCCCAGTTGAATACAGTGCAGCTGCCTCTGGAGAAGTCTTCCCTGTTGGTCCGGAAGGTGAAGAAGGCCATTCTAGCAAGATCCCTGTCGGCCAGAGTATGCCTCAGCCTTCTAGGCTTCTATCAGCGACAATTCCTATGGTCCGTTGGGCTCAGTGGCACACCAGACCTCTGCAGAACTCCTTCCTACATCAGTGGGATGGTTCATCCATGACCCAGACGATCCGGATCTCGGAGACAGTCAGGCGCTCATTGCGTTGTGGTCCCCACAACTTAAACAATTGCAAACACATAGTCATCCCTCCTCAGGAGGTAGTGACAACGGATTCCAGTCTAGAAGGTTTGGGAGCCCACTACCAGTCCCATGCAGCGCAGGGCCGTTGGCCTTTCGAAGTACGGGACTCGGTATCGAATGTGCTGGAGATGAGGGCGGCTCTACAGGCTTTCCTGGCCTTCAGCTCCCTTTTAAGGGGGAAGCAGGTCCTCTTAAGGATGGACAACAAGGTTGCTGTTGCCTACATAAACAGACAGGGGGGGACCAGGAGTCCCTCCATGATGCGGGAAGTTCTCCCTGTGATTGAATGGGCACAGTTGAACCTGTCAGACCTGAGGGCGACTTGCATCCAGGGGTTCGAGAACATCTTAGCTGACACGCTCAGCAGGGAGTTCGCCTTCAACAAAGAGTGGTCCCTGAGCCCTCAGGCCTTCTCCCTCATCTGCCAGACCTGGGGTCAACCAGACATAGACCTTGCTGCGACTCTGGCAAACTCCAAATGCCGAAGGTTCCTGTCGAGGTTTCCCTTTCACTTAGCGGAGGGGACAGACTGCCTCCAGCATCCCTGGAACTTCCATCTCGGGTATATCTGCCCTCTGACTCCCCTGATGCGAGATTTCTCTTAAGGCTCAAGAGATCAACGGCATTGGTGATAGCGGTGATTCCTTTTTGGCCCAGGAGGCCATGGTTCACCACCCTCCTACAACTGAGCACGGCAGACCCTCTTGCTCTTCCCTGTCAGCCGACTTGCTCTCCCAGGGCCAGCTACTACATCCAGATTCGGGGAAGCTGTACTTGATGGCTTGGGGGCTGAGAGGGCTAGGTATCTATGTCAGGGCTGCTCCCAGAAGGTAGCTGATACCCTGCTCCAGGCCAGAAAACCTACCACCAACTGCACCTACTGCAGGGTCTGGGAGAAGTTTGTTGTCTTCTCTCAGGACCTTGGCCGGGATCTGTCCTCCCTTTCGGCTCCTCTGATCCTAGAGTTCCTGCAATCAGGCTTAGACAAAGGTCTTAGCTCTGGTACTCTGAAAGTTCAGGTGTCAGCTCTATCCGCCCTGACAGGGGTTAAATGGGCTCACGATCCCCTTGTTATGCAATTTCAGAAGGCCTGTCTTAAACTAAGACCACCTAGGAAGCCTTCCTTTCCAACATGGCACCCATCAGTCATCTTAGAGGTACTATCCAAAGAACCCTGTTTTCCGCTGGAAAACATCTCCCTCTGGCACCTGACACTAAAAGTCACCTTTCCTGGTCGCAATCACATCAGCGAAGAGAGTTTCAGAGATGCAAGCATTACTGATTAAGGAGCCGTATCTGATCATTCATCCGGACAGGGTAGTTCTAAGGCCCTTGGATCACTTTATCCCAAAGGTGGCATCCTCTTTTCACTTCAACCAGGAAATCAACTTGCCAGCTCTTAACACAGACCAGGGTGACCCTCATCCTCTGGATGTAAGGTGCAAAATCATAAAATATCTTTCCCTGTCCAAATCCTTTAAAAGATCGGAGAACCTCTTCATCATTCCCTATGGCCTTAGGAGAGGTCAAGCAGCTTCGGCCCGAACCATTGCCTCCTGGTTGGTGAAGGCCTACTTGCTGAGTGAGTCGCAAATTCCTGAAGACCTTAGGGCTCATTCCACCAGAGCAGTGGCCACCTCCTGGGCAGCGTATTGTAGGGTCCCAGTGGAAACCATCTGCAGAGCGGCCACTTGGTCCTCCAGGAACACCTTTATCTCTCACTACAAGGTGGACTCAGCTCAGCTATCAACAGTAGAATTGGGAAAGTCCATTATTCAAGCCAACTCTTCTATTCCTTGCTAATAAACGTTTACCTTTGCATCTCCCACCCAGTCTGCGAGTTAATCCCCAGAGTGTATGCTGCCATGATGCGACAGGAAAATGGAAAATTGTATACTTACCTTTCCGTAATTTTCCTTTCCTGTCGCATCTTCATGGCAGCATACAATATCCCACCCACAAAGGTGATTCATATATACAGAGAATACCGGGGCGGGGGGCGTATCTTCATCTTATAGCTATGTGGTCCTATCAGGTTGTGGGGGCGGAGTCACAACCCAGAGTGTATGCTGCCATGAAGATGCGACAGGAAAGGAAAATTACGGAAAGGTAAGTATACAATTTTCCATTTTCCAGCTCCTCTTGTTATCCCCTGCAACCCTTACAGTCATCTCGCTGAATTTAACCACAAATGTTCTGGGATGGATATCAGTGGGAAACAAAGTTATACAGTGGGGAAAATAATAATTTGATCCCCTGAAGATTTGTAAGTTTGCCAACTTACAAAGAAATGAAGGGTCTATTATTTTTATGATAGGTGTATTTTAAATGATAGAGACAGAATATCAACCAAAAATCCAGAAAAAAAACAGATGTTACAAATGTTATAAATTGAGTTGCAGTTCAGTGGGTAAAATAAGTATTTGATCCCCAAGTAAAACATGACTTAGTACTTGGTGGAGAAACCCTTGGTGGCCAGCACAGAGGTAAGACTTTCTTGTAGTTAGGGACCAGGTTTGCATACATCACAGGAGGGATTTTGTTCCACTCTTTTTTACAGATCTTCTATAAATCCTTAAGATTCTTTGGCTGTCACCTGGCAACTCAAAGTTTCAGCTCCCTCCATAAATTTTCTATAGGATTAAGGTCTGGAGACTGACTAGGCCACTCCATGACCTTAATGTGCTTCTTCTTGAGCCACTCCTTTCTTGCCTTGGCGGTATGTTTGGGGTCATTGTCATGCTGAAGGGTCCATCCACAACCCATCTTCAGTGTTCTGACTGAGGGAAGAAGGTTCTCACCCAAGATTTTACAATGCATGGCCCCATCCATTGGCCCCTCAATGCGCAAAGTCACCCTGTACCTCTAGCAAAGAAACAGCCCCAAAGCATAATGTTTCCACCTCCATGATTGATTGTAGGGATGTGGTCCCCACAACTTAAACAATTGCAAACACATAGGGTTCTTAGGGTCATAGTCAGAATTTTTCCTCCTCCAAACATGGCGAGCCCCCCTCCTCAAGAAGGCACATGTACAGTCACGCCAATGAACATCTAAATGATTCAGAGAAGAATTTTGAGAAAGTGCTGTTGTCAGATGAGACCAAAATTGACCTCTTTGGCATTAACTCAACTTGCCATGTATGTTTGGAGAAAGAAAAATGCTGACTATGACCCTAAGATCATCATCCCTACAGTCAAGCACAAGGGTGAAATCATGATCCTTTGGGGCTGTTTCTCTGCTAAAGGCACAGGCTGATTTTGCCATATTGAGGGGCCAATGGACGGGGCCATGTATTGTAAAATCTTGGATGAGAACCTTTTTCCCTCAGTCAGAATACTGAAGATGGGTTGTTGATGGGTCTTCCAGCATGACAATGGCCCAAAACATAGTGGCTCAAAGCAAAGCACATTAAGGCCATGGAGTGACCTAGTCAGTCTCCAGACTTAATCCTAAAGAAAATTTATGAAGGGAGCTGAAACTTCGAGTTATCAAGAGACAGCCAAGGAGCCTTAAGGACTTAGAGAAGATCTGTAAAGAAGGATGGATGAAAATCCCTCCTGAGATGTGTACAAACCTGGTCACCAACTACAAGGAATGTCTTACCTCTGTACTTGCCAACAAGGGTTTCTCCACCAAGTCATGTTTTGCTTGGGGATCAAACACTTATTTTACTCACTGAAATGCAATTTCATTTATAGCATTTGTTTTATGTGTTTTTTTTGTGGATATTTGGTTGATATTATGTCTCCATAAAATAAACCTATGATAAAAATGGTAGACCCTTAATTTCTTTGTAAGTGGGCAAACTTACAATATCTGCAGGGAATCAAATAATTATTTTCCCCACTGTAATATGTTTATTTTAAAAAGTTATATTATGTCTATTTTAAGGGTTGGCCCTGTCCCCTCTAACCATTATCTGCAGGCACTAGCCCACTACTGACATCATGATAAATATTGCCTGTTCCTATGCTTTACTGGAATCAGAAGCGGTATTCTCAAATTTGACCTATAGTTAATATTTCTGCATACATACATAAGAAATAGTACTTTATAACACCCATACTACACACCTTATGTTATATCAGTGATACTTGATCAATGGGGTTGATTTACTAAAGGCAAATAAGCTGTCCGCTTTGCATGGTAATTTTTACTTTGCAAAGAATACATGACATGCAAGACACACAAAGTGAGACTTAAAAAATAACAAACACACATACTCACCTAGGTGGGTGCAGCCTCTACACCAAAAACTAAACACCACTGATCACTCAGTTCTCAGTCTTCCCAGGATTGGCTCTCTGCTCTGCCCCTCCAGCACTCAATGGGGTCCCGGGCTCTGGAGCAGATAGGAGAAGCTCAGTCAGGTTCTCAGCAGCCTGCTAAGAGGCTGAGCCAGCTGACGGTCAGGCATCTGGATTGATCCCAACATTAAAGTCAGGCTCCCTCCAGGGCCTGGCTCTGTGACATCAACCGATAGTGGACTCTAGTCTGCTGCTGGCTGAATATTGATTTGATATGTGTCTTGATATGTGACCCACAGGAGAAGTAGGACCAAAACAGCTTTGACCCTTCTTCTTCTTTCACCTCATTAACTAAACTATGAGAAAATTCCCTTACAAAGTGAACAACATATTTGCCTTTAGGAATCAACCCCACTGTCTTTGCAGGTATGATAACTACAATGTTGCAATGAAAATTGTGAATATGTTTTATTTAGAAAGACTCATGCATCCCTTTTGCAAAGTGAAAAATAGGCATGTACTGTAGGGAAATGGACCTTAGCTAACCTCAACTATGCCACATATTTCTTTATTGGGTCTGTTTCTTTATCAGTTTGCCTTTTCAGATTTAGATGAAACTGAGTGGAAAACAGGTTCTGTCCTGTAGCCAGATTGTTCTGGAAGCTGCATAATATTTGGAAGTGACTCCATACTGTCACCACGACTTCAGCAGTTTGAACTCCCAACAGAGAAAAATGTGTTCATGACTAAAAATATTTAATTTATCAAGATCTTTTTTTTTCATTGTACGATTTTGAACAGGTGCACAGAAATCATTTATACCTTCCATCAGTTGCATTCTTTCCATAAGAACCATTGATTGTATAAATCATGAATGTATATCCCAATAAAAGTTCACAATACCTCTTCAAAAGTGGTTTATAAAAGTCCAACAGACAAATTGTGATACCTAATGTATTTCATAAAAGGTGAGAAGTAACGTTTCATGGAAGCAATGCGGCATCTGCTGAAGAAGAACCACTCCCCTGAAACGTTTTGGCTTGCTTTTTTTCAACTGATGAAATATGTACCTGAGTTTCATACCTGTTTTTCTTCTACTCATCCAATCACTTGGAAGGATTCATCAGCCTGTCTCTGCTCAGAATGTTCTCTACCCATTAAGAATCAAATACAGCTAATCATTATTTGAAACTCATTTCAGAATTACAGGAGGTAAAGAACATTTTAGAGCTCGGGCTAAGACTGTATGTGCCATTATAAGAATGGTACATTGAATCTCATTTGCTGGAATGTCAGGCTGGTGCCAGAATGTAACTTACAAGGAGAATTTGTTAGGCCAGAATGCATTAATAGTTTTGGAACTAATCCAAAATACAGGATTAGGCCTCTGAATTTTCTCGAAATATTAACACCCTTAATTACTTGCGCTATTGTTTTGAATGACCTTGAATCAGCAAAAAACAATTTATATGCAAACAACTGGCCTGCATTTTAATTGAAGGGTCACAAAGACTTTAAAGTGTATTTTTACTCTTGCAGTCAAATCGGGATAAGACCTACTTTATATTTGTTACATGTTCTCATTAACATAGTATAGCATAAAAATGCTGCTTACCATTTTAAGTGCTTTTTATTTGCTCAAAATCCAACCTAGCTTATCCCTACTTTGCCATTTTTAGGAGGGGGCTGTAGTGTCATGTTTAACATAACAACTATCTGCCTGCACTGTGCTGGCAGATATCATCATCAGTTGTAAACGAGAATTAAACACTGTCTGTCCTAACAAGATGAATACTTCCGTCCTGTATTGTATGTTAATGCACTTTTCAAAAAACGTTTGTCCCTTACCATCAAATTTTCCATTACCATCTATTCTAAACAAAACAGTGATAGTAAATTAGAATACTTGCAGAATTGAGTGATAGTGATTTGTGGGGCAAATTGTTATCAGACATTAAAAGTAATGACAGCGACAATTCTGCAACTGAGCAAATTTCTGTATTTTTGATTTGATCACATTATTGAATATATTTTATTATAGTTATATTATTATTTGCTATAAATATTGATAGTTATTTATTATATTATTTTAGCGATCATTACCCAAAGTGGCAAACGATCACCTTGTAAAACAATCCATTCAGTTTAAAATAGAAATGAAAGGCAAAACATTTGTGTATAGATATTAAAAAAAACATAATACATACCTTCTTCTGGGGTCTCCTGCAGGCACTCTTGGCTCCTCCTCTACTCTGTGTGCCACCAAAGGAAGCTGTTTTTTATGGTGGCACGTCTTTGGGCTTCTTTATGAGCCAGGCTGTCTGCGTCCATTGAAACAGGCAGCACGGCCCAGCCCCTGCTCTCTACTAACAAGATTTGATTGACAGCAGCAGGAGCCAATCGGTCCCACTGCTGTCTCTGAGCCAATGAGGGGAGAGAGAGACTAGTGCCATTGCAGACAAGCACAGCACTGGATTGAGATAGGACTCATGTAAGTAAAAAGGGAGATGAGAGGGCAATACAACTAGTGGGACATCTTTTACCTCTTCATACAGTTAATGTAAAGCCTTTAGAACTACTTTAACTGACAGAGAGGGGTTTTTTTTTCTTTCTTTTTTTCAGCAAAGCTGTTAACTTGGATAACAAGTGAAAAGTGGCTTAGAACTTCTGGCTAAAAATAATAAATATAAATAATTCCATGCAATATTTAATCTTATTGAAAAATTTAGAAATATTGATAGTAAATATAAAACAGTAAATACATAAAAAAAATTACACATCCTCCTACATAAAGAGAACACAAAATTATGCAATTAATTGCATAGCTATTTTAGCCCTCTTTTGGTGGGTTATGAGAAATGACCCTCTCCAAACAGTATATTGCGCCTGTACGTAAATAAGAGAACCAGAACCTTCACTAAGTGGGTTTGATAAAAATAAAGTGCCTTAACCCAGGACAGGGCCTCTGTGAAGAGGGGGGATTCCTTCCTGGGCCAGCATAGAACATTAACCATAACTATATAGATGCACATCAGTAAGGAAATAATGCAAGCTTTATATAAGAAAATAATAATATTAGTACATACATCCAGGTACTATCAGCACAGGGACTGATAGGAGTCCTGGTGCAATTGTGCATAAAAATCTGGGTATATATTGTTAGTAATAGAGACACCCCCAGATGAATGCTGCAGCAAAGTCTAGTTGCAGGGGCCCCTAAGGATGATCATGATGTGGTAGTAAGGCAGTAAGGTGACCACTAAATATATACTGTAGCAGAGACCTAGCTAAATGTTACTTTGCATGTGAAATAAAACAATAGGACAAACAAAGATACTCTGTTACAAGAATTTAAATATACACTCAGCAGCTGCAGTTAAACTAGTAGAACATAGAAATACTTGCATAATAGTCCCTTCTAGCTTGGAGTTTAGTAGAATGGACAGGACATGTGTCTGAGACGCATTCATTCTCTCACTCTCCACTTCCTCCTTCTAGGGTTTTAATGACAACAACCCAGGGACAGGAGTTGCATACATAAAATATTTATAGGCATTTACAAATTCACATAGTAGAGGGTAGCAAATCCATACACAGTAGATTTTTTTTATTGAATTATTAAAGCGATTATCCAAGTTTTGGGGTTGATACAGAAGATTAAATTGACACTAAATTTTGGTTTAAAGAAAAATATTCTATTCAAGTTTGTATTCTTAACTCAAAAAAGTACCTTCTATCGCTCTAAACCTCCTCCAAATTTCCAGATTCCTTTTTTTTGCTGCTATGATCCAACTTCCAGTTAGAGGGTGGCTACTAGTGTTGGGCAAACGGTTTGGCCCAAGCATGAGTTTGGTCGAACATTGGCTGATCTCCCTGTTTGGGGAACACCAAAATTTGCATGGTGTTCGTTGGGTGTTTGCCCCACCAAAAGCCCTGCAATGCACTGTGCGCTGCACAGTGCATTATGCACCCTGATTGGACAAAGCTTTGCCCAATCAGGGTGCAGTAAAAACTGGTTGTTAAGAAGTGGGGCTTGGAAGCCAGCCAAGGTGTCCTTAACAACCGATGAGTCATCAGCTGTCAATGAGCTTCCCTGCTGACAGCTGAATAAAAAAAAACATTTACAAGTATAAAAAGGCATGTCAGGAAAGAGGGGACAAGCGAGTGCCCCCCCCTTGAACCATACCAGGCCCTCAAAATAGGAGGTTGGCTTTGAGGCGGGGGGGCACCTTATTGATGAGGACAAGGCCCTCTTTCCACAACCCAGGGCTATGGTTGTGTGGGTCTGCGGGTGGGGGGCTTATCGGAATCAAAAGCCCCCTTTAACAAGGGGGCTCCCAGATCCCAGCCCTCCTATGTGAATGAGTATAGGGTGTCAAAAAGTAATAAAAAAACACAGAGAAAGTTTTTGACAATTCCTTTATTAAGAATAAAAAAAAACAGTGTCCCCCCGATATAAATTTATTGTCAATTTCTTTATTTTTTTTAAAAAGGCAGGAAATGATTTTTTTCCTGTTTGGCTCCCATAGACTTTAATAGGGTTTGCCATTAGGGTCAGAACTTTTCTCGTTTAGGAGTTCTGCTACGAACTGAACATGGGGGTGTTCATGGGCCCATCTCTAGTGGCTACGCTTGTTCTCCATGGTCCCACTGAACATACAAGCCCTTTCTTTCTTGCTCCAGAGATGGATTAGGGACTGTTGACTACAGGATGTGTAAAGGCCTAGAGCATTGCACATGACCGTAACTAACGTGCACCGCTACCAAACAAAAAGGAGAGGTTTGTGAGCTCACAAAGGATGTTGCATGGATGCAGAAAAATGCAGTAAAAATGATTATATGAATAATAGATTACAGGGACATTAAGTAGTGGATATGCATGGATTATTTTTGGACAATCAGTATATTCACTCCTGCAGCCCTGGGATCAGTCCTCTGTGGTTGGCAGGGGATACCTGACTTATGTGCTGGACAGTATCGCGGCATTGTTCTAACTCACTACTCATCCCCCTTATTAATTTTCTAAGATAGATCTGGTGACACAAGTACACCTTAACACCTTAATAAGGAATTCCCCCCAGTCACATGTATATACATACATATATATATATACATATATATATATATATATAAAAAATTTTTATATAGTCTATAAGTCCATTATTGCTGCTGCATGCTCCCTTGCCATGATCCAGCCTTATTACTTAGAGGACCTAACTCAGACGTTCTACATCTGTTGTCATGACTGTGGACTGTGTAGCCCTTTGATGTAGTGCTGCCACATTGCCGGGGCAGACTTGTACTTTCTGGGTCCACGCACATGACTTTGTCCTGGAATTAATATTGTTGCTTGCTCTATAATAATTTACAAAATACTCCTGAAGAAGCGGTGGTTTATCCACGAAACATGTCGAGTGTCCAACACACAGATGTCCTCCAACGCCTCATATGTAATTATATAGAGCTCAATGTATAGGACATATTTTGTCATGTACTTTTTTAATGCATGTATGTTTTAACTGATTTTTGGAGTCCAATTTAATTTTTTTTATATCTACCCTGTGTATGTCAAGGCTTTATATGGTACAATGAAAGATATACAAAGAAAGAATGGACTGAGGCTATTATGGACTGATAGGACATAGGTACCATTCTAATGTTTCACTATAGCTGGCACTCTTTCTAAATACCTGAGTATTGTTGCTGACCATGTCCTTCCCTTTATAACTACAGTGTACCCATCTTCTGATGGCTCCTTCCAGCAGGATAATGCACCATGTCACAAAGATTAAATCATCTCACCGCTGATTTCTTGAACATGACAATGAGTTCACTGTACTCCAATGGCCTGCAAAGTCACCAGATCTCGATACAATAGAGAACCTTTGGGATGTGGTGGAATGGGAGAATCACATCATGGATGTACAGCCAAAAAATCAGCAGGAACTGCATGATTTTATCATGTCAATAAGGACCAAAATATCTAAGGAATGTTTCCAAAACCTTGTTGAATCTATGTTATGAAGAATTAAGGCAGTTCTGAAGGCAAAAGGGGGTCCAACATGGCACTAGCAAGGTGTACCTAATAAAGTGGCTGGAGAATGTAGTATAGTGTCACTTTAAAACCCAATGTCCTGTATAAAGTGCACCCCTCCCCAACTGGAATGCAAAAAAAGAAAAAAAAAACATTTAAAAATTGAGATGTCCTTTTTATTTACCTAAGGCCACAGTCATGTCACGCTTTTCTGTTTTCTTTGTATGGGGTCCCTCTTTGGGTGGCCACGTGACTGCCTGCATGGCACAGACATTTCCTATTGGCTGTCCAGTGGTGTGGTTCCTTTAGGATCCAAAGGAGTAGAGACATCAGAGGAGGGGCTGTTGGGGATCAGAGGTCTCAGCACATTCACAGTGCTGGAATAATCCACCCCCCCCCCCCCTCTCCACCACCATCACCCATTCCTTTAAAACATACAGTATATGTCATGCCAGATAGCTTTGACACAGGTGTAGCATACATTAAATAAAAAAAAACTATTTTGTAATGTAATTGTAGTCTTTATGAAAGCAAAGGTTATAGAATGCAGAATAAACATTTTTAGATTTATAAATGAGTGGGCGGCAGCATTGCATTTGTCCATTAGTACAATCAATTTAAAGCCTTTCTGACCTATTAGTCGTGCTTTACACATTCATTATACCGGCACTAATCAAAGCAAGGTCACAGAGCATACTCTGACATGCAGCAGATGATGTGGAAATGCCTATAAAAAAATAAATAAATTCTACTCATTATCAGGACTTGCATTGGCCCAAATGACATGTTGATGACACTGTAGCACTAATGCCGCATGATGATATTGGCACTTTATTATTGCATTGCAGATACAATTCTTACTATCCCCACATGAGATCGCAGCCTGTTGTGTAAGTCAATACATGTGAAAATGTTTTTTATATTTTGTCAGAGATTAAATTAAGGCTGAATATATATTTTATTAACCATTTTGCAATAAAAGTAATTGAGGGTACAGAATAAAGAAAAAGGGGGGGGGGGGGAAGTGGGGGATGGTGATAAACAATTACAACCACTCAAATGGTACATGTCGTATGAACATTTAAATGCGAATAACAGTGTAGAAAAGTTGCAATCACTATCCTGAGCGTGTAATATATCCAAGTAGCTGGACAGATTATGCTGTATAACCCAGAGGTAGGTAAGGAGGGAGGGGAAGGGGGTATGAGGGAGGGTAAGGTTATACAGTTAAGATTGAAAACATGTTTACCCCTATATGCCAGGTAGTGTAGCATAACGTACCTGACAATGAGTAGGTGTATAGCTCATGTCGCCAATAACAACCAATAAAGCACACTGTCAGGCACAGAAGAACAGGGGAGGGAGGGGGAGAAGGTGAGTACTGCAGGGAAAGGGGGAGAGGAAGAAGGGAAAGGAAAGACGGAAAAAAGGGGGGGGGGGGTAGGGGGAGTGCACAGCAGATTCAGTTAAGGAAAGGAGATGATCAAAACATGTATCAAAATAGTTGGCATATATAAAGGATAAAAGCACCACAATCGCCCAGCTCTGACGTGGAAACCAATTATGTATGTTCTTCCAGTGTCACCTGTGGCTCTCACGACGTCACCACTCTCCGCCCAATCGTGGCGGAAGGATTGTTCAAGTGATTTTAAGATTATTAAGAAATAATTCCGTCTGAGAGTGGTGCCGCCAGACAGACCACAACATGGTGAACTTATCATAAGTATCGTCCGCCTTCGCCTGCAACTCCTCCATGAGCATGATGTCATTAAGGTTATCCACCCAAATTGAAATAGAGGGAGCGGATTCCCTCTTCCAGCATAAGGAAATGGTGTGGCGGGCTGCTGCAAGAAAGAATCTCAAAAGACTGCCCTTCTGGGACCGAATTGTCCCTGGAAGAATGGATAGAAGAGCAGACAAAGGCGAAGGAGGTAACGAGGTCTGATATACATTATTATAAATTTCGAATATTTTATTCCAAAATGGTCGAACCTTATCACAGTCCCACCAAGTATGAATATAAGAACCCTGTGCTCCGTGACAGCGCCAACACATGTTCGTGGTTGATGGGAACATCAATTTATAGTTCTTCTCTTGGGAAAACCCTGACCTGGAGGAGTGATGTGTGTGGGTAAAGGAGGTAGTCCACTGTGCTGGAGATATCTCTAAATTCAGGTCTCTAGACCATTTACTCGTATATGCAGGGAGGGCGTCATATGAGCGGGATTGAATATCTTTGTAGATTAACGATAGTGTGTGTCTTGGGGTTTGGGCTAATTTGCAGAGATCCTCAAACAACGTGAGTGGTCTATGTATTCTACCCGAGAGGTGAAGGTCTCTGCAGAGCTGGTTTAATGAAATTGTGGTCAGCCAGTCCGATGGGGTGGTTGTCTGTGGGTCAGGGGGAGGACGGAAGTGTCCAGTGGTAGGATGAACAAACTGGTTCGCTGTCGGCCAACTGTCGCGTTTGTAGTTCCCACAGTGCGTCTTGGCTGCTATAGAGGAGAGGGCCAGATTATCAAACAGGGGCGTTAGCGGGCTGGAATCTGAGGATAAGGCATAAGGAGTAGCTTTAGTGTACCACAGCGCAAGAGCTGCTCTCGTTAGAGGGGAGAGTCCCTGCATCGTACGATACCTGGTGTTATATCCCCATAGTAGGGCACGCAAGTCCACCTCGGCCATATCCTGCTCAATTGATGTGGAGGGTTTGGTACTCGATCTCGGGAACCAGTCTAAAAGTCGGGAAAATACCGCAGATGTATGATATAATTGGAAGTCCGGGAGGCCCGTACCCCCCCTAAGTTTGGGGGCACATAAAACCTTATGCTTAAGTCTGGGAGGGTGGTGTTGCCAAAGGAGCTTGCTCACTAAAGCTCGCATTGTCCGGAAGAAAGTCGCTGGTAGAAGAATGGGAAGAGTTTGAAATAAATATAATGCCCTCAGGAGGATATCCACAGAGATTAAATTAAAGGGGAGGGGGAGTTATTTGAGATTTATTGGGTGTTATATTATTATGGTTATTATTTAAACCTTAGATGGAAGTCTAATTTGCAGGTAAGCATGGTCTTTTTGCATTTGCTCTGCTAATAATAATGCTGATAGATATTCTTTCAGACATAAAATGGACATTCTAACAGATATGGATCTGTGCATGTTGGAGTTCTTATTGGCTTCTTATCTTCTTCTTATGTCCTACATGCATGTCAGACTTTCAGTTTTGGTATGGAAAGTTCCTATTGGTTAGATTTGTTCATAACCATCAATGGCCAAATCTGTTACTTTTTTATATTATAGCATCTACACACTTTTTACAATTTAATTTTATAACACTGATGATGAGCAAATATAGGACAGCATTTATTTGGGTTTCTATTGAGTAATCCAAGCTTCCAAAACATCCTCATGGGTTGGTTGTGTCTGCATGGGACTGAGCAAAGCTGGCGCTGAACACAATAGAAACCAACGAGAACTTCTCTGCCAAATGCAGCAATGATTTTGCTCAAATGTCCTCTTCTAGATTCTATTAGTCTTATGATTTGCCTGATTGGCAGTTGTAAGGCCATTATATTTGTCAGTTCCAGTAATGCTGTGAATGCTAAAACGGCTTCCCAAATGAACTGTTGACCAGGATGACACTTGAAATATAATCAAGTAACTGCTAATAAGTGTCTATTGTACAAGACACTGTACCATTTAGGAGAGTTAAAGTGGTTGTATATTCATTTTTTAACTTTTACCTACAGGAAAGCCTATAATAAGGCTTACCTGTAGGTAAAAAAAATATCTCCTAAACCTATACGGTTTAGGAGATATTCCCCTCGGTATGCGCCGCTGACTGCAGCGGCGCATGCGCACAAGGGGATTCTCGGCTGAAAGTCCGGCAGTGGCCGGCCCGGCCGGGATGAAATCTCCCGCGCGCATGCGTGGGAGTGACGATATTGTGGCTCCGACCACTCACAGCGTCGGAGCCGCGATACCCGGAAGAAACGCAGAGGGAGCATGTCAGCTCCCTCGGCGTGGATCGGGCCAGATGTCGGGGCCTCGTTCTAAGGTAAGTATTTCATAATGAGCTAGTATGCGGTGCATACTAGCTCATTATGCCTTTTGCTTTGCAGGTGGTAAAAAAAAATTAGCGGGTTTACTACCGCTTTAAATGCATTTATTTGTTGTTCTAAGAACAAATGAGCTTAAAGCTGAACTTCAGACAAATTGAAATATTGTTGAACTTACTAAAAGATTTACAATTCTGTTCAGCCAATTTTGTAAACACTAACGCCCAGTCCCAACAGCATAGCCAGGAACCTGACTACTAGCACAGTAATAGAATAGTTTATTCAAGGACCCCATTCCCAACCTTATCAGGTCAGGGAACTAGAAGCAGCATACCTGTAAGGTCATCCCTGTGCTTTATAGTCATCATTATTAAAGCAGAACTTCATCCAAAAGTGGAAGTTCCACTTCTTTGCATCCTTCCCCCTCCACTTTAATTATTGGCACCTACTGGAGATGAAAGTGGGGAAGGGGGTACCTGCTTTTGACAGATCTGAGCGGAAGTTCCCCCTCCCTGCTTCCCCTGCAGCCTTCTGGGACACTTCATAGATTCCAGAAGTCTGGATCAATCAGCAGTGGGAAACAGGCCGTGAAGTTGCAAGGCTCCACTGCCAGTCTCCCTTAAGATGCCAATTCCTGGACCTTAAGCCAATTAAAGAATCAGCCCTAGCGAGGACAATGCTGGATCCCTGGAAAAATATTTATCTTTATATTACAATTAGATTACATATTTCTGGGGGAGACTGAAGCTCCTCTTTAAATTATGTTCATCATTAATAAGTTATCATTATTCCCTAATACTGTTACACAGCAAGTGACATACATAATCCATAATTGATCCAAAGGAAGGTAAAAGTATTGACCAATTTTTCAAATAAGGGAAAACTTTCCTTCATGATCCAACATTCTACAGTGTTACTTTTAAATACTAGTAGGCATGTATATTTTGGGCATTTAGAAGCCCATCCTTCCATATTCTTGCCTACTGAGCTGGCATTGTGTCAATTGGAATCTCGCGTGGAAGACTATTCCTCAAGCTTTTACAGAAAATAACCTTTTCTGTATGTTAATAAGCCTATTTTCTTCCAGTTGCAAGGGGAGTTGCAAGGGGTGTTCTTGGGGTGACCTTAAAGTGAAAATTGTTCCAGTAAATTTGCTATACAGGCCTTTAATATATGTATACAAAGCAGGGATGCACAAGTCAGGGGAGGCAGAGCCTCACCTGGCATGAACATAATAAATAAATAAATAAATAAAGATTGACAAGGTTCGTAGCTTGGAGGTAGGTAGCTGAAGTCCTAGTAGCTGAAGTAGCTGAATTTGGGACTCCTATCATCTATGGTTTCGGAGACACTCCTTGCGCAGCTTATCAGAAGCTACATACAGAGCAGCCAGTTTAAATACAAGCTGGCACACTCTGTTTGTAGCAGACAGAGAGGATGAGCTCACAGTGCCTCTCCTCACTTCTTGTCAGAGGCACTGAGCTCAATGGACAGCTTGGAGTCTTGGACCAATGGTAAAGTACCATTGGCCCAAGCTGTCCAATAAAAATGCTGCAGTGGAGGCACACCTGTTACTGCAGTGCCATAGAAGGGGGCATGTGTCTAAAAGGCACATGCTCCCTTCTGGCCCATTCCTCTTAACCACAGGGATTTACCTATAATCCCATGTTTTTCTCACACAGTTAAGAGGTGGAGTGAAAATCTTCTGCTGCTGAAAAGGTACAAACTAAATCATATATTATTATGTTATATGTGGTTATAAGATAATCATTTATTATTTATCTATTTACTGTGAAATTACTAGTTTGAAGTTATAACTTCAAACGCCTGTAATTTGTCCATTAAGCCACCTGCTTGAAGTTTTGAAAATATAGTAAATTACCTTAAAAATTATAGATAATAATTATTTGTATATTACTTACGGCAATTAATCCCTTGCCACTCAGGCCAATTCTGACACTTATCTCCTACATGTAAAAATCATCATTTTACTCAGAACCCGCAAACATTATATACTATATATTGTTTTAGCAGACACCCTAGGGCAGTGATGGCGAACCTTGGCACCCCAGATCTTTTGAAATTACATTTCCCATGATGCTCATGCTCGCTGCAGTGTAGTTGAGCATCATGGGAAATGTAGTTCCAAAACACCTGGGGTGCCAATGTTTGCCATCACTGCCCTAGGGAATAAACTTTTTATGTTACACGGCATTTGCGCAGAAATTTTTCAAACACATTTTTTGGGAAAGAAACTGGTTCATGAATAAAAATAAAACAAAAAAAACACTAAAGTTAGCCCAATTTTTTGGTACACTATGAAAGATGATGTTACACCGAGTAAATAGATAACTAACATGTCACGCTTTAAAATTGCGCACACTTGTGGAATGGCGCCAAACTTCAGTACTTAAACATCTCCATAGGCGACTCTAAATTTTTTTACATGTTCACAGTTACAGGGGAGGTGTAGTGCTAGAATTATTGTTCTCACTCGTTTGTGGCGTATGTAAACTGTGTGTATCTAGCTCTGATACTAGCCAGTGCTTCACCGGCCACTGACCTCACCACACGTTCCTGATAGACATGTGCGATTAGTCTCGTACGAATCAAAAATTCGTACGAATTTCTGTAAATTCGTACATCCAGGAGGATCCGAAATACAAATTTCTATGCTTCAGAATTTTGTACGAAATTTTGTTTACACATTTCGGATCCAAATTCCAATGGAAACGTGACTGGTGTTTTGTTGATCAATCAGAGGTTTTCTTCTGCTGCTGAGTGAGGGTTGGGAAAATTACCTTTTTAATATGGGAGTGGGAGACTGGAACTGGTAGTTGATGGGAGATTCAGAATCGGACAAAATAAGAATGTTCGTTAATTATGATTATTCGTTATGATGAAATTAAAAACCCAGGAAGTCAGCACAGCACAGGGATGGTGGGAGCCCCTCATAATGAGCACAGCACAGGGATAATGGGAGACCCTCATAATGATAAATTCATCATAATGAACATTCGTAATTGTTAGGAAAAGTGATCATTTACCCCTTAGATTGTATCTAAAGCTAAAATATTTTATTCGTAGTAGTACAGGGTTCAAAAAATGTCAGGTTTTTCTGTTGTTTGTGGTCCTGTTTGGGATATTACTCATTCTGTTCTAATTGTCCTTGTAACCGCTGTCATTAGGACTCAAAATAAGTAACAGCCCAAAACATTTAGTTTTGTCATTATAACACAAATAGAGAGGAAACCTTCCAATGGAGACAGTTTCTAGTGACAACTGTGTAAGAGAGTGATTTCCTGTTAAGTGAAAGGAGTTTACAGGTTTTGGCATTAGATCTACTTTAATTGCCTTTTTATGTCATTTTCTACTGTTTTTTTACATAAGCTTTGTAATGTTAAGAATTAGTTCCTGGGAGAGATTTTTTTTTGCCATTTTAGTCCATATTAACAAAAATAAATGTAAGACATGGATACATATGAAACTCATTCATTGAAAATACAGCTTTTACATTTTACTGAAAATTAAATTTTTTCCTTTTTTGAATAAATTTGACCTTGTAAAATGAAAATTGACATTGTTCTTCTTTTCCTGACATTTATTTCAAGCCCTTTGATTCTTTGTATGGACCTACGTCATCTGTAATAATGACATGGCATCTCTGTGTGCCTTCTGGTTATATTAAAATCTGTAATCTTGACACAAATGTGAAGATAGTCAAAGGAGTCATTACTATGTATTGTAATGCATAATCTCAGGAGTCGGCGTAGCTTTTTTTGTTTCACTTTATGCTGAGATGTACAATTTTATTCACAGATTTGTAAAATGTTATATTAACCCACATGATACTGGTGTCCACTCAGCTTCTTTATGGCATTATAGGATTTTATTCTCTTTTTACATTTTAAATATACAGTGGTTAGACATAAATAAATTGTATTTTTTAACTGGTAATATTTACTAGCATCCACCTGTATATTTAAACAACTGATACAGTTTTATTAAAATACCTCACTAAGGCAATCTCCTTGTCATGTTTTGAAGTATGGTAGTACAGTACATTGGGAAAATGCGGTTAATTCACAAAACAGTATCTTACTGCATCTGAGTATGCGGTAAGATATTGCACAGCATTTTTACATTGTTTGGGCATTCACATAAAAATACTACTAAAATACTATTTTATGAAGTCATGCAGTATTTTAGTAGTGAAAGTCTGCAGTAATTTACCACCGGTGGTAGCTGGCATCCTTAACAAGGTCTGTAAATAGCTGTTTGTTCAGGAGCCGGCGACCGCCAGTGTCCTTAACAATCAGTAAATAACATAGTTGTTAGGAAGGAGGCGACTGTTGAGTCCTTAACAACCTATGAGTCATCAGCTGTCATCAGCGGGGGTTCCCCGTGATAGCTAAAAGAAAAAAAAGAATTGGCAGCAATGAAAAAAATGGCGTGGGTCCCCCCAAAATCCATACCAGACCCTCATCTGAGCATGCAGCCTGGCAGGTCAGGAAAGGGGGGATGAGCAAGCACCCTCCTCCTGAATCATACCAGGCCACATGCCCTCAACAGGGGGAGTGCTTTGGGGCGGGGGGGCTCTGCCCCCCCCAGCACCTTGTCCCCATGTTGATGGGGACAAGGGCCTCTTCCCCACAACCCTGGCCGGTGGTTGCGGGGGTCTGTGAGCGAGGAGTATTTTCTGGATCTGGAAGGGGCTCCCCAGATCCCAGCCCCCACCATGTAAATGAGTACATGGTACCCCTACTCATTCACCAAAAAAAAGTGTAGTATAAAAAAATAAGTCCTCTATTAAAAAAATAAATAAATAAATAAATGTCCCTTGATGTAGATCCATTGTCAATCATGATGCCCGCTGCCACTACCAACCCAGAAAAAAAAAGCTGACAGCTCTGCTGCCACTAAATAGACGTCACCAACCCAGCATGCTCACTGGCACCTAACATTAGTTTATTTAGTGGTGGGAGACGGTGGAAATGTCAGGAGTGGGAAATCCCTGGGGTTCCTGTCAGTCACTCTGTATTCTTATTAAAAACTGTCCACACTAAGCAGTAGAACACACCGTGGTAAGTTCTCGGGCTACGCGGGGAACTCAGTGTGTTCTCTCCCCACACACACCAAACATTTCACTGGGAAGATCAGTGTGCTGCTGTTTGTCCTCGCCTAGCTCTTATGCAGCTGAGAACAAATGAGATCATTTATGAAAAAAGGGAAAAAAGGTATTTATCATTTTTTTACAGTATATCTATACACAAATGTTTTGCCTTTCATTTCTGTTTTAAACCGAATGGTTTGTTTTACAAATAGATTGTAAACCTTTCACCAATCTCCAGTTCCCAACTGCACTGGGGCTCCTCAAGCCATTGTTGCCTTAGATACTTATAAGGCTTTTGAGTTGATAGACTGGGCCTATTTAATTGGTGACCTACACAAATATAGATTTGGTAAGAAATGTATAACTTGGATCTAGATTTTATACTCCTAGTCTTTGGCACAACTTTAAGTTAATAGGAATACCTCTACTCCATTTTTTTTATCAAAAGAGATATCAAACAATAGTGAAAATTCAAAAAGATGGAGCGCTAGAAACGCAGCTAGTGTGATATAGAAATAGTTCTAGGGTCCAGTTGTGCTAGTAGGCAAAGTTCATTCACTGCTGAGACCAGACCAGGGTTAAGGGGTTCTGGTCTGTATCAGTGTGAACAGCCAGCTATAGGGAGCAGAAGCGACTGAAATGCCTGATGGAGGAGCACGCATGCTCCGAACACGAGCTCGACCACGCCCCTGTCCATCCGTCCGCTGACGTGCTTGTTGTATAACCATCTTCAGCCTCGGAGCCTCGGGAACCACCAGAGCCGCCGAGAACTGCTGACCCCACCACTGCCCAGCTGGACTACAGGAGTGCAAGCTACTTCTGCCATGCACATTATATATCACCAAAATGTGAGTTTATTTTACTTTTATTAAACATTGAATTTTAACTAACATACTGCACACAGAGTGGTGCCGCTACTCTCTCTCTCTCTCTCTATCAGACAATAGCGTCCTCTCTCTAAACTTTTATTTTATCTAGCAGTGGAGCAGTTCATTACACCTTCTGCATAGTTGGGTCATTTAGCCTTTTTTTCCATGTCCTATACATAAAAACATAAGAACTGGGGTGCAGAAAAATGTCAGCAGGTGCTCTGGACTGATGAGCCAAACTTTTGAGTATCTGGTTGTAGCAGGAGGCAGTTTATTCATGAAGGGCAGGAGGGCAGTACAATAATGAGTTTGAAGGCAACAGTGAAGCATAGTGGCGGTTCCTTGCAAGATTAGGACTGCATTTCTGCAAATGGAGTTGGAGATTTTTCCAGGATCAATGGGGTCCTCAATGCTGAGAAATATAGGCACATATCTATCCATTATGCCATACCATCAGGGAAGCGTTTGGTTTCAAATGTATTCTGCTATCCTCAGTGTAAAGAAAAACAAAGAGTCCTGGAAGTGATTCTTTTGGCTCCCACAGAGCTCTGATCTCAAAAACATCAAGTCTGTCTGGGATTGCATGAAGAGACAGAAGGATTTGAGGCAGCCTACATCCAGAGAAGATCTGTGGTTGGTTCTCCAAGATGTTCTCCAAGATGTTTGGAACAATCTACCTGCCAAGTTCCTTCAAAACCTGTGTGCAAGTGTACCTAGAAGAATTGCTGCTGTTTTGAAGGCAAAAGGTGGTCACACCAAATATTGATTTGATTTGGATTTTTGTTCTGTTCATTTACTTTCCGTTTTGTTGATTGATAATATTAAATCATTAACACTTCTATTTCTGAAAGCTCTCTTATTTTACAGCATTTTTTTCACACCTGCTTAATACTTTTGCACAGTACTGTACATGTGTAATCTCCAGTTTTTATTGTGCGTTTATGAAAGATGAATCCCCTAAAATTGCAATGATAAAAGCACACTGGTTAGGGACATACCAGAGATCTATGACCAAGACTGGCGGGAATTCTTTCATTTATATCTGCTAGAGATAAGCTTATTTAACTATTCAAATGACCTATGAAGCGAGGGTTATCTCCTGAAATTTCAAAGTTTGGGGTAATTAGCTGTCTCTTAAAATAAAGGCAGTATAAAAAATCTCGAGGGCTTTGTATTTTCTTGGTTTGAGTAAGGTGGGAATAACAGAATCAGAAATACTCCTATCCTTTAGGACTTGGGATTCAACAGACATGCCATTAAAGCCAGCGACTGAGAAGCAAGGTGGAACGGGACCTTGGGCCAGTAAATTTGATCTGTTTGGAAGAGGCAAAGGCTTGTTCACCAGAAGTATGTCTGTGTACCACCTTCTTCTGGGTGACGTTTGTGCAATGAGAATCACTGGGACCCTTTCTTTTTCTATATTAGGTAGCAGTCAGAGAGGAATCTTCAACAGAGGGGAGACCAAGGAATCACCAGAGCATTCAATGTAAAGGCTAGAAGATCCCTGGGCATGGCTACAAATTTGTTCAGCTTTTTGTTGAGCTTGGGGCCCAGGATGACCAAATCTGGTTTTCCCCACATTTGAAAGAGATTTTGAAAGATCTCAGGGTGCAGAGACCACACCACTGGACTAGGTGTTGGTGGTTTACAAAGTACCTGGCAATTGTCCACTCCAGGGATGCGAACAGCAAAGGGAGCTGGTTGTAGGGATAATCTGATGGTACTGATGGATCATGTACAGTCAGGGAGTTGTACACTTCACCTTAGCCTGAAAAGCTGATTTATGTTGTCACTAGAATAAACAATAAAAAATTAAAACCCTTAGCGCAACCAGAGAGTGGCTAAATGACTATATTAGGAGAAAGTTCTATGAGTATCTGTCCACTTGGAAAATGCTGCAGCTCTTCTATTGGGGGTATTCGATTCCTCTTGTGCACTAAAAAATAAATAAGAAGAAGGCACAGCCATCTAAGTGTATCTATTTATTGTATAAAAACAAGTTAAAAGATTGCACTCACAAGATAGGGTGGTTACACAGGCACATCATGTATCCCAGCTGACTGGCCCATAGGATCTGTCGGGGGTCCAATGCAGGCTGGGAGGAGAGTCTGTGGCTCTCACTGATAGTGACGATTTCATGGTGGCCTGCTGGAGGTGAAGAGGAGCATGAGAAAAGGCACCTGTCAGTGGTTCCGTGGAATGGGTAAACAGGCAGGGATCGCTGCAGGCACAGCCCATGACCACGCTGGAACGCAAGCCAGCATTAAAGCTTGAGCTGGAAGTCCGTTGGGGCAGAATTGACATCCATCGATGGGTGGTAACATGTTTTGAAGCCATTCTCCTCATTTGTCAAACCAAAGAGAGCGCGGAAGGATGTGCTAAGCTTATGTGCATATATCTAGAGTGGAAGGAGGAGTGAGCAATGAGCATAACAGATGTAAAGTGGAACTCTGGGTTACAATTCTTTTATCTATCAGGATACAAATAATCATTCTCAGAAAGTACAATAATGGGGTAGGAGGAATTGGCGCTGCTAGTGTTAAATGTGCTTATATGTGGCAAATAAAAATCCACATACAAAATCTACGTTCGTTTACGAGGATGTCCTAGGCTGCTTCCGATGACATCCTCGCAACGAAACACGTAAGGCAGAGCTATTTGCATCCTTATGTCACATCCGATTTTGGTCCGTGGAACGCATCACAACCCGGATTTCCTGTATTTGGTATACAGCATATGCAATAATCTGGAGTCTTGTAAGTTTATCCTATTTTGTGAGCAATAAATAAGATGTTATACAGAGTTACCCTATGAGTTTTACTATTTTCTTTGCATGAGCTCACTGGAATGGAGGAGATCTAGAAGGTAGCCATAAAGACCAAATTCCCAGTCATCTGACATTGTGGAGGCTTGTTACCCTTTGGTGTGTATTGTCATCCGCTGAGTGCATTACAAGAGGGGGGCACGAGTGTGACACAATGATTTTTTCTGATATAAACTTATGGACTTTCATCTGATTTTATCTAACATGTTTACAATTATCACTGCAATACTTTTATTATATTGGACATTGTACACTAGCACTTTGTTTTATATTCTAGATTTCATATGCAATTTGCACTTGCACTTAGCACTTTTGCATCAAGGTGGCGTCGTTCTTTAAGGTTGTGATATGCTTTATTTGTGTTGTTTTTTTAATGTAGATTTTTCTTTGACACGTGTAAGCACATTTCACACTAGCAGCGCCAATTACACCTACCCCATTATTGGACTTTATCTTGGCCATCTACCTTTTTGGTGGTTGGTATATGTGGAGGCAGCAGCTAATAGCTTTTCTCTCCAGTCCATAGTGTGTAATTATTTATTTACTATCAGTCTCAGAAAGGACCAAGAATGTAAAATAATGATAGTAAATAATGAAAAAAATGTATAAATAATAAAAATAAAGTAAAAAGAATGATATATACCATGTAAGGTTTAAAACATCTATCAAGGATAAGAATAAAAAATTATAATACAAATCGTCAATGGACACATGAGAAATAAAGGATATCATGAAAAAAGGAAGAGACGAAGAGCAAATGTGGTTGTGTCAATTTAATAAAAAATAAAAAAAGGGAAAGGGACTCCGCTCAAAAGAAACCATAATATTAGATAAAAAGATAAAAGAAATCCCTTATAATCATGGGAAATACTTAAAGTACTAAGGAATGTTATAGGATTGTATGGGTTTCTATCTCCTCATTGAGGCCCATGTGAGTTGAATCATTTAAAGTGGTTGTAAACCCTTACAACCAACTTTGACCTACAGGTAAGCCTAGATTAACCACCTCGCGCCCGCCCTATAGCCGATTTACGGCCTTAGAGCAGGCGCTTTCCTGCAATTGGTCGTCCCTGGACGGCCTGTTGTTTACTTCCGCAATGCGCGCCGCCACGGGCGCGCATCGTGGAAGTTCTGTGTTCGCCGTGTCCCTCGGGGACAGGCAAACACAGATCGCTGTAAACGGCCAATCACAGCGGCCGTTTACAGCGTGATCGGCGTGTCCAATGGGAGATGATCTCATATGTAAACATATGAGATCATCTCTCAGCGCCGCTCTCCCTCCTCACACAGACAGCGTGTGAGAGGGGAGAGATGAACGGCTGCAGCAGCCGTCAGTGCACAGAGAAAAAAAAAAGTGCCATCCTCCCCCAGTGCCATCCTCCCCCAGTGCAATCCTCCCCCAGTGCAATCCTGCCCCAGTGCCATCCTGCCCCAGTGCCATCCGCCCCAGTGCCATCCTGCCCCAGTGCCATCCTGCCCCAGTGCCATCCGCCCCAGTGCCATCCGCCCCAGTGCCATCCACCCCAGTGCAATCCACCCCAGTGCAATCCACCCCACCCCAGTGCCACCTGCCCCCAGTGCTATCTGTCCCCAGTGCCACCTGTTGTCAGTGCCATTTGTCCCCAGTGCCATCTGTCATCAGTGCCACGTATAAGTGGCATCTGTCATCAGTGCCACGTGTCATTAGTGCCACATAGTGCCATCTGTTATCAGTGCCACGTATTAGTGCCATCTGTCATCAGTGCCACGTATCAGTGCCATTTGTCATCAGTGCCACCTGTCAGTGTCACGTGCCATCTGTTGTCAGTGTCACGTGTCATCAATGCCACTTATCAGTGCCATCTGTCATCAGTGTCACGCGTCATCGGTGCCACGTATTAGTGCCATCTGTCATCGGTGGCACGTATTAGTGCCACGTATTAGTGCCACGTGTCATCAGTGCCACGTATTAGTGCCACGTGTCATCAGTGCCACGTATTAGTGCCACGTGTCATTAGTGCCACGTGTCATCAGTGCCACCTATTAGTGTCATCTGTCATCAGTGCCACATATTAGTGCCATCTGTCATCAGTGCCACGTGTCATCAGTGCCCCGTATAAGTGTCATCATTGCCACGTATCAGTGCCATCTGTCATCAGTGTCACGTGTCATTGTCCTAGTATTTCAAAAGTGTAATAAGTAGTCAACAAGTTAGATGTGTAATTTATGCTCCTAGAACACGTGATGGCGCTCCCTGCATGTTGGGCCTCTCTATGTGGCCAGGCTGTGAAAAAGTCACACACATGTGGTATTGTAATACTCAGGAGGAGTAGCAGAATTTTTTGGGGGTGTCATTTGTGGTATACACATGCCATGTGAGAGAAATAACCTATTACAATGACAATTTTGTGGAGAAAAATAAAAAAAATGAAAAATCTTAATTTTGCAAAGAATTGTGGGAAAAAAATGACAACCTTAAAAAGCTCACCATGCCTCTTACTAAATACCTTGGAATGTCTACTTTCCAAAAAGGGGTCATTTGGGGGGTATTTGTACTTTCCTGACTTGTTCGGGTCACAAGAAGCGAGATAGGCCACCAGTACATCAGATGTGATCAATTTTGTGCGATTCGCACCACAGCTTGTAGACTCTCTAACTTTCACAAAGACCAAATAATATCCACTAATTTGGGTTATTTTTACCAAAGATATGTAGCAGTATAAATTGTGGCCAAAATTTATGAAGAAAAATTAATAATTTGCATAATTCTGTCACAGAAACAAAGAAATATGCGTTTTTTTTCTAAATTTTTGGTCTTTTTTCATTTATAGCACAAAAAATAAAAACCCCAGAGGTGATCAAATACCACCAAAAGAAAGCTCTATTTGTGGGAAAAAAAGGACACAAAATTCATTTGGGTACAGTGTTGCATGACTGAGTAATTGTCATTCAAAGTGTGAGAGCACCAAAAGCTGAAAATTGGTCTGGTCAGGAAGGGTGTTTAAGTGCCCAGTAAGCAAGTGGTTAAGGCTTACCTGTAGGTCCAAGAAATATCTCCTAAAACTACACGGTTTAGGAGATATTTGCCGTAAAACAGGCACCGCTGTCTACGGCGCATGTGCCGGCACACTGAGCGCGCCGCGGTCAATGGCGATATGCCGCGAGTGGCGGCTCCCGTGTGCATGCGCGGGAGTGACGTCATTGCGGCTTCGCTGAATGACAGCGGCGGAGCGGCGAGACCCACCAAGAAGATGGATGCGCCGGACTACAGGGGACAGCGGTGACTTCGCTGGCTCCTGTGTCAGGTAAGTGACACATAATGGACTACTATGCAATGCATAGTAGTCCATTATGCTTTACCTTTGCAGGGAATCAAAGAGGAAGTAAACTCATCAGGGTTTACTTCCTCTTTAAAGAAAAAATACAGAATGTTTCTCGTTCACATAGTTTTTTGTACTGTTCTTTTTGGAAGGTGTTGGAAATCTGTTCGATAATCCACACTTTGAGACCCTCAGTGGATTAGGCATAAACTTCTCTGAAATGTTTGGGTACCCTGTAATTCTTATTTTTCTCTTTGTCACCTTGTTCCATAGCTCTCCTATGCTTGTCAAATCTTGTCCTCAGGGTTCTGATGGTCCTGCCTACATAAGGATCCAAGGAGCATGTAAATAAAATGGAGAAAAAAAACCCCGCTCCTGGGAGCTGCTACAACAGTATTTTTCAGTTTGCAAAATTTTATCACAGAAACAAAGAAAAATGCGTTTTTTTTCTCTAAATTTTCTGTCTTTTTTCATTTATAGCGCAAAAAAACAACAACCCAGAAGTGATCAAATACCACCAAATGAAAGCTCTATTTGTGGGAAAAAAAGGACAAAAAATTAATTTGGGTACAGTGTTACATGACTGAGTCATTCAAAGTGTGAGAGCACCGAAAGCTGAAATTGGTCTGGGCAGGAGGGGGGTTTAAGTGCCCAGTGGTCAAGTGGTTAATCAGTACAACTGTTGTTCGAAAATGCAATATAAATGCATTACAGCACATGACATCACTTCAGATTTTTTTATTCTGTCGTACATGAATTTTCGTGACTTTAGTAAACTCATCAGATTCAAGCTGAGATTAGCATGCAAAAAAAAATGAACGATCATTCGTCTGATAATCTCATCATGTGTAACGGGCATTAGAAGGGCTGCTCCTGCGAGTTTACAATCCAACAGGGAGGGGCTGTGTGGGAATGCGTCAGTTGAGTTGTGTGATGCAGCTACCTCATCCTTCTGAGATTTATGTTTTACTATACAAGTTACTGTGTACAGTTACATGCACGACGTGGGAGTGGTCAAATTCGTTTGGAATCTGCTCACACCTGATCAAACATGCCAGTGTGTACCAGTTTAGCTGCTACATATGTTATTGCTATTGATTTACAGCCTGCTGTCACCCCAGGTGACTTTATATTATAAGCTACTGTATATAGGTTCAAACTAGTTTTCGCCTCTACTAGGATATTGCTGAAATCTGAAAATATATATAGACCATTTCTCTATAAGTACATGTCCTATTTGGATCAATGTCCTCTGATTTGTACTAAAGAGTGTTCACTGTCATACTTGGATAAGAACCATTGAGCAGGGATGTTACCATTATATAGACTGAATAAGATTTGTCCATTTAGGCCTGGTTCACACCATTTAATATGGTTTCCTATGGGACCTGTTCTGTAGTACATTTTTGCAAAATGTGCAAAAAGCACTACAAATGCATAGGTGTCAACCAGGCCTTAGGCTGGGTTCATACTATTGTGAATTGGATGCAGTTTCTGCATCCAATTTGCAATAGCAGGAGATTTTGACTGGCTCTCTATTGAGCCGGTTCAGATATCTCCACTGCAAATTTGCACAGGAGCCCTGTGCTTCTTTTGGTCCATTTCAAGTCCAAATTCAGCCAAACTTTCGGGCTGAAATCAGACCTGAAACTGTGAATGGGGGTGCACCGGACTTCTGCTGTGAGCCGCATGCGAAGATAGTGTGAACCCAGCTTAAGACTACTTTTTTGAGGAGTACTTTATTGATTGATTAATCATTGGGCTTATGTGAACGCATATTGGTTCTTGCTAGGAGATGTGGCTTATTGCATTTTATTTGAGTGTTTTTAATTATAAGTTTGTGTTTCTCGGGTATAGTCATGTGAATAAATTTACAGTGCCTTGAAAAAGTATTCATACCCCTTGAAATTTTCCAAATTTTGTCAAGTAACAATTAAAACCTGAAAGTATTTTATTGGGATTTTATGTTATAAACCAACACAAAGTGGCACATAATTATGAAGTGGAAGGAAAATGCTAAATGTTTTTCAAATTTTTTTACAAATAAATATCTGAAAAGTCTGGCGTGAATTTGTATTCAGCCCCCCTGGGTCAATACTTTGTAGAGCCACCTTTCACTGCAATTGCAGTCTTTTTGGGTATGTCTCTACCAACTTTGCACAGCTAGAAAGAGAAATTTTTGCCCATTCTTCTTTGCAAAATAGCTCAAGCTCTGTTAGACTTGAGAGCGCCTGTGAACAGCAATTTTCAAGTCTTGTCACAGATTCTCAATTGTATTTAGACTTGACTTGGCCATTCTAACACATGAATATGCTTTGATCTAAACCATTCTATTGTAGCTCTGGCTGTATGTTTAAGGTTGCTGTCCTGCTGAAAGGTGAGCCTACGCCCCAGTCTCAGGACTTTTGCAGTCTCTAAAGCCTTGTACACACAATGCGATTGTTGGCAGGGGATTGTCTGTTGACAGGCTGTTGTCCTAAAATCTTACAGTTACGACGCTCCTTTTGACAATTGTTGTCCAACTTTCGGCCAACAAATGTTGGATGACAGGTTACAAAATTTTCAGCGGACAACAGTTTGACGTCAGATTTTCATATGATCAGTACACAAATCTGTCACAAAACTAAAGACAGTTATTTCAACGGACATTAAACATTCAGGTCTGAAGAATGCATCTTTATTCAACCCTACTTGCAGTTTATCACCATCAGAGTGTTTAGAGACATACTTCTGAGAGATCTTGAAAATGTTGAAAGTCAAACAAGTAAAAATGAACAAGGAACTTTAATTAGGGTTGGATCAACTTTATAAGCAGAAAGATAGTAATTAGACCTGCGGACAGGGGGGGGGGGGGCATCGTGGTCCTTGACAAATTGGATTACCTCGCAGAACTTAATAAGATAGTGGGGGACACTGAGACATACATGCCCCTTTCTGGTGACCCAAGATTTAAATTTAAAAAAGAGTTGGGACAAATTGTCAACTAATGTTTCGCCTTGGTGATTTTGAATAAGTAGGAGAAATCTTTCTTGATTCCAGTCTCTTCTAGAATTCCTGTCATGTATTACCTGCCCAAAATCCATAAGGATCTGGCCCACCCACCAGGCCAACCTATCATTAGTGGAATTGATTCCCTGACATTGCAGGCAGGTAAATACATTGACGGGTTCTTACAACCTCTTGTGAAACTATTACCAGCCTATATTAAGGACACTAGACACACAATCAATATACTAAAAGAATGTGGGTATAAGGAGGGTTTATGGATGGTCACAGCAGATGTAACATCCCTGTACACCGTTATCCCACATGAATAGGGTTTAACATCAGTGAATTATTTTTTAGATAAAAATTCCACCTTGTCTAACAGACAAAAGGGATTAATTATGGAGCTTCTGGAATATGCCACCATGCATAATTTCTTTTGGCATACCAACAAGTACTACCTCCAGAAAAAGGGTGTGGCCATGTGGGCTAAATTTGCTCCCAGCCTGGCCAACCTTTTTATGGGTAAATGGGAGGAGGACGTCATCTATTCTGACATGAAACCAGAGTTGGTCCTCTGGGCCAGATATATCGATGACGTCCTCCTCCTATGGAAGGGTCCCCTTGAATCCCTGGAAAGATTCATGACTGACCTCAATAGTAACAATAGAGGGATTGAGTTCAAATATGTAGCGAGCCAACACACTATTAATTTCCTTGATTTGACTATCTGGAATGAAGGAGACGCATTAGTGACGTCTACATTTTTCAAGAATACGGACCAAAATGCATTTATCAACAGCTGGTGTGGTGTATGTTTTAACCTGCCCCTGTGGGCTTCACTATGTGGGTCGTACAGTACGCCCACTTCAAGTCAGACTAGGTGAACATTTGGGGAACATTAGAAGAGGGTTCAAAGGTCACCCTGTCTCCAAACATTATTTGGAAACACATAATCAAAATCCAAAGCGGACGTCCCTGATTGGAATAGATAAACTCCAACTACCTTGGAGAGGAGGCCCAAAGAGGAGAGCAATTTCGAAACTCAAAAGGAGTTGGATATATAAAATAAAAAGTCTTAAGCCCCTTGGTCTAAACGTAGACATAGAAATAAACGCTTTTATCGATAATGCCTGATGTTTGGTAGAACAATTACTCTGAGAAGGTTATGATGATACGATTGAAGTATGAGGTTGGTGTGCATTGTTCTAGCAATGCGTAAGACATAGTTGTATATTTATAGAACCTTGCACATTATATTACTGTGTGTGATTTAGTCGCTGTACATTTTTTGGAATTCTGTATATTGATTTTTTAGAGTTTGAGGTTGGTGTGCATTGTTCTAGCAATGCGTAAGACATAGTCATTGTATATTTATAGTACCTTGCACACTTTAAAGACTGTGTGCGATTTGGTTGCTGTACATTTTTGGAATCCTGTATATTGATTTTCTTTAGAGCTCCATATACTGTATTGTTTATGCTTGTCTGTATGAAATGGAGTGGGCTATTTATGTGTGCTGATGTTACTGTATTTATGGGTGCTGATGTTATTGTATTTATGGGCGCTGGTAAGGCCGCATTTATGGGGGCTGATGTTACTGTATTTATGGGTGCTGATGTTACTGCATTTATGGGGGCTAATGTTACTGTATTTGGGTGGAGCCAGGGGGGTGAGACAAACTGAGGTTTCGCCTAGGGTGTCAAAAATCCTCTGTCCTTGTCGCACTGCGTCCCTCTCTTCCCTCATCCTACTGCGTCCCTCTCTGTCTGTATCCAGTGTCCCTCGATTGTGTGTTAGGCCGCGTACACACGGGCGGACTGTTCGCCCAACTTTGTCCGCTGAACAGTGTTTCGGCGGACAGTCCGCTCGTGTGTGGGCTTCAGCGGACAGTTTCAGCGGACAGTCTGACGAACAAAGTTTTTCGGAATTTCCATAAAACTGTCCGCTGAAACTTGGTTTGAGCGGACAGTCCGCCCGTGTGTAGGCTTGTTCGTCAAACTAAGTTCCGCGCATGCTCAGAAAGGATTTACACGGCGAAGGTTGCATTGCAGTGTATTGGACGTCGTATTTTTCGTCCCGTCGTACGTGCCGTTCACGTCATCGCGCAAGTTTCAGCGGACTGTTCGTTCGTCGTGTGTGGTCAAGTCCGTCCATGCTAATTTTGAGCGGACTGTCCGCTCAAACTGTTTGACGAACAAAGTTGGGCGAACAGTCCGCCCGTGTGTACGCGGCCTTAGTGTGTGTCATTGTTTTTGTATGAGTTACTGTGTGCACCAATGTATTTTAATGAGTGTGAGTGTGCCAGTGGGTTGGGGTCATCAGTTATTTTTGTATCAGTGTGTGCGTGCCAGTTAGCATGTGTATTTGAGGGTATGGGTCATTGTCAGTGAAAGTTTGTCTTTGAGTATATTAATTATATATGTATGTGTGTGTGTGTATGTATGTATGTATGTATGTATGTATATGTGTGTTCTTTAAAATTACTAAAGAAAAAATTGGAGAGCCCACTTCTATCAATCTTCAGGCGTATCGCAAAACCATAAAACCTTTCTTGATGAAGAAGAAGGAAAGTGGAGCTGAAGGATGGAAGATACGAAAGTTGGATGCGGAGGAAGCCATAAAGTCAAGAAAGTTCTTCATGACCTTCTTTGAAAAGCCTGGAACAAGTTGTTCAACACCTTTGTTTGGAGTCCCCTGCACCTTCTACAACTTTATTAGAATCTGAAGCTGGATCAAGTACAAATGCATCAGAAGCCGAGGAGCAGGGCTCAAGTCCTGCAGGAACGCATGGGAACGGAGTCCCTGTACATTTTCCATAACAGGAACTCAGTTCCCATTAGCATCCGTGTCCTGCAAGACTTTGAGGTATGTGAGGTGTGTGGCAGGTGCTACACCAGCAGCTGCCAACACAGCTCGCAATAGTAAGTGCCGCACACCTGACCATTCAGGCATGGCCAGTAGGGGGCCCCATGACAGCTTCCTCTTTGATCTACTTGTCAATCACAGCTAGCTGACAGGTAGATCAGGTCCCTGCTGCTAAGAGATTCTATTTAGTCAGACCTCTCATGATGCGCTCCTCCCCGCTAGCCCCTCCTGATTTTCTGTCTCCTCACCCCCCGCCCCCTAGTCTCCTGCATACTTGCTCGGTGTGTCCCGCTGAATCCCCCCTTCCTCTATCTTCAGTGTCATATGATGAGAGAACCCAGAGGAGGAACACAGCTATTCTGCTCACAGGACATGCAGGGAGAGAGGAGAGCTGAGGGAGGAATATCAGTTTGGGGTGGTAAGCTGAGCACAACACCTGGCAAAGTTTAATGCCAGGAGGGAAGTTTATGTGGAAATATATGAAGGGTTGGAATAGCAGCGAGTGTGTGTTGGAGCCCTGCAGAGTTTGCAGCCCCCCAAGCTAACATACATCTCCTAAGCAGGAACACATCACTATCTCCTCAAGCATTCTGTCTAGATAATGTGCAGTTAATTTATGACCTTTCCGTTTAACCCTGTGTTATCCAAACTCTGTTCAATGAAAAGTGTAAACTTGCCACATAAACACTCTATATACAAAATAAAATTCCCCAATAAAGATCAGAACATGATGTCCACATGTGCATGGAAGCACAACTGAATGAATTCTGATTATTCAGAGAATTACCGTATTTATGTTTATTGAGGATTGTTTTTTTTTTATGTACTAACAGTTAAGCTTCATACACACAATAGGAAAATTGGATGAAAAATACCACTTTTGAAGCATTCGTGCATATGAGCGTATCATATTTATTTATTTTTTTGGTGGGGGAGTGGATCTTGGGTGGGAGTTCCCACGCTTTTTTCCCTAGGACTTGACCCCTGCCGAGGAGGAAGTATGTAAATCGGAGTATGAAGGGATTAGAAGTGAGGAGGCCAGAGAGAACTTGAACATGACGGGAGGGGAAAACGATGGTGGCGACGATGCTGAACCTGGTGACTTGGATGGTGTTGAAGAGCCTCAAACTGTCTTAGCAGAAGTTATTGAACAGCATGACATTGGACTTCTGAAGTTCGACAAGGAATCTGGAAAAGCAATTCTGCCTGACGCATTGAGAACAAACATAATAAAGCTGGGTTCAAAGTATTTCCAGAACAGTGAGGGGCCTTTCCTACCAACAAATAACCACTCAATGAACAAAACTTGGTTCAAGAGTAAATTGGGAAATGGTCGTGGTGAGGAAGTGTCTCTCTCTTGGCTGGTCTATTCCCCTTTTAAAAAATCTGCATTTTGTATCTGTTGTCTTCTCTATTCCCGGTCAGACCATCAATCGTCATTGGAGCTGGAAAGTGGATTCCTCCAATGCAAAGTACCTGAAAGGATTGGATTTCACGAAAATGCTAAGAATCATCGGGACTGCTTTACATAGTGGAAAGAAATGGAAAGAAATTTAGCTGAAAACAGAGGAGATATTGACGTGGAACTTCAGTCACAGATTGAGAAGGGAAAGCAGAAGTGGCGTGACATCTTGAGGAGAATCCTTCATTGCATAAAATTCCTTGCGACTCTGAACCTGGCTTTGCAAGGACATAGGGAGTCACTTCAGCTGGATGATGACTCCAATGTGGGAAATTTCCTTGGCCTACTGAAACTACTGGCCATCCTTGACCCTGTCATGAAAGAACACCTCAGTCATGTGGAAAGTCATCCTGGATCCTCATCTTATCTTTCACCAGGTGTTCAGAATGAATTCATTCACATGATGACATCTACTGTTCGCCAGAGTTTACTGAGAAGCATTCGTAAAAGGCTAAGTACTATGGTTTCATGTTTGACTCAACTCCTGATCAAGCACACCATGAGCAGATGTCAGAAGTAGTGAGGTACATGGAAGTTTATTTTGAAAGGAAAACTGTCTGTGTTAGAGAGTCCTTCCTAGGATTTATACAGATAATCCAGAAGGATGCTGAGAGCTTGGTTGAAGACATCTTGAAACAGCTAGAGAAGGACGGAATGGAGCTACAAGATTGTCGGTCACAGTATGACAACGCTGCTGTGATGGCTGGACACAAAAGTGGTGTTCATCAAAGAATAAGTGAGAAAAACAACCCGGCAGTGTTTGTGAATTGCAACAATCACTCTCTCAACTTGGTGGGTGTACATGCAGCCAAGTAGGATACAATGATGGTCAAATTTTTTAGCACCATCGAAGCTCTCTATGTGTTCTTCTCTTGTTCAACACAGCGCTGGGAAAAACTCAAAAACGCTGTGCATGTGGTTCTTAAGTCAGAGTCCGAAACAAGGTGGCGTGCAAGGACAGAAGCAGTGAAGCCCATCAACAACTACTTTGAGGAGATAGTTCAAGTTCTCCAGGATATGACAGACAATGAAAACAAGACCAGTGAGACAAGAAGTGATGCAAGACAGCTGTATAACTGCATGCTGAGTTACGATTTTCTGACTTTGCTAGGATTTTGGAACAAAGTGCTCATTCGCATTGACCGTATTCAAAAGAGGCTGCAGGATCCTAGCATGAACTTCCACGATGCTGCCCTGGATTTGAAAGCCCTCCGAGATCATTTTGATGATGACAGAGAAGCGTTAGCCCTTGTACACACGGTCGGAGATTCCGACAACCAAATCCGTCGGATTTTGTCCGAAACTGTTATATACACACGGTCGGACAAAGTTGTCGGAAAATCCAACGTGATGATGTTATTTCGTTACGACCGGACTATGTTCACGCTAGTAGCCAATAGCTTTGGTGTAGGAATTTGATCAGAGCATGCGTGGCACTTTGTCTGATCGGAATTCTCTACACATGATCGGAGTATGTCCGATCGGAGCATTTTGTCGGAAAATATTTCCAGCAAGTTGGAAAAATTGGTCCGTCGGATATTCCGAAGGAAACAGTCCGATGCAGACCACACACAGTCGGAATATCCGACAAAACGCTCCGATCGGACACATTCCGACGGAATCTCCGACCATGTGTACAAGGGCTTTGTGAGTCACTCAAAGAAGGATTTAGTCTCTGTCAAGACTGGAATATTGAAATTGAAAGACGTCAGAGACGAAGGAACCGAATGCCTGCTGAGAACTCAAGAGATGCTGAGTTATCAGCAAAGGAGGAGATGGAAAGAGTCATGAAGGGGACACTCGACCGTCTTCACAGAGAAATGGATGAAAGGTTCACCCGTTTGCATGACACTGACGCCACGTTTGGGTTCCTTCTTGATGTCGAGGGACTGTGTTACAGTGCCTACAATAATGACCTAAAAAAGAAGTGTGAACATTTGGGTGAATTCTACAGCTCTGATGTTGTTGGACAGCAGCTATATGAAGAAATTTTGGATTGAAGAATGTTGCTATTAAAGCGGGAGTCCACCGGGACTCCGCGTTTTTTTTTTTTTAAAAGCCAGCAGCTACAAATACTGCAGCTGCTGACTTTTAAAATAGTGACACTTACCTGTCCAGCGCGCCCGCGATGTCGGCACCCGAAGCCGATCGCTAGGTCGTCTGTCGGGTCCTGCCGCCGCCATCTTGGGTATGGGAATCAGGAAATGGAGTCTTTCGGCTTCATTTCCCGGTTCCCTACTGCGCATGCGCGAGCCGCGCGGCGCAATCCGGACGGTCCCCGCTGCCTCTGGGAACTGTGTGTTTCCCAGCAGGCAGCGGGGCACTTGCGCAAAGGGGCGGGCAGTTGCGGAAAGGGGCGTAATCTACGCCCCTTTCCGCAGACAGCTATCCCGGAAGTGGGTGCAGTTACCTGGATTATCCAGGTAACTGCACCCCCCTCCCCCCTGAAAGGTGCCAATTGTGGCGCCGGAGGGGGGGGGATTCCGATGAGCGGAGGTCCATTTTAGGGTGGACCTCCGCTTTAAGTTGGGCCAACATGAAAATATCAAGACCTAAAGAGCTTCTCAAATTTATTGTTCAATATGGAGATGAGAGTGTCTTCCCCAATCTTCGCATTGCTATTCAGATAATGCTAACTATTGCAGTTTCCATTGCCAGCTGTGAGAGATCATTTAGCAAATTAAAACTAATATTTTCATATTTGAGAGCCTCCACGGGTCAAGACAGACTCTGTGATCTTGCTCTGCTGAGTGTAGAAAGAGAAAAAACTGACTTTGAGCACATCATAGACCAGTTTGCATCAGTGAAGGCGAGGAAGGTGCAGTTGTAATTTTTATGTAGTGCCAATCCATAACCTGTTAATTGGAAGATTAAAGAGTTTGACTTGTAGTTTTGTTTGCTGTTTTTTTGTTAAGGTTATCTGAAAGATGGGTTTCAAATGTTTTGACGGGGCGCAGTTTTAGTTCTTGCCATGGGCGCCAATTTCAATAGATACGCCTCTATGTTTTGCTAGGTTTCCAGTTGTGCCATACTCTTTCCATTTTTGTATGATGGATTGAACAATGTTCCATGAGATGTTCAAAGCTTGGGAGGGCTTTATAGAACAGCTGTATTTATACTGAGATTAAATTACACACAGGTGGACTTTATTTACTAATTAGGTGACTTCTGAAGGTAATCGCTTTCACTAGATTTTAGTTATGGATATCAGAATAAAGGGGGCTGAATACAAATGCACGCCACACTTTTCAAATATTTATTTGTAAAAAAAAAAATTGAAAACCATTTATCATTTTCCTTCCACTTCACAATTATGTGCCACTTTGTCAGGGTGTATAAATACTTTTTCAAGGCAATGTATTTTTTGATACGCAAACATTATTTTTGTTTATTTATTGGACTGAGAACACCTGGAATTCTTTATATATTGTTCAGCTAAAAAAATACTTAAAGCTTTGTACACATAGGCCGAATTCTGGGTGACATCGACCAGTTCAATAAAAAAAAGTCTGACATTTGGCTGTGTGTGTATGGGAGTCAGGCCTGCTTTCTGTCTGACGAGCATGCTGGAAAACCAGAAAAGTCAGCTGGCTCCCGATTAGCGCTCTCCGCCAAAGGTGGCGAGCGCTGATCGGAGTGTTCTGACGGGGGGGGGGGGGGTGGCGTGTCAGAACACCACAGCTCAGTGGGGGAGGCCACTGTACTCATGTTGGATTGTTATTACAGCGGCTCCAACCAAAGCTGACAGTTTTTTTTCATTCAACCTGCTAGGCTGAACGGAAAAGAGAACTTCATAGTGTATGCCAGGCTTAACTGTCACCCAGAGTGAACCCCACACCTCCACAGGGTTTGACTGGCTAGATGATTGTTTTCACAGCAAGGTTGTGTTTTTTGTTTGGAGAAGAACTGATTAATGTGCAGGTACCTTTCATTAATAAACCTTGAGTTACATCGTACAACATGCTTCTCTCCTTACCTTATTGAACAACTATGCAGTAGTGGACAGTGGACATTTTTTTTTTGGGGGTGTGGGAAACAGTATGCCACCCCCCACCCTGGGTCGATTGGTAGCACTTACCCCATCACCGGTGGCTTCCCCTACTCGGTGGACTCCCGTTCTCCTGCGGCCTCCTGTTCTCCGGGTCATCGCGGCGACAACTTCTGTTTCCTCTCTCCTCCTCGGCAGCCAATTGGGATTCTTCTCTTTTCGGCCAATCGGAAAATGGATCTCACACCCACTTCTGATTGGCCGGATTGAAGATCAGTCTTTCAACAGCAAATATTCATCCACTGTTGTAACACACCTGGGTGGGATTGGAGCTCATCCTCTGTGTCCCGAGTCCATCCAATTTTAAAGCCTATTAGAGCCTGTGGCTCTAATCAGGTGCTTAAAAAAAAAAACCTTTCATACTATACATGAATCTATCCACTGTACATAGGGGGGTGGAGTGGAGAGAAGGGGCAGCGCCTGGGGCGCCCCCTAATGGACGGGCCACCACTGCAACTATATTGTGTTAAATAAAAAGTTCTGATTTGGACAAAAGTGGAAAATACATTTGCATGACCATGATGTAAGAATATGAAAATACAAACTTTTTGTGAACAATTTTTATGTACTGGCAGACCCTTCAGACCCAGGAAAGGAATGAGATTGTGTTATGCATTATGTCTTATGCATTCCTGACACCAGTATTTCTCCTGCACTGCCTAGTAGCGGAAAGTAAACCTGTATTTTGCCCATGCATGTATTTCCCTTCTACTTAGTTCGGCTGATACAGAAAAAGAGAAATACGATAACCTGCATTTTTTGGGAAGCATAGCGCTCTGCTCTTATTGCAAGTGTATCCAAAGCAGCCAGGCAGGTCAGGAAGGAGGGGGGCGCCAGAACCATACCAGGCCACATGCCCTCAACATGGGGGTGGATGCTTTGGGGCAGGGGGGGCTCTGCCAAGGGTATCATCCCCACAACCCTGACCTGTGGTTGTGGGGGTCTATGGGCGGGGGTGCCTATCGGAATCTGAATGCCCCTTTTAAAAAGAGGGCCCCCAGATCCTGGCCCACCTGTATATGAATGAATATCGGGTACATAGTACCCCTACCCATGCACCTAAAAAGTGTCAAAAAGTAATAAACACAACAGACAAGTTTTTGACAATTCTATTACTAAAAAATAGAAAAATAGTGTCCTTCGAATGTAAATCCATTGTCAATCACGACCTGAGAAATCCTCCTGCCGAATGCTTGCTGTGCTTTGACATTTCTTATATAGGTAAGGCACTAGCCACATCCTGTGGCACCGCCCCTGCTGATATCACATGCCCAGCATGTACCAGTCCGTGACCTCAGAAGGGGACGGTGCCACCACCCTCTTGTTGAGGGCATGTGGCCTGGTATGGTTCAGGAGGGGGTGCCTGCTCGCTCGTCCCCCCCGTAAGGATTTTGGGGAGCCTCGCACTTTTCTTTTTAATTTTAGCACGGGGTTCCCCTCCTCAGCTGTGCCTCACCCAATGAGGAGGGAGAGACATGGGAGAGGCTCTTGTGTACATAGCTGGATTGAGGTGGGGCTCAGGTAAGTATTGGGGGGTCTGAGGGGGATGCTGCTTACAGATTTTTTTTTTACCTTCATGCATTCTATGCAACCACTTTAAATGCTCATTTATGTCTAGTAAGACAAGAAAAGCAGTTTTACTTACCTGAATCTCCATTCCTGCAGACTCCTCCTTGCTGTGAGTCCCCACAGCCTCATCTCCCCTATTTTTCAGCAGTGACAGGTCCTCTGACTTCATCAAGTCCAATGCAGGGCCCATAGCTCTGTATTGGATGTGAGAATGCCAAGGTACAGTCCATCGCGAGTAGTGGAGTGTGGGCTGCTGCAGAAGTTGAGAATTGAGTAAGTAAAACTGCTTTTTGTTGTACCCTGGACATAAACGAGCATTTAACTCTTGCAGTGGGGGGCACACCCCCACTGCAAGGGAGAATTTTTACTTTCTTCGAAGATAGGCTTTAAAATAAGTAAATATATGTCTGGTGGGACTGTGAGAGAATCCGTCCTTTCTGGACTCAGGTATTTGATTGCTACAATCACATCTATGATAAGACACTACCGACTTCCCCAAAGATTGCTCTCCTTTCTATATTGCCCGGGTCTATAAAATCACAAAAACAAAACCTACTCCATTTTTTCATGTCCTCAGCTAGACAACTCATATCCTCATATTGGAAAACAAATGCAACTCCTCCCATGTTGCGGTGGGTTTCTATCATGAACAAGACCATGAGGATGGAGGAGATGTTAGCCCTTGATAATGATACGTATGTAAAGTATACAATGCTGTGGTCTGTCTGGCTCCGCTTCTCCACCTCTGACACCCTAATGAACATGCTGTCGAGCCCGCAGAAAACTTCTTAATGAGAATCTTACCCCTGAGGCTCACTACCATTGCAATCACTGACCCGCTACCTTGGACTCTAACATCTGTTCCCCCTAGAAGATGTGTCATCAGCAGCTTATTTGCTCTCTTCCAACCCCGCATACCATCATTCTCCTTTTATGTCTATATTTTCCCCCCCGACTAATTCCTCTCCCGCCCCCCCCCCCCCCCATTTCCTTTTCTTCCCCCCTTTTCCTACCCTTTCTTTGCTTATATAGAACTTACAAGTATTAAATTACGTTATGAACACCAAGAATAATTTAATGCACCAGAAGATGGCCTTTCTTCCTGGCTTGACCATACCAGTACACAGGAGCCAAGCTGTGGGCGATAGCCATTAGGCTGACTCCTTATATATACTGGTTTGTAACAGTCCATTGATTGTGTTTTTCTCATGTTGTCTTTTATATGAAAACGTTAATAAACATATTCTCAACACTAAAATAAGTAAATGTAAAAAATCTGTAACAAATATGTAAAGAAAAAACATACTTAACCTGTTTCTGTAGTTGGATACGGTGATTGGAAGAACAGTGTCAGCATTTATGGCTTGGAGTAGGTAATAACACCTTCCTGACATTGCTTCTGGCATTGTCTCACTATTCCATTACTATACTGACCCTCCTCTATTGCCTCGTCTACAAACTGCTCTAATTAGTAAAAAGGATTCAGCTCAAGGGAATTTTTTTATTATAGGGTCTTTTGCAGATTTCAGTCAATGAAAAACCTGATGAGATATTACTCAACTTTACGTGATTTATCTGGAGATTTTCTTACTGCACTTCTACATTAAGATTTTCCTCCGAATCTTGCTGTGTGAAAGTTTTGCTAATCACAATTTACATAATTCACAACAACACAGACAAGCTGAAGCTCCACGGAGACAGTCGTTTTTTTTCTTTGCTTTGAAGATGAACCTCATACGATCATGTGAAATGTATTTCACACTGCTGGAGGCAGAACATGAAAAACTCCTCTGTGACAAGAAAACTCTTGTAAATGTGTAGCTCATTTATCTTGATTTTTAAAATACTTCAATTTAAAGTAACTTGGATACAGGAGAAGAAAAATTGTCACCACTACTAAGCTTCTTCTGGAAATACTAGTTGCCCGTCTGTCATGCTGATCCTCTGGTTTCAATAGCTACTGAATGACTGACTTGGAACAAGTATACTTACTCGAATTTCTAATACAACTCTTTTTCTGAGTGACTCAAACAATTAAAATCAGAGGATCTGCATGACGGGCCTCTTGAATTGTCACATGGCATAATGGCGTTCCACATGCTACTTTCTTTAGTGATTTATTTTCGAAGGGAAATGTCAACCAAACCTTTGTATTTTTTTAGTGATTCCATATTCATACACATTAAACAAAATTATTTTAGTTTCAGGCAATTATTCAAAAAATCCTACGCTTGTGTCGATGGGTTTTGGGCTTGTGCTGATGACAAGTGCAGCTTGATTTCAACCCCCTGAGCACGATCAGTGCTGGATGCCATAAAGAACCTAAATACCCCAAACTTTTGAGGGAATAGGTGCAGGTAGAGTAAGTGGGACTGCGGACAGAACCCCATAAAAGAAAGACAAAATAACTACCCACCTGGGTGGAAGAAGAGGGGGGAATCCCATATAGGGACTGAACAGTGAAACAGAAATAAGAGGGGTAAGTTGTCAAAGGAATACATGGCAGAGAGCGGTGGATGGCGGTTCTGACCCCACCTACAAAGCGAATCATAAATGTTTGACATGCCTTCAGAATACACGTCAGTAGAGGGTAGATCGGAGTCTGAGTCAGCGGAGGAAACCTTCCCTCCTAAAAGAATAAGGAGATCAGGACCAAGGTCAGAAGACCTGCCTACCACCAGATGTGCCAGAGCCCAGGAAGAGGAGCCCAGTACCAGTACTGGAATTACACACCCAACCCAAAGAATCTGGGCCCAGTCCTACCTGTCTGATGCTCTGGCAAACCCCTTATGGTTGCCTGCCAGCTCAGGGTCAGCTATAATCCCCCTTTCACCACACCCCAAATAGATTATTTTTATTTAGTTTTCCCAGATTTGTTGCAGAATATAGTGGACCAAACAAACCTCTATGCAGGGGCGGATCCAGGGGGGGGGGCAACGGGTCAATTGCCCCCTCCGAGAATACCGCCAGCTAATGACAGCACGGCCGGTTCCGCGGGTCCAATCGCGGCCGGTTCCGCGGGTACCCGCGGGCCGGTTCCGTGGGTCCAATCGCGGCCGGTTCCGCGGGTCCAATCGCGGCCGGTTCCGCGGGTACCCGCGGGCCGGTTCCGCGGGTCCAATCGCGGCCGGTTCCGCGGGTACCCGCGGGCCGGTTCCGCGGGTCCAATCGCGGCCGGTTCCGCGGGTACCCGCGGGCCGGTTCCGCGGGTCCAATCGCGGCCGGTTCCGAGGGTACCCGCGCGGCCGGTTCCGCGGGTCCAATCGCGGTCGGTTCCGCGGGTACCCGCGCGGCCGGTTCCGCGGGTACCCGCGCTGAGTGGACGGGTGAGGGGGGGCAGCTGGGCGGCTTAGGAGGGCTGCTGGCCAATCAGGAAGCCAGCAGGCAGGGGAGCAGGGAGATGACATCATCTCTCACTGCCCTGCATCCCTCCAGTTCCACCCTCACTGTGTAGGAAGCTGTGTGCAGCAGAGAGATTACATCATCTCTCTGCTGCCTATCTTCACTCTGGGACCCAACAAAAGACCACCAGTAGGTGACAATCCACAGTGTGTGGCAGGCTACGTGGCAAGTGGCAATCCGCAATGTGTGGCAGACTACGTGGCAAGTGGCAATCCGCAATGTGTGGCAGACTACGTGGCAAGTGGCAATCCACAATGTGTGGCAGACTACATGGCAAGTGGCAATCCGCAATGTGTGGCAGGTGACGTGGCAAGTGACAATCCGCAATGTGTGGCAGGTGACGTGGCAAGTGACAATACGCAATGTGTGGCAGGTGACGTGGCAAGTGACAATCCGCAATGTGTGGCAGGTGACGTGGCAAGTGACAATCCGCAATGTGTGGCAGACTACGTGGCAAGTGGCAATCCGCAATGTGTGGCAGGTGACGTGGCAAGTGACAATCCGCAATGTGTGGCAGGCTACGTGGCAAGTGGCAATCCGCAATGTGTGGCAGGCAACGTGGCAAGTGACAATCCGCAATGTGTGGCAGGTGACGTGGCAAGTGACAATCCGCAATGTGTGGCAGGCTACGTGGCAAGTGGCAATCCGCAATGTGTGGCAGGCAACGCGGCAAGTGACAATCCGCAATGTGTGGCAGGTGACGTGGCAAGTGGCAATCCGCAATGTGTGGCAGGCAACGTGGCAAGTGACAATCCGCAATGTGTGGCAGGTGACGTGGCAAGTGACAATCCCCAATGTATGGCAGGCTACGTGGCAAGTGACAATCCGCAATGTGGGTCAGGCAACGTGGCAAGTGACAATCCGCAATGTGTGGCAGGTGACGTGGCAAGTGGCAATCCGCAATGTGTGGCAGGCTACGTGGCAATCCACATCTGGTGGCAGGCGACGTGGCAAGTGACAATCCGCAATGTGTGGCAGGTGACGTGGCAAGTCACAATCCGCAATGTGTGGCAGGTGACGTGGCAAGTGGCAATCTGCAATGTGTGGCAGGCTACGTGGCAAGTGACAATCCGCAATGTGTGGCAGTTGACGTGGCAAGTAACAATCCGCATTTGGTGACAAGTGACAATCCACATTTGGTGGCAGGCGACATGGCAAGTGACATCCTCAGGGCTCCCACTGATTCTGCAATATGGTGAGTTGAACCATTTAATTTTATATTACAATGTATTAATAGAAATAATGCGCTTCAATCATCCTGACACCATAACAACCATGGTGCCGTAATGATTGAAGCGCCAATGCCAGCCATTTCCCATATAAATTGCCCCCCAAAAAACATATTTTATAGCAGTGCCCCTCCCGAGACTAGACTCTGGATCCGCCCCTGCCTCTATGCAGGGCAATTTATTGCCTCCAACCCCAATTCATCCTACGCCTGTATGTTCCATTGACGATGTCTCACACCAGACAAATTCTAATTGTTTTTGAGCCTTACATTTAATATGGGCCTTACAAAGAAGAACAAAACTGCATGCCTACTGGTCCACCAACCCCATGCCAATATATTCTGCGGTCATGTCCAGGACACGCTATGACATGATTTCGTATTTCCAACATTTTAATAATAACTCGCAGTGCCCTCCCCGAGGTCACCCCAACCATGACAAATTATACAAAATATGCAATTTTCTGAAGTGTTTATCCCAGACCAAAATATTTGTCTGGACGAATTCCTTATCCACTTTACTGGCCGACTACGGGTTAAAACTAAACAAACTTTGTGATAGAGTCACTGGATACATGTAAACCTTCCGCTTTTATGAAGACAAAGACTCCCCGCTCCAGCGCTGAGTGCCCCACATATATCGGAACCAGTGGGAAAATTGTCTGAGAGCTAGCATACCCCCTGTTCAAAAAAGTATATCATTTATATGTGGACAATTATATTAGCTTGATCTCAAAATATGCTACAGTGAATACTCCAACATTAGCGACGCTAAACAATCACTAAAAACGACTGTAATAATTGTGTCCAATTTTTGGATTTATCAAAGTATCAAAAGTCCAGAACAAGTTCATATGGAATTAACTCCAGCTGAATCCCGTCACCACACTGCATGTAAGAGAATCCCCTAAGGTAATGAGCTCCCGGAGTGTGGTGGGACCATATGCTACAACCATATTCATCAACCCAAAAGTCCCGTTACTGGTATAAAAAAGTTGCATTTCATCTCTTTCATATGGCCATGTTTAATTTGTTGGTCTGCTACCAAAAATAAACCAAAAACCAACCCATCACCTACCTCAAATATATTGAAGATATTGTCACTGCCCTGATTTACCAGCAAGGACCCACCCAAGGAAGCATTCCCTCTGATAGTGTGAGTAGACTTCATGAGCATAATTTTCCCTATAACATTCCCCCCATAGAATCAGGAAGAAGATGCCAAAAGAAATGTCATGTATGTAGCAGAGGAGGAGTTAGAAGAGATACCAGTTATTGCCCTTATTATTAATAGACTGCTATTTCCCCATTTCAAATACCCTTGTGGATCATTTGCCTGCTACCATGTTTCTACCTCCCACATTAACTGACCTTGGCCTGTTTACCGATGATGTCTTTGCCTGCTGTTTTAAACGATGTTTCTGACATCCACATGCACTGACCTCGGCCTGTTAATCAACCATGTTTTTTCCTGCCACTTGGACTAATCTTTTGCCCTTCTACTGGAGGAGCCTCTTAAAAAAGAAGATACAGGTCTGTGAGAGCCAGAAATCTTGCTTGTTTGTAGGTGACCAAATACTTATTTTCCACCATAATTTGCAAATAAATTCTTTCAAAAATCAGACAATGTGATTGTCTGGATTTGTTTCCACATTTTGTTTCTCATAGTTAAAGTATACCTATGATGACAATTACAGGCCTCTCTTATCTTTTTAAGTGGGAGAACTTGCACAATTGGTGGCTGACGAAATACTTTTTCACCCCACTGTATGTGAGGGGCTTCAGAATAGCGTTCTGAGTAGAGAGAAACAGTTTTTGGTTTTCTGTGTTCCCAGAACAGGGTCTGGTGTCTGAAGGCTTCGAAGAGATTTGGGTGGGAGAAGCCTCTACCCCTGTCCCCCTGGCACTAATCTTGATGGTCTTTCCTGCTGCCCGGACCAATACTTTGGCTGTGCTGACCATATCGCTGCCTGTAATGACCCAGGACTTTATGGACCATGTTTCTCCCTGCTGCCTGGACCAATGCTTTTGCTGTGTTGACCATATCTCTGCCTGCTGCCTCTACTGACTATGGACAGTATTTCTGTGCTGACAGTATCTCTGCCTGCACTAACTATGGACAGTATTCCTGCCTGCTGCCTGGACGATTGGTTTTGCTGTCGCTGACCACATCTCTACCTGCTGCCTGGACTGATGCTCTCCTCTATGGAACATTGCATTACTAAAACTACGGGTAATCTTTTGTTATTAGGTATGTACATGCTGTGTGTTAGAAATATAAAGGGCTTTCAAAAATGTGATCGGTAGCCAGAAAATGATGTGTAATTTCTGCTCCTAGGATGTTGGGCCTCTGTATATGGCCAGGCTGTGTAATAGTCTCACACATGTGTTATTGCTATAATCGGGAGGAGTAGCAGAATGTATTTTGGGGTGTCATTTTTGCTATGTACATGCTATGTGTTAGAAATATCTTATAAATTGACAACTTTGTGTAAAAAAAAAAAAAAAGTTTTCATTTTCTTTCCACGTTTTCTGAAAACTTCTGGAAAAAAATGAACCGTTCAAAAGACTCATAATGCCTCATATATATATGTGAGAGCCAGAATATACATTATATACATTGGGGTGTTTGCTTTCCAAAATTGGGTCATTTTGTGGGCGTTTCCATTATCATGGTGCTCCAGGGCCTTCAAAATTAGATAGGTTGTCATGAAATTATATGTGTAATTTATGGTCCTAGAATGCCTAGAGGTGCTACTTGGATGTTGAGCCTCTGTATGTGGCCAGGCTGTGTAAAAGTCTCACACATGTGGTATCATACTCAGGAGGAGTAGAATAATGTATTTTGGGGTGTTGTTGCAAGTATGCATTTGCTGTGTGTGAGAAATATTGTATACATATGTTCATGTGTGCTCTGTCAGCTCAAATAGAGAGAAATGGGCAATTAATCTACGCTCTATAGTGGGCAGTACATGCATGAGAGTTCAAATGCAGCAAGAGGTGTGTAGATGGTCACAGATGGGTTGACTCTGGATGGCTGCTGGCTCATAACAAGCTAGAAGGGACTCTGTAGACAGTAAAAAACAAAAAAGAGAGCAGCGCCATCTAAGTGCAGTATGATAAAAAAACATTTTAATATAGGACAGATGATTTTAAACTCACAAGATAGTAAAGATTACAGCGCATGTGAAATTGTATAGGAAGTTCATCCACTCCTAATGAAGGAGCATGCATGCTCCAAACGCGCGCTCCTCCACACTCTCTCACCATCTGGAAGTGACGTGTCTAGCCACCCCTGAGCCGAATCTGAGAACCAGGAAGTGTTGGGAGCCACCAGCGCAGCCGGGAACATAAGCTGCCTCTTCACCTGTAAGGCGACCACATTACCCCCGGAGTGGATGAACTTCCTATATTTCACATGCGCTGTAATCTCTACTATCTTGTGAGTTTAAAATCGTCTGTCCTATATTAAGATATGTTTATCATGCTGCACTTAGATGGCACTGCTCTCATTTTTGTTTTTTTGTTGTATTTTACTATGTAAGAAATAACCTGTTAATATGACAAGTTTGTGTAAAAAGAACTGTGGGAAAAAAATTCAAAAAGCTCACCATGCCTCTTACTAAATACCTTGGACTGTCTACTTTACAAAAAGGGGTCATTTGGGGGGTATTTGTACTTTACTGGCTTGTTAGTTCTCAAGAAACTATATAGGCTGTCCTACATCAGGTGTGATCAGGTTTGATACATTTTCAGTGATTGGCACCATAGCTTGTAGACTTTATAACTTTCACACAGACTAAATAATAGCCACTAATTTGGGTTATTTTTACCAATGATATCTAGCAGTATACATTTTGGCCCAAATGTATGACGAAAAATAACTTTTTTGCAAAATTTTATAAGAGAAACAAAAAAAAAGTGTTTTTTTGCCTTTTTCACTTATATCGCAAAAAATAAAAAACCCAGTGGTGATTAAATACCACAAAAAGAAAGCTCTATTTGTGAGAATAAAACAATAACAATTTTGTTGGGCTACAGTGTAGCATGACTGAGTAATTGTCGTTCAAATTGTGAGAGCACTGAAAGATGAAAATTGGTCTGGGCAGGAAGGTGTATAAGTGCCATGTATTCGAAGTGGTTAAACTAGGATTGAGGGGGAAGGAAAATCAAATTACAATGGGACAGACAGGTGTCAATCCCTATTGGTGGGTGGAATGGGGAAAGATGGGGGGAGGACTATGGCAGGTGATGTGAAGTTTCCCATGTTATAAAAAAAAAATGGAACATTTTACTATTTGTATTAAAGAGGAAGTAAACCGGGGGCGTGGCCTGGACGGTGATGGAGTAGGTCGCACGTGAGTTGTGCTCCGCTCTCGGTTCATCCTGTGTAACTATCCTGTGCATCGGCGACAGCCAAATACCGACGGGAATTGCTGGATTAAGTCCCCTGCACTTATCCTGACATGTCTCCTACCAAGAAGAACAGCGCGGCGATGTCTTCCCTGGACAAATACCGCAGACAAGATCGGGAGGCAGCTCAAGATGGCGCCCCCTCGTCATCTCCTCCTCCATCAGCGACGAATGACACTGAGAAGGTACTGGAGGCTATCTCGGCCTGCCAGTCCTCCCTTACTACTAAAATTGAGGAGATCAGGGTGGACGTATCCCTCATTAGACAGGACATGTCCAAACTCAAGGACCGAGTGAAAGAGACGGAGGACAGGATTAGCCAGGCGGAGGATGTGCTTCACCCGCTGCAACACTCCCATGAGAAGTTGAGGCGCCAACTCCATCTTCTCTCTCAAAAGCATGACGATCTCGAAAATAGATCCCGCAGGTCGAACCTCCGTTTTATAGGCCTCCCGGAGGGAGCGGAGGGCTCTGATCCACCTGCCTTCCTTGAGAACCTCTTGACCCAAACTTACGGTAGGGAAGCTTTCTCCACTACCTTTGTCGTGAAGCGGGCACATCGTATGCCTGCAAGACGCCCGCCAGAGGGTGCACCGCCCCGGACACTTATTGCCAAGCTGTTTAATTTCCGCGACCGTGATGCCGTTTTGCGTCTGAGCAGGGAGAAGGGCAATATCCCCTACCGATCTGGACACGTCATGGCTTTCCTGGACTTCTCCGCGGAAGTCCAGACCGCGCTCACTTTTTCGATGACCCGGCGCAGGTGGTGGAGTGGCTGGATCGGCGAGAGGCTGACAGGAATCGTCGGGCCTAACGTGTGGACTGGTATGGCCTCCATGCGGTAATACGCTGGATTATTGTGTGTTCTCTGCTGCTGGGGCCGCTGTTCAGTGACTGTATGCCTGATGCCTGGGACATGTGTTCTTTTGCCTTAACCTTCCTCACTGCAGTGGCTGGGTCTGTAGCAAACTGGTGGTCCCCTGAACCTTGCCTGACTTCTCCTGCAGATACACTCTGGGGGGCCGGTACTGTCCAACTGTCCTTGTGTGCCAGGTGTTCCGGTATTGACCATGTCTGCCCCCGTATTGCTTGTTGGCCCTGGCCGGGCCCACCCTGGTATTTACAGTTCTATCCCCGTTGGCCTAATGCCTCTGTGACGGCGGACTCCAGCCCTATTGCACGATGATTTCCCTTTACTGTGGTGAACTTTGCTGAGACATGTGCTTCCACCTCCTTTATGCTGTTCCCCCTTTTTTTTTTCTCTTTTAACTTTTCCTTTTTCTTATTTTTTCCCATTTTTACTGCTGCTGTCCTAGTTGCTGTTCGCTGTTGCTTAGATTACCTGGTTTCCTGGTACCGGGGGCGGGGCCGCGACTCTGGTTTATGCGGCTGCTCCCGAGGCCTGATACAGCGAGTGATCGCCCCGTGTATAGTGCCATGCCATGTTTGCCCTCCTGAGGAGACAGCTGGTTCAGGCGGCGGAGGGAGGCCGCACTGGACACTGGTGATGCAGGGGGTGCGGACATCTGCATGGCGAGTTGGGGGTGAATGCTCCGGCATAGTTGGGGGTGCTGAGAGCTGGGTGGGGGGCGGGAGGTTTGGGAAGGGATTTGAGTTTATGTTTGGTTGTGGGTTTTTGGTTATTGAGTTTATGGTACAACGAATAATGTCACTACATGCACTGACGAGATTGCACTTAATATGGGGGGGGGCATGGGGTGGGACCGCCATTGGTGCTTAGCCCGTCCCTCCAGGTGAATAGACTGTATCTTGTTGCTGTATGGCCCCAGTTAAATTTTTGACGTGGAACGTCCGGGGACTCAGGGATAAGCTTAAACGCACGGCAGTCTTTGCTTGCCTCAAGACATATAGGGCCGATATAATAGCACTGATAGAAACGCATGTTACAGGCCAGCTTCAGTTGGCTCTAAGGCGACCCTGGGTCGGATGGGCATACCCACACTCCTTATTCCCGGGGTGTATCTTTACTAATTGCCAAAACACTGCAATTTCACCTGATTGATATACGAACTGATCCCCAGGGGCGATTTATTTTTTTGCACTGTACTGTGCATGGTAGACGCTATCTTATCCTAGCCCTGTATATACCGCCCCCATACTTTGCTGGCCTGGTGTCTGAGGGATTATCTTTCATGGCCCAACACCCGGGCACCCCTGCCATTTGGCTTGGAGACTTTAACCTTGCCCTTGACCCGAGTATAGACAGGCTGCATGGTGGTTCTACCCCTGCGGCCCAGATGGGATCTAGACTGAGTCGCACCCTCGGGGACTTTTCGTTGACTGATGTGTGGTGACATAGGTACCCCACGACCCGGGCCTTTACATGCTTCTCGGCCACACATTCCACTATGTCCTGCATAGACTACGTTCTTGCGTCGGACATTCTCCTTCCCCAGCTGGAGGATGCGGGGTTTCATGCGAGATCTCTATTGGATCATGCTCCATGCTGGGCGACCTTTTTGGTGACCCGGCAGGTGGGGCCCCGCGCCTGGTGCCTCAACCCCTTTTGGCTAAAGGCACTGGGGGAGCGGGATGATTTATCGGAGGAATGGCGTCGCTTTCTTGATCTGAACAAAGGGACAGCGTCGGGTGGCAGTGTGTGGGAGACCTTTAAGATATACGCGCGGTCCATTTTGATAAGGCGGATCAATAAATTAAAAGGCTCTTCCAAACTGCTAGTAGATTAGGCGGTGGAACAGCTGGATGCTGCTACCCGTACGTTTGTGGCAAACCCCACGGCGGAAACTGCCTCGGCTCTCAAGCTCCAGACGAGGGTTTTAGACCAACTGCGCTTTGAACAGGCCAGACGCAAACATTTTTTCTCGCAGCAGCGCATATTTGAGCAGGGTGAGAGGGCGGGTAAACTGTTGGCGTTCCTCGCCCATCAGGACGCGAGGCCGCCGGTGGTGGTGTCCTTAATGGACGAGAGTGGGGCACTTATATCGGACCCAGCGAGGGTGGCCGAAATGTTCCGGTCCTACTATGAGGACTTTTATGCTTCCCGGGTAGAGGCCACCCCACAGGAGACCCAGACGTTCTTACAGGAGGTCCTATTCCCTCAACTTTCTGTGACTCAGATTGCTGACTTAGAAGCCCCGATCACACTTGAAGACGTTGAGCTGGCACTCTCGTCCTTAGCCGCATCCAAGGCCCCGGGCCAAGACGGTTTACCATTGGATTTTTACAACGCATACTCCGAGGTGCTGGCCCCCGAGCTGCTAAATTTGTATACTTACCTTTTTGAATTTGACACTCTCCCGGACACTTTACGTCAAGCTACGATAGTGGTTATTCCAAAACCCACACCGCCCTGATTCGTACTGCCCGATCTCACTGCTTCAGGCGGATGTCAAAATTTTGGCCAAAATATTAGCATCCCGATTTAATCCACATGTTTTATCCCTTATCCACCCGGACCAGACGGGATTCATGCCCGGCAAAAACACGGCAATGAATATCCGCAGACTTCATATGAACCTGCAAGCTTCCCATGAGAATGTGGGCACTAGGGCTGTGGTAGCGTTGGATGCGGCTAGGGCATTTGACTCGGTAGAGTGGGAGTATTTGTGGGAGTGCCTTCGGCGATTCGGGTTTGGACCTAACTTTTTGAAATGGGTTAAAATTTTATACTTTTCCCCGGAGGCGCGGGTGGCGGTGAATGGATGGCTGTCGGGTCCCCTTCCTCTGAGGCGGGGGACCAGGCAGGGATGCCCGCTGTCCCCGCTCCTCTATGCCCTGGCAGTGGAGCCGCTGGCTATATCCCTTAGATCCAATGTCCAAATCAGGGGCCTTAGAATAGGGACGCTAGTGGAAACGGTTAGCTTATACGCTGATGACATGCTCCTGTACCTTGAGGATGAGGGGCCATCGCTGAGGGCTGCGCTTTGTACCATCGAGGAATTTGGCAAACATTCAGGCCTTACTATCAACTGGGCTAAGTCGCAGATCCTCCCTCTTGATACGTCTGCACCGTTGCGTGACGCGGCCTCCCTCCCGCTGAGCAGAGTATCCTCTGTTCAGTACTTGGGAGTCCAGATCACGAGGGAACCCTCCGACTATATAGCTCACAATATTGAACCCCTGATTTCATATTTGAAGTGCACAACCCAATCCTGGGCAAGGCTCCCCCTTGGGGTGATGGGAAGGATTAACTTAATTAAAATGATTCTGCTACCCAAATTTCTACATAAATTCTGGCATTCCTCCGTTTTAATCCCACTTAAGTATTTTAAAACCATGGATACTATCCTTAATTCCTTCGTCTGGGGCTCTGGACGACACAAATTAGCCTCGAATACGTTGAAAAACCCTACTAACCTGGGGGGAGCCGCACTACCTGACTTCCACGCATATTACATTGCTGTCCAACTTTCCCATTTCTTTCACCTTCATAAAACAGATGCTCCCAGATATAGCGCTCTGATTTGCAGAGCGCCGCATAGCCATGCCCACTCTCCCCTTCAGGTTCTGTTTCGGGGTAAAGAGACTAGTAGGCGTGTGGAGGGTTGCGCCCCATTGCTACTCCAGCACAGGCGGGTGTGGGGGATCGCCCTGAGGATGGTGGGGGCGGACTGGGTACATTCCCACACGCCCTTATGGCACAATCCCTGCCTGAGGGAGCTTCGGGAGCTGCCGGGGGCGGGTCTCTGGGCCGCCAGGGGGGTGGTGTACCTATATCAGGTCATCACCCCGCTGGGGGTGCTCAGCTTCCGGGCACTGCAGGGGGAGTTTGGGATCCCTTCGCATATGGTATTTCGATATGCGCAGCTGTCTCACGCCCTCGGGGCCCAATTCGGGGAGGGATTCCCTGACCCCCAGGAACTATCACTGGTAGGCATTATTGTTAGTGAGGAGCCCTCCAAACTGATTTCCACTTTATATGGTTCGCTTCAACGTCGCTCTGAGTCCAGAATTGCTGAGGTAGCAAAACACAGGTGGGAAGAGGAACTGGGCCCGCTTGAGACTGAGGAGTGGAAGGAGGTATTGGACAATGTTAAACAGGTCTCTCCCAAGACATCTGACAGGCTGACTCAATTGTACATTGTACATAAGTCTTATCTTACTCCTGCGCGTATTTGCAGATATAAACCTACTCAGGATCCGGGGTGCCCGCGGTGTAGGGGTCTCCCATGCTCCTTCTATCACTTGCTGTGGTCGTGCCCGGATGTTCAGACCTTCTGGCAGCAAATTATTCAATTCCTTCATGACCGTATGGGTTCCCCACTACAGGTAGACCCTAAAACCTGCATCCTTGGCTTGATGCTAGTCCCCCTGACCGACCCTTCACATGCTGTTTTTGTACAAGAAACGTTATTTAGTGCTAGAAAGGTAATTACCAGGCGGTGGATGCGGTCCGATGCCCCGACATTTGGGGCCTGGGTAGCTGAGGTAAATTCAATGCTGCCCATGAAGAAAGTCATCTACGCACATAGGGGATGCCCAAACAAATTTAATAAGATATGGGATCGATGGCTTACTAACCCGGACACTTGTGTGGACTAGTCCCCCTGGGGAGGGCGGTGCGAGGAGAGATATGTTCTCCTGGCCTGGGTTCAGGGGATTGGATGAGTCGCTCATCGTTGTCCCAGTAGATATAGGGTATGGGCAAGATAGGACAATGGGGGAGCCTATTAACCTCTTTGTGTTGAGCGGACTCACGCTGTGCGGTCTGCCCCAAAGCTTGCACCAGGGTTGGGTGGGTATTCTGGATATGTTCTCCTGAGTTACTATTTTATCTACACCATACTTCTTACAGTGTATGTGCTTCTCTATACTGCTGCTGTTTTACTGGATCTGACCTGTATTATTATATATCAGTGTACTGTTTTTGCTGATTGTTGCCCCACTTTGTCGGATGTACCAAAGATGTTAACCTTTTTTGTCTACTGGCTTGTATACCAATAAACTCGTTGTTTATCAAAGAGGAAGTAAACAATGATGGGTTTACTTCCTCTTTGATTGCCTGCAATGGTAAAGCATAATGGACTACTATGCATCGCATAGTAGTCCATTATGTGTCACTTATACAAACAGACCCAAGGATAAACCGAGGAAAAAACGAAGCTTGACTTGGTAAGTAAAGCTTGGTTTTTTCCTCGGTTTATCCTTGGGTTTGTTTGTATCTGTTGTTAGCCTTCCAAGTTTCTTACTGCGATAGCCAGCTATAGGTGAGAGCGGGTGGCGTCTTTTTGCGTCACAGGTTGTGTTTTTGGTCAGGCACCCCACTGACACCTGTGTTGCCATTGTGCTGGGTGTTCAGTGGGCTCCTGTACCTTTAAGGAGGGGTGGCTCCCCTTCAGTCCACCTGCTCTCACCTATCCATCAGAATGCATGTGCCTCCATTGTGGGGACACTTATAAGCTAGTGTTAGGTATCACAGATTTCGGGGTGCCTTGGCGGGGCTCTGTGGCTTACGCATGCATTTGCAAATGTGTGCAGATTAAACCCCTGTTTTTAACGCATATTGTTAGACAGGTTAATTGGTTGTCTGTGGGCTGGTGGTAAGTAAAGCTTGTTTTTTTCCTCGGTTTATCCTTGGGTTTGTTCCCCTTGTGTACAGAGCCTCCATCTTCTTGGTGGGTCTCGCTGCTCCGGCGCTGTCATCCGACGGAGCCGCAATGATGTCACTCCCGCGCATGCGCACGGGAGCCGCCACTCACGGCATATCGCCGTTGACAGCGGCGGGCTCAGTGTGCCTGCGCACAGCTGTCTACGGCACATGCGCCGTTGACAGCGGTGCCTGTCTTTTGGCAAATATCTCCTAAACCGTGTAGGTTTAGGAGATATTTCTTGGACCTACAGGTAAGCCTTAATCTAGGCTTACCTGTAGGTCAAAATGGTTTGTAAGGGTTTACAACCACTTTAATTGTACCAAAATAAAATATATGCGAAATACGTGTGCAAAATGTGACAATGAATTAAAGTGTTTGTCCACCAATGTCAGGCGTCTGCCAAGCAAAATAGGTGAGTTAGAAGCTTTGATGCAGGAGGAGCTATGATTTAATTGGTATTGCTGAATCTTGACTTCATTCTTCACATGACTGGGTATTATTATTCCTGGCTTTGCTCTCTTTCGGACGGGCAGGATAAAATGGAGGGGTGGTGGTGTATGTCTCTATGTGAGAAGTGCTCTCAAAGTGAGTGTGAATGAGGACCTAGTTGATGGAGAGTGTGATGAGGCTGATGCATTATGGGTGGGACTGCTCATGGGTGTGCTTACTACAAAAGTAATCATTGGAGCTTGTTATAGGCAACCCAATGTTAATGAGGAGATGGAGACTTGGCTTCTCGTACAGATAGAAAAGGACTGCAAGGACTGGGACAGTGATAATAGGGGATTTTATCTACCTGGAAATTGACTGGAGTAATGGCACTGAAGGAACAGTTAAAGGGCAAAAATATATAAACCTATTACTAGACAATTTTATGGTCCAGTCCACTGAGTCCCTGACTAGGAATAATGCTCTACTGGACCTGGTAATCTCAAACCTTGCAGAGCTTATTACTAATGTTTATATAAAAGAACATCGTGGTAGCAGTGATCACAATATGATTTCATTTAATGTAAGCTGTAAGCAACAAGCATATACTGGGAATATAAAGACACTTAACTTTAGGAGAGCGAATTTTCCAAGGATGAGGTCTGCTCTCCAAGACTTAGTCTGGGAGGGAATATTGGCCATGGTGAACACAGAACAGAAATGGGAATTCTTCAAAGCATCTGTATGTGAACACATTGGCAATAATTTAACCACTTGCCGCCCGCCAGAGGGACGGTGTGACTCTGGTTCTGGATGGACGTCACGCCCACGCCGGTGTGCAGTGCCACCGATCGTGGCCGCACCATGTTGCTAGGACACAGCATGACCCCAATCTCTGTAAAGATCCGCTCACGTTGCTCTTTAACCATGTGATCGGCTGTGTCCAATCACAGCCAGTCACATGTAAACACAGGAAGTGCCAGTAAGCATCTCTCATCGCCTCACACTGATAGAGTGTGTGACGAGGAGAGCCGATAAGCGGCATCTCCTCACAGGGAAGAACAGGGAATGTAATCAGGGCACTGATCATCAGATGACCTATCAGTGCCCATCAGTACAACCTATCAGTGCCATTTATCTGTGCCCATCAGTGGGGAATAATATTGCCTCCTCAGTGCCCATAAGTGCCAACTCATCAGTGCCCATAACGGTCACCTCATCAGTGCAAATCAGTGCAGCCTCCTCAGCACACATCAATGAAGGAGAAAAATTACATATTTACAAAATTTACTCAGAGAAACTAAGAAAAACTTTTTTTTTTTCAAAATTTGCAGTCTTTTTTCTTTTTTTTGTAAAAAATAAAAAACCCGGCAGTGAATAAATACCACCAAAAGAAAGCTCTGTTTGTATTTCATTTGGATACGGTGTTGCATGACTGTGCAATTGTGATTCAAAGTGCGACAGTGCTGAAAAATAGTCTGGGCAGGAAGGAGGTGAAAGTGCCCTGTATTGAGGGGGTTAAAATGCTAAAAGTTAAAAAAGCTATAAATAATAAGAAACGTGCTTTTAAAAGAATATAAAAATGAATGATGATTAAAAAAAAAAAAATGATTGATTGATTAAACCTACTCTCTTTACAAAGGGCCACAACGTTTGCTAGCAGAAGACACTAGTACCCTTCAACTCAGGACCTGTAATGTTACAGAACTGTTCTTACTGTACCTGTTAACCCATTTCTTCTTTTTGTATTGTTACTTTCAACAGTATTTTTGGCCCAGAAGGAGCTGAGATCTTCTCTCCTCCCTCTCAGCATCTGTATTATGGGCATATAGATTACTGCCCTTTTCTAAATGTACAGTTGCTAAGTATTGAAGGTTGTCTTTTCTAATGTATTAATTCTTTGCAGAAAGGTTTAACAGTGTTGTAAGCTTCCGTATGCTTTAAACCGTGATAATATATTCAATTTGTTTATCACTTACCAGGTATGTGTCTGTTTTTGGTGATAATCCACAGCCAGGATAACAGTATTTTCCACGTCTTTAAATGTGTTTGCAGTCATTTAATTTAACCAGGTGTGCCATAGAGTGTGCTGAGGTCATTCTTGGGGTTGAGACGGAGATCAGAGAACCCAAATTTACCAAGCGTCTCCTTCGGGGGTGGCGCTACACTAACATTTATAGGTAAAGTTGATCCAGAGAATATCTGATTGCCTCTCAGGGTATCAGGAAGGATTTTTTCCCCTGCTGGAACAAATTGGATTATGTTTTGCTGGGGTATTTTGCCTTCCTCTGGATAAACTGGGTATATGATTGAGTATATAGGATTGCTTTCCCCCCCCTTTTTATTGGTAGGACTAGATGGTGTCAGATATGACTCAGGAGCCTTAGCTTTTGCCAAACACCTGAATTTAGCGACTTATAACCCATGGTCTAATGCCGCGTACACACGATCGGAATTCTCGTCGGAAGAAGCTCTGATGGTTTTCCCAACGGAATCCCGCTCAAGCTGTCTTGCCTACACACGGTCACACCAAATTCCAATTGTTTAGAACGCGGTGACGTACAACACTTTCGACGGGACTAGAAAAAGGAAGTTCAATAGCCAGTAGCCCATAGCTTCTGTCTCGTAGTTGAATCTGAGCATATGTGATTTTTGGCATGTCGGAATTGCATACACACGATCAGAATTACCGATAGCATGTTCTCAATTTTCCCAACGGGAAAACTTTCTATCAATTTTTGACTGGCAGGAACTCGGACAGCTAAATTCTGATGGAGCATACACACGGTCGAATTTTCCGATGAAAAGCTCTCATGTCTTTTTCTGGCTGGAATTCTGATCGTGTGTACGTGGCATAAGAATCAACTTCTGTGCCCTTTACTGTACAATTAAGTTTTTTCAATAAAATGGAACAGTGTATCCAAAAACAAAAAATGATAGGGGGCGGCTTGTGCTGAGGTTTGAGATTACAAACGTGGACTATGCATTCCCCTATAGCAGGAGAAGGTTGTGTATTTCTTGAAAGCATGGTCTCAAATATTGGAATGTAAAGTTAACTACCGTATTTATCAGCGTATAACATGCACCCCAAGTTTAGGAGGGAATTTTAAGGAAAGAAACTTTTAGGAGGGAAGTTTAAGGGAAAAAAAAAACTTACATTTAAATGCCCATCAATGCAGCCTTATCAGTGTCCATCTGCAGCCTTGTCCATCATTGCAGCCTTGTCCATCATTGCAGCCTTGTCAGTGTCATATGCAGCCTTGTCCACCATTGCAGCCTTGTCAGTGTCATTTGCAGCTTTTTCATGCAGCCTTGTCCACCATTGCAGCCTTGTCATGCAGCCTAGTCCACCATTGCAGCCTTGTCAGTTTTATTTGCCTCTTTTTTTTTAATGCCGCCGCTGAGATACAGACCCAGATGTCTTGTGCATCTCGGCAGGCGCACGGTAGTTCTCGGTGGCCTCCGGCTGCCTTCGGCTCTTCTTGGCAGCTTTTGGCCGCCGAGAACGGCCTAAAGCTCCAGAGAACGGCCGAAAGCCATCGAGAAAAGTCGAAGGCAGCCGAAAGCCATCGAGAATGGCCGAAGGCAGCCGAAAGCCATCGAGAATGGCCGAAGGCAGGCGAAAGCCGCCAAGAAGAGCCGAAGGCGGCTGAAAGCCACCCAGAGGCTCAGAACTGCGGGGGATCGGCGTATAACATGCACCCGCGATTTTCCCTTGCTTTTAAGGGGAAAAAAGTGTGTGTTATAGGCCGATAAATACGGTAATTAAGAAGTGTAACTGGGCAAAATTGAAGTATGATGCATTATGTTATTAGCATGAACATGGCAGTTTTTAATTTGGAGTCCCTCACCCACCCCACATAGTATAATTACTTGTTGATCCTGCCATCACATCCAAATTTTTCCCCTAACAGTATGACAGTGCTGTTTGTTCTGCGTTCACTGTGTAGTCTTAGGGGAGCGTTCAGTAAGGGGCACAAATCGAAACCTTACTCCAGCCAACTCTTTTTAGGATCTCTGTCAACAGGCTTTGATGGGCAGGTTTAGCACACATTTGACATCAGTTTGAGATGCCTCTGAAATAATTCAGAATTCATTATAGATACAGTTGACCTACATCATCTGCTTTTACCTTCCCGTGGATGTGTTTGGAGAGAAAAGCTGTTCTGAAGTGAAAAAAAAATAGCCCACACTGGCTCTTAACCACTTAAGGACCGGAAGATTTCCCCCCCCTCAAAGACCAGACCATTTTTTGCGATACGGCACTGCGTCAATTTAATTGACAATTGCGTGGTCATGCAATGCTGTACCCCAAAATTGATGTCCTTTTTTCCACCCAAATATAACTTTCTTTTGATCGCATTTGTTCACCTTTGCGGTTTTAAGTTTTTGCGCTATAAACAAAAAAAAGACTGTCAATTTTGAAAAAAAAAACAATACTTTTTACTTTTTGCTATAATAAATATCCCAAAAAAATGTAAAAAAAAACTAAATTTTTTCCTCAGTTTAGGCCAATATGTATTTTTCTACATATTTTTGGTAAAATAAAATCCCAATAAGCATATATTGATTGGTTTGTGCAAGATTTATCGCGTCTACAAAATAGGGGGTAGATTTATGACATTTTTATTATTTTTTATTTTTTTTTACTAGTAATGGCAGTGATATGTGATTTTTGTCGGGACTGCGACATTGCAACGGAGAAATCGGACACTTTTTTGGGAACAGTCAACATCCGCCTGGAAGAAAATCACCTGGCTTTTAGGAAAAAACTCAAGACCTTCCTCTTTTAGCGGATGATCAAAGCTCGCCACAGCGCCTAGAGGCGATTCAGTTCGCATTGTGCGCTATATAAGTATTTCATTCATTCATTCATTCAACAGTGACATTTATACAGCTATTCAGTGCTATAAAAATGCACCGATTACTGTATAAATTACACTGGCAGGGAAGGGGTTAACACTAGGGGGCGATCAAAGGGTTAAATGTTCCCTAAGGAGGTGCTTTCTAACTGTGGGGAGAGGGGACTGACAGAGTAGAGAGAGAGAGTGCAGTTCTTAATCGCTAGTAACAGACAATCTGACTCTACTCCCCTGACAGAATGGGGATCCATTTGTTTACACTGACAGATCCCTGTTCTGCCTCTCTGTGGAGCGATAGTGAATGGGTGTACCCACCCCATTTAACCACTTAAGGACCGCCGCATGTAAATCTACGTCGGCACAATGGCACGGACAGGCACAAGCATGTACCAGTACGTGCTTGCCTTCCAGCGGGTGGGGAGTCCGATCGGACCACCTCCCGCTGGCTGCGCGGTCCGTTGCGCTTCAGGAGCAATCCGGGATGAGGGGATAGCCATTGGCTTCTGGCCATCCCCTCTTGATTGCTCCTGGCGAATGAGAAGCTTCCCCTGCCTGTGTAGTGTAAACACAGGCAGGAGGAAAGTGATGTCACTCTCCTCTGGGCCGTCTTTTTGACCGGACTGCGAGGAGAACAGAGATTAAGTGCACCAATCACTACACTGACACGTAGGTACACATAGGCACACAAATCACCCCCCTCCCCTTTTGCCAGTGTCACTAAGCGATCATTTTTCTGATCGCTGCATTAGTGTCACTGGTGCCGCTAGGTAGCTAGTTATTTTTTTAGGTTCACCGCCAGGTTTTTATAGCATTAGGTACCCCCATATACTACCCAATAAAGGTTTTAACCCCCTGATTGCCCCTAAAGTTAACCCTTTCACCAGCGATCACCGTATAGTGTCACTGGTGACGCTGGTAAGCCAGTTAGTTATTTAGGTTCCCCGTCAGGTTTTTAATTGCGTCAGGGACCCCCATATACTACCTAATAAAGATTTTAACCCCCTGATTGCCCCTAGTTAACCCTTTCACCAGTGATTACCGTATAAGTGTTACGGGTGACTCTGGTTAGTTTGCTTTTTATAGCATCAGGGCACCCACCATTTATTACCCAATAAAGGTTTAACTCCCTGATCACCCGGCAGGTGATATCAATTAGGTTTTAGGGTCAGGGCCTGCATCGCCCCAGGCAGCGCTAGGTTAGTACCAGTACCGCTAACACCCACGCGCAAAGCATACACCTCCCGTAGTGGTATAGAATCTGAACAGATCAATATCTGATCTGATCAGATCTATACTAGCATCCCCAGCAGTTTAGGGTTCCAAAAAAACGCATTGTTAGCGGGATCAGCCCAGATACCTGCTAGCACCTGCCTTTTGCCCCTCCGCCCAGCCCACCCAAGTGCAGCATCGATCGATCACTGTCACTTACAAAACACAAAACACATAACTGCAGCGTTCGCAGAGTCAGGCCTGATCCCTGCGATCGCTAACAGTTTTTTTTGGTAGCGTTTTATATTTAAATCCGGAAGGCCGTTTTTGGTTTTTGGGGTCCTGTACATGGCTAGGCTCCCAAAAAGTCCCCCACATGTGGTATCCCCGTACTCAGGAGAAGCAGCAGAATTTATTTTGGGGTGTAATTTCACTTATGCCCATAGCATGTGTGAGCAATATATCATTTAGTGCCAACTTTGTGCAAAAAAAAAAAAAAAAGTTTGTAATATTCCTGCAACTTGTGGCAAAATATAAAATATTTCAAGGACTCAACATGCCTCTCAGTAAATAGCTTGGGGTGTCTACTTTCCAAAATTGGGTCATTTGGGGGGGGGGGGGTTGTTGTGCTATTTTGGCATTTTATGGCTTTTGAAACTGTGATAGGTAGTGAGGAGTAAAATCAAAAATGTGCACCCTTAGAAATCCTGAAGGCAGCGATTGGTTTTCGCGGTGCCGTATGCGGCTAGGCTCCCAAAAAGTCCCACAGATGTGGTATCCCCGTACTCAGGAGAAGCAGCAGAATATATTTTGGGGTGCAATTCCACATATAACTATGGCTTGTGTGAGCAATATATCATTTAGTGACAACTTTTTGTAAACTTTTTTTTTTTTGCGTCATTATTCAATCACTTGGGACAAAAAAAAAATATTCAATGGGCTCAACATGCCCCTCAGCAATTTCCTTGGGGTGTCTACTTTCCAAAATGGGGTCATTTGGGGGGGTTTGTACTGCCCTGCCATTTTAGCACCTCAAGAAATGAGATAGGCAGTCATAAATTAAAAGCTGTGTAAATTCCAGAAAATGTACTCTAGTTTGTAGACGCTATAACTTTTGCGCAAACCAATAAATATACGCTTATTGACATTTTTTTTTTACTAAAGACATGTGGCTGGATACATTTTGGCCTAAATGTATGACTAAAATTTAGTTTATTCGATTTTTCTTATAACAAAAAGTAGAAAATATATATTTTTTAAAAAAATTTCAGTCTTTTTTCCTTTTATATATCGTAAAAAATAAAAATTGCAGAGGCAATCAAATACCATCAAAAGAAAGTTCTATTTGTGGGAAGAAAAGGACGCAAATTTCGTTTGGGTACAACATTGCATGACCGTGCAATTACCAGTTAAAGCAGTGCAGTGCGAAATTGTAAAAAGACCTCTGGTCATTAGGCTGACAATTGGTCCGGGCTTAAGTGGTTACTAAAGTTTTAAGTGTTACTAGACCCAAAACAGTAAAATCAGTATTTATATGCAGTAAAGAATGCTCGTTATACTCCCTGTGGAATCCAAGAGGTTATTCCTCCTCATTGTGTAAAAAGGCTGTTTGTTCCTGTATGCAGATTCTCCTCCTCTTGCATTGCCCCTAAAACATGTCCGGATAAGACAGAGTAAATTATGTCACACTGCACGAGCTCAGTTCGGTGTTTATCAATAGAGAGTTTTTTTTCTTGGGAGAATGCATGTAATCAGCACAGGACCAATCAGCACTGTCCAGACAGAGGGTCAGGAGTCCTGTATCCTGATAGGACAGTCAGTGCTGTATGAAAACCCCTCCAACAAGCTTTAACCAGGCACTGATAGAAGTCACAAGACTGCTATATACTGCTGATGAGAAAAGGTATTTAGCTGTTTATATTTACTAATGTAGCGTTGGCTCCTGACGAGCATGCACTATATGTTTTTGAAAGCTAATATTCCTGAAACCACAGTTGGGTTTTAGGGTTAATTTTACTAAATTATGATTTCAGTACCAGTCCAGCTGGGTTGCACTGGGTTCTCCTTGGCTGCAGGTGTCGCTGTCACCGCCGGCAAGTGGTAGAACGCAGTTTAGCTGGGTGTATTGAGTGCCACATTTTTCTCTGAACCAGCCCAGTGGGAGTGTTCTCCTGATGTGCATTCTGGGAGGTGGTATTTAAGGTCATCATGTGCTACGGGGTTCCGTTCCAGAATATTTTTCTGTCCGTTTGGTTCTGGTCCTCCTGACCAGCCCCCATGGCCCTCCTGGCCTGGGGTGCGGTTCCATGCATTTCCAAGTCTCGGGCTGGATAGCCTGAGGCGAAGAAACTGCAGGGACAGGCCTAAATGGATATCGGGTCCTGGTGATTCAAGGGTGGTCCAGTGCCATCTCATCTAAGGAGAGGCCCAGCAACTGGAGAAGCATCCAGGGGAGGACTCTTCAGGAGAAGGCCGTAGGCAAGGCTGGCTTCTCTGAAGGAGCCTGGAAGCTCAGTTGAAGGACACTTCATCGATCTACACTCATATGGTATCGCCGGAACGGCTGAGAGATACTGATACCGTATGATAGCTCTTTAAATTTGTCTATGTCCCTCAGTTATGCTCAAGTTTGTGGCAAAGACATTTTCTCAAGTATTTTACTCTCAAGTCTGTGGCAGAGACTGTGGTAGAGGTCTATCCGGGGTTGTGAAAATCCAGCTGTGGAATGGTTACTGGATTTCTTCTATAAAAGACGTTTCATTTTTGGCAGTTCAAAGTACCTGAACTTTCTCCTAACCCTCTACCCTAAACTGAGAGATTCTTTTTTTTTTTTTACTTAAAAAAATAACCCAAAAGAAGATTCAGTGTCAGTTTCTACATTTCTTTGGGCCATCTACCATGGGAAACCCTAGATGGAAATGAGGTCAAGTAGGTAACGGTAAGCCCAATAAAACCAGCAGCTCCTTCGGGGGTCAGTGTTACACTAAAATAACTGCATTTCCATTTTCTGTGCGAGACCAGATATAGTGAATGCAGGGTCCTGGGTTTAGTAACACCTTAAGTTTAATGAAAATAAAAAAAATATATAAAAGCCTGTGAAGTTAAAAAGAAAGAATTAATATACAAAACACTATCATTACATGTATTAGCCGCATACAAATGGCTAAATAAAATGCTTTTGTCCTGTAAACATTTGAAACAATAGTTCTCATACTGTAGCTGTAGAGGTTTGTACGGAAAGTGTACTAAAGGTTGAACAAGGGATTAAAACAACTTTCACAACATTCTAACAGCTGCATAGCTACATATCTTCTACAAACTAAAGATAGCACACAATCTATAGGACTGCGTGCAAATTTCCAGGTAAACGTAACTCTTTATTGCCATACTTTCAATATATTACTTTCATATCTGCTGAAAGTGGAGAAAGAAATGTTCATGAAAACAGATAATCCTAAATAGCAAGAGCTTCAACATTGAACATATCTGTTAATTGGTTATCTCCATATTTTGATAACCATAGGGTTAAGAAAGAAAGTTAGATTAAAGGCCAAGGACTTTTCAACTGACTACACTGCATTTTTCCACAAATATTTTAGTTCACTTTAGCTGCATAGATTTTGACCTGAAAATCTCACTATAGCTCTCCAGACATTAAAGAGGTGTTCTCATTATAAAAAAAAAAATTTCAGTCAGCAGCTACAAATACTGCAGCTGCTGACTTAATAAATTGGACACTTACCTGTCCCAGGGTCCAGCTATGCGGGGGATCGAAGCCCCGCTCGTCTTCCCCCTCCGTTCGGCGGCGCCAGCATTGTAACCGTGGGCACCTGGCTGTGGCTTTAACGCCAGAGACCCGCTGCGCATGTGCGAGCGGCGCCGCACTCCATGATTGGCTGCGCAATCATCTGAGACCTGTCACATGTCCCAGATGATTGACAAGCGGAAGAGGGCAGAGCTGAGCCCTTCCTGTGCCGATGGGAAGTGACGTAAAGAGCCCAGGCACTGAAGGAGGCAGACTACTACTACAGCCATTTAGAGGTACATTCATGCATTATTTTTTTTTTGGTGGAACACCACTTTAAAGCTCAAATATGGGCACAACAAATTTTATTTAAATACAGTTAGGTCCATATATATTTGGGACACAGGCACAGTTTTCATACTATTGGCTCTGTATGCCACCATAATAAAATTAAAATTAAACAATCCAAATTAAATTAAAGTGCAGACTTTCAGCTTTAATTCAAGGAGTTGAACACAAATATCAAGTACAAATTTTAGGAACCATTTTTTATACACAGTCCCCCCATTTTCAGGGGCTCAAATGTAAGTGGACAAATGAATATAATCATAAATAAAATGTTCATTTTTAATATTTTGTAAATCGATATTCTCGTCATGTGTATGGGCCATTACTGAATCAGGTACAGCCGTGCATAGTAACCAATCAGCTTCTAGGTTTTAGACCCCTTTCACACGGGGCAGGAGGTGCGTTAGCGGTAAAGCGCCGCGATCTTTAGCAGCGCTTTACCACCGAATTTGAGGCGCTATTCGGCCGATAGCGGGCGGTTCTACCCTTCACTAGCGGGCAAGAAAGGATTAAAAACCACTGCAAAGCGCCTCTGCAGAGGTGCTTTGCTGACAGTATAGCCGCACTGCCCCATTGATTTCAATGGGCAGGAGCGGTGGAGGAGCCGTATACACACCGCTTCAAAGATGCTGCTAGCAGGACTTTTTTTACCGTCCTATTAGCACACCGCTCCAGTGTGAAAGCCCCCGGGGAGACAGAGCAGCGGCCGTTTCAGGGTGCTTTGCAGGCGCTATTTTTAGCGCTGTAGCACCTGCAAAGCGCTCCAGTGTGGAAGGGGTATTATTATCAAAGCTTAATTGAACAAGCTGAAGTTAGAAGCTGATTGTTTACTATGCACAGCTGCATCAGATTCTGTGTGCACCGGGTTTAGTAAATTCTCCCATTGCATGTCAATATTGGGGAAACATCAGCGGTAGGAAGACCACAGGCAATAGTGGTGATTAGTCCAAAGTTGCACGATTTTCAGTGCAACTTTGAAGTCTGACTTTGATAGCAATTTGAAGTGACTTTGATAAGACTTTTACACTTTCTTGCATTGAAGCAGAGTCAAAGTCGGATCAAAGTAGCACAGGAATCTTTTTTTGAAGTTGCAGCAACTTCAGTAGTGTAAATTGGAACTGCTCTCAGAGATTCATGAAATTTCACATGTCCTGCCACTTTAGGTCTCACAAGTCAGATCCTAAGCGTGAAAGGAGCCTTAGGCATAGCTTCCAGAGTACAGATCCTATTTAACACTGAAGCCTCAAAAGTCAGCATGCAACTGGTCTTGAAGTGTCTATTTGCCAAGGACTCCTAATGGAGCTTATATCAAATACTGTCATAGGTAAGAAACCTGGAACCTCAGGAAATAACAGAGGTGAAATTGAAGGCTTGGTTGGTCAAATTTGGAAATCAATGGTGGCACCATCGGAACACAAAACTAAAGAAAATATTTTTGGAATTCGACCTGTCCAGGTCACTATGGCCAGCTTTAGTATGAATTACAGTGCCTTGAAAAAGTATTCATACCCCTGGAAATTTTCATGTCAAATACATTTACGTTTTTGGTTATATTGGGATTTTATGTGACAGACCAACACAAAGTGGCACATAATTGTGAAGTGGAAGGAAAATGATAAATGTTTTTTTAATTTGTTTACAAATAAATATGTGAAAAGCGTGGCGTGCATTTGTATTAAGCCCCCTTTACTTGGATACCCCTAACTAAAAATCTAGTGGAAATAAATGCCTTCAGAAGTGACCCAATTAGAAAATAGAGTCCACCTGTGTGTAATTTAATCTCAGTTTAAAATATAGCTGCTCTGTGAAGCCTTTAGAGGTTTGTGTCATGTTCCTGGTCCCACAGCTGCTGTCTTACTTGTGCCACAGAAGAGCTCTGGAGTTCTCTCAGTTTGATGCATTACCTTGGACTCACTAGCACCACCTGCTGCCAGCTGTGGACAATCTACAATCAAAGCAGCCCATAAATAGCAGCACTTCCGATCTCTCAGTGCCCATTTGTGTGGACTAGCTCCCTGGGTGTTGTAACTGCTTTGCGACTCTGAATACCGTATATGAACTTCTGCTGAATTCCTGACTACTCTTTAGCCTACTGATTTAGTACTTCACTGCTAGCTTGTGTATGACCTTTGCCTGCCTGCCCATTCTCTGGATTTCGATTGTGTACTGATTTGCCTGATCTGCCTAAGTTTTCGCCTGAATCCTCAGCACACAAGCTCCACTTCGGAAATTTCCTATCACAGATACCTTACATTTTGTTAGAGTACCTTAGTGAAAAAAGTATCATGAAGGTCAAGGAACACACAAGACAGGTCCTGGATAAAGTTGTGGTTAGGTTATGTTATAAGAAAAAATCCCAAGCTTTGAACAGATCACGGTTTAATCCATCGTCCAAAAATGGAAAGAGTATTGCACGACTGCAAACCTACCAAGACATGGCCATCCCCCTAAACTGACAGGCCAGGCAAGGAGAGCATTATTCAGAGAAGCCGTCAAGAGGTAGCTCTGGTGGGAGAATCTGTCCACTGGACAACCATTAGTCACATACTCCACAAATCTGGCCTTTATGGAAGAGTGTGAAGAAGAAAACCATTGTTGAAGGAAAGCCATAAGTAGTCCCATTTGCAGTTTGAGAGAGGTCATGTGGAGGACATAGCAAACATGTGGAAGAAGGTGCTCTGGCCAGGAGACCAAAATTGAACTATTTGGCCTAAAAACAAAACGCTATGTATGGCGGAAAACTAACACTGCACATCACCCTGAACAATCCCCACCATGAAACATGGTGGTGGTAGCATCATGTTATAGGGATGCTTTTCTTCAGCAGGGACAGGGAAGCTGGTCAGAGTTGATGGGAAGATGGATGGAGCCAAATACAGGGCAATCTTAGAAGAAAACCTGTTAGAGTCTGCAAGAGACTTGAGACAGGGGTAGAGATTCACCTTCCAGCAGGACATGGACCCTAAACATACAGCCAGAGCTACAATGGAATGGTTTATATCAAAGCATATTCATGTGTTAGAATGGCTCAAAGTCCAGACCTAAATCCAATGGAGAACGTATGGCAAGACTTGAAAATTGCTGTTCACAGATGCTTTCCCCCCCAATCTGACGGAACTTAAGCTATTTTCCAAAGAAGAATGGGCAACAATTTCACTCTCTATCTGTGCAAAGCTGGTAGAGACATCCCCAAAAAGACTTTAATAGCAGTAATAGCAGTGAAAGGTGGTTCTACAAAGTATTAACTCGGGGGGCTGAATACAAATGCACGCCACACTGTGTTGCTATGGCCAATTTTGTATATTGTCTTGATAGCAATAATATATAGTTAGGTTAGGTAAGAGTATATGTTTACAGAGGTCCTTCCACCTCCATTGATATGTAAATAAACCAGATGGATAGGTTTTGGAGCTGAGCAGAGGAAGTTGGTTTATGCAGGAAACTGGTGGTAGGGGCATGGAGAGGGTTTGAAAGAAACTTGTGTTCGGACAGAGATGTATTTGGAAGGACAAAGAGAAGACATGGCTGCCAGGAGCTGGAGAACTTTGTGAGTTGGACTGAGCAAAGGACCATGGAGGACATCTTGACCCCTAAGTTGAGCAATTGTTTAGTTTACTTAATGTGTACAAATTGTACATGCTTATATGTGTAGGCATATTTTATAAGCTATAAGTTGCATTGCATTGTTCATCCTACAGTTTGTATGTGCAGATTTTTCCCTGTTTAGTAAAGCACTGATAAACTTCGGAAGTCTAAGCATCCTTGGTTTTACCACAAAACTTAATAGATAGACGCAAAGCATCGCATCACACACACACACACACTTTTCACATATTTACTTGTAAAAAGATTTAAAAACCAATTATCATGTTCCTTCCACTTCACAATTATGTGCAACTTTGCGTCTATGGTCTATCACATAAAATCCTAATAAAATACATTTACATTTTTGGTTGTAACACAAAATGTGGAAAATTCCAAGAGGTGTGGGTTTACTACAGGGAATTCAGCTGTGATAGCGTAATTGATCTGTATACAGTGGGGAAATAATTATTTGATTCCCTGCAGATTTTGTAAGTTTGCCCACCTACAAAGAAACAAAGGGTCTATAATTTTAATTATAGGTGCATTTTAAAAGACAGAATATCAACCACAAATCCAGAAAAAAAACACGATACAAAGTTTATAAGCCAAGCTGCAGTTCAGTGAGTAAAATAAGTATTTGATCCCCTACCAACTAACAAGAATTCTATCTCCCACAGACTGGCTATAGTATATGCTCACATGGTAGACAGATTAGTCCCGTCAATTCAAGGGTGGTGCTCCTAAAAACAACTCATTATGTGTTTAAAAAGATACCTGTCCACATAACCTTTTATTCAAACCTCACCATCATGGGCAAGGCAAATGAGCTGTCAAAGGACATCAGGGACAAGATTGTAGACCTGCACAAGGCTGGGATGGGCTATAAGACCAAGAAGCTTGGTGAGAAGGAGACAACTGCTGGAACAATTATTTGCAAATGGAAGAAATACAAAATAACCATCAATTGCCCATGGTCTGGAGCTCCATGCAAGATTTCATCTCATGGGGTAAGGATTATCATAAGAAAAGTGAGGGATCAGCCAAGAACTACACGGGAGCAGCTTGTGAATGATCTCAAGGCAGTTGGGACCACACTCACCAAACAAACCATTGGTAACGCAATATGAAGCCATGGATTGAAATCCTACAGCGCCCGCAAGGTCCCCCTCCTCAAGAAGGCACATGTGCACGCCCGTCTGAAGTTGCCAATGAACATCTAAATGATTCAAAGAAGGATTGGGAGAAAGTGCTGTGGTCTTTGGCAAAACTGAGCTCAAATTGCTGTGTTTGGAGGAAAATAATTGCTGACTATGACCCTAAGAACACCATCCTTACAGTCAAGCATGGAGGTGGAAACATGTCAAGCATGGAGGTGGAAACATGCTTTGGGGCGGTTTCTCTGCTAAAAGGTACAGGATGACTTTGCTGCATTGAGGGGCCAATGGACAGGGCCATATGTTATAAAATCTTGGATGAGAACCTTGTTCTCTCAGCCAAAACACTGAAGATGGTTTTTGGATGGGTCTTCCAGCATGACAATGACCCAAAACATACTGCAAAGGCAACAAAGGAGTGGCTCAAAAAATAAATCGCATTAAGGATATGGAGTGGCTTAGCCAATCTCCAGACCTTAATCCTAAAGAAAATTTATAGAGGGAGCTGAAATGTCGAGTTGCCAGGCGACAGCCAAAAGAATCTTAACCATTTCCAGACCGCCCACTGTATATATACGTCGGCACTTTAAAGATGGATATCTGGGTAATGGCAGCAGCAGCTGCCATAACCGAGATATCCATCTCTTCAGTGGGCAGTCCAGTTTATAATGGTGGTCCCTGCGGCGGATTCGTGAGAGCAATAATTCTAACCCTAGACCTCCTCTGCAACTCAAAACATGCAACCTGTAGAATTTTTTAAACGTCACCTATGGAGATTTTAAAGGGTTAACGTTCGACGCCATTCTACGAGCGGGTGCAATTTTGAAGAGTGACAAAGAAGGATTGGGTATCAATTTACTCAGCGTAACATTATCTTTCACAATATAAAAAAAAAAAATGGTCCAACTTTACTGCTGTCTTGTAAGTGTGCTTGTAAGATCGCTGCGCAAATACGTGACAAAAAGTATTGCAATGACCGCCATTTTATTTCCTAGGGTGTTAGAAAAAGAAATGTATAATGTTTTGGGGTTCTAAGTAATTTTCTAGCAAAAAAAAAAGTTTTTAACTTGTAAACACAGAGTCTGAAAAACAGGCTCGGTCCTTAAAGAGGAAGTAAACCCTTTCAAACCACTTTGACCTACAGGTAAGCCTAGATTAAGGCTTACCTGTAGGTCCAAGCAATATCTCCTAAACCTATATGGTTTAGGAGATATTTGCCCGAAAATGGGCACCGCTGTCTACGCAGCGGCGCGCAGGCGCACTAAATGCGGCAAGTCCAAGAATGGATTTGCCTAATTTGTCTAATCCCGTGCGCATGCGCGGGAGTGACGTCATCGCGGCTTCACCGAATGGCAGCGGCGGAGCTGCGAGACGCGACTCCCGTGCGCATGCGCGGGAGTGACGTCATCGCGGCTTCGCCGCTGTGATTCGTCGGAGCTGCGAGACGCCACCAGCAAGATGGATGCGGAGGACTACAGGGGACAGCGGCGACTTCGCTGGCTCCTGTGTCAGGTAAGTGACACATAATGAGCTACTATGCGATGCATAGTAGTCCATTATGCTTTACCTTTGCAGGGAAAAAAAAGAGGAAGTAAACCCATCAGGGTTTACTTCCTCTTTAAGTGGTTAAGGATTTAAAGAAGATCTGTAAAGAAGAGTAGACCAAAATCCCTCCTGAGATGTGTGCGTCCTGGTAACCAACTACAAGAAATATCTTTCCCCTGTGCTTGCCAACAAGGGTTTCTTCATCAAGTACCAAGTCATGTTTTGCTTGGGGATAATACTTATTTTGCTCACTGAACTGCGGCTTCATTTATAGCATTTGCATCATGTGTTTTTTCTGGATTTTTGGTTGATATTTTGTCTCGATCATTTAAAATACACCTATGCAAGGGATCAAATACTCCTCCCCCCCCCCCCCCCCCCCCCAATGTAACTGCTCAATGCACAAAAAATGAATAAATAAAAATAAAAAAATATATATCAAAGGCTCAAATTTAAACATTTTATTGTATTCCATAACATTAACATTAGGTTAAGCTAGGTTATTTAATATATTGCACCATATTCTGTGAACTCAATACTATGGTTGTCATTCAGCATGAAACTTAAGCATTCACATAGAGGACAGCTAAATATACATTTTCATAATTATAATATAACAGAAAACCAAAACGTATTGTGCAACCTTTTTTCTAAAGAGAACAAAAAGCCTTAATATAGGTTATATATTTAAATAAAAAAAACTAAATATATATACACACTATTGCATATTTGGCTGACAAAATGGCTTCTGCATTTAGTCGTCATATTTCTTATTTATGAACAGCAAGGTAAAAAAAAATTTTTCCACTTCAACTTCCAAGCAGTGAATTTTGTTTCCACTCTGAAATAAAAGTTCTACTCCAAAACCTGGAGGCAGGTCGCTATGGAAACACCTGGCTGCAAAGTAATTTCCTAAAGAGTACAATATATCTCTTTTGGGTGAAATGAACACTACATTATAAAATGAATTTGTTTTATTATTACTCCAGTGACTTCCATCTCACCATAGCAGCTATTCTGAAATACCTGAAAAATGTGTATTCTTTATACTCACTATGACCAAAGACGTATAAAACTATATATACATTAAGTGGTAAAAATGGTTAGGACAACAAAACTTTGAACAAGTGTTTAACAATTAAAGACGATCATCACGAATGTCTAACTAGGGTACCAGATAAAAATGTGCAATTTTAAAATACATTATTGCTTATTTTTTTTATTTTTTTTGCAGCAATCTGAATGCACCCCCCAACCCAGGTAGCATATTGTGCAAATGACAGTCAAACCTTTTCCTTTAGTTTTTCCATTTTAAGTGGAACTCTAGGCAAATGGCCAATTACGCAAATGAAATAAATATTGTATGTGTAGTTTTATCTGAAAAAGGGTTTGAAATTCTCAATGGCTTCCTGTGAGTTACACACTTTTCTTTACATTGCATGCATTGTTATACAGGCAAAGTATCTCTTTTCTGGTTCAGCTATGCAACTTCATATGTCCTTATGCTCTAAAACTGGCAACTCCACTTTTGCAGGAAAAAAATACAAAATATAGCAGATATAATTGCTACACAAGTTATGTTGTAATTTAATTTTATTAAAAATTCCTTACTCTTTCAATCTGCAGTGGTAAGCATGCAGGCTCCGCAGATCGGCATTTCTGATGCCATTTGTTTGTTTGTTGGGCTCAAGTAATGAAGCAAAGAAATCCTCTCTTTCACTGTCAGAAACCCACTCAAAGAAAGAGAAAAAAAAATAAAAAATCTAGAGATGAACCTGAAGTAACCATGCAGGCTCCGCAGATTGGTGTTTCTGATGTTCCGAATTCTTTGATTCATGACTTGAGCCCAATAAAACATTAAATGACAATGATCAGAGGCTGTCAAAAACCCAATGGAAGAGCATGAGGTGTAACATTAAGGTGGATTATAAAGAACCAGATATCAGAAAAACGTAGAAACTGTGTGTTCTCCAGCCTCTTCAAGTGCCAGAAGGCGCCTAAAACGCAGGCAAGAAAGCCCGATCGTACAGCAGTACATTAGTGTTTTTGTACAATTACTTCTAAATTGTATATTTACATAAAAAAATAAAACTAAATTTTTTTTTTTTGGTGTAAAAAAGTTTTGATGAGATACTCCAAGGGTTAAATACTTCTAAAAGGATGCAGACACTGCAACTTTTATTAGAATGCTGAGTGCTCCAAGTGATTATAATGAACAAGACCCTCCCATTCAGATTACGTACCCACATGACATGGTGAAACAGAGCAAACTTTCAGGAGAAAGTGATCTGTTACAATGCGTCACGAGTTGCTGGGGGACGTCACTTCCATTTGCGGATTGTGTACCTTAATGCAAGTTACTACTGTTGATTAAACTCCTGTTTTTACTAAATATTGCACCATGGAGATTTCTTTTATCTCATATGGCCCCCACTGAGTAGATGAGGATGATTGGTACGGCTTATTAACCATCAAAATATTGCCCCAATCATCCCACCCAGTCTCCCTCGGCATGGCTGGTGATGTGGCGGGCAGTGATTGGGAGAGGCGGGGCAGATGGCTTCTTGTGTTGTTATGGAGTCGGCCCGACGCCATCCACTTATTGGTCACGTCTCCACTTCTAGGAGACGTACTGGCCAGTGAGAGCAGCAAATCTCTGTCACGCCTGTGCTTGTGAGTGGTGGGGAGAAGGGGACCGCATTTACAAACAAGAAGTTGTGTGAATCCTGCCTGAAACATGCTGCAAGGGATTCAGTAGCGGATGCGCAAAAGGTGAAGTGATGAAAGACGGTCTCAGGCATGAGTCATGAGGTTCAATGCATAGAGACCAGGCAGCCTCTTCCTCCCCAGATAATGCAGAAGCAGCTGCACCGGAGGAAAGTTTTTTTGGCAATAGAGATAACAGTTATTCGTCAGATTTAGAGGACATACTGAGAAATCATGTTTTTGACTTTGCGCCAATTCCCACTTTGGTGGCAGCAGTAAAGGAGGCTATGAGTTGGCAGGAAGAAAAATCTCTGCATAAGAAACAGAGAAAATATTACCCTGACCTGAAGAAGTCCATTCTTCTTTTCCACTTATTTTTGAGATACAGGAAATTTTGGAAGAAGAATGGGCAAAGTTGTATAAAAAGACAAACATCCATAATAGAGCATCAAAGCTATACACTTTTAATGCCAGAGATGCAGCCTTGATGGACACCCTGCCTAAGGTACACACATCCTTGCAAAGATTAGCCTGCCATACAACACTTCCTCTGGAGTATTTGGTTTTCTCCAAGGATCTGATGGACAGAAGAGTGGACACAGACTTGAAGAGGAAATACACAGTGGCGGAGGCAGCATTCAGGCCAGCCATAGCCTTAACACCCCTGGCTGCAGCCCCGAAATGTTGGGTCTTGGAGCGTAGGTCCCAGGTATTGGGAGAGGCGAGGGGAGTTAGAGGTTCTTCACCCCTCCAGTTCATCAAGCTGACAGTATATTTTCTAGCAGACACTACAATTAACCTAGTTCGATTGACGATTAAGATTACAGCCCATTCTGTTACAGCGTGAAGGGCCTTATGGTTGGAGACATCGGGCAGCAGATAATACATCCAAAACACAGTATATGCTCAGTTCCCTATGATAGAAAGCTTTTGTTTGGAAAGACCTTGGAGGCCACCAGTCAAAGTTTCCGGGGTAAATCAGGCCTTATCCCCCAAGAGAGGAGGAGGCAACGTCAGCCTTTTTTGCCCATTAAGAAGATTGAAGGTTTTCCTGCAGACGGCAAAAGAAAAAGAGATGTAATCTTTTATCCCCATTGGTATCGAATGTTTTAGACTTTCTTCAGTCTGGACTCAAAATGTCCAATCATAGTTGGGCATTTCATCACCTGATCATCCGGTTCTTGAAGGCAGCAATGAAGGTTAGGCCTCCAAGTGGGATTTGATTCTTGTTTTAAAGGCCTTAATGGGTTCACTGTTTGATCCCATTTCCTCTTGTTCCTTATTCCACCTGACTTTAAGGACCATCTTTTTAATGTTATTGCCTCTGCCAGGAGGGTTTCAGAGTTGTGTGCCTTGTTAATGAAGGAGCCTTTCTGTCTAATCCTACCAGACAAGATAGTTCTGAGACTAGTTCCAAGCTTTTTGCCAAAAGGTGTCCAAGACCTTCCATATGAATTGGGAATCTGTTCTTTTAGCATTTCCCGAACAAGGTATGAACGACGAATGGAGGAAACTGGATTTGGTCAGGTCCCTCTTGACATACATAGAACAAAGAGTTGGGATTAGAAAACAGGAGAACTTATTCATCTTCCCAAACAGCCAAAGGATGTGCCATATCACCTAGGATTTTGTCGGCCAGGATTATCAAAATGATTCAGATCGCTTACAGATTACAGGGGCGCTCTACACCTGCGGAATTTAAAGCTCATTCAACAAGGGGCATGGCGGCTTGCTTCTTGGGCAGCACATGAAAAAGTGTCAGAGGTGGTGTGCAAGGCAGCAAGTTGGAGTGCGGCCAATGCGTTTATCTGCCATTACAGTGGACGTGACACATTCGTCTTCACAGGAGTTTGGGTCTTCAATCATTGTGGCAGCAGTTGCTCATTAAAAATGTATCTTTTGCAAGCAGACATTGGAGTGGTCTCTTTATGGCTCTCTTCCCTCCTTATGTTAAAAGCATTGCTAAATTATATTCCATTGTAGGCTGACATGAGGAGGTTCCAGGTATAAGGAAAATTGTTATCAATACTTACTGTACCTTTACTTTCCTGGATCCTTCTTGTCAGCCGTGGACTTCGCAACCCAGAGATAGCCATTGCAAGGTCTCATTTAGAACATGAGCTGAGGGGAGAAGGCAACCCTTATAGGCTAAGTTAAAGCTTTTCCTAGGCGGGACAGAGGGGCAGAGCTGACCAGTTGTAGGCTGACAGGAGGAGGATCCAGGAAAGTCAAAATTACAGTAAGTATGGATAACAATTTTATATATTATATACACACACACACACACACATCAGGGCTGTCTTTAATATTGATTGGACCCTGAGCAAAAATTTTCTTGGACTCTCTCCACCTGCTCTGAGACATACAATAAATTGCAGCTAGACTCAAAATTTGTTTATTGAATCAGATCAGGCAGCTATTGTGACTGGTTGCCAGAGGTTACAGTGCATTATTAATTCTCACTGACTGCAGCCTGCTAGAAGTTACAGCACACATTGTGGCTCACCGATTATTTTCTACAGGTTACAGCACATGACTTCTGTTTGTTGATTGGTTGCTAGAGATTACTGTACATCAATACTTCTGACTGGTTGGTTGCTAGAGGTTACTGCATTTCCTTAGTGCTCAATGATTGGTTGCAAGAGGTTAGCATGCATCATTACTGCTCAACGATTGGTTGCCAAAGGTTATCTCCTCACTGCCTGCACACCATGGACCAGGGAGATGAGGGGACCCATCGACAGAAAACTCTTAGGGATCTTAGGACTCCTGGGATCAGTGGCACTGCTGAGTAGGGGAGTGTGATCAATGGCAATGTTGGGGGGGGGGGTTGATGGGATCAGTGGCAGTGGTGGGGGGATGGGATTAGTTAGGAGGCAGTGCACTGTTGCAAATTCTGAATCATGTAGAGCAAAGCTGAAAACCTTTGGCAGGTATATAGTGGGGGATTCTACACTGACCACCGATGTAGTGGGGCATTTAGACTGACCACCAATGTGAGGGGGAATTTGCACGGACCATTACGTAATGGGAAATTTTACACCACCCACCAGTATAAAAAGGGGGACACTGACACCAATGCAATAGGAGCATTTACACCAACCACCTGTGTAAGGAGGAATATACAATGACCTCCATGTAAGGTGGCACTTCTACACTGACCACCAATATAAAGGGGGGGATATACACTGACCACCAAAAACGGAAGAGTACACTGATCTCCAATTTAAAGGGGTCTTCTATATGGACCACCAATGTAAGGGAGGATTCGAAACTGACCACAAATGCAAGTTTTGATTTTTTTTTTTTTACTGATTACCAATATAAAGAGGAGTTTCTACACTGACCACAAATGTAATGTGTTGTTCTTTAGCAGATACACAGCAGTGCCATTAATTGTTAAGAAAACCCTTGCGCATCTGCCGAGATGTGTGTATTCACATGCACCAAAATTCACAGTGCAGTGGCCCCATGTTATTTTGAAAAAGGGTTCCACCTACAATTTTCTTACCTTCGTAACATAAATGCAGCCGCTCTGCGGGTATTTACATATTAATGCTGACGCCATTTACATAATAATGCAGGTTATTTACATGTAAACACAGGGTCTGCAGGCGAGTCATCTGTATACGGCAGAGCTGGATAGCATTAGTAACAGAACTTCACATGGAGAAATCGGGACACAGCACGGGACTAGCGCTAAGGGACATGGGAATTTAAACTGGGATAGTTTGCAAGTATGAGGCAGCCGCTTTGGGCCACACAACGATGGGGCCTAGGGCAGCTGCCCCTTTTTCCCTGCCTCAAAGACAGCCCTAACACACACACACACACACACATTTTTTACATGTACTTTTATTGGAATGAATTTTCAGCATGATATTTGCTAATTTACTATGTTTACTGTTTTACTATGTTTATTCTGATTATATTTTATTGGACACGGTTTTCACCATTTCATTATATCAATTTTCACAAAAGTGCTGTGCAAGATTCCACACATAGCAAGGGAAGTTATTGTATTATTTTTTTACAGCATCGGTGATTTCAGAGCACTACCCAGCAGGGTTAACATTTTCAATTGCTTTTAATGCTATGTAATTTATCTAATGCTGTATGCAATATCTTTTGCACTTTGGAGGTAGCACCACATTTAATAGATTTTTTTTTATTAAAGCAACAAAAATCAAGGAATCTGCTACAAAGTGTTTTTTTTTATATATATATTCCTGCAATGCACGTTAATCACCCAGAGGAGGTTTTTTATTCTCAACAAAATTGGAGTTAATGTTTAAGCATGCTCAATGGACAATAAATCAGTTTTTCTTTTTAATTAGCAGAGAGTTCCTAGGTGCACTGCGTGGCAAAAGGCATGAGAATTTACAATCAGTACTGACAAAAAAAAAAAATTCTTTAGCTTGTAAGCATGTATGTATCTGAATTTGTTTCTCTATCCAACAAACAGAGGGTTCCTAGTTGCATAGCGTATGTATTTTAACTTTGCATTTGTCATATACCTGGGAGTTCCAATTTAAAAATGCAAACTTACTTTCTTGCAGATCCACCGATTCCTAAGTGGGAACTGAAGTTGCCAGTTTAAAAGTGGGAGAATCAGGAAGATAAATTCTAAATCCCACTCTGTAATCTGAACATCTAGAAAGCTAGGGGGGCTGAGGGGAGCTCCTGCACACAGGTTTTTTTTTATCCTAATGTATCAAGATAAAAAACCTTCGGACTTTAATTAAAAACAAAAAAATAATTGACTTCTTTAGTAAAACTTTAAGGGATGCAAATCAAACATCACCCTATAAAAAGATATTTGAACACCACTGATCATAAGCTACCAAGGCAGGGATAAAAAGCAATTAGGAACACAAAAAAATTAAAATAAAGAAGGAGAAAAGTTTTTTTTTTTTTTCTTCATTACTCAACTGTACTGGATAGGTAAAAGCATCTATACCAATGCACTGCTTTCTTTACTTAACGCAATGGAATCACCTTCAAATTGAAATGTAATTCTGCCTAAAACATTAAAATACCTTTAACAGATACATGTTTGAATGATTAGATCATTGCCTGTCTACTGTATGCAAAGCTGACACAAAACCCAGTACAGAACTCAAAGCGATCTGATTTATTTATTATTTTTTTTAAACAAGACGAACGTCTCAAAACAATCAAAAAGCAGTGAGACATCTAACGATCTCCTAAGGCTGTGTACACACGGGCCGAGAACGGTCGGTTCAGCAGGAACCGGTCGACATGGAGTATACATGGTCCTTTCACATGCACAGGAAGAACTGGCCCTATCATAGGTTTTCCAACAAGTTCTAAAAACTCCTCTATTTGATAAACAATTCCAAATCAGACATCCTTATTATCAACCCATAAGTTTTATACAGCATTATTCTGCCTGAATATTGCATTGTACACCTCTGAGTAGTAGTGAACATGAAAGTATTCCAACATTCATTACCCCACAACTCTCAGCAGGACCCTCGTACCACTGCCAATTATTTCCTGGCAAGAGAAGAAAATATTGCATAATAGGGCGTTTTATGTGATAATCACTTTATTCACTGCATGCAAAAATAATAAAATGATGTCTAGTGAGGTGGCAATCAGAATGGATTTTGCTTCATCTCTTGGAAGCCACGCTAAACTACCTCACTGGTAGTAATTAGGAGATCACTCAACACAAACTAAGGTAAAGTTAAACTGAGGATTATTCAGGGATCATTTCCAATCTATTAAAATCCTTGTGCCACATTAGTCCAGCCTGTTCATTACTGGAACAGCTTAATTGTTAACAAGGCAGTTTTTACCTGGATCAGCAAAGCCCCAATCGGAGACTGTATTTGCTTATCCTAGGTAAGCCATAGATATAAAATAAACAAGAATGCCTCCAAGCTGCTAAAACGATATAGTAGGGACACTCTTAAGCTGGATTCACTTTTAGTACTTTTTGCAGATTTGCTCTACAGAACGTGTTCCATAGAAAACCATGGTAAATTGACTGTAGTGCAAATCTGCAAAATGCAAAAAGCACAAAAAATGCATAAGTGTGAATCCAGCCTTAGGGCTCGTACACACTTAGTTTAATGTGTACCGCTTTCATACGATTTCCATACAAGGGAAAAAAAAAAAAACAGAAAAGAAAGACTGCGCATAATCAAAAAAAAAAAAAAATCTTTTGTCGTATGAGACTTTTCGTTCATTGGTTCCGAATTGATGTAAAACAGCGAAGATTTTCGAACTACTTCAGCCCTGGAAGAATTTACCCCCTTCCTGATCCAGGCATTTTTTTGCGATACGGCAATGCGTCGCTTTAACTGACAATTGCGCAGCCGTGCGACACTGTACCCAAACAAAATTGATGTCCCTCCCCCCAAGTAGAGTATTTTTTGGTGCTATTTGATCACTTCTGCAGTTTTTATTTTTTGCGCTATAAAACAAAAAAAAAGAGCGACAATTTTGAAAAAAAAAAAAAAAAAAAACACAATATTTTTTACTATAATAAATATCCCCAATTGTTTTTTTCCAAAAAAACAAAAAAAAAACAATTTTTTTCCTCAGTTTAGGCCAATATGTATTCTACATATTTTTGGTTAAACGCAATAAGCATATATTGATTTGTTTGCGCAAAAGTTATAGCGCCTACAAAATAGGTTATTGATTTATGGCATTTTTATTATTTTTTGTTTTTGCTAGAAATGGCAGTGATCTGCTATTTTTTTTAATCGGGACAACGGACAGACAGATCGGACACTTTTTTTAAACCATTGACATTTATACAGTGATCAGAGCTATAAATAGCCACTGATTACTGTATAAATGTCACTGACAGGGAAGGGATTAACTCAAGGGGTTAAATGTGTTCCCTCACTGTGTGTTCTAACTGTGGGGGGGTGGGACAGACTGGGAGAGGAGACCGATTAGTGTTCTTATATACTAGAAACACACAATCTGTCTCCTTTCCCCTGAGAGAACGTGGATTTGTGCTTTACACACACAGATCCGCGTACCTGCTCTGTCAGGAGCGATTGCGGGTGCCCGGTGGACATCGCTGTCACCAGGCACACGCATTCGTAACGCTGCGCTCCCGCTATACCCCTTAAAGCAGCCGCCATACAGCTACAGCAATTTGGCTCCCCTGCGCATTCTGCTGCAGTCAAACGACAGCGGGCGGTTGGCAAATGGCTAATAGTATGTGCCCCACATTAAACAGGGTATACGCAGAGTTTATTTTTTTCTCAAACTAAAAGAAAAAAACAAACAATCACATATTCCTGTTGATGCAGAGATCTCTCCCACTTTGTATTTGTATGCTAACAACAGGGACAGGGATCAGAGACCCCTCCAGAATACACTTACCAATACTGAAGCCGATCAAATGCCAGCCTTCCAGCATGACCGTTCACGCTTCTGTTGTACAGACAGCAGTACACACGGACTGAAATTCATCCAGTTCCTACTGACCCGTGAGAGTTTCGGTATGTGTATACCGTACTTTAGTTTACTTGTTTGTAGAAAGAAAATAGATTAAATTTAATAGTACATTAAAATAGGATTAAATATGTCGCAATTTTAGATTCCTATTGCAGTGATTGTGGTATCGATACCGGTTACCTATTATATGAAATGCTGGTAGTGCTTTCATGCAAACCTTGCTGAATTTCAGACGCCTCACCACATATTCCAGATTCCCAGGCATACAACTCACATGCAGTACTTGGCACACACAGAATGATTATTCAACAATACAAAAATAAATACAGCAACGTACGTACAATTCAGCATTGTCACAACACGCGTGGAGTCACAGTCACACAAACAAAATATATTCGGATAAATAAATCCTTGGAGTAGTTTGGCGCAAGGCCTATATTCCAGTTTAAAACTTATAAATGATACTATATGGCTCTGTAAATATATATATATACCTATGTATATGACAAAAGTAAATATAGTTCTTTTGAAATTCAATATAAATATAAAACACTTTGGAAACTTGTAAAAGCTGCACAGTGCTATGTCTAAAATCCGTTCCTACAAAAAAAAGGCACAATTCTGGTTCAAGTGTGCAACTGTCTTGCAAGGAAAAGCACCGATACACAGGGCAAGGGAGCAATCTGCGAGCTCTTTGCATTACTTTGAAAAACGTATGCAGAAAGGACTCTTCAGAACAAGATTCCTGGGTTAGTCCACAGAATCACAAATTTCGGTTACTTTTTGATTGAAATCTTCTGGCTGGTCAGCAAACACATAATGGCCAGCACCACGGATTGCCTAAAAAAAAGGAAAGAAAAAAATGCTGTATCAAAAAACAAAAACAAAAAAACAAACACACAACACAAACTTAAACAAAAATACACAATTTTTTACATCAGATACATTTTGTTTCTTATATTCCACCTTGCAGGAAAGTGCAAGAATACAGACATCTGAAATATGATACTGGCCGAGCAAAGGTTTAGGAAATTTCAACCAGCTTTTGAGCACAAAAATAATCACAAGGAACCGATCAACAAGTTTGAAAGTAGTTATAAAAGGCTCAAGGTTTTTACCTTAATGCATTGTATACATAAAAAGGGAGAAAAAAAAAAAAAAAAAAAAAAAACAACAACAACAACAACAACAACAACAAAAAAACCTTCTGTGTTCAGCAGCACCCCCAGCCCCCACTAAAACTTACCTGAGCCCACCCCGATCCAGCAATGCGCACGAGAGCCTCAGCTCTCCAGGGACTCTCTCTCCCTTCATTGGCTGAGACAGCAGCAGAAGCCATTGGCTCCCTCTACTGTCAATCACAGCCAGTGAGCCAATGAGGACAGAGCAGGGCTAAACCACGCTCAGTGTGAGAATGGACACAGCTGTGGCTCTGGAGTGAGCCTGCTCAGGTGTCCCCATAGCAAACTGCTTGCTATGGAGTGACTCGGCAGGAAAGGGGAGCCAGGAGAGGTAGCAGGGGACCTCAAAAGAGGAGGATCAGGACTGCTCTGTGCAAAACCACTACACAGAACAGGTAAGACCCCTTTCCCACTGCCGCAACTTGAAAGTCGCAAGATTTTGCAGACGCAATTTCAGGGAATGCCTGTGTAAACTTGAGGTCTATGGACCTCAACTCATATCTAAGTTGGACCAAAGTCTTACAGGAATGACTCGAGGTCGCACAGATATAAATGGTTATCAGTGGGAATCATCAGTATGACTTGTCATGCGACTTTGATGTCTAAAGTCGCAGGAAAAGTCACACGAGTGTGAAAGGGGCCCAAATATAACTTTTTTAAAAAATAACAAACAGTCCTTTATCACTTTAATATGTTCATGGTTTCAATTAAGACTTGTTGTTGGTATGCGACTTTGCTCTGTATGGCCATTTTTGTGATCAAAAGATTTTATTTGTTTTTTGCTATGTTTTTAGTCAGCAAAATTACTGGTATATAAGACATTAACTTGGAAGGAAGTTCTGTCACAGTTAAGAGCATGCCCAAGATGATCTCGGAGGAAAGATTATTCAGGCCATCTGCCAAACCTTTTCAAATGTGCCCAGATGAGTGACTGACTTAGCACTTGGTAAAGAGTAGTATACACTGGCCTATTAAAAGAGAAAGACCTTATATACTGAAGGTGGCCTGTGAACTATAATGAAACGTGCATATATAAAACTTGGAGGAAATCGATTTAGAAGACAGCAGATCTCAAATGATGCACGTCATAACCCATACTGATGGGCGATAAGATACTTTTGCAGAGGGTATCTAGAGAAAAACACATGGTACTTTAAGCCGGCCATAGACTAATCGAAATTCAGCTGTTTCATCGATCTGTCTATGGGCAGGCTGATTATACTGAAGTCTATCCATCAACTTCAGTACAACCAGCATGTCCGATTTTCTTTCTCTCGCAAACCCTACCAGCAGCTATAGCCAGCAACACTGATCATTGAATATTACCGGTGAGGAAGGCTCCCCGTGCTCCCCACCGGCAGAACACAAAAGCGCTGCAGGAGGGATTCACCCATCAACACTGGTCACGGGCTGAAGGAAGGAAAATTGCATAATGTATGGCCTGTCTTATTTCGAATGCATGTATATGATAGACAATTACTAAAAGGCTATAGCTGAAGCTCAGGCAGATAACATCACACCATCTGAAGCCGTTCTACATTCTTTAAAAGTAATTAAAAAAAAATTATATATATATATATATTCCAAATAGAAAAAAAACATTTTTGCCATGCAGTGCCCATATTTGTTTAGAGGTGAGGAGAGCGGAGATATACTTACCTAATCTACCAATCCACCAAGAACAAGACCGGGCTCTGAAACTCCTGACCCACTGCGCACACGCTAGCGTACTTGTGCATTGACTGTTCCTGACGCCATCACACCCATAGATCGGCTTTGGACATGGAGATGGCAGGAACAGTCCACCACTGGACATGGGGAGTGCTGTTTTCTGGTGGATCGAAGGATTGATTAAGTATAACCTTTCTGTGGACCCCTGGACAAAACGAGATTTCAACCCATGCACTGCTGGCACAGACATAAAAAATTCCCAGAGCTCTTCTTTAAATGTGTTCTTAAATGCAACTCGCATTAGCACCTGAATTTGTCTGGCTATAAGGCCGGGTTCACACTATACTACACGACAGTAGTACGGCTTTCATCCTACTCTGCGACATCAGTCCTACATTGGTCCTGCATCCATCCGACTTTCATGAACAGGATACAACTTTGATCCGACTTTTCAGATAGTTTTGATTGGTCAAAGAACAAGTCGTGCTAACACACAATAGGAGGGACTACAGCAGAGAGCAGGAAATAACACAATGTCGGATGTCAAAGTTGGATGGTTAGGACAAGGATCAGACTTTGATCCTACTTCAATGATAGTCAATGGACTGCAGTAGGATCAAAGTCAGACCAAAGTAGTGCAGGGAGCATTTTCAAAGTCAGACTGACTTGTGTTGGACCAGTTAAGACGGCTCCCATAGGGAAACATTGATTTTCACACATCATGCGACATGAGCCCCCAATGTCAGAGCATTTCTCGTACCAGTGTGAATCCAGCCTAATCTTCTGTAATCCCCTGTACCATGGAAATCAGACTGCAAGGGTCAGTACTATGAGCCAATCAGGCTCGGTTACCTGCACATGTGCTGACAGCAAACATGCAAACAGGAAAAGAGAGGCCGGGTCTAATTCGGCTTCTCTGTCCCATCAGCATGCTGGGACTCTTTACTCACTTTTTTCACACATTGTGAAGCTTTGAAGAATATGGTTATACAATATGGTAGAGGTGCTACACAAGAGAGGCTGCACACAATTACAAATCCTTTGGCAGATAAAACAGTTTCCATATATATTCTTTAACTGTGTATTAAGCTGTCTGAGGTCAGGTTTAAAGAGAACCAATCACAATTGAGCTACTACAAGAATCAAAACTATTTAGTTATAAATGTAGGCTTACCGATAAAAGATTTGGATGTGTCCTCCTATGTATTTTTAGAGTGTCCAAGGATAACCTTGGGTACTAGAAGTGAAAGGTCCATGAAATCTGACCGTAGCTGCTCTGCCAAATACCTTTTCTAATGCTGACACATGCTATATCCTAAGTGTGCAGAAGAGTATTACAATCCTGTAGTTCCGTGTCTGATAATGCCAGGCCTCATGCACACTGGGCGATTGCCCAGCTCTTCTAAATGCCTTTCCAACTGGCAGAAAAAAGCAGCGTAAAAAAAAAAAAAAAAAAAAAAAAAAAAATGCACCTAAAGCCAGGTTCTGCAAACACGTTTAGGCGCTTTAACCATTTGAGCCTTCATGCATTCCATAAGCAAATATAATAATTTATTCTTGCTATTGGAATGAATGCTCAAGTGTTAATCATACCTAGGGCATAGGTATGTTTTCACATGTCAGGCGCTTTTTACGCCGAAACGCTCATCTCCTGAATTGTGCAAGTGATTTTTTTTGTACTGCCTCTTAAGCGCCAATGTGTAAATGGGCACAAAAGGCCAACATGGAGAGGCATTTAGAAGAAGAAAAAATAAATAAAAAGTTGAAAGCCCTTCAAAGCTGCATTTTTGTTACAGGGTGGTTACATTTATTCTCCATGGTCTTTACAGTATATAGCAGGGGTGGGCAACCTGGGCCCCTCCAGCTGCTGCAGAACTAGAAGTCCCATCATGCCTTTGGGAGTAACTAACTGCCAGCCTTGCAATGCCTCATGGGAAATGTAGCAGCAGCTGGAGGGCACCAGGCTGCCTACCCCTGGTATATAGGAGCATAGTCCCACCCCTTTCGTGGAAAAAAAAAAAAAAAACACATATGTAAACACTGTGTATACTCCATTTGATGGCTGCAGCTGTCCCCTGCCAGTGTTCTATCGACTAGTGCATCGGATAATGCCTCCAATGATCTGCACATGCGCAGGACACAACATCATACTAGCTGATATGTTGATCAGCTGGCATGATGTCAACACTGCACATGCACAGATCGTCGGAGGCATTATCCATCGATCTGCAAAGGGACAATGTAATTGTCATATTCTGCCTGCCTCTCTGCTCATGTGGGAGAATTGACCGATCACATGACAGGCAGATTTCGGTGCGCTGCGCGATTACATTCTCCCTTTGCAGATCATGCCGCCGATGCTCTGAGCATGCGCAGTATTGACATCATGCCAGCTGATCAACAAATCAGCTGGCGTGACGTTGCATCCTGCGCAGATCGTCAGGATGCACTTTGATATAGAACACCATCTCTAACACCAAGAACTGAGTGGTCACATCACTACTGATCACTCAGTTCACAGTCAGCTCTGAGCAGAGAGCGGCGACTGTCGGCGGATTCTTGGCCCAGGAGAGCAAAAGTAAGTGCACTCCTGAGACCCAGAAGAGAAGTATGGTTAAAAAAAAAAAAAAAAAAAAAAAAGCTTTGGCCATCCTACTATTTGAAAATGATGCAAAAAAATTAATAATAAAAAAATATATATATATAAAAAAAAAAAAAAAAAAAAAAAAAAAAACAGTATGAAATAATTTCATGAAAAATAGATTACAGGGACATTAAAATGGTTGTAAACCTTTACATATACCCAGTGAAGTGACTGGCCTCAGGTGATACACAGTGATGAAACAAATACTCCTACATAAATTGTACCTCTGAACTCTTCTCTTCAGCCATTCAAAGTCCAGAATTTAGAAAGCTTGCCTGAGCTGTCAGAAAAAAAAAAAAGGGGGCGTAGAACTGAAATTATGGTCCAGCTCAGTGAGGAGAGCTCCGATAGCCAGTTAGAGGAAAGGGACACAACCCCTTGACACAGCACACGAGAACAGAACTGACGCTGTCAAACAGCTGGCGATCCTTACGGTCACCATTTTTCTCTTGTTGTAAGGAAAACGTGTCAGAAGAAAGCCAAAGCAAAAGACAAAAATTACACTTGAGGCTCTAAATTGAGACAAGTACACACTATAGAGGTATATGCTTTGTTCGTATTTCATGTCTGAGGTTTACAACCACTTTAAAGCAGAGTACCACCCAAAAGTGGAACGTCCGCTTTAAGGACTCCTAACATGGCACATTTGGCATGTCATTTTTTTTGGAGGGGGTATCTAGTTTTGACAGGTACCCAGCTCCCACTTCCGCTCAAACGGAAGTTCTCCTGTCCTCCTCCTTTCCGTCATCTGGGGCACGTCACAAGTCCCTAAAGATTACGCGGCCGTTCAGGACGCACATCGGGACTCGCGCATGTACAGTGCGCACCCGGCTATGAAGCTGCAAGCTGTCACAGTCGGGTGCCCACACTAGTGATGCCGGGGAGAGAACCGTGGCTTCGGGTGGCCACATCCCTGGAACGTGGGACAGGAGAAGGTCTGTTTAATAAACAAAAAATGGCGGTATGTGTAACTTTTAATTTTTTTATTTTATTGAAGAATAAGTATAATGGTTTAATGTCACTTTAGGTGTTCAGATTCCTGATGTTGTGACTGGTTCTCTTAAATATTGTATTATGAATTAGTAACACAGATTGTGTCAACTACAAAACAACATTACCAATAACCAAATCAAATCTGAAAGCAGACTTTGAACTTTTATTGCCAGAGTAAAGGTCAGCCAACAGCAGCAATACTCCAAGTGTACTTCTTAGTCAAACAGTAATAAACTGCAAGCTATTTTTAGCAGTCTAATAATAACCAGAGCCTCAGTGAAAGGGTGACAACTTATTGAAAAGTAAAAGCCATACAGTGTACCAAGAACATGGCTTTTCCAATTCACCTCCTTTAAATAAACTTTTTTTTTTTCTTTCTTTTGCAGATCTATGAGAATATTTTGCAGCTTTGTGTATGAGTACCTTGTTGCAACGCAAAGTAGAACTGAATCCAGAACCTGGCTAAAAGATATGTCGCCGTTTTGCTGCGGTTTGTTTCACCACTGGGGAGACCTTCCTGACTCGGTTGTGGTTACCCCACAGGAAATAGGGGAGGAATGTCCCCAGTGGGGACACAGAGGTTATAATCCTTCCCCACTCTACTAAACAAAACATTGTGGGGAGTTTCCCTTTATTAAAATGACACAGCAGAGTTGTGGTCTAGAATTGCAATATTTGGTAAAAGGGGACTTATGTTCTACGTTCATGTTGTGCTCACTGCCTCTGAAGTCTCAGGGACCAGACAGAGAATACAATGTTATGCTGGGGAGAAAGGACGTTGTTGGCATCACTTACTAAACCCACAAAAGTAAAATCAGTCTGTGTATACAGTAAAGCATGCTTGTTACACTCACTGTGAAACCTAAGGGGTTAATCATCTGCATTGTGTAAAAAGGCTGTTTGATCCTGTCTTCTCTCATCCTCCCCTTACCATCTCCTGATAGAACAGAGCCTTGGGGGAACTCTGCGCATGCTCAGTTTGGTGTGCATTGCTAGAGAGGTCTTTTTTTTTTTTTTTTTGGAGGGGAGGGTGTATGCGTTTGGCACAGGGCCAATAAGCGCTGTCCAGAAGGTCGGGGGTCGTGCAGCCTAACAGGCCAGTCAGAGGAGAATTTAAAAAAAAACTCCTCCTACGAACTTTAATCAGTGCTCAGTTAGACACTGATGGAAATCACAAGACTGCTATACAGTAATACCTTGTACGAGTAACGTGGTATACAAGCGTTTTGAAAGACGAGCAACATTAAAAAAAAAAAAAAAAGTGTCTTGATATACAAGCAGTAGTTTTACTGTAAAAACAAAAGAATTCCACTCATAATGTTAAGGAGTCTGGTGTTCATCCATGTAAAGCCGCTGTGTATATGTACAGTAAAGCTGTTGGAGACACTCATATTCCCAGCTGGGTGGGGCGGGCGTAACCTGGATTCGGAGCACCTGGAAGGGATGTCAACAGTTCCCGAGTGTCTCCGAGTTCTCCAGAAAGCGCTGGGAGTCACCATCGCCCCGAACCTTTAACCACATACAGCGCTGTATGCTGTACACCAGCGGCTTTACTGTACATATACACAGCAGCTTTACATGGATGAGCTCCAGACTCCTTAACATTGCGAGTGTAATTTTATTTTTTACAGTAAAACTAATTCTTTTTTTTCCAACACAGAGGTACAGTATTCCTACTACATTACAGTATTAATATGAGCTTTTGCTCATATTTTGATAATTTGTATATGAATAAATGGTTGTGGAACAAATTATCTGAGTTTCCATTATTTCTTATGGGAAAATTTGCTTTGATGTAAGAGTGCTTTGGATTACAAGTATGCTTCTGGAACGAATTATGCTCACAAGCCAAGGTATTAATGTATACTGCTAAAGGAAAAAGGCATTTGGCAGTTTATATGTACTATACTAATTTTATTTCCATGTTCTGTGTACTGTGGGAGACCATATATAGTGAATTCAGGGTCCTGGGTTTAGTAACACTTTAATTGAACACAAAAGTCTGGGCTATCTCATCTGTTAAAATTAAGCACGCTGATTGGGCAGATTCAGGTTCTTTACATCAGGATAGAACACATATATTGTTTAGTCTCCAGAGTAGTAGGTTTTAGTTTCAAGCCAATTTGAGATTACATGGCTTGTCACATAACTAAATGAAGGGTGTAATGCTGGGATATTCATCTAGTATAGTCCAAGAGTTTTACAAAAAGCTGGATGCATGCAATCACCTGCATCCACCTAGAACTTAAAAGGTTAGTTCACCTAATATATATATATATTGTCAAAATACAGTGTCCCAGGACACTGCTAGGATGTTGCAAAGTGAGGCCTAGTCAATACTGCTCACCTCCATCACAGGAGGGAGCTCTCAAAATGCTGAGCTCAGATACTGCATCAGGGGAGAGAGAGCAAGTGAGGAGGCTTGAATCAGAGAAAAGGCCAACTTCTGTGATAGAGGAGGTGAACAGTACCAACCTGGCCTCACTTGGCAACATTATAGCAATAACATATAAATAACAGTAAACAAGTTGGCAGGTCCAAAAAAAGCTGCTGGCAAAAAACAAACAAACAGTCACGCCCACTGTGCAATCAAATACATAAACAAAATTTTGCTGCACCAATAGTGATCATGTCCCTGATGACGCCAGTTATGACGAAACGCGCTGGAAAGAGCTAATGCATGTGACGTCACCACGCCTGTTTTAACTTTCTGTAATACCTGGAGATACTTACTACATTGTTTGGGAATGTTTTATATACACAACGCTGTTATGACTCACATGCAAGTAGTTTTACACTTTGTTTTTAATAAAAATCTCTTATGGATTTACAATGTGGACATTTTTATTTTATGGCGGAATCTTGCATCATAATCATTATCACACAAACCTAAAACATACAATTTGGGAATAGGAGATACTATGGAAACCTGACCAAACAACATGAACCCCAAGACTTTAGGATAGTATATACTGGATGGATATGGTTTACAGGACGATCTGACTCCATAACAGAGTCCGCTTTCTCTGGTAAGAGTCCATTCCTTACATTGGTGATGGTCTATGTGGTGATTACGGGATTTCTCTCAAGTAGACACCTTACATCACATATTAGTGTTCCATCATTTGATTAGGAGTGTCATTTTTTTATTATATGCACTTTGAGTGGATTTACACAATTTCTATACTACATTTTTTCACTATTGTTTTAAATTGTTGTGTTTTGTACATTATTTCTAATAGTGCAGCAAAATTTTGTTTATAATCATCCTAGCAATTGACCTGGAAATATTCCAGCAGGCTTCGGAAGGTACAGTATGAAAATGGCCTGCACCTATAGCAAGGGCATTATTCAACTTTAGTCAGTCAGAGCTGCACAGTTTGTTTTTGCCTACAGACACCTGTAGACAGGAGTTTTTTTGTAAAGCTGAACTAACCCTCCAAAAAAGGAGAAGTTTGGGGTAGATAAAAACACATATGTACTCCCCTCTATGCTGCAGCATCAGTCTGATTGCTGCAGCTGCCTCATGTCGGCTCAAAGCCAAAGAACTGAATGATCACATGATCGCTGGTCGGGTAGTTCCCAGTTTTCTTGGAGAGCAGTAACTGTCAGGCATCAGTCCCTCTCTGCTCTGCCTCTGCAGCTCTTACTGGAGTGCCAGGCTGGGGAGGGGGCAGGAGCAGCTAGGTTTGGCTCTCAGTCGCACGCTGAGAGCTGGAGCCACATGTCAAACCATGCAGCTGGCTGGATCCCAACAATATGGTCAGAGATTGGAAGCAGCTCTGTGACATAAGCCGATAGGCAATAGCCCACTATCAGCTGACTCTGGGGCCGAGCAGAGCAAACGTAAGTGCACTCCTGTGACCCAAAAAGTATGGCCAAAAATGATAGGAAGAAAGTATAAAAACAAAGGTTTAAACATTACTACAGAAAATAAAAGTTCAATACAACTGGGAAGCTGAGGCGTGCTCCTAAATACAGTTTTTTGGAGGAGCCCACGTCCTTCCACTTTGCAGTTCTAATAATACATATTCTCCCTGGCCTTTTCCCACACTCTAAGAGATAAAGGAGGAGGCGTTTTAAGAATCTAAATCCACTGTTCACTTCTGAGACTCCCTTGTAGAAGAACCTGAAATTGTTCAATGCGTTTAATTCAGGGCATGGCATCCGGTTCATTGGTGCAGGTAACCTAGTTTACAGAAATATTGCTGGTGGGTACAACCTACTGCATAGCTCCTAGGAGGAGCTTTTAGGTGCGGCACGGCAGAAGGCATGGCGGATAAAATGGGGGGGGGGGGGGGGGGGCGGCAATAGGCAAAGCACAAAAAAGCAGATTGCATTCTTTGCAAATACTCACAACTGTTTTCACATAGGAGTTTGGTCGCATTGACTGAATAGTGCTTCCCGAATTACCATCAATACAGGATCGTGCTCCGTAAATGACGGTGATTGGAATGTTTGTCTGTAGCTTGTCAATACGCTGCAGCATTGGCCGTTGAGCCCAACCATATGGGATTGTCATGCTTCTGAATGCTGTCTCGCCACTGCAACCAGGAAGAAAAAGGAAGCTTAAAGCAGGCATTAACACACACTGTTTAAATTATATTGTTCCTTCTATTTCGATATGTGGATAACGGCACTGATTTTATTAAAATAACACTTTTTCCTGAATATATGGCTGTTTCATGACCCAGATCTTTCCCAGCCTGTCTGCAGGGAAACATAACCAAGAGGATCTTTGTTACCGTATTTTTCACTCCATAAGACCCACTTTCCCCCACTTTCCCCCCCCCCCACCCCCTCCAGGACTGGAGAAAGCCGTGCAAGGACCTGCTGATCTGGCACTAGCAGCTATCACTGAGGTGAGAGATACTGACACCCCCAGAGCCAACTGACCCCACCACATCTCATCCATCTGCCCCCCCCCTCCCCCCGCCATTTACTCTGCCCCAGTGTCCACCCAGTAACCTCAAAATAGCCCTCAACACTGTGGGCCCTGCTGGCCTGTAGGTCCTGCTGGAAGCGGGCTCTGGCAGCTTCTGGCAGGGCCCACGGGTCAGCAGCCATTTGGTTCAGAATATTTTTTTTCTTGTTTCTCCTCTAAAACCTAGGTGCGTCTTATGGATTTGTTTATGAGGTTTGTAGATTTCACCTCCGTAGATTTCACCTCCGTAACATCTCTGAAATTCGCCCCTTTTTAACAAATGAAACTACCAAGATCCTCATTCACTCCCTTGTTATATCTCGCCTTGACTATTGCAACTCCCTTCTCATTGGCCTGCCTCTCCATAGGCTATCTCCTCTTCAGTCTATCATGAATGCTGCTGCCAGACTTATCCACCTTACCAACTGCTCAGTGTCTGCCAACCCTCTCCTCCAATCCCTACACTGGCTCCCAATCACCCAGCGAATTAAATTCAAAATACTAACCACCACATACAAAGCCATTCACAACTCTGCCCCGAGCTACATCACCAATCTTGTCTCCAAATATCACCCAAACCGTCCCCTCCGTTCTTCTCAAGACCTCCTACTCTCAAGCTCTCTCGTCTCCTCCTCCCCCACTTGTCTCCAGGACTTCTCCAGAGCCTCTCCAATCCTCTGGAACTCGCTACCTCCACCGGTCCGGCTATCCCCTACTCTTGCTACCTTCAGGCGATCCCTGAAAACTCATCTATTCAGGGAAGCCTGTCACGTCTCAAACTAATCTCCTACCACTTCCATCAACTCATTCCCAACAGTTATAACCTTCTGTACCACCTACCCCACCCTTTTAGATTGTAAGCTCTTCTGAGCAGGGCCCTCTTAATCCTCTTGTATTTAATTGTATTGTAACTGTATTGTCTCCCTTTTATATTGTAAAGCGCTGCGTAAATTGCTGGCGCTAGATAAATCCTGAATAATAATAATAATAATAATAAAGCGAAAAATACGATATTTCTTGGCAATAACATGGTGTGGGTGGATTTCTGCCAGTCACTGGCTGTTTCACTCCCTTCCAGCCTGTGTCTTAGAAGAGGAAGGTGAAGCCTTCATCAATCTACAGGCAATATCCCGCCCCCATTGTGTATAGCCGATTAGTGGGCATGGAGGAGGAGGGAGGAAGTAAGTGGGCTGTCATCTAACACTGTGTATACACTCACATGTGACACTCTATAGTCACATGGGCTGCTCAGATGTGATGGGGAGGAAACTCACTTAAAACTGAGCACGTGCAGAGCTGCCAACACTGCTCTGCAAAATCCCTAGCTAAATTGGGGACAAAGAAGGTAGAAATAGGAGAGCAGCAGGATCAACCAGGTTTTTTGTAAACTACAGAAAATTAATCTCATGGTGACTGAGTGAGTATGAACAGTGTGTAATACAGCATTTGACAGTTTTTGTATGATGTGGGTTTAGTGACACTTTAAGAAAGTGCAATGATCACAAAGTGACTAATGAAAGTGGAGCTCGGCTTTAAATTATTTGGAATTCTTTAGCAAGCTTTGTGAGGCAGAACAATATATTACCCTAACCATATGGTCCTTTTTTCCCCCAATATAAAACACAAACATTTTAATCACTTGCTTACTTTGCACATATACCCCCCTTCCTGCCCATGCCAAGTTTCAGCTTTCAGTGCTGTCACTCTTTAAATGAGAATTGCGTGGCCATGCTACACTGTACACATGAGATTTTTATTCACACAAATAGAGCTTTCCTTTCGTGATAGTAAACAAAAAAAGACCGAAGATTTTGAAAGAATTTTTTTTTTGCAAACAGGTAATTTTCCTCCTTCATTGATGTGCGCCGGATGAGGCTGCACTGATGGGCACTAATAGGTGGCACTGATCAGGAGGCACCAAGGAAGTTGCACTGGTAGGTGGCACTGCTTACCAGTACTGATGGGCACTGATTCGCAGCAGTGACTGCCTTGGTATGGGACTCATGTCCTGTTTACACAAGCCAGGAAAAAAAAGCTGATTACGGGCTTCTGTTTACATCATGTGATCATCTGTCATTGGCTGACAGCTGATCATGTGGGGTAAAGGGCCAGGATCCCATAGACTTGGTGGTCACAGAGCATGCCGCCTGGGGTGCGCAGGCAGCGTGAGCACAGAAGGACGTACATGGATGCCCTACCGGCAATTTAAGCCTGCGCTGTAGCCATCTTTCAGCTATAGCATAGGCATGAAGAGGTTAAAGTAGAAAATCAATTCCAACTTATAAACAGCATCTACAAATTTTCCTATTTGTTGATTCTTACTAAGGCCCGGTTCACACTGTTGCGGTTTGAATGAAATACGTTTTTGGGTGAGATTGCAGTGCAAATTCACAGCGCAATTTGTGTGTTTCAAAGTGCAATTTTAATGTGAATTTGAAGTCTATGGAGCTGAATTTGCACCATACCAAGTCAAACTCTGGATCAATTGTGGGCATAAAATTGGGTATTTGGATTGTACGATTATTTTTTATTTTATTTATTTGTTTTTAAGGTTGAACTGGATGGACTTGTGTCTTTTTTCAACCTGACTAACTATGTAACTATGTAAACTCGCATATTGCCCTTTTTTTTTAGCCGCAGATAAGAATCGCACCACATTGATGTGAACGGCCTTCATTAAAAACAATGTCATTTCATGTAAGATGTAAATCTATGCATTTGGAACAGATCAAAATTGCATCAGAATTAACATCAGTGTGAAGCAGGCCTAATGTGCCTTTTGAACACGTACTGGCTTACTTCTCCTTTAATACTCAAAAGCATGCAGCAGATTAGGTGAACTGTTACATCACAGTCATAATGACCCAATTTTCACAAACATAAACCCGTTTGGTAATACCAGCAGGAGATTATTAGGCCTACATATGTGAGAGGTCTCTACAGCCAATTAAGGATGGTGCCTTTCCATCATAAAAGGGAGGCAAGCTTCTTTCACTGCACCAAACGTAAAATAAAAAATAAAGTCGCTGGAGGCTCAGCAATGACAGTTACAACCCATGGAGCTTTCAGACAGCCTTTCAACAGATAAAAACGTTACCTGAAGGAAAAAATAAACCTTACCTTGGAGACTGTGCGTTACAGTGGTAAATGTATTCTGTCACAGTGTCATCATCAAACATTGAAGCATATTTCTTCTTAAAATCTGGCCTTAGTCTCTGAACAAGGCTTAATCCTGGTTTAATAAAAGACATAAAAAAGTAACTACCAGACAAGAAAAAAAAGAATAGTAATTACCTGATATCTACATTTCAGTGCACATGGAGTAATTCCCTCTAAACACTGAACTATGAGAATAGTGAAGGTGTATAAACTAGTAACTAGTAAAACATCAATGGCACAAGATCCTATTGTTTTTAAAAAGCCACTGCCCCTAACCCTACCCCTCTGTATAGAAACATTGAAGAAATCCCCCTTCAGGACGGGTCCACTTTTTCCTTTACCAGGATCCTACACCGGTCTAGGGCTGCAACTAACAATTATTTTCATAATCAATTAGTTAGCGGATTATTGTTTGGATTAATCAATTAATAACCTTAGAATAAAGTTTGGTGTATAATTTAGTTAATATGTAAAGTTTAAAAAAAAAGGCGATTTATTCTTAAATATCTCTATATATGCGGTGGTAAATATAAATAACCAACTATATGGTTAGGGAGCAAAATATCTAATCCACTCTGAAAATAACAGACAGAAGAGATGTACTGTATATACCATTAGAGGAGGGATATACGGTATATACCATTAGAAGAGAGATATACTGTATATACCATTAGAGGATATATACTGTATATACCATTAGAGGATATATACTGTAGATACCATTAGAGGATATATACTGTAGATACCATTAGAGGATATATACTGTAGATACCATTAGAGGATATATACTGTAGATACCATTAGAGGAGAGATATACTGTAGATACTATGAATAAATCAATCTGATAAATATCGTCAGACTCATTAACTTTAACCCCATTTTAATACTGGCCAATTAATCGATTCCCAAAATAGTAATCGATTCATTTCATTATTGATTAGTTGTTTCAGCCTTACACCTGCCACAGTGGCAATTGCTAGTGGAATTTGTTGCTGCAGGACTTCACCATTAACAAAGTGGGGTTAATGTAGTACTATAGGCAAATTCCCCCCCCCCCCATTTTAGAGTAAGGGAGGGTCATAGCCTGTCCGGCTTTTTTGTCATTCGTGTCCCATTGAGGAGATTTATCGTCACTTCCTGTCCCAGAGCCATAATGGGAAGCGAGAGAAAAACCCTGCAAATTGGAGCAATCTCTTGGGTGCCCAAGGTCATCAGAGCTAGTGGCACCTTCGGAAGATTTCCCATCTATTATTTTTCTGGAAACAACTCAAAACTTAGCATTTTCTTTTACTTCCACCATCAAGGATAACGGTAAACAGGACAAATAGAGAGGGTGGATCTCCCTAACAGGGACACAGACCGCAATAAAAATCTGACAGGCATTCTAATACCTCTCCACTGCTAAAAAATTATTATAACTAAACCATATAGTAATGGGACTCAAATTTGTGTCTCAGGATGGTAAACCACTCAATTAGAAATTATCAAAACTTAATTACATCATATTAAAATACCACCTATATGGTGATCACTTAACACTTTTCAAAAACGTATAATTGCAGGGGTCACTGCATCAGACAATTTTTGTATATAATCCACAGAAGACAGTTGATGTCTGGGTCGACGTGTTTTGTGAGATTCCCCACTTCCTCAGGACCAAATTGCCCAGCTGATAATGCAGATGTCTGAAAGCACCTTCCCTGGTATTTACCGATAAGTCTGGCCAAAAAAAAAAAAAAAAAATAGAGATGGATCTTTTTTCAAATTCCCTTTACACACGTGCCAAGTTAAGCACCATTGCTACAGGGTAAGCGAGAGTGCACTGCGCACGTGTGGGTTTTGAACAAAGAAGAGTGCTCACTGCTGTGGTGCAGGATGGAACTGATCTTTACATTGGGAGGTTTTCAGGCAGGTTATAGGGATGGCCATAAGCCAAATTTTCCACGCTGCATATTTTTATTTTTTTTTAAACACACTGGGGCCCACTGACTGAATAGTGTATAGTACTAAAAAAGGTAAACTTAGACTTAAAAAAACTTCTGTAAGTTACACCGGTCATACCCCATGTCACGGCTTACAAGAAAATCTGTATTCTCCTCTGTCCCATGAATACCAGGCGGGTACTTATGCCCAGGATATCACTCACTCTCCGCCACAACCCTCAATCGAATAAAGTAGGCTGCACACCAATGACACCTTGCTCCTGATCTATTACACTGACAACTCCCTACTTAAGCCAAGCTCCTAGCACGTTTCACCCGTCGCAGGCCGTAGTTGTAGTGGAATAAACAGAGCTGGAGTAAGACGTCATTGAAGTGGGGCTCACTTTATTTGATTGAAAACCCTGTAAGTTTTGTCTCTATTTCCTGAAGATGCAACAGAATGTGAAAAGAAACATAGTCATCACCAGAACAGGTGTCTTCATCAGAATATTTCTGTTTTGGTGACAACTTTAGGATTCTGGATTTGCCATCACTTTGAGAGAGAATATTTCCTTCAGGGCCATAGACGGAATTGAAAAAATGGACATCCTTCGGAAACAAATGACTTAATCCAGGATGAACTTAACTCCACGTTAGCTCAATAAAACTCAGTGGAGAAGCCAAGAGGGTTCTCTTCCACCATCTAGCCAAGATCTCATCTCAACTCTACATATGCAGTGGCAGGAGACAGGATAAAACAACTCCCCAAAGTTCATCCAAAGAGCTTTTGGTCGTTCACCCCATAAGTGCTCTCAATATGGTATGATGTGTGTGAATGACTGAAAACTAAGAGAATACATGGAAACATTTTTTATAAATTTGATTGCAGAATTTTTTTTTTTTAAATGACTAAGTGTACCAAGGGGGAAGATAGCAATAGAATCATTTACTGGAAGAGAACAGAATCGCAATTTAATTAGGTCAAAGTCTTTTGATAAAACTTTACACTGATCACCTTGCAGGCAAATACATCATTTACTCAGAAATCAGGTTACATTATTCCCTTATGATAAACCTTGTAATCTCAGTGCTGATTCACTAGGTAGTAAGGACTGGCATGTACCCAACACCTAGGATTGCTTTGGGAATCCACGCACAATTCAAGCATTGCAGTCCTCACAAAAAAAAAAAAAAAAAACCTGCTTGGTTGGTGTTATAAATTGAATGAGCCAAAAATGACATAAATCATAAGATATTACTGAAACCAACACTTCAATAAAAAACTTCCAGGAGGTTCTAAATGCTTACACAGTCTATTTAAAATAAATTAAAAAAAAAAACAGAATACTTAAAACATTTATTAAAGTGAGGCTATTGTATCTGTGGGCAATCTTAGGCCTCTTTCACACGTGCGTCTCCAGCTAACGGATTCCGCTTGCTCAGCAGGGGGGATTGCTCTGCAGCTTATACACAAGGTCAGACATTCCGATCACAATAGCTGTCAGATTTTTTTGGACGGATTTTGTCCGAAACGGTCGCGCAAAGTTGTCAGAAAATCCGATCGTTCTGAACGAGGTGACGTCAAACACATACGTCGGGACTATAAACGGGCCAGTAGCCAATAGCTTTAGTCTCTTTGTTTATTCTGAGCATGCGTGACACTTTGTCCATCGGAATTGTCTACACACGATCGGAAATTATGCGATTGGATTTTGTTGTTGAAAAATTTAGATCCTGCTCTCAAAATTTGTGCGTCGGAAAATCCGAAGGAAAAAGTCCAATGGAGCCCACACACGGTTGGATTTTCCGACCACATGATCCAATTGCACATTTTCCGTCGGAAAATCCAACCATGTGTATGGGGCATTTAAGGGAACCGGTCACATGGATGGAGGAGCCTAGAAGAGTAAGGATGAATTAAAATGCTTTTCATTGTTACCCTAAGGAAAATATGAGCATTTAACCCTTCCAGTGCAGGGAAACCCTATATATAAAAGGAATACTGATAATCCTGAAGACAAACAGAAAACCCCAAATAAATCTACTAATATGTTATTCTTTCGAGGAGCAGTTAAAAAAAAAAAAATAATAATAATAATAATAATTCTTGGTAGTGCCATTATTAGGCGACTGATTAAGCCACAATTAACAAAGGAAAGCACAACCAAAAAGCTACATAAAAATCAATTAAAGAAGCAGATTGCATATATAAATCTGAAACAGTGAGCAGGAGAAAAGTAAAAGATGCCTACAAGTTTTGTAAAAAGTGTGCAAAAAAAAAAAAAGGGAATTGCAGATTCAAAATAAACTTTAGCCTTTATCCTGCACAAGCCATTTTATTTTCACAAAGCATGCACCAGGTTTACCACACTGCAAATAATAGTAGCGACAGTACATAATGACATTATGTAATCCCAACAAATGTCAGGAAGAATTCCTTTAAATCTGGAGTGAACTTACTGACCCAGTGGTCCTGCTAAACGAAGTCCTGCTAAGGGATTAAATGGACTTAAAACAGCACCAACAGCTTTAATCCAGATTGGAATGGACCTTTCGTCTGTTGCATTGTCAGGTCTGTCTGGAAATCCCCATGGCTCTACCAAAATAAGGCTTTTTACCCTATAAAAAAAAAAAAAAATGAAATGAAGAAAACAGTGGACTTCATTTTTCACTGCTGCAGGATAGCATTTGTAAACCACTTTTCTTTATGGTCTAAAAAAGGGAAAGGATACATGTCTAATATTTTTAACTTTTACATTTAAACAGGCCTTTGAAAGAGCTGGTACCACAAGGTCCCCGTTACCTAAAATTACCTTTGTTGCTAGGTGCCCAGCTTCCCTGAATTTGGGTCTAAGCCCTGCCTTACTGTCATGCTTCTGTGCAATATAAGCTCTCCAGTGGACATTTAAAGGCACTCTTATTAGACTAGATGTAGGCCGGAAGGTGGATCTTTTCGCAAACAAACAAAACACCTTTACACTGTCCCAAAATTTAAAAAAAACAAGTTTTGTCTTTAGTTCTAATTTAATAAAAGCTTACAATGAGGGGGGTCCAACCTGTAGTCCAAAATGGCTATGAACGTGGCCCAACACAAAAATCGTAAAACTTGCCTATAAATGTTGATTTTTTTTTGTATGGCAATTTTTTGTAAAAACACATTTCCACACATGCAGCTAAAGAAAAACTAGACAATGGGGGGTTATTTACGAAAGGCAAATACACTTTGCACTACAAGTGCAAACTACAAGTGCAAACTGCACTTGAAATTACACTCAGTGCACTTGGAAGTGCGGTCGCTGTAAATCTGAGGGGTAGATCTGAAATGAAGGGAAGCTCTGCTGATTTTAATCGTCCAATCATGTGCCAGCTAAAATTCAGTTTTTTATTATTCTTGCATGTTCCCCTCGGATCTACAGCGACTGCACTTCCAAGTGCACTTGTAGTGCAAAGTGGATTTGCCTTTAGTAAATAACCCCCAGAGTCTCTTTACTTGACTTTTATAAACATTATCTTCCCAAAGAAAAATATGTCACTCTTCACAATCACGCTTTATTCAGGTCATCAATTTTCAGCAACACCTATTTTCAAGGTTGAAGCACATAAAGTGAAAAATCAGAACCAAAATATTTGATGAGCACCATAAGAATTCATTGAGAATTACTACTACAGTCATCTAAACAGATATTGATGTGTTTGTTTTTTTAATCAGTTTTATGTTGCACTCTTACTTTTAGAACAAAAATAATTGAAGTTTTATTACTCAGATACATTACCTAGATCAGCAATCGTTAACTTGCGATCTGCCTAACTTTTTCTGCTTCTCAGCTATCCTTATTGTTAGTGTATTTTATATGTGGCCCAAGACCATTCCTCTTCTTCCAATGTGGCCCAGGAAGGTCAAAATTTTGGACACCCCTGATTTACATCTTAGATTTTCATAATGGCTAAAACAATTCCATATATTTGCTTCCACTCTTAAATGGTGGCATAGCTATGCCACTTCAGTTGTTGTGTACATGTGCAATGTCACCCATGGGGTTGTATGGGTTTAAAATCACCCCAGCGCTATTGATAATCTGCAGATTTGGTGGCTATTTCTCACAGTGCGCATTTTTCTTATGGCACCATAAAAAAAAACTAACTGTACCAGTGTTAAAATGAAAATATATTTTGTGCATTTGTATTGTCTTTCTTTGTTGTGCAAAGCTGAAATCTCTGGATTTTGCCACCTATCTGGGATACGATCTACATGCAATATATTCCGTGGTTTGTTTGAGTAGTATAGTGGTATGGGGTAGCATTGGTAGCAAACAGAGCTTCACAAATTGTGAAAGAGAGGTGATTTTTTTTAAAGTAAAGAATCCTCTTGCAGACTCACGCAGGAAAGTTGCTGCACACAAGTGTCTCAATACACCAAAGCCAGGTTGCATGAAAAAAACTGACAGCTCGGGTCAGAGTCGTTGTACTAACCATGCAAGATTAGTTCCAGCGATCTCCCCCGCTGAGCTGTTGTGTTCTGATGTGGGGACCGCTCCCACCAGATCATGGCGAAAAGCATTCTCTGCCATTGGCCGAGTGCTGAACGCGAGTCGTCGGCTGCTTATTTTCCAGCATGCATGTCCAACAGGAGCCAGTCGTCAGACCAACATACACACGGGGCAGAATGTCGACCGGTATTTTTTGTACTGGCAAAGGTCTCCTAACATTCTGCCCGTGTATACTGGGATTAACTCTGTATGTGCTCTTTAACGGGATGCAGAAATGGCAAAAAGGACTGAGACCTTATAGACACAGACAAAGCAGGGACAAGAATCTGTTACCTTAGCCCAGCACTGTCAACTTAAGACCCCTTTCACACCACACCGCCCATTGCATGGGCGGTAAAACGCCGCTATTTTTGCGGCGCATTTCGGACGCTAGCGGGGCGCTTTTACCCCCGCTAGCGACCGCGAAAGGGTTAAAACCACCGGCAATACGCCGCAATAGCGGCGTTTTGCCGGTGGTATTACAGCGCTGCCCCATTGATTTCAATTGGGAGCAGCAGTGGAGGAGCGGTAAACACACCGCTCCTTCACCGCTCCAAAGAAGTTGCTGGCAGGACTTTTTCCTGATGTCCTGCCAGCGCACCGCTGTAGTGTGAAAGCCCTCGGGACTTTCACACTACACACAATGGTGCAGCTTCTTTAGGGCGCTATAGCACCTGCAAAACGCCCTGGTGTGAAAGGGGTGTAAAAGTAAAAAACTGGGGGAGTTGATTCTCATTTAAAAACAGCCAAAGAGATTATAAATCCACACTGTGTGCACCAATTGCCTTTCCAAACCAAGAGATTACCTTGCAAGAGCGACCTCATCATTGTGGTGTATGTAGTCTGTGTGGGGAGCAGCACTGTGGGAGGGACCCTGTTGGCCCATCCACTACAGGCTGCCTGCAGAAAACAATAGCAGGGGGCAGATACAAGGTCACTCACTGGCCACTAGGGCAGTGATGGCAGACCTTGGCACCCCAGATGCTTTGGAACTACATTTCCCATGATGCTCAACTACTCTGCAGAGAGTGCATGAACATCATGGGCAATGTAGTTCCACAATATCTGGAGTGCCAATGTTCGCCATCACTGCACTAGGGGGTGCCAATCAGTGGGTCCAACAGACCCAATGCCTGCCGGCCTCCCGCGATCGTTGCCGGTAGAGGCAGAACGGCGATCTGCCCATGTAAACAAGGCAACAAGGTAAACAAGGAACACCAATCTTTATCATCTTTACCCAGTCAGACCATACCATACACAGCAAGCACTAGCTAGGCACACAGTTAACCCTTTGATCACCCCTGATGTTAACCCCTTCTCTGCCAGTGTCATTAGTACAGAACAGTCCATATTTTTAGCACTGATCACTGTATTAGTGTCACTGGTCCCCAAAAAAAGCGTCAGGTGTCTGATTTGTCTGCCGCAATGTCACAGTCCCACTAAAAATCGCTGATCACTGCCATTACTAGTAAAGTATATAAAAATGTCCATACATCGATCCCATAATTTGTAGAAGGGATCTTTTTTGCAAACCAATCAATATACGCATACTGGAATTTGTTTTTTTACCAAAAACATGTAGCAGAATACATATTGGCCTAAATTGATGAATAAATTAGATTTTTTTACGTTTTAAAAACAGAAAGTAAAAAATATTGTTTTTTTTCCCCCAAATTGTCACTTTTGTTTGTTTATAGCGCAAAAAATAAAAACAGCAAAAGGTGATCAAATAGCACCAAGCTCTGGACATGAAAAGGATATACATTTTATTTGGTTACAGCATCGCACGACCACGCAATTGTCACAGCGTACAGCGTCGCACGACCACGCAATTGTCACAGCGTACAGCGTCGCACGACCACGCAATTGTCAGTTAAAGTAACGCAGTGCCTTATCGCAAAAAATGGTCTGGTCATTAAGGGAGTAAAAACTGGTTAAAAACACAATTCTTTATTAGACAACTTACCTTGAAGGGTATTCCATAGCGTAAGCTGAAGCTAAAAAAGCTCCCAGGTTATGCCCTAAAAAAATCATATGATCCAGACCCATTGCAATTCTCCAGTCTTCTATTGACTGCACAAACTGCATCTCTGCCTTTTCAGGATCATTTTCAAAGTGAGGTCTGCTACTGCGTCCAAATCCCAAGATGTCAAAAGCATAGACAGTTCTGTTTTGACAAAGAGATTCAAAATTGAGTGCCCAAAGTCCAACTCCTCCTCCAAACCCATGGAGTAACACTAGTGGAGTCTTCTGAGATAGCGGTTGTGTGAATGACAAGGTCCAGATTTGGTTTCCTCCAGACAGTAATACATATTCATTGCTGTAGGAACTGGTTATACCTGAAAAGTGAAAAATAAATAATTAGCATCTTTTTATATTGCACAAAAAGCGCAAGTTCGCAGTGGAGAACTGCAATGGGTCTGGATTATTAGAAAAAAAAAAAAAAAAAAAAAAAAAAAAACACTGAACACCCTCCCTATGCCTCTGGTCCTTGCTGTACTTACCTCCGTGGGGGATGAGCAGTCAATGACTGCGCAACCGGTGTAGCAGTATGGGGATTTGATATCCCCACTCTTCTCTTCTGGGACAGATTAGAGTGGTTCTAATTGGTCAGTATTGGCACAGAGCTCCGTAGTGCTGCAGAGAGAAAGGGGGGTGGGGGGCGCTACATCACCAGCATTGAAACAGACCGCTCAACACCCACAGAAGTAAATGGAGATCAGGGGGCTGGGAAGGGTGTTAGTTCACCGTCCAAACAAAAGTAATAATGGGAAGATGCAAAATATCACATGACATAACATCACTGGAGTCCATGAGAAACATAAAAAGCCTACAGTTGATTTAACCTAACAGTTTAAGCTGTATTTGAATATATGCAATTAGGAGGTGCACCGAAATTTCGGCCTCTGAAAATTATCAGCCCAAAACAGTGTTTTTTCATTTGGCTGATAGCAAAAAAAATGGCAGATACTGAAAGGGGGCGGGGTCCACCTCGGGCGCCGCCCATTGGGGGAGTGGCACACCCCAGCCCTTCACTCCCTCCTCTTCCCCTCCCTCCTCGACGTGATCTCTGCATGTCACAGAGCTGAATTGTCCGGGCCGTAGTAACAATGTCCCACCTCCTGTGATAGACGGCACACTGATCCAATGACGGGACATTGAATCAGTATGACATGATCACAGGAGGCGGGACATTGTTACTACAGCCCCGACAATTCAATGTGAAGCTGGAAATCAATGAAGTAGACACCGCTACTCCAGTGATCTCCTCTAGTTCCTGGTTCCTTTGCAGAGTGGCTGGTCTGCTGCATTTTGAACAAAGGAGGTTGGCTATTCAGTACAAGCGCCATTCAGAGAATGCTTTGCACATTCTGAATGCATGCAAAGCATTCTTTGTAATTGGAGAACGCAATGTCCAATCATAGAATGCTTTGCATTTAGAAAATGCAAAGTATTCTCTGAATGGCGCCCTATGCATGAAGGTGAAAAACCTTCTGTGCTGCAGCTCTCCCTCAGTCACCCCATTTTTCTTACCGGAGCCTGAGCTGATGCAGCAATATGCACAAGTGCAGCGGCTCCAGCCGCTGTCGCTCTCCTCATTGGACAGACTTATAGCAGTGCGAGCCTTTGGCTCAATCAAAAGCTGTGACACTGGAGCGGGGCAGAGTCCCACTGTGAGTCAACGGACGGAGCAGTTGGACTCAGACAGATGCCCCCATGGAAAGCAGCTTTCCATGGGGGCACCCGATGAAGAAGAGCCAGGAGTGCTAGTGGGGGACCCCAGAGGAGGATCAGGGCTGCTCTGTGCAAAAACATTGCACAGAGCAGGTGAGTATAGACAAGTTTGTTTTGTTTTTTTTCGGTTTTTTTTAATCAAAGGTTTACAATCAACTGACCTATGCAGAACAAGACTGCATACAGTTTCACTTACAATTAGGGACCATTTCACAGTTTCGATACTAGTATTTTTTGTTATATGTGTATTTGCACAAACGATTCACATATACATTTTATGTCATTATATGTATATTGTTTTTCACTATTGTGGCAATTTATCGATTGTTATGCCAGCTGCTGTCTTGGTCGTCTTTTTTTTTGTTCTTTAAGGGCACATTACTGTTTTCTTTCATTGCTGTCCTCTCGCTATGGAATTGCTGGTAACCAGTTAGCCAAGCTGATTCAGTGGTTTGAGTCACTAGCCTGCAGTAGGTAGGCATACCTGGGGTTTGGACTCTTTCCTCATGAGTGTTGCAAAGTAATGAAAGCAACAACCAGGCAATTTGAGAGAAGTATATGGTTCCATTGCAGACCTGCTTTGAAAATACTATTTACCTGGCTGCCTACCGCTTCAATATTTGGTAATTAAACAAACATGTGGAAAGTGAAGTCAAAACTCCTTATTTGAGTACTTTCTCTGAATCAGCTTTAATAAAAACTAAAGCCAGAGAATTAGCATTTTTCTGAAAAGAAAAGGAAAAAAAATAAAAATAAAAAAAAGGAAAAATCAGCACAGATTTCCTTTAAAATACTTTCAGATTTCAATCCATATCTGTTCAACAGAGTACTGGTCTGCATGAATTCATACACAAACAAAACCAATCACCAATAACTGGATTATTAATCACTTTCCAACTGGGCCAATTCAAACAGTCTCACAAACATAACAATCATTCTTTTGCTAGAAAATGACTTAGCACCCCCAAACATTATATATATTTTTAGCAGAGAACCTAGGGATCAAAATGGCAGTTGTTGCAATTTTTTTTTATATCATGCGGTATTTGCACAGAAATTTTTCAAACGTGTTTTTTTGGGGGGAAAAAAAAAAAAAATACTTTTATGAATGAAAAAAAAAAAAAAAAAAAAAAAAAAGCACAATATTTACCCAAATTTTGTTTGTAGTATGTGAAAGATGAGGTTACGCCGAGTACATAGATGCCCAACATGTCACACCTTAAAAATGTGCATGCTTGCGAGATGGTGCCAATCTAAGATACTTAAAAATCTTCATAGGCGACGCTTCGGCGCTTGAAACTTTTTTTTACAGGTTACCAGACGCATCTTGGGCTAGAATTATTGCTCTCACTCCAACATTCGCGGTGATACCTCACATGTGTGGTTTGAACACAGTTTACATATGCGGGCACAACCTACGCAAGCGTTCGCTCCTGCGTGCAAGCACGAGGTGATGGGGCACTTTAAAAAAAATAAAAAATTATTATTTTTTACACCTTCCCTTAAAACGGAGTTCCGCCCACCCCTTTAAAAATGAAAAGTTAGCAGCTACACATGCAGTAGCTGCTGACTTTAAGATTAGGACACTTACCTGTCCTTGAGTTCAGCGATGTCGGCACTGTAGCTGATGTTTCCATCGGCTGGTCGGATGCTGCCTTTCGGCTTTATGACTAGATCCCTACTGCGCGAAGGACGCTGTGCTCTCTCTCTGGCCCGGCAGAAGGGGGAGGGATGAGGGGGGCCGAGCTGCTGGCGTAATTCACTGCGGCCCGGCCTCCCGAAAATGGGAATAGGGTACCTGTAAAAAACAAGCATCTCCCCCCTTAAAGGTGTGGCACTGGGGGGGAGGGGAGAGGAATCAGATAAGCGGAAGTTCGACTTTTGGGTGGAACTCCGCTTTAAATCATTTTTATTCCTATTACAGGAAAACTTTGGTTTGAGAGCGTTTTGCAAGACAAGCAAACTTTTTTAATCAATTTTGACTTGATATACAAGCGATGACTTGGTATACAAATAGTGTCACGTCACAACTGAGTATAAAAGAGAAGAGAGGCACCTCTAAGTGTTGCAATATGGTTAATTTAATGAAGGTACAACATTTAGCAACATATTGCTACACTTAGAAGCGCCTCTCTTCTCTTTTATACTCTGTAGCTCCTGCTGGATTTTGCTTCTAATCCCCTTTTGAAGGCTGCCATTTGTTAATGGACATTTTATGGTTACACAACCTATCATATTGCTATAATCTTTTTCTATGGACTAAAAACTGAAGGACCTATGAATGATTGGTTATGGAACGAATCATTTGAGTTTCCATTATTTCTTATGAGGAAATGTGCTTTGATATACAAGTGCTTTGGATTACAAGCATGCTTCTGGAACAAATTATACTCACAATCCAAGGTTTTACTGTACAAGGAATGTAAACATCCCATGTAATAGGGATAGGGCATGAAAGGTCCTCTTTACGGAGAGATCTGGGGTCTATAAGCCCCCACATCTTCCTCTATGCTGGAAATCCTGAGATTGAAAAAAAAATAAAAATAAGAAAGAGATATATAGGCTTTCCGGCAAAAAAAAAAAAAAAAAAACAACAGCAGTGTTTACATCTGCTGGAAGTGATGTCATGATGTCGCTTCCGGCTTTCGAGGGTCAAAGATGACTGGGGACCCGTTTCATTCTATGCCTCCCCTATTGCATGGGAGAGACCAAGGAAGCATTCAGATATCACCACTTAAAGCCCAGGACGTCACACAAGGGCTGACTTTGGGCAAGTGGTTAAAGAAGAACTCCACTAAACTCCAATCTGAGCATCTAAGCCATGTCAAGAACAGAACCCTTTCTGTGAAAAAAAAGGTGTCTCAAGTCAAATATAAGTGGAAGGATTTAAAATAAGAAATTTGTGTAGCCTCCTATGCCTGTTCTAATAGTTGTCTCAGGTGGCCACACGCCTTCCACTAAGGGGACATTCCCCCCTATACACTGAGGTAACATGCCTGTTACCACAACACACAGCAGATAAGTTAGTGTACTGCAGTGCTATTCATTTTCAATGGAACCCCAACACACAAAGGGGCTCACTGTATGACGACACTACCATATGGTCCTCTGCGTTACTTAATAAGTCATGTCCAAATTTCATACATTTAACAGGGCTGCCTTTATGCAAGTTAAACACAACCCAATGGACTGGCTTGGCGTGAATGGACGGTAAATTTATCGAAACACACGTCAAACACAGGTCAGCACATTGCTATTGACTTTACTGGATCAGTACACAGCAGTCCAGGGGCTGCATTTGACCCGCTTTGCTGCGTTCTCTCATCCTATCAAGGAATGTCTGCAGCGGCAGGCAAAGTCGGTCACACAGCCTTTTACTTTAAAGCTGTGGTCTCCATTTGAATGCCGCTAGATGCATTCGAATTGAATAAAACAGCGTTTGACATAAACGCCGGTTGACACAAACCCTTATTTATTCACATTTAAGATGTATAAATAGGTTCAGCACATCACATGGCCTCACATTTTCTCACAACTTTTTCTATTTGAATAAACAATAAGGAAGAAGCAAGTCAATGATGCATGCTGCAGTAACCATTATTGCTTCTACTCTGGGAGTCAATGGGGTAGTTTGCACAGGGGTTGCATGTACAGTATATACTACTTTTTATATACACAAGCACAGATACTTGCACAATAGATGCCGATAGTAGAGAACTGAGATTGAGGGGGTTTTCCACAACACATCAGCCTGTTACTATTAGTGTCTTAAAAGAGTCGTAAAGGCAGAAGGTTTTTTATCTTAATGCATTCTATGCATTAAGATAAAAAGCCTTCTGCGTGTAGCAGCCCTCCCCAGCACCCCCCAATACTTACCCGAGCCTCATCTCTGTCCTGCGATGTCCATGAGTCCCTCAGCTGTCCGGGGCTCTCCTCCTCATTGGCTGCACAGCAGCAGCGCAATTGGCTCCTGTGGCTGTGAAATTCAGTTAGCCAATTGGGAGAGAGAGGGAGCGGGGCCAAATTGCAGCTCCGTGTCTGAATGGACACACAGAGCTGCAGCTCAGCTCAGGTGCCCCCATAGCAAGCTGCTTGTTGTAGGGAGCACTCAACAGGAAGGAGAGGCCAGGAGCAGGGAAGAAGGACCCGGGAAGAGGAGAATCCAAGCTGTTCTGTGTAAAATCAACTGCAGATAGGAGGGAAGTTTAACAGGTTTTTTTTTTTTTTTTTTTAAATAACAAAAGGGGGGGGGGGGGAGGGAGACTTTACAATCACTTTAAGTGTAGCCTAATGCTGATCAAGCCGCCCTTGCTGCTTTAATGCTACCATCAGCTAGACCAGGGATTAGCAATCTTTAAAGGAGGTAGAGCTCTACCTGAACAACATGGAAGAGATCAAAGGCCATCGGGGGTTTGGTATAATTTGACAGCAGCGTAAGCCAATAGCGCTGCCATTTCAGTCAATGAGAGAGTCCCGGGCAGCGAGGCAATCCTACACTGAATGCATTAAAGTGGATGTCCATGCTAAAATTCATTTCCCTGCATCTATAGCCACCAACATTCTAACACTAACCTATCTGGCCCTGTAAAGAAAAAAAAAAAAAATGAGTATACATACCTTTTCTGCAGGCGATCCAACCTGATCTCCAGCGGCGGAAGCTTTGCAAAGGTCACAGCCAACAACAGCTGTGAAATGAATAGGAAATGTCCTCTGCACCCGCCTATACAGCAAAGCTGCGGTTGACAGGTCAGCGTGGGATCGAGTCAGATCACCTGCAGAAAAAGTATGTATAGCGATTTTTTTCTTTATAGGGCTAGATAGGTTAGTGTTGGAATGCTGGTGGCTATAGATGCAGGGAGTTTAGTTTCAAGATGGGCTTCTATGTTAAAGGAGTTGTAAACCCTCATAGTTTTTCACCTTGATGCATTCTAGGCATTAAAGGTGAAAAACCTTCTGCTGCGCAACTACCCCCAAGAGCCCCCCCTTTTCTTACCTGAACCCGACCGTTCCAGCGATCGCTCCAGACACTGTCTCGGGTTCTCATTGGATAGATTGATAGCAGCCACTGATTCCCGCTGCTCTCAATCAAATCCAGTGACACTGTAGCCGGGGGAGAGTCCGAGTCCTGCTGTCTGTGTCAATGGACGCAGCACCAGGACTTGGGAGTGCACCCACACAGGTGCACTCAGGGAAAACGCTTCTCCGAGGGGGCACCAGATGGAGAGGAGGAGCATGGAGCACTGCAGAAAAGGATGCTCAAAAAACAAAACCAAAAAAAACAAAGCTTTACAATCACTTTAAAAGCAGAGTTTGCCAGGGGAAAAAAATAAATAAAAAAAAGTCAGCAGCTACAAATAATTTTCCGGGGAGCAGGCAATGTCAGCTCAACTCATGGGTGCTGCCGCTGCCAGTGAAGCTTTTCAGCTTCACTCCTGGTTCCCTACTACGCATGTGTGAGTCGCGCTGCACATTCTGAATGGCCCCTGCTGTCTTCTGGGACCTGTGGAGGGGCTGGACATGGCATAGTTTGCTGCAGAAAGTGTAGAAATCTGTGCCCGAAAGTGGGAGTAAATACCTGGCTTTGACAGGTATCTGCTCCCCCCTGAAAGGTGGCAAATACGACACCGGAGGGAGGGGGGATTGGAATCCGATAAGCGGAAGTTAAATTTCTGCGTGGAACTCCGCTTTAAGTTTAAAAAAAACTTCTGACTTTACAACCACTTTAAAGTGGTTGTAAAGTTAAGACATTGCTTACCCGTAATGAAGGTAAAAACATATCTCAGTAAATCTATATAAGCTCCTCACCTTCCTATATACTTACCTGTGCCCTATATTGATCCAGCGCTGTGCCAGTGTGCAGCCAGCGCTGCCCTCTCTCGTCACACAGACAAAGAGGCAGCAGCAGAAGTAAAACATCTGCATGATAGAAGTGATTACAATGCCCCACTTAATATGTATGCGAAATTGAAGACTACAGAAAAGTTATGGTTGAGATCATGATTCCTTGCAAATCAGGTTTATAGAATTACTAGGTCTTTGAGCCCAGGAAGGATGCCACCCAACCCACAAATTCTGAAACCCAAAGGCTCACCCCAAAGATTTGCAATGTCACATCATCAGCTATGCCATGGAAAAGGAAGAAACAGCCAAACAAGGAGAAACAAGCAATACCAGGACTACCTTGTTCCACTTGCATGAGGACTATTGGACCTTCTGGCTTACCACACCATGCCACAGATGAATAGAAAGCCATGTTCTTGAACTCCATCTACAATTTCTAAAATTCACATCAATACTGAAGAGTTAATTCCACATGTTCAATATAACTTACACTTCAGCATTTTCTCTTCAGCCTCCTTCAGATGAGCCACAGATGTGGGACACCAGGCTGGGAGCCAGTTACTAAGCCATCCTGACCTAGAACACAGAAAGAAAAAAAAAATGGAGTATGTCATGCATAGTTCAGATTTCCTAACGTTACACAATATCCCTAGGGGAAAATTCTCAAAATAATGGCAAAAGCACACTTAAAAACACTTACATGTCAAAAAAAAAAGTGTGCAATTGGACGACTGAACTTGCATTGGATTCGCAGGAAAAAATAAAAAAATAGTGCGGGGACTTTTCCCCCCCGCACTGGAATTGGATCGCATGGGTGTGCTCACCCATGCGATCCGATTCCTGTCCGAATCCAAAGTTTGCACTGCGATCAGTGAACCGATCTGGGGGTGTCATTAACATTGTATTGTCACCCGCATCAGTTCGCAGAGGGCAGTGTGAACTGTCGGCAGGAAACATGAGATGCGGGAACCAGCACTGGAATCGCGCATCACTACAGTGTGAACCTAGGCTTAACGTGATATTAAGGCTAGGTTCACACTATAGCGATGCGGGAACCAGTGCCGATTCCCGCATGTCTCCCGCAGGCAGTTCACACTAACCTCTGTGAACCTCTGCGGGTGTCAATATAATGTTAATGACACCCCCAGATTGTTTAACAGATCGGAGTGTGGACTGTAGATTTGGACTATAATCGGATAGCATGGGTGAGAACACCCATGCAATCCAATTCCAGTGGGGGGAGGGGGGAAGTCCCTGCACCTTTTCAATGCGAGTTCACGAGTTCAGCCATACAACTGTATGGTTGAACTCGCAATGCAGAGACATTGCATGTGATCGGCACTGCAGTGCGGTTGCGAATCACACGCGATGTCTGACATCGCACAAGTGTGAACCCGGGCTAAAGGTCCATTTAAAAAAAAAATAACAAACATGTCATACTTACCTGCTCTGTGAAACGGTTTTGCACAGAGCAGCCCTGAACCCCATCTTTTCAGGCCCCCTACCTTTGCTCCTGGCTCCTCCTCTTCAGTCAGTGCCCCCAATAGCAAGCAGTTTACTCTGGAGGCACTGGTGCCTACTCTCTCCTGAACCCCACTCTATGCGTCCATAAGACACACAGAGCCGCGGCCCACCCCTGTCCCTGCTCTCCGCTTATTGACTCACTGGCTGTGATTGATACCTGTCTAAGGCAGATATTTGCACCCACTTCCGGGCATAGACACCCACGGGTCCCCCCTACGCCTCTTCCCATCCCCCCGCGCTGTCTGCTGGGACACACATGGGTCCCAGAGACAGCAGGGACCATTCGGATTCAGCGCGACTCGCGCATGTGCAGTAGGGAACCGGGAAGTGAAGCCGCAAGGCTTCATTTCCTGATTCCCTTACCAAAGATGGTGGCGGCAGCACCCAGATGAGTGTCCTTATTTTAAAGTATTTGTAGCTGCTGTCCTTTAAAAAAAAATAAAAAATTTGCGGGTTTAAAGGTTAGGGGTGCAAATTCCCCGTCTTGCCCCAGGCACTGACATCCCATGCTAGAGCTAAGGAAAAAAAAAGAAAATAAAAAAAAAAAGAAGAAGGGCTCATAACTTTTTCAGCTGGCTCCTAGATTTAAAGAAATTTTGCCAAGCCCGCTTTAACAAGAGGATGCACAGTAACATGAGAAAAAGCAAGAAAATGACAAATGGATTGTGATTGAAAAGAAGATAAATAATCTAATTGGAAATGGCTCTTTGTCCTATATTTTGCATTCTCTCTCCTCCTATCTGGTGTTTACATGAACAGTGATGTGCGTTGTGGCTCAAGATATGCAACTTCATAAACATTTCTTCACATTTTATAACTTGTGGTGAATATGGTTTCACAACAGGTCAAGGGCTGTCCTTGTGTTTAGTGTATGCTGTGCCCGCCTAGAACACATCATCTGAACCTTCCATACACTCACACCCCTGACTTCTTACACAAAAGCCACTATGTACAACGTAGAGAAAACTATGCTCAACTGAAACCAATGGGAAGTTCTGACAGGCGCCTTCTATAATAAATATAAAATGTAATAACATTACACTCACAAGCTACTTTAATAGGTACACCTGTTCAATTTCTTGGTAACACAAATTGCTAATTGGCCAATCACATGGCAGCAACTCAATGCATTTAGGTATCTAGATGTGATGAAGCAGACTTGCTGAAGTTCAAACCGAGCATCAGAATGGTGGCTGGGGGGGGGGGGGGGGGGGGGGGGGATTTAAAGCGGTGTTCCAATTTAAAAAAAAATAATAATTGAAAGTCAGCAGCTACAAATACTGCAGCTGCTGACTTTTAATAATCGAGCACTTACCTGTCCCAGGGTCCAGCGATACAGGGGATCGAAGCCCCGCTCGTTCCCCCCCTCCATTCGGTGGCACCGGCATTGTAACTGTGGGCGCCCGGCTGTGGCTTCAAAGCCGTGCACCCACTGCACATGCGCAAGAGCCACCGCAATCATCTGGGACCCGTCATGTGTTCCAGATGATTGACAAGAGGGGGGGGCGGAGCTGAGCCCTTCCTGAGCCGAGGGGAAGTGATGTCACCAGCTCAGGCACTGACGGAGGCAGTCTACGAGGGACCCCCTAGCAACAGCCATTTAGAGGTGAGTTTAAAAAAAATCCAAATGTTTTTTATTAGGAACATTAATGTTTTTTTTTTTTTGCGTGCAACCCCACTTCAAGTGGCTTTGAACGTGGCATGGTTTTTTGTGCCAGACGAGGTGGTCTGAGTATTCCAAAAAAAACACAGATCTACTGGGATTTTCACGCACAACCATTTTTAGGTTTACAGAGACTGGTCCAAAAAAATAAAATAAAAAAAAGAATATTCAGTGAGCGGCAGTTGTGTGGACAAAAAGATGCCTTGTTGATGTCAGAAGAGAATGGGCAGACTGGTTTGAGATGATAGAAAGGCAACAGTAACTCAAATAACCACTCGTTACAACCAATAGAATACCATCTCTGAATGCACAACACATCAAACCTTGAAGCAGATGGGCTACAGCAGCAGGAGACCACACCAGGTGCCATTACTAAGAACAGGAAACTGAGGCTATAACTCGCAAAGGCGCACCAAAATAGGACAAAAGATTCGAAAAAAACGTTGCCTGGTCTCAATTTCAGCTGCTACATTCAGATAGTGAGGTCAGAATTTGATGTGAACATGAAAGCGTGGATCCATCCTGCCTTGTATCAATGGTTCAGGCTGGTGGTGGTGTAATGGTTTTGGGGATATATTGTGGGCACCCCCCCCCCCACGGCCTACCCGAGTATTGTTGCTGACCATCCCTTTATGACTACAGTGTCCCCATCTTCTGATGGCTCCTTCCAGCAGGATAATGCACCATGTCACAAAGCTCCAATCTCACCACTGGTTTCCTGAACATGACAATGAGGTCACTGTACTCCAATGGAGAATGCATTAAGGTGAAAACCCATGAGGGTTTACAACCCCTTTAAAGCTTTGTTAAGCTCCTGTTCACACTGAATCAAACTTTGAAATCGTGCAACGACTTCACCAGTCAGTGCGACTTGGCTGACATCTGTGCGACTTCATGCACAGATATCTATGCAAATCACACCTGAAACTGCAAAATATAGACAGGAAACTTTTTTTCAAACCGGTGTGGCACTACATGGTCACACTGATTTAAACAGCTCAATTGCCAACAATAGATTGCGACTTGTCATGCGATTTGAACCTGTCAAATTGCATGACAAGTCGCACTGCTGTGATTGGGGGCTAAATCTAAAATCCCACTCTTGCACATCAATCCTATTTAAAATTGGTATTTATTCTTAGTACAGCCAAGCGAACCCTAGCTAGGTCATGGAAATCCAGGGTTCCAACCATCGCGCAGATAAAACAAGGCAACAAAAGCACATACAAACTAGGGTTGCACCTATACCAATACTAAGCATCTGCACAGGTATCGGTACTCGTGCAAATGCTCCAATACCTGAACCCGATACATTCTGGCTCGGTACTTTCAGTTATCAGTGAGATTTCCCCACTAACAGCTGAATAGTAAAGAAAAGAATGTCGCCAATTATTGGTTAAGGACGCGGAAGTCCCACTTCTTAACAACCAATGAAATTTCAGATTCCCCTCCCTGCTTCCTCCTCCCCTCCCGCTAGCTGTCACCCTCCTGTCTTGGCCCGACTCTGCAAACTCAGTGGAGGGGCTGGCGGTAGAGCGGGCAAAGACTCAAATTCTGTGAACCAACGATCGAATTCCCCGCTGTGCAGCTATTTATAAAAAAACTTCTCCGGGTCCCCCATGTTGGGTGCCGGGGGAAAGAAAGCCGATTATTTAACCACTTTCAGGTTTAGGCAGATTCCTAGAAGTGCTCCACACAATTACAGAACATTAAATCCCAACCCGGTCCGCTTTCTGTCCCCCCCCACACCCACTGAACACTGGGGACCTGGAGAACTTTTCTTTTTTTTTTTAAATAGCTGCAGAGTGGGGAATTAGCTCATTGGTATCCACAATTTTAGCATCCCCGCTCGCTATACCTCCTGGCTCCCCACTGAGTTACCCCTAAACCCCAGTTGCCCAGGAGGAAGGAGGAGGACCAGATGTATCATCAGTGTTCAGCTGATCCCAGGCTCCCACCTCCAGAGGACCGACCCACACGAAAAGCTGCATCCCAACAACCCCGGCCCTCAACCCATATGAACGTGGCCAAGTTGATCTATTGGGCACAACCAGCCTGTCTCCCAGGGAGCGCACAATAGCTCCGCGAGAGGGATTCCCCCCATCAACACTGACTATTTTTATGGGGGAACTGAGTGCAAGGTATATGTAAACCTTACAATTAGGGCCATTTAAATATTTTAATGTTATGCAAGTATAAATGGCTAAATGCTACACATAGGGGGTTATATACGAAAGGCAAATCCACTTTGCACTACAAGTGAACTTGGAAGTGCAGTCGCTCTAAATCTAAGGGGTCGATCTGAAATGAGGGGAAGCTCTGCTGATTTTATCATCCAATCATGTGCAAGCTAAAATGCTGTTTTTTATTTTCCTTTCATGTCCCCCTCAGGTCTACAGCGACTTTACTTCCAAGTGCACTTGCAGTGCAAAGTGGATTTTCCTTTAGTACAATAACCCCCATAGTCTTATAACCATAACCTAAACAGCAGAAATCAGAACCAGGTTTTTCGACTCTAGGTTTGCTGTCAATCTAACACGTTCTCAAACAATGGGGCGAGCAGGGAGAGCATCTCAAGAAGAACCTCCACAGCATGGCGGTGATCATTCATAGTTCAATGAGCAGACAAGAGGCACAGAAGGCTGTAAAATCTGTCATCCTTCTGGATATGTAGTGTGACATCACTGTGTGAAATACCATACTGCCTAAATACAGTTACAAATAATTTGGTGGGTAAAACAGTTTTGTTTTTTTGCGAGTATGCTTTAACAAATAAAAGCCTCTCTTCTTGGCCTTTCTATCCAAAGCATCTCTAATTAGATACTCATGTCTCACTTATCCCACTCCACGGCCACCCTTGCATCTGCGCCCTCTCTGTTCAGAAATCCAGGCCCGGTTCACACTTATGCATTTTTTAGTGCAGTTTCAGTTTTGCACAAACACACTACAGTCCATTTAGCATGGTTTTTCTATGGGTCACGTTCACATCTGTGCATTTTATGTAAAGGGCCAGGAAGCAGCAGGTTGTGTTTTTGCTTCCATAGACTTCAATGGATCAAAAGCGTATTGATAAACACAAAATGAACCTTAGAAATATGCAAACTGCACCCTGCATAGGTGTGAATCAGGCCCCAAAATATGCACAATAAAAAAAGTAGTAAACAGGGTCACTTATCCAGCGCTTTAGATATAAAAATGAAACATATTGAACTAAGCAGCTGCTATATAGTTGGATAAAACATTAAAAAATATATATTATATTATATATATATATATATATATATATATATATATATATATATATATATATATATATATATATATATATATATATAAAGTTCCAAGATAATAAGTCCTTTCCAGCTTAAGGGCCGGTTCACACTATTGCGATGCGAGAACCCTGCTAATCAACTGCGGGTTCCCGCATCGCACCCGGCATTTCACACTGCCATATGCGAACTGCTGGGGCGTGTCATATGTCAACGACACCCCCATTTCAGCTTGCATAATGCACTGCGAACTGACAGTTCGGACATGAATCAGATCACATATGTGTGAACACACATGCGATTAGATTCTGGCCCGAACAGAAAAAAGGGTCACGTGCGTGTTTGCACCGAATGCAGTGTGATATCGTATTGCTGACATCACACCTGCACAGACATCGCATGTAATGTGAACAGCAGTGTGATGTCTGCCATTGCAATAGTGTGAACTGGCCCCAAGTAGTGCTCAAAGAATATATTTATCAAAACAGGAAAAAAAAATAAAAAAAAAAAAAGGTAATAAAAATCAAAGTAGAATAAATTATCAATTAAAATGACACTTTAAACTTCTAAAAAGTGGAAGGCCCGGGTGCTGGGTAATTTCTCATAATAACGTGACAGTTCATATCAGCTGAAGAGATGTTCCCACGTCACCACACCATGCGATTCCACTCCCTGTTCCCACGTCACCACACCATGCGATTCCACTCCCTGTTCCCACGTCACCACACCATGCGATTCCACTCCCTGTTCCCACGTCACCACACCATGCGATTCCACTCCCTATAAGGATTGTGCTCACCGGACTCCTAATAATCAATCACTTTAGTGAATATATCCAGCTTTAATCTCAGCAACTAGAGGCCATCAACGTGGGCATGCAGTCTCGATCAACCCGACAAATGAATAACAACCTAAACAACTCCAAAATGGACACGGCTAAAATCCTCTTATTCAACTAAAGCATAAGAAAGGAATCCTCATAGTGTAAAACTGAAAACTTTTACTGTCCCAAAACCCCCGACCCTTAGGTATTGCACTTACAAAGTATTTAAAAGGCATTCAGGTAAATGATGCACTGTATATTGATAGCAATTCCGATAATCCCATCCCCTCAGAAGAGAGCAAGTCATTTGTGGTGGTTCCCGGGAGAGACTCGGAGTCGATGCAGCAAGCCCTGTGGTCGCCCCTAGGGAACTACTATCACTATACAGTACATCATTTACCTGAATGCCTTTTAAATACTTTGTAAAGTGCAATACCTAAGAGTCGGGTGTTTTCGGGATAAACGTTTTCAGTTCACTATTATCATGTCATGTTAACAGAAGGCAGAGCTCTTCCAGCCCAACGATCAGGTCGCCCTCCCCCATCAAGCCCTCTCTGCTTTGCCCCTCCAGTGCTCACTGGAGCTCTGGACTGTGGAGGGAGTGGCTGACTCTGGCTCTCAGAGGCTCACTGAGAGGCTGAGCCAGCTGCCAATCCAGGGATCTGGGTGGATCCCAACATTAAAGTCTGGACTGGCTGAGTCACGTCCGCCAACAGTGGACTTTAGCCTGTTTGTCGGCTGAATAAAGGTCACAGGAGTGCAGAATGAAGTGCACTCCTGTGAACCCCAGAAGTATGGCCAAAAGAGCTTTGGCTCTACTGTTTCTTAAAGAATAACCACAATGGTTTATTGGTTCAAGGTTTTGTATTTGTGCAATAAGGAAGCAGTCTTAGCTGACCTCTCCTTTTGAACAGTTTGGTTGTGGCAAGCTTTTTTGTATTTTTATTCTGCAGCTCTGGCTAGATGAACAAAGCGCTTTGCATCATCGGTCAGAATGTGTTGGACCCCAGTCAGTCTTTTTTTTTTGTGTGCATCCATTGACCTGAATCAGGCTGACAAAGGAAAACACAGGCAGTCCAAATCATTGGAATGCAAGATAAACAAGCACCATAGAAAACAACTGTGCCCGTTATAAACACTACAACATCGTCATTGGGACAGCACAAAAAAACCACAAACAAACCACATCACGCTGCTCTATTCAGGTTTTGCAATTCGTTCAGCAACCCATACAGTACTGGGAAGTTCAGCAGGTTTCAACATAGAAATCGTCATTAGGAACAAGGACAGTTTGTACAAGGTTAAATTCCCAGAGAGACTTTCGAAGAACTTTTGGCAGCAGGACATTTCCAAGAATTCTACATATGCCAGTACCTAACTATGCAGTTTTTTCTTATCTAACTTGGAGGTTATATTAGGACTGTGAGCGAAAAGAATTACAAAATATTTGAATATATTAGCGTGGCTTGAAATTGCAACTCTGCTCCCAACATTCCTCCATTATTGATAGGAATGGGACCAAATACGGTCCCCTAATGGGTGTTTACTACTTTGCAACAAACGTATATTAACCCATTTATAGCAAAATCATGGATTGATGCAGGAACCACAGCGATTCCTGTGCAGGATCTAGCATCGCATCCGACTCGCAGGCAGTTTACACAGCATTCTGTGAACCACTGCGGATGTCAATATAAAAGTTGACACCCTCAAATCATATTTGCAGAACGCAGTGCGAACGGTGAAATCAGATGAAATTGGATCACGCAACTATGCGATCTGATTCCATCGTGGACAAAAGGGGGGGGGGGGGTCCTGCGCCATTTTGGTCCAATTTCGATGCAATTTTAGCCATACAAACTGTACGACTGAATTTGCACTTCACAAACATTGCATGTGATGTGCACAGGCATGCGGTGCGAATCACATGCGATGTCTGAGATCACACCAGTGTAAACCCAGTCTAACAGACAAAGGACGATTTACTAAAACTGGAGAGTGCAAAATCTGGTGCAGCTGTGCATGGTAGCCAATCAGCTTTCAACTTCAGCTTGTTCAATTAATCTTTGACAAAAAGAATCATAAAAAAATAAAAAAATGGAAGTGGATTGCTTTCTATGCAGAGCTGCACCAAATTGTGCACTCTTCAGTTTTAGTACATGAACCCGTGTCCTAATTGCCAATTTATACAAACAAGGGAATTATTGCAGTAACCCATTGCTTATTGGGGAGCTCAAAAGTTCAAAATGAGCCTCCAAGCAGGCATCTGATGTGCTCTTTTTGGCTAGCCCACAGTGCTCTGAGAATTTAACACTCATTAAATGCTTAAAGCAGTCTTAAAAACAAAAAAACACCAACCGGGGGGGGGGGGGCAGCCCCCCCCCCCCAAAAAAAAGTGCCAAATGTGGCATGTCAGGGGGTCCCCTCCCTTAAAGCGGAAGCTCCATTTTTGTGTGGAACTCCACTTTAATCCTATTAAAAAGTAGATATTAAAAAAAAATTTAAGAAAAAACAAAGCTAAAAAATAAATAAATAAACCTAAAACCATCCTGGCTTCCTTTTAAAAGTTCATGTTCTACATTTATTGCTTGAGAATATGCAACACAGGCATGAAAACTGGCCAACCACAAAAGTAAACTGTATCTTATGTTATGTGATTACTCAACTTTCTCTCCTAAGTATTTAGCACTAGCTATGAAATTTCAAGGCTAGAATGTACAAATACATGTATATAGGTCATAGGCTTTTTAACATAAAGCCATATACAAGAATTCATCTTTTGTTGGTCATCACAATTGCATGTAAACTTTTATCACCTTAGGTATCACTCCCCTGCTGTTACTGATAAATGCTGAGACCAGATTTACATGCAGTTATGACAACCAATGGAAGATGAGCGTTTTTAGTATACGGCTGTAAACTTTTCCCATTGGTGAAATAAAATCGCTACAACAGCGTAAAGTAAACCTGTGCTTTTCCTATGTAGGGCAACACAACATGTTCACTTTAATGTCAGCCTGCGCAGATGCTCATACTTGTCTCCTCTTTGCTCCCCTGCATCTCTGTTTACCTGACAAGTGCGAACAGACATACCCCCTACATCCAGGTATGGGAGAGAATTCAACTAGCACAGGTCGCTAGCAGCCATAGCCATTTGTGGTTCTCTGCACAGCGATTACCTGCAGTGATCGCTACTGAATGCACACAAAGTGTGTCCAGCAGCGATTACCGCAGGTACTCCCTGGCTCTGCAAAAAGCCACAAATAGCTGTGGCCACCAGCGACTTGTCATAGTGATCAAAACCAACGACCACACCTAGCAACTGAGAGCCGCAGCAGGAATCTTATTCCTGCCGATACGATTCGCACTGCTCCTAATTGCCAATGTGAATGTAGCTTAACTGAGCATCTGAAAAAGTAACCATTTATTTACAAAATCAAGTACGGCATGTTAAAGCTGAACTCCAGCTTTTGATGCACTTTATATAGTTCTTTTGGGCCAAACAAACTATGTCCTTCACTAACATGTGAGGTTGCCGGATGTACGGTGTAAGTTGTACGTAGTAGGGTTGCACCGATACTAGTATTGGTACTGATAGCGAGTATTTGCACAAGTATCAGTACTCGTGCAAATGCACCGATGCCTGAAACCGATACTTTCAGGCTCAGTTCTTTGAGCTGTCAGTGGGTCTCCCCTGTTGACAGCTGAAGTGTTAAAAAAGTCCGGTAATTGGAGCTGTCAAAAAAAAAAAAAAAAAAGCAGCTGGTGTTTCGTCACATATGGCGACCCATCACATTTGGCTACCCGCTGGACTGCTCATGGGAGATGCTGCCATATGCGTTCCAACACTGTTGTAAGCCCGCTTTGCCACAGGGCCGCTTGCCACGCTTCAGGCACGTCCTGGCTTCACTCAGCGTAATTATAATCTAACTCTATGTCCACTTGGATGGTGGAGCTTGAACCTGGACTCAGGGGTGTGGCCACAAAATGCGCAGTCCAGCGGGTAGCCAAATGTGATGGGTCGCCATATGTGACGAAACACCGGAAATGTTTATCAAGAACATTGATCAGCCGCTGAAACACTAAAATAAAAAAGAAACATTGTTTCTTTTTTAATCTGTTTCTTCATCTGCAGAGCAAAAGGGATGAACAAATGTTCCTCTGTTTAGCCCCATATTAATATTAGCTAATTAATAATTTACTCCCTATTCTCCTCCATTTAATAATTTCCTGCTTTTTTTTTTCATGTCTATTTTATAAACAATTAAAACTTTTTTTTGTTTGCTTTATTAGTGAATATTTTTACACGTTAACATATTACTTAACTTTTCAATGCCTTGTACCATTGCTAACAGCTGAAGTGACAACAAAAAACAGTTGCGGTAGGTATCGGCAAGTACTAGGGGAAAAAAATAAAATAAAAAAGTATCGGTACTCATTAAAAAAATGGTATGGGTGCATCCCTAGTACGTAGCCGATGCTACATACAGCATACCGCATTGTGTTATGGGTTCTAGTCAAGACTTCCTGTCTCATACACAGAACACAATGGAATCAATCTGATTGCAGCTCAACCAGAGAAAGGGATGTAGTCTAAAAATTAATACAGAGCTTCCTCTGGTTGGCAAAGAGGCAGGCTGATGATGTCACAACCGCCGACTCAGCCACTCAGAGGAAGCTTTGTATTCATTGCTAGAATACATCCCTTTCTCTGAATTTCTGAGCACCAGACTGTACTGTGTTCCAGGTATGAGACAGGAACTCTCAGCTCGAGCACAGTGTGGTATTCTGTATGTAGGAATGGGCTCAGGCATGTTTGGGATCCCACATGCCTTATCCCGCCAGGAAGCCGACACTGCACACCACTGCTTGTTATGATTAAAGAGGAAGTAAACCCTTCCAAACAACTTGGACCTATAGGTAAGCCTAGATTAAGGCTTACCTGTAGGTCCAAGCAATATCTCCTAAACCTATATGGTTTAGGAGATATTTGCCCGAAACTGGGCACCTGCGCATGCGCCGTAGACAGCGGCGCGCAGGCGCACTAAATGCGGCAAATCCAAGAATGGATTTGCCAAATTTGTCGACTCCCGTGCGCATGCGCGGGAGTGACGTCATCGAGGCTTCGCCGTATGGCAGCGGCGGAGCTGCGAGACGCGACTCCCGTGCGCATGCGCGGGAGTGACGTCATCGCGGTTGCGCCGCTGTGATTCGTCGGAGCTGCGAGACGCCACAAGCAACATGGATGCGGCGGACTACAGGGGACAGCGGCGACTTCGCTGGCTCCTGTGTCAGGTAAGTGACACATAATGAGCTACTATGCGATGCATAGTAGTCCATTATGCTTTACCTTTGCAGGGAAAAAAAGAGGAAGTAAACCCATCAGGGTTTACTTCCTCTTTAAGCACTATTTATAGTGTGAAACACATCAGCTCTTCTGTCTGTTCTGCTGTGGCATGCATTTTTGAGCTTGCATTTTGAATAAAAGGCAAATATTTTGTGCGGCAGTCCAGAATTACTTTCTATACATTACTATATGCTTTGTCAGCACCTGTGGCTTCTAAAATGGTTATTTTCGTTAGACCCACCTGGAGCGGTAACACCCTTTTCTTCCCTACAGTACACCACTAATTGCAGGCAAGGAGACATTCCCCGATCCGCAGCTGCACAGACCAAGAAATGACTCGCTGCCTGTGATTAGCCATGTGCAGTGTTGGCTTCCTGGCAGGATCGGGCAAGGTGGGATCCCGAACACGCCCAGGCCAATTTCTTGCTGTATGTGGCCTTAGCTACATAGACATTAGATCGCACATCCAACAGCCTTGCATGTTAGGGAGGGACACAGTTTTTGAGCCAAGCTGTAAAGTATATCAAAAGCTGGAGTTCAGCTTTAATATATTGAGGACACTAATGCACAGGGAGGTTTTGGGGAGAAGTAAAGGTTAACTAACCATTTGAAATATGCAGAAGTAAAAGTTCTCTGCAAAAAAACAAACAAAAAAAACACCCTGAAAACTTTCAGTTCATGTGTGAACGTAGCCTAAAGCGGGATTGTAGTGCAGGTGAATGCCATGTTATGTGTCGGCCTGTCATGATGCCTCATCTGCAGATTGCTGACATTGCCATTTTAATATTTCTGCTCTGCTTGGTGACTGAATGAATTGCTGGAATGTCGGCGTTAGCAAACAAAGCGCCTTTTGTGCACACTCACTTGTTTATGTAATTTTCAGCGATGCATAAAATGTGAAGGATATTGGAGTTACACTGCAATATTTGCGTAGACTATTTACTTAGGAATGAACGTTTCCATTCATTGAAGTCTCATTCTGGCTATAAACTGCCCGATTTATTTTCAGTCACCGATAGTAGTGGATTTCAGCAATAGTGTCCAGACACAAATATGGCGGCTTCTGGTGATGACCTATCTGCAGTATATTGTGTGCTGACCTAGAACAAGTATTCCCATAAGGACATCTGACTGACTTTCTCTTGATCTTTCTAGGTCACTGGCACTGGGCAATTAGCATTTTCAAGTTTAGGGCATTAGCATGTTCAGGGCAAGCCTTCAGGAGATTAGCAGTCTTTGCAAAGACAAGGTGGTTAACCCTTCTGAGGTTAGTCTAGTGCCTTTAATGTATTTTAATGGCAGACTACAAATCTATATTACCGGTACTAAAAGGAATAATCTGTTATAAAAGTATGACTTTTGGTTTAAAAACCACATAGGAGATCTGCTCATTTGTAATTATCTACCATATGCTTTAGAGCAGCCTCTCTCAACCTTTTCAAACACAGAGGAACCCTTGAATTAGTTCTCTGGTCTCAAGGGAACCCCCTTTTCTAAAATGTAGAAATCTACAACTCATGATACATTAGTGAGATGGTCAGTGGGAAGAATGGTCCGTACACGTGTGGTCATTGAGAAGAATTACCTTATCTGAGAAGCAGAAATTGGCCAATGCTGAAGGAACCCCTAGCAACCTCTGGAGGAACTCTAGGGTTCCACGGAACCCTGGTTGAGAATCACTGCTTTAGAGCAATAAACTTTGGTTGCATACTTAAAGAAGAAAAACTTTCTCTGCCGACATCTTCCTATACAGTGAGGGAAAAAAGTATTTGATCCCCTGCTGATTTTGCCCACTGACAAAGAAATGATCAGTCTATAATTTGTAGGTTTATTTTAACAGTGAGAGACAGAACAACAACAAAAATATAAATAAAAAGTTATACATATTTGACCCCTTCGCAAAACATGACTTGGTACTTGGTGGCAAAACCCTTGTTGGCAATCAGAGGTCAGACGTTTCTTATAGCTGGCCACCAGGCTTGCACACATCTCAGGAGGGATTTTGTCCCAGATCCTCTCCAAATTATTAAGGTTCAGAAGCGGGCGTTTAGAAACTCGGACCTTCAGCTCCCTTCACATATTTTCTATGCGATGAAGGTCTGGAGACTGGCCTGGCCACTCCAGGACCTTAATGTACTTCTTCTTGAGCCACTCCTTTGTTGCCTTGGCCGTGTGTTTTTGGTCATTGTCATGCTGAAATACCCATCCATGACCCATTTTCAATGCCCTGGCTGAGGAAAGGAGGTTCTCACCCAAGATTTGACAATACATGGCCCCTTCTATCGTCCCTTTGATGCAGTGAAGTTGTCCTGTGTGTTACCAATTGTTTGCTTGGCAACTACGGTCCTAGCTGCCTTGAGATAATTGACAGATTCTCTGGTGTAGTTCTGCGCTAATTCCTCACCGTTCTCTCGATCATTGAAACTGCACAAGGCGAGATTTTGCATGGAGCCCCAGACCGAGGGATATTGGCAGTTATTTTGGGTTTCTTTCATTTGCGAAAAAATTGCCCCAACTGTTGCGCCGATGCAACAGATTTGTTCTAAGGTATTTCACAATGCTCTAGTATGTGATGCATACTAGCTCATTGTGCTTTTGTCTTTTCACAGTTTACAACCTCTTTAAAAAGTGGGGTTTTTTTTGGTAACAAAGGGATCCTGTTCCCTTAAAGCATGTGTAAGAGTCCAGGTCTTACTACGCATGCACCAATGGCGCGTTGCCACAAGAGAAAATCTGTGCCAACTGAGCAAGCGCCAAAGACACCTCAGGGCGCCAACCCGCCCCGCGCAGAAGACTTGATGGAAAAGGGCAGGAAAATCCCCTGGAGGCGCACAAGAAGTGACCTCAAACTTCCCTATTTAAACCCAGCCCAGACACTGCCATATTGCTGGATTATCTTCAGCCCCCCTTGTTCCTGTGCTAGTGTGTGATCTGTCTGAACCTGTTGTGACCTGGAAACCTGTTTGATTACTATTGATTGCTGCTCGTCTTTGACCTCGGATTTGTACCTTAACCATCCTACTTCTTTGCCCCTTTTGTAATCAGCTGCCAGATTGGAACTGACCTCGGCTTGCATCTCGACCATTCTTCTGATTAACCCTTTTATGCTTCGTTGCCCAACTGGACTTGACCTCGGCTCGGATCCCAGACTAAGGCTTGCAATATGCTCTGCTCCCTTGGCACCCCTGCCACTCGGTGTCCCCACCAGGTCTCTGTCTCCATCTCCAGAGGCTTTAAGGACCCGAGGTGCAAGGGAGGCCTCCCCACTACGTCGGTTTCACATCAGGTATGTAGCCCTCATGGCAGCATGTTATACAGCACAGCGCTTGTTGTGTGTCATTTGGCCCCCTCTATCACCTGAAATACCTGGCTGATCCTGCCTGTCTATGCCTCCCCCCCCCCTGTAAACTGACCACGGTTTATCATAGCTGATGAGCTCTGACACTGTGGTCAGTTTACGTGCCTCAGTCATCCGTAGCCCTGCTCTCCTGTCTCCTGTGTCCTCCTCCTCCCTCATACCAATACCTGCAGGCCTCCCACCCTCCTGCCATAAGTTGTTTCTGTTACTACAATCCCCTCAGTTATAGTAAATGCTGTGCGCCACTTTTTTTTTTTTTTTTAGAAAACGAAAACACCACAGATAAATAACTTATTTTATAGCTCCGATTGGCCGTCTCTCTCCTCCTCCTGGCTGACATCAGCGGGGGTTTCTTGGCTCCACCCGCTTTGTTGTCAGACCCGGACAGAAGAGATACAGCCACTGGTCTATGGACCTCAAGTCGCATCAAAGTGGTACCGAAGTAGTGCAGGGACTACTTTGAAGTCACACAGATATGAACTGTACTTATTGGAAATCATGGGGAACGACTTGTCACGCAACTTTGCAGTCCCAAGTCGCGTGATAAGTCGCACGAGTGGAAGCCTTGGGCAGGGTTCACTCCTATGCAGTTTGCTTTAAATCTGTTTCTGCAGTTCTTTTTGAGTTTATGCCCCCGCGTTTGATGTGATTTTTTTTGCCCAATTTGTTGTTAGGCGGATTAAAAAATGCAAAATGTCTAGAGACCATATCAAACGCACGTTTTGCATTTTAAAAAAAGTCCCTGACCCTTTCCAAAAATGCAGCGGCTGAAAAAAAAAAAAGGCCTGGATGTGAATGTTTCCCATAGGAAACCATGTTAAATGGACCTTAGTGTGTTTCTGCAATTTTTTTCTTTTCTTTTTTTTTTTTTTTTTTTTATCTACCCCCAAAGTAAGATAAAATGTTAAAAATTATTGAAATTATTACAGCACTCGAATTTCTCAGCCAAACTCATTCTATATTGTATCCAATAAACTGTTATAATAGGACACCTTTTATGGCTGACCATACACCCCACAACCTGATTGTACAATCTCCTTTAGGTCTACTATGAAGTGCAAGGGTCTGTCTGATGGGATTATATTCGGATTGTTTAGGTTTGCAGTCATATTACATTGTTTTGGAAAATCTAAAAGGAGATTGTATGGTGTATGGCCCAGCCTTTATGTGGCAACTTTAGCTCAATAATAAGTATCTCTACACAGCGTGCCTTCAATCTCGGGTATATACACAAGACTTCTAATGACACTGATTTCCAATATACACACAGAAGACTTCTAATGACTAAGGACTGTGCAAGTCCAAGTAAACAGTCATTGCTGTACATTAGTCTTAATCACCAACTACCTGCTTACATATGTCATGTGAGCACGAGTCAGATTCACGTTGTACTCGTGCAGTATGTGGTCATTACTATACACAAGAGCTTCTCATTATTTAGAACATTCCATTCTTATGTTAATCAATTAACTGCTTGCTGACTGCCCGATACAAGTTTTCAGGAGTAGCCTGATCTAACGGAACACCGCCACCCGCCCATTAAACACAAACACTGGCTAGGCACAAAGTTAACCCTTTGATCGCCCTAAACATTTAACCCCTTCCCAGCCAGTGTCATCAGTACAGCGACTGCATATTTTTAGCACTGATCACTGTATTAGTGTCACTGTTTCCCGCAAAGTGTCAATTTATCTGCCGCAACATCACAGTCCTGATACAAGTCGCTGATTGCCGCCATTATTATTAGTATAAAAATAAATTAATACAAATGCTATAAATATATACCATAGGTTGTAGGCGCTAAAAACAGGCATACGCAATTAGTGGACTTCCAGCTGTTGCTGAACTACAAGTCCCATGAGGCATAGCAAGACTCTTACAGCCACAGTCATGACACCCAGAGGCAGAGGCAACAGCTGGAGGTCCGCTAATTGCATATCCCTGCGCTATAACATTTGAGTAAACCAATCAATATATACTTATTGGGATTTTTTTTTGACCAAAAATTTGTAGCAGAATACATATTGGCCTAACTTTATAAAGAAATTCAATTTTTTTATTGGATGCGTTTCATAACAGAAAGTAAAAATGATTGCTTTATTTATTTTTTAATTGTCAGTCTTTTTTTTTTGATTATAGCGGTAAAAATGTAAACCGCAGTGGTGATCAAATACCACTCTATTTGAGGGGGTAAAAAAAAAAATGTCATAACTTATTAGGGGTACAGCGTTGCATGACAATGCAATTGTCAGTTAAAATAATGCAGTGCCGCAAAAAGTGGCCTTGTTGCGAAAGGGGGGGTAAATCTTTCAGAGGGCAAGTGGTTAATGAACAGACACCATGCATGTAACCATCCAAAGAGCCTTAAAAGGGGTTCTAAAGGTTTGTTTTTTATTTTCTAAATAGGTTCCTGTAAAGCGGAGGTCCACCCTAAAGTGGACCTTCCGCTCATTGGAATCCTACCCCCCTCCGGCACCACAATTGGCACCTTTCAGGGGGGAGGGGGTGCAGGTACCTGTACAGTACAGGTATCTGCACCCACTTCCGGGATAGCTCTCTGCGGAAAGGGGAGTAGATTACGCTCCTTTCCGAAAGTCCCCCGCTGCCTGCTGGGAAACACACAGATCCCAGAGGCAGCGGGGACCATCCTTATTGCGCAGCGCGACTCGTGCACGCACAGTAGGGAACCGGAAAAAGAAGCCGAAAGGCTCCACTTCCTGATTCCCATACCCAAGATGGCGGCGGCAGCACCCGAGAGACGATCGAGAGATCGGCTTCGGGGTGCCAACATCGCGGGCACGCTGGGCGGGTAAGTGTCCTTATTTTAAAAGTCAGCAGCTGCAGTATTTGTAGCTGCTGGCTTTAAAAAAATAAAAAAATAAAAAAAAATTAAATAAAAACAAACGGCGGAACTCCCGGCGGACTCCGCTTTAAGCTAGTGCATTGTTGATTCACTTACCTTTTCCTTCGATTTCCCTTCTAAATGTTTTTTTTTCTTTGTCCGAATTTCTCACTTCCTGTTTCTCCTCAGTAAACTTCACACCATCATCTGAGCGGTGTTTAGTCAGCCAGAAGAGCTTACTGAACAGCTTACTGAGGAGCAACAGGAAGTGAGAAATTCAGACAAAGAAAACAAAGAAAAAAAAAAAAACAACATTTAGAAGGGAAATCGAAGGAAAAAAAGGTAAGTGAACCAACAATGCACTAGCTTAAAGGAACCTATTTAGAAAAAAAAAAAAAAAAACCCTTTACAAACCCTTTAATTATTTGACAGCTAGATCACATCATGCCAAAACAAAATAAAAACATATGCAAGCAGTTTGTTAAATTTAAGGAAATCAATTTAAAAGTAGTTAAAGTTGAATTCCAGCTATGGCACCTGTACCTCGTCCAATCAGAGAACAGTTTGCGTCCATTGAGAAAAATACAAGGTGTTCTGTGAATGGCACCTGTGCTGACCCCCTGTGGTCACTATGTGGCAGTGCAGCTGCCCATCACAGGACTTAGAGGACAGTGGCAATCATGGTAGTAGTGATAACCACTAAAGTCCACTTCCACAGCGATCCTACAGGTAAGGCACCTGTCCGAGCTGGACCAATGGAACTGCAATAAAATGTATATCTGAATTTCTTCTTTATTAACATTGAAACAGAAATATATCCATCAAAATAAAATATAGACACTCCTCACTTAATCTACCTGTTTAATGACTATTCAGAGTTATGACCAATCAGTATCATGAGAACTTCAGTCTGGGAAACGGCAGTACACTACTGTATAAACATTTATAAATATACCATAAAATGCCATAAAAAAAACAATATGTAAATATGGTTGACACAAACCCTCTACCAGTCCAGTATGATACAATAAGGACCTGCTTCTACCTAGTGACCAATTCACTTAATGACCTAGTCATACTGGTAGGTATGGAGCTCGGTCATTAAGTGAGACGTGCCTGTACACACACACTGTACAGTATCGCTTGTGTAACAGTTGATACAGCAATGTATCCCCTTTGTTGTGTTATTCCCAAACACTTAACTGAATCCGACTGGTGACCAGATCACCAAAGTTCTTCAGTTTTTAAGACGAGCCTCTTGGGGGGCACAAAACACCCACACACTTTATTAGTGCCCTTGTGCAATCAGATAAAATTGTTATTAATCTACTTTACGGGCAGGACCTGTCAGATGGAACCCTCCTCTGGGGTCCATGTAACGCTGGCCATCACCCTCTGCCCTAGAACAAGCAACTTGGGATCCCAAGGAAAGGCTTGCCAGGCTGTATAGTACTTGTCATCACACAATATAGTCACGAGGTGACGTGTCACCAATAAATCTAATAACAAAGAGCATGCATTGGGACATAAACAACTACAACAGACCAGATCAGTCAACATTGGCATTGCTGTCAAGCAAGTCAGAAAAGTGCTATGTACAGGCCACTCCAGGTGTAGAGTTAGCTCCGCCCCCTATGTCCAGCCATGTACAGGCCACTCCTAGTGTAGAGTTAGCCCCGCCTTCTCCCTATGTCCAGCCATGTACAGGCCACTCCAGGTGTGGGTTAGCTCCGCCCTCTGCCTATGTCCAGCCACGTACAGGCCACACTTAGTGTAGAGTTAGCTCTGCCCTCTCCATTTGTCCAGCCCCATACAGGCCATGCCTGGTGTAGTTAGCTCCGCTCACTTCCTATGTCCAGCCATGTACAAGCCACGCCTGGTGTAGAGTTAGCTCCACTCTCTATGTCCAGCCACATACAGGACATGCCTGGTGTAGATAGCTCCGCCCTCTCCCTATGTCCAGCCATGTACAGGCCACTCCAAATGTGAGCTCAGCTCCACCCCTCTGTTCAGCACATTGTTTATACCTGTGCCTACCTATGTACAGGCCACTCTTGGTGTGGGGTAAGCCCCGCCCTTTTCCATTGTCCAGGTATGAACAGGACATACCTGGTGTTGGCTTAGCTGTGCCCCTCCTGGTGTAGAGTTAGCTCCACCCTCTCCCTATGTCCAGCCGTGTACAGACCACTCCTGGTGTAGTGTTAGCTCCGCCCTCTCCCTACGTCCAGGTCACTCCTGGTGTAGGGTTAGCTCTGCCCTCTCCCAATGTCCAGCCACATACAGGCCACGCCTGGTGTAGAGTTAGCTCCGCCCTCTCCCTATGTCCAGCCACGTCTGGTGTAGAGTTACCTCCGCCCTCTATGTCCAGCCACGTACAGGCCACGCCTGGTGTAGACTTAGCTCCGCCCTCTCCCTATGTCCAGCCACGTACAGGCCACTCCAAATGTGAGCTCAGCTCCACCCCTCTGTTCAGCACATTGCTTCTACCTGTGCCCACCTATGTACAGGCCACGCCTGGTGTGGGGTAAGCCCCGCCCTTTTCCATTGTCCAAGAATGAACAGGACATACCTGGTGTTGGCTTAGCCCCGCCCCCTCCCAAGGTCTACCACTGTATATACCACGGCTGGCGTTATCTTAGCTCCGCCCCGACGTGTCCACCTATGTACAGAACATTCTCGGGGTAAGGTTAGCCCCGCCCTGTGTCCGGCCTGACCCTATACGGACAGGTGAGGAGCCGGCCGGCGGACTCTCAGCATTCCTTCCATGAGGGAACCCCTGAGACAAGGCGCGCACTCACTCTCTTTCTAGCTGCTTCGCTGGTACGTACACAAGAGACCAGGCGGCCGCTCTCAGGCTGCCGATCAGTCCCACTCCTTTGTCCGAGGACGGTATCGCCAGCTGCCCATCCGCCATCCTCCTCTAGCAGGCTTCGTCCGCTCACACCGCTCTCTGTCCTTCCCCGCACACTACGATCGCTCCAATACTCCTCACCGTTCTCTCTCATCTGAGGTTTGTTGTGAGAACGAAGGACTCACCCCCCTCCCTGCGTCACGGCTCAGTCATACCAAACGGGGAGGGCTCTGCGAATCATGTGACCCAGCATGGCTGGACGGCGGGCCGCCATATTGGTTATGGGCTGTTTACCAATGGCGGCTTCCAGGATACAGAAGAGGCGGAGTCCTTTACTGTATTGTACATACCGAGGAGATTTGGAAATATTTAAATACATATGGAGAAAACTTTCACTTTAACCACTTCAGCCCTGGAAGGATTTACCCCCTTCCTGACCAGAGCATTTTTTGCGATTCAGGAATGGGTCGCTTTAACTGACAATTGCGCGGTCGTTCGACATTGTACCTCAATAAAATTGATGTCCTTTTTTTTCCCCCACAAATAGCGCTTTCTTTTGGTGGTATTTAATCACCTCTGCGGTTTATATTTTTTGTGCTATAAACAAAAAAAAGAGCGACAATTTTGAAAAAAAAACTATTTTTTTACTTTAATAAATACTCCCAAAAAAATATATATAAAAAACAAATTTCGTTCTCAGTTTAGGCCGATATGTAATCTTCTACATATTTTTGGTAAAAAAAAAAAGAAAAAATTGCAACAAGCGTATGTTGATTGGTTTGCACAAAACTTATAGTGTCTACAAAATAGGGGATAGATTTATGGCATTTATATTTTATTTTTATTAGTAATGGCGGCAATCAGCTTCTTTTTTTTTTTTCTTTTTATCTATCGTGACTGTGACATTGCGGCAGACACTTTTGACACTATTTTGGGACCAGTGACATTTATACAGCGATCAGTGCTATAAACATGCACTGATTACTGTGTAAATGGCATTGGCAGGGAAGGGGTTAAACACTAGGGGGCGATCAAGGGGTTAAGTGTGTTCTAGGGAGTGATTCTAACTGTAGGGAGGATGGGCTCACTAGAACATGACAGAGATCACTGCTTCCGATCACTGGGACCAGTGGCGGAACTACCACCATAGCGACCCGTGCGGTCGCTACGGGGCCCGCAGCTGAGGAGGGCCCGGTGAGCGGGCGGCAGGTGAGCCGCCGAGCTCCTTGTCCGCTCGGCGCTTGTACAGTCACACTGACTGTACGAGCGGACACAGCCAGGTGACTCGGCGGGGGGTTGTTGGGGAAGCTGCGGGGAGGCTTAGTGGGTGGCCAATCAGCGGGTGGCGGGGCAGAGAGATGACATCATCTCTCACCGCCCGGCGCCCGCCCTGCAAACTGCCAGCTCCGCTCTCACTCACTGTGCAGGCAGCAGAGATTACATCCTCTCTCTGCTGCCTGACTCAGACTGGCAAACAGAGTGACTTTAACAGGAAAGTGACAATCCGCAATGTGTGACAGGTGACATGGCAAATGGACAATCCGCAATGGATGGCAGGTGACATGGCAAGTGGAAAATCCGCAATGTGTGGCAGGTGACATGGCAAATGGGCAATCCGCAATGGATGGCAGGTGACATGGCAAGTGGAAAATCCGCAATGTGTGGCAGGTGAAATGGCAAATGGACAATCCGCAATGGATGGCAGGTGACATGGCAAGTGGAAAATCCGCAATGTGTGGCAGGTGACGTGGCAAGTGGACAATCTGCAATGTGTAGCATGTGACGTGGCAAGGGGACAATCTGAAACTTGTGGCATGTGACGTGGCAAGGGGACAATCTGAAACTTGTGGCAGGTGACGTGGCAAATGGACAATCCGCAATGTGTGGCAGGTGACGTGGCAAGTGAACAATCCGCAATGTGTGGCAGGTCACGTGGCAAGTGGACAAACCGCAATGGGTGGCAGGTGACATGGCAAATGGACAATCCGCAGTGGGTGGCAGGTAACGTGGCAAATGGACAAACCGCAATGGGTGGCAGGTGACGTGGCAAATGGACAATCCACAATGTGTGGCAGGTGATGTGGCAAGTGGACAATCCACAATGGGTGGCAGGTCACGTGGCAAGTGGACAATCCGCAATGTGTGGCAGGTGACGTGGCAAGTGGACAATCCCCAATGTGTGGCAGGTGACGTGGAAAGTGGACTATTTGCAATGTGTGGCAGGTCACGTAGCAAGTGGACAATCCACAATGGGTGGCAGGTGGACAATCCGCAACTTGTGACAAGTGACAATCTGCATCTGGTGGCAGGTGACACACTCGAGGCTCCCACTGATTCTGCATTATGGTGAGTTGAACTATTTAATTTTCTATAACAATGTAATAATAGAAATAATGTGTTTCAATCATCCTGACACCATAACACAAATGGTGCCGTGATAATTGAAGCGCCAACATCAGCCATTGCCCCAATAAATTGCCCCCATAAAAGTATTTTCTATCAGTGCCCCTCCCGAGACTAGAATCTGGATCCGCCCCTGGGTGGGGGGGGGGGCCCCATACAACATTTTGCTATGGGGCCCTGTGATTTCTAGTTACGCCCCTGACTGGGACCAGTAGATCCCTGTCATGTTGCTAGGCAGAACAGGGAAATGCCTTGTTTACATTCTGCCTCTCCGTGTCGTGATCGCTGGTTCTCAGACAAAGGAGTGGGACTGATTGGCAGCCTGGTCTCTTGTGTACGTACCAGCAAAGCAGCTAGAAAGAGAGTGAGTGCGCGCCTTATCTAAGGGGTTCCCCCATGAAAGGAATGCTGAGAGTTCGCCGTCCGGCTCCGTACCTGTCCATATCGGGGGTGTAATATATATATATATATACTTCTGAAATTCGAATTTCATATAGACTGGAATCAAATTTGAATAGAAAAGATTAGAAAAGAATAGAATAGAAAAACAATAGAATAGAATCTAGTTTCTAATTCTTTTCTATTATTTTCTTTTCTATTATTCTAACCTTTTCTATTCAAATTCGATTTCATTCTATATAATATTCGAATTTCAGAAGACGTTTTATGTATATTTTTCTATTCTATCATTTTTTTTAGTCTATTCTTTTCTATTCAAATTTATTCTATATGAAATTCGATCTTCAGAAGCCATGTTCCGCCATCCTCAGAACAGGGATTTGTGTGTTTACACACACGCTTCCCTGTTCTGCCTCTCGTGCCCGCGATCGCCCATGGTTAGCAGTCATCGCGACCGCTGGCCATGAGTATCGGCACCCCCCACAGTGCAGTGGGCGCATGCACATGCCTGCTTTCCCGATCCCACACGCCGACATATAGCTACAATGGCTTGCGGGATCCTGCCGACCTACCGTGATAAAATGACAGCGGCTGGTCGGCAAGCGGTTAAAGTGACACCAATGCAAAATGTATTGCTTTAGTGTTGGGTAGAGTGGAGAGGGATTGGAACCCATGTAAGGATTGTGTAGTGAGTGCCCCACTCTGTCACCTACAACCTCTCCCAGTTGGCCGTCACGAGTACACAGGCTCTTCAAAGAAGGGAGAGCTGCCTGTCAGTCCTTGCGTTGGCTTTTCATCCCTCCCCTTCCCTTTTTTTCTTCACTTACTGCATGTTAAACACAGGAAGTTGCACACTCTTTACTTTCCTCCCACGTGCTCCTATTGGCTGGAAAGGAGCCAATTAAAGGCACAGTTACAGCAGCCAATCAGAGGGACCGTACTAAGCTGCAGGAAGCAACTGCAAAGCACTCTGGAATATGACATCTCAGCACACAGTGGCCTCTCTGCCTTTTAAAGAGGCAGGACTACAAATCCCAGCATGCTCTGCTGGCAGGAAAAGAGAGACTCCATTTTGATTACCTGGGGAGAATTCAGTCAGCACAAGGCGGAGGGAGAGTTGCTGTCTCTCACGTGATTTCACCACGCAATTCAGGCCTACACCACCAGTCGGGACATCCAGCCTGAGAGAGGGGGGTTCCCAGGTGCACATCTGCACTGACGGCGAATTGTTCCAGTGTGGGACGACCAGTCGGGTCGCCAGGAGAGCCTGCCGTTCTAGGACGTTCGTTTGTGCCTTGACCGCAGGATTCGGTGAGAGGGTTTTTGCCCATTTGCAGGAAACAAAGACACTGCACCACAGAAGGCGTTGAGAACCACTGTACTAGTGCCATACGGCTCCGCACACACAGACTCAGGGCTCTGTATATGCAGTGGCTGTGTGTGGGACAGTTTATCTAGGAGGTTAAGCCATTACTTGTTGTTTTGAATGAAGTGTTTAACCACTTCATTACCCGCCCTTAGTCATATGACGTCCGCAGGAGGGATCTCCCATCCTGGACAACCTCATATGACATCCTCCGCTTCCTGGCCATCTAGGGGGGCATGCGCGTACCACGTTGCTCAGGACCCAGTGCGCGTGCCCAGCGGCCGCGATGTCCTTCGGGCACCCGCGATTGCCCGGGAACACAGCAGGACCGTGGATCTGTGTGTGTAAACATCCTATCATGTGAGCGGAGACCGATGGTATGCTCTCAGTACAGAGGAGCACCAATTGGTCTCCTCTCCTTGTGAGTCCCCTACAGTTAGAATCACTCCCTAGGAAACATAATTAACCCCTTGATCACCCCCTAATGTTAACCCCTTCCCTGCCAGTCACATTTACACAGTAATCAGTGCAATTTTATAGCACTGATCGCTGTATAAATGTGTATGGCCCCAAAAATGTGTCAAAAGTGGCTGATATATCCGTCGCAACGTCACAGTCACAAATAAAATCACAGATTGCCGACATTACTAGTAAAAAAATAAAAATGTCATAAATCTATCCCGTATTTTGTAAATGCTATAAATTTTGCACAAACCAATCAATATACGCTTATTGTGTTTTTTTTTTTTTTTTTTACCAAAAATATGTAGAAGAATACATATTGGCCTAAACTGAGGAAATTTATATTATTTTTTTATAATTGGGATATTTTATTATAGGTAATGTGGGATGGGGGGTAGGATGTGAGAGGACAGGAGAGAGAGGCCTGACACAAAGAGGGTGATTCTTCTGCTATCCTCCTGCCTGGAGCCAACCTGATTAAAGGTAACCAATCCAATTTAAAGTGTTATATTGTGCTTTATTTACCATAAAAGTGTGCCTCTGCTCTTGGAGACATTCTCCGGTTTGGAATCCCCCTGAAAGCAGCTTGAATATAGAATTGAGAGCTATATTGCTCATCATTCTCAGTTTTTGCTCTCTAGATGATTCTTTGCATATATATTGTTACTGCCTGTTATTCTTTCACAGAATTATTACAGTAAAGACAATTTCTGTGTTTTATCACAACATGCGTGTTTCTCATTGGTCATTGCACTTACACTATTGCCCGGTGTGCCAGAGGGGGGCTGAGGCTGTTATTAGGGTTGAGAGGCAGAGTAACAGACTGAAAATAAGCGGCTTCTACGGGGGTAGCGCTACAATTGTATTGCTGCCTGTCCCTCTGTTAGGAAGATTCACCCTCTTTTTTTTGTTCCATTTACTGTAATCAATGAAAGTGAAAGAAAATCCAAGATTGTGGGTTATCACCAGAACAGTAATAGAGGGGAAATCTTCCAATGGGGACACTAATCCTGGAGACCCTGGGGGCAGCAAAGGATTTAATTCCACTTCCTGGTTTGGCTATGGGGACAGGAAGTGAAGGGAAATCTCTGCAATAGGACAAACAGGACAGGACAAAAAAGGGAGATAGCCCTCACCTACGCTATCCAATATAAAATAAAATGGGCTTTAGTGCACAAACCAAAGAACAGATGTCAAGAATCACTTACAGGCTGCTGGAGAAGTGCTACTAGCGTGATGTCTGTGAGGCATCATTAGACATACCGAGAATAGCGCTTAGAACAATATTACCATAGCTTCCAACTGTACCTGATTTTGAGGGACGGTCTCTGATTTGGAATAAAGTCCCTCTGTCCCTCTCTTTGGCTCCTTTGTCTCTCATTTTGGTCTTATATATAAAGTTGTATATAAAATGTACTATTTAATGCACTATTTTTTAGATCACGTCACTGACGCGTTTCATCACTTCCTGACTCCGTCTGCATCAGATGAAGTCAGGAAGTGACAAAACGCGCCAGCGACAACATTGACTGGAAGTGACGTGTGCGCAACGCGGGCCAAGTGACCAGGAAGTGGATCGTTGGTGTACACAGCGGTTTCTCTCCTTACATTACCAGTGACCGGGTGAATATAAAGGCACATTGCACTTTATTTTCACTCCATGTTAACTTGAATGTGGTACATATAACATGTAAGGGTTTTTTTTTGGTCTTAATAAAATCTTTTAAGCAGTATTACACTATGTGGATAATTTATTCCCTTCACATGGTTTTACTGGAGCCCTATACAGCGTGACTGACATTTGGTGGAAGCTTTGGTTGGAGCGGCGGAGAAGCTTTTAAAATTAAAGGCACATTACTATTGTATTTCTGGGTGCACCCCCAAAGTGGAGACTTTCCTCATGTGGTGAAGTGTATGGTGGAAGGTGTTTTCAACATATCGCAGCACAAGCTATAACAGATCTCCTCCGTTCCTATTGACTCTTATATGAATTGTATGTGAAAGCTTGTCATTGGACTTTATTTGACAAGAGTGCTGCTGCAATATTTTAAAGGACTACATGGTTTAAAGAGTGTTTTTTAGTATTGCGTTTTTTTTTTATATCTTATATTATTATTGGCTGCTTTTAGAGTGTGATTGTATTGTTGTTTTCATATATGACTGCACAGGTATCCTAGGCACTATCGTCCAGGGCGCAGAGCGGTGCTTTTGTAGGTGGGTCAGTTTTAATTAACCACTTGCCGCCCGCCCTATAGGCAATTGACGGCGGCAAAGTGGTTTCATAATCCTGACCGGACGTCATATGACGTGATCAGGATTATGAGCCGCTGCGCGCCCCCGGGGGCGCGCATCGCGGCGATCGTTGTTGCGGGGTGTCAGTCTGACACTCGGCAACTACGATCTCGGTAAAGAGTCTCCGACGGAGACTCTTTACCATGTGATCAGCCGTGTCCAATCACGGCTGATCACAGTGTAAATGGGAAGAGCCGGTGATCGGCTTTCCCTCACTCGCGTCTGTCAGACGCGAGTAGAGGAGAGCCGATCGGCTGCTCCTCTGACAGGGGGGGGGTCTGTGCTGATCGATTATCAGCACAGCCCCTCCGAGGATGCCCACACTGGACCACCAGGGACGCCACCAGACCACCAGGGAAAAGGTAATAAAGGTCATAATCCTCCCTAGACCACCAGGGATGCCAGTCAGCACAATGGGTGCCAATCAGTGCCCATAATGACAATGGGCATCACTGATTGGCATGCATTATTGTTTGGCACTGATTGGCATCCATTACTATAGTATAACACCGATGCCGCCTATGAGTGCCCACCTGTGCCGCCTATGAGTGCCCACCTGTGCCGCCTATCCGTGCCCACCTGTCCCGCCTATCCATGCCCATCCGTGCCGCCCATCCGTGCCAGCTATCAGTGCCAATCAGTGTAGCCCCATCAACAATCAGTGAAGGAGAAAACGTACTTATTTACAAAGTTTTGAAACTGAAACAAAAAAAAACATTTTTTTTTTCAAAATTTTCGGTATTTTTTTATTTGTAGCGCAAAAAATAAAAACCGTAGAGGTGATCAAATACCACCAAAAGAAAGCTCTATTTGTGGGAAAACAATGATAAAAATTTCATTTGGGTACAGTGTAGCATGACCGCGCAATTGTCATTCAAAGTGCGACAGCGCTGAAAGCTCAAAATTGGTCTGGGCAGGAAGGTGTTTAAGTGCCCGGTATTGAAGTGGTTAAGCATCTTTGTAGCAATTTGTTAATATAATAATTTAGGGGGGCATGGCAGGGGGTGTGCTCTGTGACAACATACTTTTGCTAATAGGTCTCTCTCTACTAAGTACTACTGTGCAGGATCCATACAGAATTATTCTCAGCATACAGAATAAGAGAAGTGTTAGGCCGCGTACACACGGGCGGACTGTTCGCCCAACTTTGTCCGCTGAACAGTGTTTCAGCAGACAGTCCGCTCGTGTGTGGGCTTCAGCGGACAGTTTCAGCGGACAGTCTGACGAACAAAGTTTTTCGGAATTTCCGTAAGACTGTCCGCTGAAACTTGGTTTGAGCGGACAGTCTGCTCGTGTGTAGGCTTGTTCGATAAACTGTCTCGCGCATGCTCAGAAAGAATTTACACGGCGAAGGTTGCATTGCAGTGTATTGGACTTCGAATTTCTCGTCCCGTCGTACGTGCCGTTCACGTCATCGCGCAAGTTTTCAGCGGACTGTTCGTTCGTCGTGTGTGGTCAAGTCCGTTCATGCTAATTTTGAACGGACTGTTTGGCCGCGTACACATGGGCGGACTGTTCGCCCAACTTTGTCCGCTGAACAGTGTTTCAGCGGACAGTCCGCTCGTGTGTGGGCTTCAGCGGACAGTTTCAGCGGACAGTCTGACGAACAAAGTTTTTCGGAATTTCCGTAAGACAGTCCGCTGAAACTTTGTTTCAGCGGACAGTCCGCTCGTGTGTAGGCTTGTTCGACAAACTAAGTTTTGAGCATGCTTAGAAAGGATTTACACGGCGAAGGTTGCATTGCAGTGTATTGGACGTCGAATTTCTCGTCCCGTCGTACGTGCCATTCACGTCATCGCGCACGCTTTCAGCGGACTGTTCGTTCATCGTGTGTGGTCAAGTCCGTTCATGCAAATTTTGAGCGGACTGTTTGTCGGATTGTGTGTACGCGGCCTTTGTCAAACTGTTTGACGAACCTAGTTGGGCGGACAGTCCGCCCGTGTGTACGCGGCCTTACTGTGCTCCATCCATATATAAGAAGAGTGTTACTGTGCTCCATCCATATATAAGAAGAGTGTTACTGTGCTCCATCCATATATAAGAAGAGTGTTACTGGGAACCATCCATACAGAAGAAGAGTGTTACTGTGAACCATCCATACATATAGAAGAAGAGCGTTACTATGCACCATCCATATGTAGCGCCGGCTCCTGAAGAGCATGCACTATGTTTTTTTGAAATTTAATCTTTTCAAATGTTTTTATTGAGATTTTTAGCAGAGTTAGTTACAACAAGGGTTACAAAACAAAAAAAAAAAATATATAGTAATAAAAGTAACATAACACAGTATAATGTAGTGACAGGGTTTTCTCAGCACAATATAGCATATAAACAAATAATCCACAATAAAGAATAAAGTAGTATTCCCAAGTATCTAATATTCATAGTCATAAAGGGACTCGAACAAGAGTAAGTCTCTTAGAATTTGTATAATAAAGTCCGTAATATAATTATTGTAAGATTTATAAATAGTGATATGGATAATGGCCACTTCTGGACCCCAAGACACCCCTCACAGGGATCTATCTGTGTCTTGGAGTACCTAGTCCAACATCCTAAAGGAAATTCAAACACAGTAGTTATCTTTTATGAAGGAAAATAAAGATCTATTCTTACTCCGCAGCTCAGTTCAGATAAACAAACATGTGATATATTTGTCACTTTGTTATGAAATTATTTTTAAAGCCATCCAAAAAAAAATATTAAAATGCAAAGGAGTTCTTTCTTCTATATGATTAAAGAATCAGCATTATCTAAATTGTGGAAGTATAATTTTTGTACCATGTACTCCAAGGTTCCCATAGTTGTTGTTCCTTAATATATAGGGATTTGTCATTAGGAAATAACAATTCGTAGGAGTGGTGGAGTTGGGTTAATTCTATAACTTCTGTCATAGTAGGAAGAGAGTCAGTTTTCCATTTTCTAGTTATGGATAGTCTCGCAGCTAAAAGTATATGTGTTACTACTTTACGATATTGTTTGGGAATTGTATGTAAATTCATATTCAGAATGGCTAGTTCTGGTGAAAGTTGAAGGACAATACCTGTTACGGAAGTGAGTAAATGGGAGATTGCCTGCCAGTAGTTATGTAAGCTTGGGCAGTCCCACATAATATGAAATGGGGTCCCCAATTGGGTACAATTTCTCCAGCAATTAGGTGACGAGTTCCCCTTGAATTTTGCTAGGATATGTGGAGTCAGGTATTGTCTTTGAACAATTTTTTGTGCCAGTTCCCATAGTGTAACACATGCAGTGGCCCTATATATGCTTCGTAGGGAAGCCATCCATTGTTTAATTGAAAAGTCTTGCCCCAAATCTTGTTCCCATTAAAGGAAGGAAGGTAGTTTGCTGGGTATGTTTTTTTCCCCTAGAATTGGGTATATTGTAGCTACTCCTTTCTGTGAGGTGGCATGGTTATTGAGGAAAGACCATATTTTAACCGGGATTGAAGCTCTGAGTTGTGGATTGTGTAGCAGACACTTTTCTATTTGAATATATGTAGATCGCTCAGAATTCGGAAGCTGTAATTCATTACTTAACTGAGAAAAAGACTTTAATGAGCCCTGTTGGAAGAAGGAACCAAGTTTGATATCCCGACCCAAATTCCAGTCGTGTAATTGTACGCCAGGAATTAATGTTGGTATAATTGTTAGAGGAGGGTTTAACACCGTGATTGGAGTTTTATCCCATTTGTATGTGATTATTCTCTGCCAAGAGTGTAGCGTCGCTTTCACCGTTGGTGGGTATTGAGCTGTAATTGTGGACTTAATTTTCCTACTAAGTAACCAGAATTGCATATTAGGCTGTCGTGTGATGTCTTTCTCAATTTGTCCCCATAAAGTTTTAGGAGTAGGCAAGAACCATTCTTGCAATTGGGTCAAAAGAGTTGCGTCATAATAATCCTGTAGATCAGGTACGGTCGCACCACCTATATTTCTATGTTTAATTAGTATATGGTATGCGCAGCGGGATTTTTTGCCATTCCATAGATATTTTCCCAAACTGATTTGTAAGGATTTAAAGTAGTATTTAGGGATACATATTGGAAGGGACCTGAGTTGATATAATAATTTTGGTAAGGTCATCATTTTGAAAGCTGCCAGGCGACCAGCCCATGTAAATTCGAATTTACTAAGTGTTGTCAGGTCTGTTTCAAAATGTTTCTTAAATGGTAAAAAGTTTGTTTTAAATAACTGTTTTGTTTTGTTAGTGAGAGTGATTCCTAAGTAAGAAATCCCCTCGTCTTTCCAGTGGTAGGGGTATTTATTAGACAATAACTGCCTGGTTGTGTTATCTAATCCTAGGTCTAAAATATGGGACTTGGTTTCATTGATTTTATAATATGATGCTGCTCCAAATGTCGTTAGTATATTTTGGAGATTCGGGAGAGATGAAATAGGATCAGACACTATAAGCACTATGTCATCTGCGAACAGACTTATTTTATTATCTATTTGCCCAATTTTTATACCAGATAGTTTTGTGTCAGATCGTATACGTTCTGCTAGAGGTTCGATGGCTAAATTAAATATTAAAGGAGATAAGGGGCAACCTTGTCGTGTTCCATTCAAGATGCCAAAGGGCCTAGACATCATATCATTTGTGTATACTCTCGCTGAGGGGTCCTTATACAGTGCAAAAATTGCCGATAAAATATTTCCATGAAAGCCGAATTTTAAAAGCACTGACTGTAAATAGCCCCAATGGACCCTATCAAACGCCTTCTCTGCATCCAAAGAAAGGAGCAGAGAAGGCGTTTGATGTCTCTCAGTGAAGTGTATAATATCAATCAGACGTCTTGTTGCATCTGAAGATTGTCGACCTTTAGTAAAGCCAGATTGATCTTTGTGAATGAGGTCTGGTATGTAGTTCATCAGTCGATTCGCTATTGCTTTGGCGTATATTTTGATGTCAATGTTCAATAATGAAATCGGTCTGAAATTTTGGGGAGCATTGGGATCTTTGCCTGGTTTCGGCAGTGTTATGATCAAGGCCTGAAGCATCTCAGCCGGAAATTCTGATTTGGATGCCGCTTCGTTAAAAAGTGAGCATAAGTGGGGAGCCAGTATATCTCGAAGTAATTTATAGTATTCTCCTATCATTCCGTCTGGGCCCGGAGATTTATTGTTGGGCAGGGAGTCTATAGTTCTAGCAATTTCTTCCACTGAAAATGGGACGTTAAGATCAGAGATTTGATCAGTAGTTAATGATGGGAGACTAATAGTATCTAAGAAATCACTTATTATCTTTGGGGTAGGTGTGGGAGTTTGAGAATCATCTTTAAGATTGTAAAGGGAGCTATAATAACAGCTAAATGCATTCGCTATGTCTTGGGGGTCTTGCAATTTTTCTCTAGTAATAGGGTGGTATAGATATGGAATCTTTGATTTGGAATATCTGCCTTTGATCCGAAGTGCCATGTTTTTTCCTGCTTTGTTGCTAGTATGGTAATATTTAGCTTTAAGTTTTCTAGTATGTTTTTCAAATGTATCCAATAAAGTCGTTCTGAGTTCCTGTCGTAATATTTGTAGTTTAGTTTTCAGTTGTTGTGATGGGTGAGATTGGTTTTGGGAATCTAATGTTTTAATGTCGGCAGTAAGTTTCTCAATGAGTTTCGTTTTATTTTTCCTGAATTGAGCATTCAGTTGCATTAGGATTCCCCTACTAAATGCTTTATGAGCACCCCATAGGGTGGCGGAGTCTGACACCGATCCCACATTATATTTAAAGAATTCAGTTATCTGGTTTTGTATAGCTGTAGCATAGGTAGGCATTTTGATAAGATATGCATTTGTTCTCCATAGAAAATGAGTCGTTTGAGAGTGTTTAGGTAGAATAGTCATACTAATTGGGGCATGATCAGTCCAAGTGATGGGTGCAATGTCAGACTCCCTCACCCGCTGCAATAACCACTTATCCATAAAAATATAATCGATACGAGTATAGGTATTATGTACCAGGGAATGATATGTGTATTCACGATCTCCAGGATGATGGCATCTCCATACATCATAGAGATCGCTTTTATTCAAAAAAAATTTAAGTGCACAGTTGGTTCTGGTTTTGGGATTAGAAGTGTCTAGTTCTTGTTCATGTATTGTGTTGAAGTCTCCACAAATTATTAAGGCACCTTTTCGGCATTTACCTATTTTTCTCATCAGGCCATTCAGAAAATGGGATTGCCTTTTATTAGGCGCATACACATTTACCAATGTAGTAAGTGTATTATCAATGGTACATATTAATATGAGGTATCGTCCATTGGTATCTACAATAGATTCATGCAATTGAAAATTAACTGAATGATGTATGGCAATAAGTACTCCTCTTTTTTTCTGTTGGCCTGATGCTGTAAATATGTGAGGAAAGTTCTTATGGGTGCAAGTGGGAATAGCGCCTGTTTTGAAATGGGTTTCTTGTATACACAATATTTGACATCGCTGGGTGTTAGCCATTTGCCACATCGACGCTCTTTTTGCTGGATGGTTAAGACCATTAGTATTTAAAGATATTAACTTTATACTCATAAAAGGATATTAATAAGATGGAAAAAGTAAGTACATACTAGCCTGATAATAGCTTTAAATTCTACTTCCATGTGAACAATCTGTAGTCTGAAATGACTATGAATGTCCAAAAATTTAGTGACTGAAAAGTTTTGATTCAAATTTTGTAGGTTCACAACATACCTGTCCCTTTGAATGCTATGAGTTGTGTATAGGATACTGTGAAGAAAAAAATAAAAGTAAAAGCACAAACAAAAATATAACCAAACATTAAACTTAATTTGCAGTGGTAAACATTTCAATGTATACTGCAACATTAGAATGGGGAATTAGTTCAAAGGTCAGCTGTTCCAAAGATTTAGTATCGCACGGCACGGCGGGCAAGCTGATAGATCGGTTTCCTATAGATAGGATTGTATTTTGACCGGATCTAGTCAATGAAAGCTAATGCCATTGTGGCGTAAGTTTCTCCGGATTCTTCTTAGCTCCGATAGGTGGAGTTGGTTCGGGGATAATACCCCATGCATGAAGTAACTTAATGCCTTGTTCCACAGAAGTGATTGTATGGTAGGTGTCGTTCTTCTGTATCAGTAGTTTAGATGGTTGTTTCCAACGGTATTCAATTTTATGATTACGCAGAGCTTTTGTAATCGTGGAAAGTTGTCTTCTCATATCTAGAGTATGTTTAGACAAGTCAGCATAAATCTGGATTGTATTATATGGTTGTGGAAGTTGTCCTAGATGTCGCACTTTATATAGGATTTGTTCTTTAACATGGTAGAAGTGTACTCTAAGTAGTACATCACGTGGTATCTGTGGAGGGTTTCGGAATCCGATGGATACGATCAATTGTGAGCTCTAAGGCTGGTATAGCTGGCAGCAAGTTGGAGAATAAGTCAGTGGCATATTTTTTAAGATCAGACTGCTGTATATTTTCAGGGATACCCCTGATTTTGAGATTGTTCTTCCTTGAGCGGTCTTCTAAATCTGCGATTTTAAATTTAAGCCACTCTTTTTCAGCTTTATTTTCTTCATGAGCATCTATTAAATTATTAATAGTATTGGTCATGTCTCCCATAGAGTTCTCAATAGTGTGTATTCTTTCACCTAAGGAGTTCACTGCTTTGGAGAATTGATTTGTGAGTTGTAAAATATCCGTATGAAGCGAAGTATGTAAAGTTAATAGCATTTCTTTTAATTGGGTGTCCAGGATAGGCTGGTTATTAGTGGGGAATGCGGCTATAGGTGAAGCTATAGGAGTTATGACTGTGTTATCTTGACTAATATGAGGTAATTTATGGCTTACCTCCTGGCCTGTGAAATCCAGTTTGATACGAGTTTTAGCCGGGCTGCGACATGTAGGGCTGAGGTAATCTTCCTCATGAGGAGATTCCAGATGTGTTTTCTGAGGTGATTCTTCTAGAGCAGCATCAGGCCTGTCAGTGTATTGCGCTCTCCCTGAGGAGGCTGTTGCTGGTACAGCAGCTGTGAGAGGATCTGTGCCATCTTTTTTTCTCCCTCCCGCTGACTGAGAGGAGAATGTCGTTAGTTTTTTCATTTTCCGTTCGTCTTTCCGCTTTTTTGACATCACCTTCGGATTCAGGAACTCTTCCGTCGTCTGTTCGTATCTTTTTTACCGATATTCGCTGTGAATTGTCGCTAATATGCCCGTTCGTGTCACAGAGCTCTCTCACAGAGCTTCCATTCAGCTCATGCGCTGGCCACGCCCCCAAGTATGTGTCTTGAAATTTAATCTTAAACCTGAACTGCAGTTTGGTTTGGGCATAATTATTCCAAATTTGGTCCTCAGCATCATTCTGACTGGATTATAGGGTGTTCAGACTGGCCATAGGGGGCACTGTCTCTTCTAGCAGGCAAGGAACCACAGTCTGGTTGGGTGCTTTAAGGTTACTTTCTCTCGGAGCCAGCCCAGTGGGAGTGTCACTTTTGCTGTGCTTTCTGGGAGAGGGTACTTAAGATCTGGATGTCACGTGGTTCGGAGTTCCAGTCCAGAAGTATGTTCTGACTCCATGGTCCTGGTCCTCCTGACCAGCCCCCAGGAAGGCTATGGCCTGGGGTGTGGATCCACCCGACTTTATGTCTCGAGGCTGGCTAGCTCGAGGCAAGGAAACTAAAGAAAGGATTCTGAGGTGGTCCGGTGCTGTCTCCGGTTGTGGAGAGGCCCAGCAACTTCATAGCTATCCAGGAGAGGACTGTTCAGAAGAAAGCCATGTACAGGTTGGCTTCTTAGCAAGAGCCTGGTGAGGCTGAGGAACTGGCTGAAAGATACTGGTACCACACAAATGTTCTGCAAGTTCTAGTTTCCTACATGTTCTACAACAACGTCTGTGGCAGAGACTTGTTCCTGATGTCCACCCTAAAGTGGACCTCCGCTCAACGGAACCCTCCCCCCCTCCGGCGCCACAATTGGAACCTTTCAGGGGGGAGGGGGGTGCAGATACCTGTACAGTACAGGTATTCTGCACCCACTTCCGGGATAGCTCTCTGCGGAAAGGGGTGTAGATTACGCAAGTGCCCGCCCCTTTCCGCAAGTGCCCTGCTGCCTGCTGGGAAACACACAGATCCCAGAGGCAGCGGGGACCGTCCTTATTGCGCAGCGCGATTCGCGCATGCGCAGTAGGGAACCGGGAAATGAAGCCGAAAGGCTCCATTTCCTGATTCCCATACCCAAGATGGCGGCGGCAGGACCCGACAGACGACCTAGAGATCGGCTTCGGGTGCCGACATCGCGGGCGCGCTGGACAGGTAAGTGTCACTATTTTAAAAGTCAGCAGCTGCAGTATTTGTAGCTGCTGGCTTTTAAAAAAAAAAAAAACGCGGAGTCCCGGTGGACTCCCGCTTTAAGCACATTGTTGGCTGCTAGGCCTTGTGAGAGGGGGACTATCCAACTTGAGTGAATATCCAGTTGTGAATGGATATTCTCTGGATTTAGTCGAAGTAAGCAAGTCCTTCATTATTGACTTTTGACACTAAGAGTACCTGAACTTTCCTCCTAACCCTCTGATCCTATACTAAGAGACTGTTCGTTAACTACGTTTTTTGTAAATAAAAATCCCTTTAAGCGGATCTGTTGTCAGTCTCTAAAGTTTCTGGGCCATCTACAATGCGAAACCCCTAGAAGCAAATTGAGGTGAAGAAGGTAACGGTAAGCCCAATCAAACCAGCAGCTCCTTCGGGGGTTAGTGCTACACATACATACAGAAGAGTCAAGGTGTTACTGTGCACCATCCATATATACTGTAGGGGATCAGAGGGGTGAACAGCTGGCTCAGAGCCAGTCCAGTAAAATAGAAATGGCTTTATTCAGAAAACTGGCAAAAAACAAACAGAAGACATGACAGGCTTGTCTTGTCACACAGTTATGCACACAGGAACAGCTCACAGAATAATTCCTCTCAGCTGGTGTGAGCTTCCGGCTCAAGTACACAACTGGGTACTCATCCCCCCCCCCCAACCATTTGGCACAGTACTGCACCCAGACCCAAATTTGAGGCATCTGTTTGTACCAAGTCGGGAGCTACAAACACTGGTTCCTGGCACAAAGCTTGCTTCAACCGGCAGAACTCTGCTTCTGCACTCCACTGAACAACAGTTGCATTCTTTCTCTTGGTAAGATCAGTCAGAGGTGCTGCTAGACTGGCAAAGTTGGGGACAAACCTCCTGTAATAGCCCACAATGCTAAGGAAAGAACGCACGTGTTTCTTTGTGACTGGACGGGGCCATATCTGGATAGTCTCCACCTTGTTTAGTTGGGGTTTAATCACACCCCTGCCTACAATACATCCCAGGTAGGGATGAGCTTGGTGTTTGAGTTGAACGCATGTTCGACTCGAACACCGGCTGTTCGCACGTTCGGCGAATACCGAAAGTTATGGGCCGTTCGCGCCGAATCCGTGTGGCGCTCACGGGCCACAATGCACTGCACCATCGCAGTGCATTGCTGGCTCATGATTGGCCAAGCATGCACTGTGACCCCGCATGCTTGGCCAATCACAGCGCCGGCAGCGAGGAGAGCCATAATTGGCCACAGGCAGGATGTGGCCAATTATAGCTCAGGGGGTTTAGTACATGCCCCACACTATATAAGGCCGCTAGTACGACGGCCTTGTGTAATGTGTTCTGGCGTGCAGGGAGAGAAGGATAGGCAGGGACAGTTTGTTCTTTTCTCAGGCATCTGCAGGAGTTAAAGTGGGTGTTGTGTGCCTCCAGCACAGTATACACCTGTATCTACCCTTTATTGCTGTTGTTCTCTAATACAGGCATCTGCAGGAGTTAAAGTGGGTGTTGTGTGCCTCCAGCACAGTATACACCTGTATCTACCCTTTATTGCTGGTGTTCTCTAATACAGGTATCTGCAGTATCTACAGTGGGTGTTGTGTGCCTCCAGCACATAATACACTACCCAATTGCTGGTTTTCCCATCTCCCTACAGGCCATTACTATGTCTGGAAGGCCAACAAGGAGAGGCAGACAGTCACAAGCGAATAAAAGAGGGCAAGCAGGCTCTGTGTCTAGAGACAACAGTGGTGCTGGTCGTGGACACGGTGCATCATCATCAGCACGTGGCCATGTCCTTATTTTCGGCAGCTGGACGTGTTGAGCCGCATCATGCCGAAGACTTAGTAGAGTGGATGACCAAGCCCTCCTCATCCTCCTCGTCCTCTCTCCCCCAGGCTCAGGGTACTAGAAAAGCAGCTGCCAACGTGCCCTCTTCCCTCATCTCAATGTCATCAGTCACTCCTTCCATAGACCCACCATGTTCTCCTGAGGAGTCCCCCGAACTGTTTGAGCACAGTGTTGGGTACATGCTCCAGGAGGATGCCCAGCGTTTTGAAGGCTCTGATGATGATACCCAGCTAAAGGAAGGCAGTAGCGTGAGCGCAGAGAGAGGGGATGCTCAAGAAGGACAGTAATCTGGCAGTCATGTTCCACCAGCTGCAGCATACTGCCAAGTTTGCTCCAGTGATGAAGAGGGAGGGGATGATGAGGTCACTGACTCCACGTGGGTGCCTGATAGGAGAGAGGAGGAGGCATATCTCCAACGAGGAAGGATGCCCTCCGGGGGCCAGCTTAGGGGCAGCACACTGATTGAATCACACCGCAGAGCTCCGCCTGTGCAGGGTGCTGCCTCTGTGCATTATTTCAAAAGTTCTTTGGTGTGGGCCTTTTTTGAGATGAGTGCATCAGATCACACTGCTGCTATTTGCAACATATGTCTCAAGCGTATCTCGTGTAGCCAAAACATCAGCCGCTTGGGTACCACATGCTTGACCAGACATATGTTGACCTGCCATGCAGCTCATTGGCAAGCGTACCTTAAAGACCCACACCAAAGAACAAAGCGGACCTCTCCTTGCTCCTCATCAGCTGGGATCTCCAACCCCACTAGACCTTCAGTCCTCTCTGAAACCTGCACTGAGAGGAATGAAGGTGTAGAATTAGGTGTGTCACAGCCAAGTACTTACAGGTAGTGTTGAACGAACCCGAACTGTAAAGTTTGGGTTCGTACCGAACTTTTGGGTTTTTTGGTCCCGAACCCGAACAATTGACTGTATGTGTTCGGTAATGTAATGGCGCTTTTTTAACAGCTACAGGGCAGCCAATTAACATTCGTTTAACTGGTGTGCCCTTAGAAGCCATCACAGCCATGCCTACTAATGGCATGGCTGTGATTGGCCAGGGCAGCATGTGACCCAGCCTCTATTTAAGCTAGAGGCACACAGCACAGCACATCACTCTGCTTTAGACAGTGTAGGGAAAAGTTCCTGTCTGCTGTTAGGGAGAAAATAACATAGGAGTCCTGATTCTAAAATCTATTCTAATTAGTCAGCGATTTTACACTGCATGGAGAGAAAAGATAGACAGTGTAGGACATGGTTCCTGTTGGTGCTATGAGGAGAGAGAATTATGTAGGAGTCCAGATTCAGAAATCTATTCTAATAACTCAGCGATCTACATAGATTTACCTGGTTGGGTTGCAGTGCACAGTTTTTTTACACTTCTGTGAGCCCAGTGCCAGAGAAAATATAACTTTTATCTGCAAGCTCAGTGCACCAGCACTGCATATGTTACTGTGACATACACCCTGTACATACTCTGGGTGTATTCTGCTCTTCCAAAAACACCCATTTAGTGCAACAAAAACTTTGCAGTGTTTATATATATATATATCATTTATATATTTTTCTTCTATTGTGCTATTCTAAAAAAAATTTTTAGGGCAAAAACTTTTTTTTTGCATAGCATTTTCGCCATTGCTGCAGCTCTAAGATACACGTTTTACATACTCTGGGTGTATTCTGCTATTGCAAAAACACCCATTTTAGTGCAAAAAAACAAAAACAAACTTTCCAGTGTTTTCTGCATATGTGGAGGTGTGTGCTACACAATTTATATATTTTTCTTCTATTGTGCTATTCTACGAAAAATTTTTAGGGCACAAACAATTTTTTTGAATAGCATTTTCGCCATTTCTGCAGCTCTAAGATACACGTTTACATACTCTGGGTGTATTCTGCTATTGCAAAAACACACATTTAGTGCAAAAAAAAAACTTTGCAGTGTTTTCTGCATATGTGGAGGTGCGTGTTAAACAATTTATATATTTTTCTTCTATTGTGCTATTCAAAAACATTTTTTTAGGGCAAAAACATTTTTTTTGAATAGCATTTTCGCCATTTCTGAAGCTCTAAGATACACGTTTAACATACTCTGGGTATATTTTGCTATTGCAAAAACACTAATTGAGGGCAAGATCCTACATTTGGAAAATATGAGGAGAACGTCAAAGAAGGGACATGGCTCCGGTCGTGGTGCTGCTGGTGAAGCTCCTGTTGCAGGAAGAGGATGTGGCCGATCTATGCCAGCTACACGCACAAGTGAAACACCTTCCTCAGGTGTGAGTAGTAGTAGCTTACACTTACTGAATGATGGGTCTGCCCCCTTCAACTTCTGGGTCTTCAAATTGGCCACATGGCCTGAGCTTGCCCTTTACACCTTGGAGGTGCTGCCAGTGTATTATCTGAACGTGTATTTAGCATGGCAAGGGGTGTTATTACAGACAAGCGCAGACGCTTGTCCAGAGCCAACGTGGACAAGCTCACGTTCATTGAAATGAACCAGGCATGGATCCCACAGGACTTGTCCGTACCATGTGCAGAATAGACATGTATACCGGTGTTTTGACAAAAACTGTCTGGTCATAGTAACAGGGCCCCTCACAGGCTAGCTTCGCTCGCAACACTTCGCTCGCCGCGCTTTGGGCTCGGCTTGAACCTCGGGTGGTGTGGCTTCAACCTGGACTCACCACACAGCGCTGTTCATCTTCAGAGATTTTCGAAATCCCCTTGTCCTACATACTGAGCAAATGCAGTACAGGGCAGACACTATCCGACGGGGGACAGAATTCAACACATCACCGGCCTTACCCAGCCATTGTTGTATTTTTGAACCAGTGTTGGCTACCTCGTCCTCCTCCACCCCCGCTTCCACCTACACCGCCACATCCACCGCCACTTCAACCTCCTACTCCATATGGACCTCGTCCTCCTAGGTCAAGATTATATATTTTTTTTTTAATTTCAAAGTATTTTATTTTCCCACTAGCTTATCCATTAAATTTTTTTTCCAGAAAGGGCGTATTCTGGGACATTCCCACCATATGTGTGGCATTGTGCCGTTGAGTTTCTGAGGTTCTTAATCACTTCCTGTACCTCTTCTTCTGAGAAGGGGGCCTCCAGCATATATATATATCATTTTTTTTTGTATGTTATTTTAAATTATTTCCCTATCCACATTTGTTTGCAAAGCACTTGCCATGCTCTTAACAACATTTTGTTGCCATTTGCAGCCCTCTAGCCCTTTCCATTACTTTTTTAGAGCCATTTTAGTCCTCAAAAGTTTGGGTCCCCATTGACTCCAATGGGGTTCGGGTTCAGGGTCAAGTTCGGTCCCGAACCCAAACTTTTTTCCGACGTTCGGCCGAACCCGTCGAACCTAAACATCCAGGTGTCCGCTCAACTCTACTTACAGGCACTCTGCTAGCAGTACACCAACATCCGATTGTACCAGGAAATTTCCCTGCACCAGCTGCTGGACCGTCGAAAGAAGTTCACTCCCAGCCCTCCACATGCCCAGCGGTTGAATGCTAGCTTGGCTAAATTGCTAGCACTTCAGCTGCTGCCTTTTCAGTTGGTAGACTCGACCCCCTTCCGTGAGTTTGTGCAATGTACGGTTCATCAGTGGCAGGTCCCCAAACGCCACTTTTTCTCACGGAAGGCAATTCCGGCTCTCTACCGGCATGTGGAAGGCAACGTCCATGCCTTGCTGGACAGGGCGGTCAGCGGTAAGGTGCATATTACCGCTGACTCATGGTCCAGCAGGCATGGACTGGGATGTTACCTATCTTTCACGGCCCATTGGGTCACTCTTATGGCAGCTGGGAAGGATGCAGGACAAGGTGCAGTAGTGTTGGAGGTTGTTCTGCCACCACGCCTCCAAAATGCTACTACTGGTTGTGACACACCTCTCTTCTCCACCCCCTCCTCTTCTTCTTCCTCCATGGCCTCTTCCAGTGCTTTGTCCTCAGAACCAGCGGTGCTCCGAGGCATTCAAGGGGCTACGCAAGTACGCAGGCAAAAAGATGCCATGCCGTGCTTGCTCTGGTTTGTTTGGGGGACAGGAGCCACACTGGGGCAGATATTTTGTCAGCTCTGCAGGGGCAGGCCAAGAGGTGGTTGACGCCACGCCAGCTTAAGCCAGGAATGGTGGTTTTGCAACAATGGCACCAACCTCCTCTCCGCCCTCCGACAAGGACAACTGACCCATGTGCCCTGTGTGGCTCACGTCCTTAACCTGGTGGTGCAGCGGTTCTTGGGCAGGTACCCGGGCTTACAGGATGTTCTGAGGCAGGCCAGGAAAGTCTGTGTGCATTTCCGGTGATCATTTAATGCCAGGCTGGCTCGGCTGGCTGAGCTCCAAAAGGAGTTGAACCTGCCCAAGAACCGCCTTATATGTGACATGCCCACCAGGTGGAATGCAACGTTGTCCATGCTGCAGCGGCTGCACACGCAGCAGAGGGCCATCAATGAGTACCTGTGCGACTACGGCACCAGGACAGGGTCAGGGGAGCTCAGTTTTTTTCACCACACCAGTGGGGCATGATCAGGGATGCATGCACTGTCCTGCCACCATTTGAGGAGGCCACGAGGATGGTGAGCAGTTACAGTGCATGCATCAATGGCACTGTATCTCTTTTCCACCTGTTGGAGCATATGCTATGTGGAATAATGAACAGGGCACATGAGACAGAACAGAGGCAGGACGAGGAGGACTTCCTTGCCACTCAAGGCCCCCTTTATCCAGACAGTGTTCCTGCTGTCCCACCCATCACACAGGAAGAGGAGGAGGAGGCTTGTGTCAGCATGGAGGTGGAGCCTGGCACTCAGCATCAGCAGTCTTTTAGGGATGATTTACAGTCCCAAGAAACCCGTGGACTTGTACATGGCTGCGGATCATGTTGTCCTTAGTGACCCAGAGGACCACGGACCGAATGCCTCAGCTAACCTACGCTGCGTGGCCTCAATGATCCTGCGGAAGTATCCTCGTATTCTTCGGATCAAGGAGAGGGACCATTACTGGCTGGTCACTCTCCTTGTTCCAGGGTACAAGGGTAAGGTTGCGGACCTTATCTTGCCATCGCAGAGGGAGCAGAGAGTGAGAAATCTGCGGGAGGCCTTGCAGAAAGGTCTGTGCAACACGTTCCCAGAGACTGGGAGGTTACAAACTCCTGTTCCTGGACAACGTGTTGCTGAGGCTTCGGTCAGTCACAGAAGGATCGGTGGAGAAGGTGGCCGTCTGACTGATGTGTTCAGGCAATTTTTTAGTCTGCAGCCTCAAGGTATGATCGGTTCCACCAACCATCGCCAGCGTCTGATTTACATGTTGCAGTAATACCTAGGGGCAAGGTCAGACTTGGACACCTTTCCCACCGAAAATCCCCTGGCTTACTGGGTCTTGAGGATGGATCACTGGCCAGAGCTTGTACAGTATGCAATTGAGCTACTGGCCTGTCCTGCATCCAGCGTTCTTTCGGAAGCTGCTGGAGGCTTTGTAACTGATCACAGGGTGCGCCTGTCCACCGTCTCGGTTGATCGATTGACCTTCATTAAGATGAATCAGTCTTGGATCACCACCAGCTACCAAGCACCTGAAGCTGATGTAACCGAATATATTTTTTTGAAATGTCACATCCCTTCAAGACTGCCTATGCTGATGCTGAGTGACTGTCCTGTTATGTTGACTGACTATACTCTTCCACCTCAATCATCCTGCTGATAGCTTGGAAGAACATTTTTGGTTCTGGGTGACACCACCAGTGGCTAAGGCCCAATTTTTCAGCCCCTGTTTAACAGGGGCATGTAATTACAATTTTTGATGCAATGCTTTGCAGCAGGGCTCATTCCTGCACTCCAACTAGAGTATCTGGGAGAGCTTACAATGTCGTGGCACCAGCAACCAGTGCCTAAGGTCCAATTTTTCAGCCCTGTGGCATGTAATTACAATTCTTGATATAATATTTCACAGCAGGGCCTGTTCCTGTGCCCACCGAGAGTAACTATGAGGATTTATAGTGTTGTGGCACCAGCACCAGCCACCACAACCACCAAATGCCCAATTTTCCTACCATTGTTCAACAGTGGCATGTAAGTACAATTCTTGATATAATCGTTCACAGCAAAGAGCTCCAGCGCCCACCAAGAGCCACTTACAGTGGCTTACAGAGGGCTTACAGTGTTGTGGCAACACCAACACATTAGGCCCATGTTTCTGCAGAGCATATAGGGCAGGCCCCTACTTTCAAACATCCAACTTACAAACGTCTCCTACTTGCAAACGGAAGGCGTCGGAAATTCCATGTGTAGAGAAATCCGACGGACAAAGTGCCATACATGCTCAGAATAACAAACATCACCTCGTTCTGGATGATCGGATTTTCCGTCAACTTTGTCCGACCGTGTGTATGCAACACAAGTTTTGGCCAAAATCCGTTGGAAAAAATCAGACGATTTTTGTGGTCAGAATGTCCGACCGTGTGTACAGGGCATAAGACTTACCATCAAAATCTGAAAATACTTGCCTATATGTTTTTCTTCAAATAGGACAGTTTTTGTGAGTAGGCAGGTACATTTCAAAAAATACAATGTCAAATTAACAAAGGACACCATCCAAACTCCTTGAGCTTTAACCAATTAAAGTGGATGTAAACCCGATTTTTTTTTTAATGTCATAATCGAGAGTGTAAGATTTCCTATCATTTGAGCCCAGTCTTGCCACAAAGAGTTAATCCAGGTCTGAGCAAGTCTCTTTTATTGTTCAGTGAGATCAATCTTGACAAACAGAGAAAAACGTTGTCAAATCATCCCCCTTGCTGTGAGTGACAGGTGATTTACATATCTCGTGCACTAGCCTAAGACATGCATTGTTTTTTAATTCCCACCCCCACTCCTTTCTTCTGCTGCTCTGCAAGGATTGGCTGTTCCAAACCTCAGCATGATTTGGCATGCTGAAGTCATGTGGGGACTTTTCTGGGTTTTGACTGGATGTTAGTGATCATAGCAGAAGTTCAGTGTAAGAAATACACAGGAGCAAATGCATGTTGATAAGGGGAGTGTAGAGGCGGGCGGTGAAACTAATGACATCATGACTCCACCCACTGAGCCCTGGAAAACAGACCCACCCACAAAATCTGCAGTTTTTCGGGTCTCATAGCAGACAGGAGGGAGACATTTGACAGATAAGTATACATGCAGGAGCCATGCATATCCTTCTAGATAACCAATATTGCAGTTGTTTAAAAAGGATGAGAGTGGATTTACATCCACTATAAGCACCGGACCATTTGGCTGGCCCAAGACCAGAGGACTTTTTACAATTTGGCACTGTGCTGCTTTAACGTAATTGCGCTGTCATGCAATGTTGTACCCAAACAAAATTTCCGTCCTTTTTTCCCACAAATAGAGTTTACTTTTGATGGTATTTGATTGCCTCTGTGATTTTTATTTTTTGCGATATAAACGGAAAATCCCGACAGTTTCGAAAAAAAGGATATTTTCTACTTTTTGTTATAAGAAAAATCCAATAAACTCAATTTTAGTCATACATTTAGGTCAAAATTTATTCAGCCACATCTTTGGAAAAAAAAAAAATGTCAATAAGTGCATATTTATTGGTTTGTACAAAAGTTATAGGTCTACAAACTAGGGTACATTTTCTGGAATTTACGTAGCTTTTAATTTATGACTGCCTATCTCATTTCTTGAGGTGTTAAAATGGCAGTGCAGTACAAAACCCCCCAAATGACCCCATTTTGGAAAGTAGACACCGTAAGTAAATTGCTAAGAGGCATGTTGAGCCCATTGAGTATTTTATTTTTCATCCCAAGTGAATGAATAATGGCAAAAAAAAAAATTACATAAAGTTGTCACTAAATGATATATTGCTCACACATGCCATGGTTATATGTGGAATTGCACCCCAAAATAAATTTTGCTGCTTCTCCTGAGTATGGGGATACGACATGTATGGGACTTTTTGGGAGCCTAGCTGCGTACAGGACCCCAAAAACCAATCACCGCCTTCAGGATTTCTAAGGGTGTAAATTGGCACAAACCCCCCCCCCACGACCCCATTTTGGAAAGTAGACACCCCAAGCTATTTGCTGAGAGGCATGGTGAGTTGTGTACGGGGCCTTGAAAACCATGCACCACCTTAAGGATTTCAGGGCATACATTTTTGATTTCACTCCTCACTACCTATTACAGTTTCAAAGGCGATGAAATGCTAAGATAGCACAACCCCCCCCCCCCCCCTAAATGTCCCTATTTTGGAAAGTAGACACCCCAAGCTATTTGCTGAGAGGCATGGCGAGTATTTTGCAGCTCTCATTTGTTTTTGAAAATGAGAAAAGAAAAAAAATATTTTTAATTTTTTCAATTTTCAAAACTTTGACAAAAAGCGAGATCTGCAAAATACTCACCATACCTCTCAGAAAATAGCTTGGGGTGTCTACTTTCCAAAATGGGGTGATTCGGGGGGGGGGGGGGTTGAAATGTCCTGGCTTTTTATGCACAACATTTAGAAGCTTATGTCATACATCACTCACTCTTCTAACCACTTGAAGGCAAAGCCCTTTCTGACACTTTTTGTTTACATGAAAAAAAAAATTTTTGCATGAAAATTGCTTTGAACATCAAGACATTATATATATATATATATATATATATATATATATATATATATTTTTTTTTTAAGCAAAGGCCCTACAGATTAAAATGGTGGGTGTTTCATTTTTTTTTCAAACGATTTTTTTTTGAAAAAACACACTTTTTTTTATATCAATAGTTTTTATTGAGTTTTCATAGTGATGAATGCTCCACATTTTCCAATCGCTATCAAATTGAGAGTTGATCGCCAGCAATCGTTCGAATAAGTGATTCCTATTGACTAATGTGATTACATCCAATATATTAATGGCTATCGTGTCCTTCCAATTGTGAAGTATGAGAGTTCAGGTTGCCAGCAATATATGGGTTACGAATGATCTATCCCCTCTGGCAAATTTTTTCATACCAATGTGTAGTATTGCCAAAGTGGGGTTAGGGGGTGTTAAAATACCAGTGAGAGATGAGATTAATTGGAATGTCTTGTTCCATAGGCTAGTTAGACTCAGGCATTCCCACAAAGTGTGTAATAAGTTGCAAACTTGGCCGCACTTCCTCCAACATAGAGGAGATGAAGTTCAAAAAAAGATGGCAAGTGTGTATGGAGTATAGTGCCATCTATTAATAATTTTTTGTGTAATTTCCCAGTGGTTCACACATTGGGATGATCTTTGGATTGTTTTGAAAGCATGTAACCACTGTTCAGGAGTAAAGGTGGTGGAAAAGTATTTTTCCCACTTCCTAAGGTCTGAGGATTTATTGAAGGTTTGTTTCTTTTTAAGAACATTATAGAATAGTGAAATTCCTTTGGTAGGGTTTGGTGTGGCTGTGTAAAAGCCCCATGCCTTGGTAAGCAATTTTATAGTGGGTAATGGGTGTGCCCTCAGGAAGTGGGAGATGCGTAAGCAGGAAAACCCCATATTACTTGGTAGGTGATATTCTGTCATAAGTTGTTCCGCTGATTTTGGCTTCTGGTTTGTAATTAAGTCTTGTATGTGACCAATATCTTTTGTCTTAAGATGTGTGGTCTGGAGTAAAGGGATCTTAGTACCTAGCAGTTCTATAGGGAAGTCATATGTTATTTTTTGTGAATCTCTACAATCGTGCTTTAGGAGAAATCTCCATGCTTGTGACGATACTTGTATAGTGGGAGACATACCCCCAGCATCCCATGGTTCCCAGATGTCACGCATTAAGAAAGCAATGTGGTTGGCAATGGGAAGCATTGATTTTTCTAAATCTACCCAGATCGGGCTATTAAGGTGATGGAACCAGTGTTTGAGTTGATCGAGTCTCTTAGCCCACAGATAATCTTTTAAATCTGAGAATCCTGCTCCCCCTACTGTTTTACGGGTTGTGAGACTGCTGTGCGGGCATCTGGCTTTTTTTACCCCCCATGTAAATTTCCATATAGTTTTGGATAAAGTGTGGATATAGTGCGACGGTATTGGGATTGGTAGAGAGCGAAATATGTAGAGGATTTGTGGCAATATGGACATCTTAAATGCCGCAATCCTGCCAACTCATGACAGCTCTCGTTTAGAAATGTCTGTGAGTTGCCGATCAATTTTGGCTATGAGTGGTTTGAAATTAGTATCAGCCAGGGAGGAGTTTGTGTTGGTTAGGGTTATACCTAAATATGTGATACCTTTTTTGCTCCACGTGTATGGGATAGTATTTTGCAATGTGTGTTTTGCAGTTTGAATCACTCCCATGTCCAAAAATCGGGGATTTAGTAAAATTAACTTTGTAATATGAAATTTCCCCAAAGTCCATTAGTGTTTTATGGGCCTGTGGAAGGGAGGACAGTGGGTTTGTTAGTAGGAGAATAACATTGTCTGTGGATAAGTTGATGACGTGCTTGTCGGTTCCAAAGGCGAAGCCCTTATTGTTAGTGTTTGTGCGGATAGATTCTACCAGTGGTTCAATCATCAAATTTAAATATTGTAGGGGAGAGAGGGCTTAACGAGTGCCACTGGATATATTGAAAAGTTTGGATAGGAGACCTGAAGTATAGACCTGTGCTGATGGGCAAGAATAAAGAGCCAATATTGCTGTCAGTATTGGACCTTTTGAAACCAAATTTTTCTAGCACCAACTCCATATATCTCCAGTGGACTCTATCGAACGACTTCTGTGCATCTATAGATAGAAGCAGAGAAGGCGTTCTCATTTTCGTTGCATGGTGGACAACATTAACAATACGCCTCGTGGTGTCTGAGGTCTGTCTCCCCCTCATGAATCCCACCTGGTCACGTTGTATGATGAAAGGTGTGATAGCCATTAGCCTTTTGGCTAGTAACTTTGCATACATTTTGATATCAGAATTCAATAGGGATATTGGTCTGAAATTTACTGGGGTGGTGGAATCTTTTCCCAGTTTAGGTAGAGTTATTATGTGAGCTCTCAACATCTCAGGGGGGAAGGAAGATGTCTCCTCTTTTTTGAAAATCTCTAGAATGTGTGGGGAGTGTATTTCTTTGAAGACCTTGTAGTATTCATTCCCGAAACCATCAGGTCCTGGACACTTGCCATTGGGCAATGTTGAGGTAATTTTTTCTATTTCCTGAATTTTTATTGGGGCGTTCAGCTGTGAGAGTTGTTCCTCTGTCAGGGATGGTAGTTTTGTGTTCTGCAGGAATGTTTGCATACTCTCTGAGGACGGCTGTGGGATTGTCGCGTCTGTGTGTAAATTGTACAGTGCCCCATAATAGTCAGCGAATTGGTTTGCTATCTCTTGGAGGATAGTGATTTTGTGCTGCATGGTGGGGTGCGATAAGTATGCTATTTTAGATTTGATATGGGCAGCTTTGAGTCTGTGTGCGGGCTCTATCAGACTTTTTCCGTCAGAAATTTCATGTGTAGAGAATTCCGACGGACAAAGTGCCATGCATGCTCAGAATAAATTACGAGACGAAAGCTATTGGCTACTGGCCTCTACGTAGTCCCGTCGTACGCAACGAACATCACCTTGTTCCGAACGATCGGATTTTCCAACAACTTTGTCCGACCGTGTGTATGCAACACAAGTTTTGGCCAAAATCCGTCAGAAAAAATCAGACGATTTTTGTGGTCGGAATGTCCAACCGTGTGTACAGGGCATAAGACTTACCATCAAAATCAAAAAAGGTTGCGCTCCAAAATTAACCTAAAAAATGATCAGTGAATATGTATTATGAGCAATAAATCTCATATAATACAATCTCATATCCTGTAACTGAAATAACAAATTCCTGTGAAAAGAAACATATCCAGTGGAAAAAAAGATTTTTCTAATTAAAATAACAAATAAGTGTCCGGTCTAGGTTGTATCCGTGCAATCCTCCACTAGCAACGAGTGGTATTGCAAAAGGATGATGATGCAAATTCGCTCAAAGAAAAGAGAAATTTAACGGCCATAGGTAAAACCCATAGGGTATTTATTGTAAAAAAACACACGCCACAGGCATATAAAAACAGGAAACACTCCAAATAAAAAATTTGCGGCCGGCCGGCTGCAGTACACACGCCCGTGCTTGCAAACAGTGGACATAGCGCGCAGTGATGTCAGTACATCGCTTCACTGTGGTGGTGATTGGTTTCCAATCTCTGGCAAGGGAGGACTGGGGATTAGCAGCGATGTATTGACCAGTGTACAAATTGCTTTGGTCCACAATAGATCTATAGAGATCTTCAGTGAAAACACTGAATAAAAATCAAGTGACGTAAAATCAACTGTTTCCACCTGAATACCGGGTGCTGCAGAAGTGTTGGGTTCCCAATTAGGATTGGCGAATTCTGCAGGAAGGGCACTATGGGCTCGATGGGCCTGTCTTTGTTTTCTTGGTGGCAGCACGACACTACTTGTGCTTGCCACCTCACCAGCTTGAACTGCACTTATGGGACTCTCCACGTCACCACGTGTTACTGCAGTGCTGGTTTAACTACGACCAGGGTGTACTAGGCCGCTGGTGATACCAGTTCACCAGAAGGAATAGCGGCGCTAGTACTTCTCTGCTCCATATGACAGTCCTGCGGTTCTTGCACCTCAACAGCAGAAGAAGATTGGGGTCTGGTACGCCTGACCTTGGCAGGGACCACAACTCCGTCGTCAGAGCTATCTGTCATGGAGCCGCTGTCATCTGCAGGATCATGCAGTTATGTGTATAGTGTTTTGTAAGTGACAGTGATCGATTGATACTTGCACTTGGGTGGGCTGGGCTGGGCGGAGGGGCAAAACGCAGGTGCTAGCAGGTATCTGGGCTGATCCCACTAACACTGCGTTTTTGGGAACCCTGAACTGCTGAGGACGCTACTATAGATCTGATCAGATCAGATATCGATCCATTCAGATACTATACCACTGAGGGAGGTGTAGGCTGCGTGCATGGGTGTTAGCGGTACTGGCACTGATCTGACGCTGCCTGGGGTGACGCAGACCCTATCTGGCACTAAAACCTAACTTATATCACCCGCCAGGCGATCAGGGGGTTAAACCTTTATTAGGTAATAAACGGTGGGTGCCCTGACACTATAAAAAAACTAACTGACTAACCAGCGTCACCCGACAAAAGAGGCTTTGCATGCAGCTTGTGCCACCAGTGCCGGGGGTTAACTACGACTGCCCTAGACGTATATCTGAACCCAAGAACACATTTTTTTATATATCAGTCCTTCGATGTGGCGGCTGCATTAATTAAAACATTTTTGAGGCAAGTAGAGAACATCCAGTACCCTTGTAAGTTCCTGTTCATTGAACTGAGATCTCAAACAAAGTTTTCAGCTTTTCCAGCTGTGAAGTCGAACGTTCAAAATCAAAAGTGCTAATTTTAAAGGCTAATATGCAAGTTATTGTCCTAAAAAGAGTTTGGGGACCCGGCTCCTGCCCCAGGGAACATGTATCAATGCAAAAAAAAGTTTTAAAAATAGCCGTTTTTTTTGGGAGCACTGATTTTAACCACTTCAGCCCCGGACCAATTTTCAGCCTAAGGACCAGAGGTCTTTTTACAATTTCGCTCTGCACTGCTTTAACTGGTAATTGCGCGGTCATGCAATGTTGTACCCAAACGAAATTTGCGTCCTTTTCTTCCCACAAATAGAGCTTTATTTATTTATGGCAGGCGAACTTTAAAAACCTACAGGTCATATTTCAAGTCACAAAATAATTACTAGCTGTGCACACATAGTCCCACCACTGGCCGGGTTCGGAGTAGATGCTGGTGGCTGCAGCGGGACGAGATACCGCTCCATGCGGGCTGCGGAGGTTCTGGGTTGAGCGTCCTGCTTCCCCACAATGTTGAGCACTGGCGAGGAGTACAAATAAGCGATATGGCTATTGTTTCCGTTCCCTGGAGAGCCGCGGCCCGGGAGCCTCAGAGAGATGCAGCTTCACCCGTCCATGCCGAGACCACGCCCCACAAACTACATAAATTTTTAAAAGCCTTTACAGGTTACCACATTAGATTTACAGAGGAGGTCTACTGCTAAAATTACTGCCCTCGATCTGACCTTCACGATGATACCTCACATGCATGGTGCATTTGCTGTTTACATATGATGCCAGACCAAAGCTTGCGTTCGCCTTTGCGTAAGAGCAGGGGGGACAGGGGTGCTTTTTTTTTTATTTATTTCTTTTTAATTTATTTATTTTGCTTTTTTATTTTATTTCTAAACTGTTCCTTCCATTTTTTTTTATTGTTATCTTAGGGAATGTAAATATCCCCTATGATAGCAATAGGTAGTGACGGGTACTCTTTGTTAGAAAAAATTGGGGCCTATTAGACCCTAGATCTTTCCTCTGCCCTCAAAGCATCTGACCACACCGTTTGGTGTGATAATATGCTTTCCCAATTGGGCTGTTTATATCCGGGAGGGGGGACATTCCCCCCACTGCTTGTAAAAGCAATCTAGAGGCTAGTTAGCTGCTAGGATTGCTTTTACATGAAAGCCGATCAAGAATGATATCAAGATGACACCTAAACCTGCAGGCATCATTCTGGTATAACCATTCAAAGGCTAGCAACATACCAGTGCGTTGCTGGTCCTTGTTGGACATATATTGTAATCTTTTTTTCATGCAGCCTTTTGACTGAACGAAAAAAAGAGATTGATCGGTGGGTATACCCACCATTAGAATACCTCCCTTCATCCACCCACTTCTACTGATGGGCATACAGGCACCATTTATATATGCCAAAGCATGGGGGCATCCTCCCACAAAAGTTATGCCGCATACACAAGGTCAGACTTTTCCATGGGCAAGCCTCTGTCGGAATTTTGACCGTATGTACGTGGCATTAGGAGCAAAATCGCTCCTCCACCCCTGCTGCCCCCATGCTTCAGCATATATGCTCATTTTTTTTTTAACTGTGGTGGTGAAATCACCTCCTACAGCGTTGGAGTCACGGCTTTATGTATCGTGGGAGCAAACGCTGTTGCTGTCAAGATAAATAAATAATAGATCCATGCTGCAACTGACTGGCGTACCTGCTAAGCAAATTATGGTTAACATTAAAAACAAGTAACATTACAGTATAACAGTAAGACCTTACCATACCATACCTGCAAAGCAAATGCCAAAAAAAAACATAGTAAAAAAAAAAACATTTTTTAACGCAACCTGTGCCTAAAATATATATATGCTGAAGCATGGGGGCATCCTGCCGCAAAAAAGTTATGCCGCGTACATACAGTCGAACTTGGGGGGGCTTGAACTGTCCTGGCATTTTATGCACAACATTTAGAAGCTTATGACACACATCACTCACTCTTCTAACCACTTGAAGACAAAGCCCTTTCTGACACTTTTTGTTTACATGAAAACATTTTTTTTTTTTAAAAACAATTACATTGAACCCCCAAACATTATATATTTTTTCAAAGCAAAGGCCCTACAGATTAAAATGGTGGGTATTGCATTTTTTTTTCCACACCGTATTTGCGCAGCGATTTTTTTTTTTTTTTAAACGCATTTTTTTGGGAAATAATAAACTTTTTAAAATGTTAATGCACTAAAGCACACTATATTGCCCAATTTTTGGATGAAATAAAAATGATGATCTTAGGCCGAGTACATGGATACCAAACATGACATGCTTTAAAATTGCGTACAAACACGCAGTGGCAACAATCTACATACATTTTTAAAAGCCTTTACAGGTTACCACATTAGATTTACAGAGGAGGTCTACTACTAAAATTACTGCCCTCGATCTGACCTTCGCGGTGATACCTCACATGCATGGTGCAATTGCTGTTTACATATTGCGCCAGACCGACACGTGCGTTCGCCTTTGCGCAAGAGCACGGGAGACAAGGGTGCTTTTTTTTATTTTTTTATTTTTTTTAAACTGCTCCTTCCATTTTTTTAATCATTTTTATTATTACCTTAGGGAATGTAAATATCCCCTATGATAGCAATAGGTAGTGACGGGTAATCTTTTTTAGAAAAAATTGGGGTCTATTAGACCCTAGATCTTTCCTCTGCCCTCAAAGCATCTGATCACACCATTCGGTGTGATAAAATGCTTTCCCAATGGCGCTGTTTATATCCAGTAGAGGGGACATCCCCCCCCCCCCCACCCCACCGCTTGTAAAAGCAGTCTAGAAGGTAATTAACCGCTAGGATTGCTTTTACATGAAAGCTGATCACTGGTTGAAAAGAATGATATCAAGATGACACCTAAACCTGCAGGCATCATTCTGGTATAACCATTCAAAGGCTAGCAACATACCAGTGCGTTGCTGGTCCTTGTTAGACATATATTGTAATCTTTTTTTCATGCAGCCTTTTGACTGAACGAAAAAAAGAGATTGATCGGTGGGTATACCCACCATTAGAATACCTCCCTTCATCCACCCACTTCTACTGATGGGCATACAGGCACCATTTATATATGCCAAAGCATGGGGGCATCCTCCCACAAAAGTTATGCCGCATACACAAGGTCAGACTTTTCCATGGGCAAGCGTCTGTCGGAATTTTGACCGTATGTACGTGGCATTAGGAGCAAAATCGCTCCTCCGCCCCTGCTGCCCCCATGCTTCAGCATATATGCTCTTTTTTTTTTTTTAACTGTAGTGGTGAAATCACCTCCTACAGCGTTGGAGTCACGGCTTTATGTATCGTGGGAGCAAACGCTGTTGCTGTCAAGATAAATAAATAATAGATCCATGCTGCAACTGAATGGCGTACCTGCTAAGCAAATTATGGTTAACATTAAAAACAAGTAACATTACAGTATAACAGTAAGACCTTACCATACCATACCTGCAAAGCAAATGCCAAAAAAAAACACAGTAAAAAAAAAACATTTTTTAACGCAACCTGTGCCTAAAATATATATATGCTGAAGCATGGGGGCATCCTGCCGCAAAAAAGTTATGCCGCGTACATACAGTCGAACTTGGGGGGGGGGGGGGGGGGGGTTTGAACTGTCCTGGCATTTTATGCACAACATTTAGAAGCTTATGACACACATCACTCACTCTTCTAACCACTTGAAGACAAAGACCTTTCTGACACTTTTTGTTTACATGAAAACCTTTTTTTTTTGCAAAACAATTACATTGAACCCCCAAACATTATATATTTTTTCAAAGCAAAGGCCCTACAGATTAAAATGGTGGGTATTGCATTTGTTTTTCCACACCGTATTTGCGCAGCGTTTTTTTTTTTTTTTTTTAAACGCATTTTTTTGGGAAATAATAAACTTTTTAAAATGTTAATGCACTAAAGCACACTATATTGCCCAATTTTTGGATGAAATAAAAATGATGATCTTAGGCCGAGTACATGGATACCAAACATGACATGCTTTAAAATTGCGTACAAACACGCAGTGGCAACAATCTACATACATTTTTAAAAGCCTTTACAGGTTACCACATTAGATTTACAGAGGAGGTCTACTGCTAAAATTACTGCCCTCGATCTGACCTTCGCGGTGATACCTCACATGCATGGTGCAATTGCTGTTTACATATTGCGCCAGACCGACACGTGCGTTCGCCTTTGCGCAAGAGCACGGGAGACAAGGGTGCTTTTTTTTATTTTTTATTTTTTTTTAAACTGTTCCTTCCATTTTTTTAATCATTTTTATTATTACCTTAGGGAATGTAAATATCCCCTATGATAGCAATAGGTAGTGACGGGTAATCTTTTTTAGAAAAAATTGGGGTCTATTAGACCCTAGATCTTTCCTCTGCCCTCAAAGCATCTGATCACACCATTCGGTGTGATAAAATGCTTTCCCAATGGCGCTGTTTATATCCAGGAGAGGGGACATCCCCCCCCCCTCCACCCCACCGCTTGTAAAAGCAGTCTAGAAGGTAATTAACCGCTAGGATTGCTTTTACATGAAAGCTGATCACTGGTTGAAAAGAATGATATCAAGATGACACCTAAACCTGCAGGCATCATTCTGGTATAACCATTCAAAATCCAGCAACACACCAGTGCGTTGCTGGTCCTTGTTGGACATATATTGTAATCTTTTTTTTCATGCAGCCTGTTGGCTCAACGAAAAAAAGAGATTGATCGGTGGGTATGCCCACTATTAGAATACCTCCCTTCATCCACCTACTTCTATTGATGGGCATACATGCGCCATTTATATATGCCAAAGCATGGGGGCATCCTCCCGCAAAAGTTATGCCGCGTACAAAAGGTCGGACTTTTCCACGGGCAAGCCTCAGTCGGAATTTTGACCGTATGTACGCAGCATTAGGAGCAAAGTCACTCCTCCACCCCTGCTGCCCCCATGCTTCAGCATATATGCTCTTTTTTTTAACTGTGGTGGTGAAATCACCTCCTACAGCGTTGGAGTCATGACTTTATGTATCGTGGGAGCAAACACTGTTGCTGTCAAGATAAATAAATCCATGCTGCAACTGAATGGCGTACCTGCTAAGTAAATTATGGTTAACATTAGAACAAAGTAACATTACAGTATAACAGTAAGACCTTACCATACCATACCTGCAAAGCAAATACCAAAAAAAAACATAGCAAAAAATAAAACATTTTTTTTAACGCAACCTGTGCCTAAAATATCTATATGCTGAAGCATGGGGGCATCCTGCCACGAAAAAGTTATATCGCGTACACACGGTCGAACTTGGGGGGGGGGGGGGGGGCGGTTTGAACTGTCCTGGCATTTTATGCACAACATTTAGAAGCTTATGTCACACATCACTCACTCTTCTAACCACTTGAAGACAAAGCCCTTTCTGAGACTTTTTGTTTACATGAAAACATTTTTTTTTTTTTTTTGCAAGACAATTACATTGAACCCCCAAACATTATATATTTTTTAAAGCAAAGGCCCTACAGATTAAAATGGTGGGTATTGCATTTTTTTTTCCACGCAGCGATTTTTCAAATGCATTATTTTGGGGAAAAAATACACTTTTTTCAATTTTAATGCACTAAAGCACACTATTTCCCAAGTTTTTGATGAAATAAAAACGATGATCTTAGGCTGAGTACATGGATACCAAACATGACATGCTTTGCGTACAAACGCGCAGTGGCAACAAACTCCATACATTTTTAAAAGCCTTTAAAAGCCTTTACAGGTTACCACATTAGATTTACAGAGGAGGTCTACTGCTAAAATTACTGCCCTCGATCTGACCTTTGCAGTGATACCTCTGCAATTACTGTTTACATATGACGCCAGACCGACGCTTGCGTTCACCTCTGCGCAAGAGCAGGGGGGACAGGGGTGCGCTTTTTTTTTTTTTCTATTTATTTTGCTTTTTTATTTTATTTTTAAACTGTTCCTTCCATTTTTTTAAATCATTTTTATTGTTATCTTAGGGAATGTAAATATCCCCTATGATAGCAATAGGTAGTGACGGGTACTCTTTTTTTAGAAAAAATTGCGGTCTATTAGACCCTAGATCTTTCCTCTGTCCTCAAAGCATCTCACCACACCGTTCTGTGTGATAAAATGCTTTCCCAATGGCTCTGTTTATATCTGGGAGAGGGGACATTCCCCCCACTGCTTGTAAAAGCAGTCTAGAGGCTAATTAGCCGCTAGGATTGCTTTTACATGAAAGCCGATCACTGGCTGAAAAGAATGATATCAAGATAACATCTAAACCTGCAGGCATCATTCTGGTATAACCATTCAAAGTCCAGCAACATACCAGTACGTTGCTGGTCCTTGTTGGACATATATTGTAATCTTTGTTTTCATGCAGCCTGTTGACTGAACGAAAAAAAGAGATTGATCAGTGGGTATGCCCACCATTAGAATACCTCCCTTCATCCACCCACTTCTAATGATGGCCATTTATATATGCCAAAGCATGGGGGCATCCTCCCACAAAAGTTATGCCGCGTACACAAGGTTGGACTTTTCCACGGGCAAGCCTCCTTCGGAATTTTGACCATATGTACGTGGCATTAGGAGCAAAATCGCTCCTCCACCCCTGCTGCCCCAATGCTTCGGCATACATGCTCTTTATTTTTAACTGTGGTAGTGAAATCACCTCCTACAGCGTTGGAGTCACGGCTTTATGTATCGTGGGAGCAAACGCTGTTGCTGTCAAGATAAATAAATCCGCGCTGCAGCTGAATGGTGTACCTGCTAAGCAAATTATGGTTAACATTAAAACAAAGTAACATTGCAGTATACATATAGTAGTTACCATACCACACCTGCAAAGCAAATACCAAAAAAAACATTTTTTAACGCAACCTGTGCCTAAAATATATATATATGCCGAAGCATGGGGGCATCCTCCCACAAAAAAGTTATGCCGCGTACACACGATCAAACTTTTCCACGGGCAAGCCCTCCATCGGGATTTTGACCGTATGTACGTGGCATTAGGAGCAAAATCGCTCCTCCACCCCTGCTGCCCCCATGCTTTGGCATATATACTCTTTTTTTTTTTTTTTTTTTAACTGTGGTGGTGAAAATCACCTCCTACAGCACTGGAGTCACGGCTTTATGTATCGTGGGAGCAAACGCTGTTGCTGTCAAGATAAATAAATCCGTGCAGCAGCTGAATGGCGCACCTGAAAACAAAAAAATGGTTAACAATAAAACACAGTAAACAGTAAAGTATATAAAAAAAAAACATACCTGAAAAGTAAGCATGATAAAACATAATAAAACATTGCAGAATAGAATACATTAAAAAAGAGCAACAGTAGAGGGATAATAGAGAGAGAGAGAACAATAAAACAACAACTATTTTTGTATTTTATATTTTTTTTGTTTTTTTTTACGTTTTTGTGTGTGTGTTCTCTCTCCAGTGTCCCCCTGTGTGTGCGCTCTCCCTCCAGTGTCCCCCTGTGTGTGCGCTCTCCCTCCAGTGTCCCCCTGTGTGTGCGCTCTCCCTCCAGTGTCCCCCTGTGTGTGCGCTCTCCCTCCAGTGTCCCCCTGTGTGTGCGCTCTCCCTCCAGTGTCCCCCTGTGTGTGCGCTCTCCCTCCAGTGTCCCCCTGTGTGCGCTCTCCCTCCAGTGTCCCCCTGTGTGTGCGCTTTCCCTCCAGCGTCCCCCTGTGTGTGCGCTTTCCCTCCAGCGTCCCCCTGTGTGTGCGCTCTCCCTCCAGCGTCCCCCTGTGTGTGCGCTCTCCCTCCAGCGTCCCCCTGTGTGTACGCTCTCCCTCCAGCGTCCCCCTGTGTGTGCGTTCTCCCTCCAGCGTCCCCCTGTGTGTGCGTTCTCCATCCAGCGTCCCCCTGTGTGTGCGTTCTCCCTCCAGCGTCCCCCTGTGTGTGCGTTCTCCCTCCAGCGTCCCCCTGTGTGTGCGTTCTCCCTCCAGCGTCCCCCTGTGTGTGCGTTCTCCCTCCAGCGTCCCACTGTGTGTGCGTTCTCCCTCCAATGTCCCCCTGTGTGTGTGCGTTCTCCCAGTGTCCCCCTCTGTGCTCCCCCCACAATGTCCCCCATTGTGCTCTCCTTCCCCAGTGTTCCATTGTGTGCTTCCCCCCAGTGTCCCCCTGTGTGCTTCCCCCCAGTGTCCCCCTGTGTGCTTCACCCCCCAGTGTCCCCGTGTGCTTCACCCCCCTCCAGTGTCCCCCTGTGTGCTCCCGCCAGTGTCCCCCTGTGTGCTTCTCTCCCCCAGTGTCCCGCTGTGTGCTCTCCCTCCCCCCCATGTCTCCCTGTGCAAGTTTGGCTTACGTGTGGGGACCAAGGGGGCCCCATGATCTTCTATTGCCCGGGGGCCCCATGAGTTGTCAGTCCGCCCCTGGATGGAGCATACACACTGTCGGAATTTCTGACCCAAAGCTCACATTGGACTTTTGCTGGTGGAATTTCCGCCGAAAATCCTCCCTCCCTCCTCCAGTGTGATTGGACTGCTCCTTTTTTCATATAAACACAGATCTTAAATTAATTTCAGGGGCTGACGGTCTCTCCTGCAACTTGACCCAGTTGACCTTCTTGAGGAATGGGTTCTCTCTGAGGTGCTTTACTAGGCCCATTCGTTTGTCTTGGTCGATACATAAGAGCTATAAAATAGAATGAAATAAAATAAGAAACACTGAAAGAACAATAGCTGAACAATAGAACCCCCCCCACCCCATCTAATATTTGGTTCTGCCAGTTACATGTTTCAGCTTCCTTCATTTGACTTTTACACCTGCTACTATGTCAAGATTGAATAGTAGCATGGTCCCTTATTTGTGTAATATTAGCTAATAATAGTTTTTAATGGCAACTGTTAATAACAATATTTTAAAAACAATGTTTCTATTAAATCTGCCATTTTTTTCCCTATAACGATGGCAACACCATGAGAAATGTATATTCAGTCAGAGTAAGTAATATCCCCAAAATTCAATTTTTTTTGCATGTGTGACAGCCACATCCCAATGAAACCAGTGATGGGGCACTATTCCTCCCACTGACATCAATGATGGTGCACTATTCCTTTCAGTGACGGCAATGATGGGGCACTATTGCTTCCACTGACATCAGTGATGGGACACTATTCCTTCCAGTGACACCAATGATGGGGCGCTAATGCTCCCACTAATACTAATGATGGGGCACTATTCCTCCTATTGATATAAATGATGGGGCACTATTCCACCCACTGACACCAAAGATGTGGCACTATTTCTTCCACTAATACCAATGATGGGGCACTATTCCTCCCACTGATATAAACAATGAATCGCTAATCCTTCTACTGACACAAAAGACGGGGAGCTATTCCTCCCACTAATGCCAAAGATGGAGCACTATTCCTTCCACTGATATAAATGACGGGGCACTATTCCTCAAACTAATACCAAAGATGGGGCAAGATTTCTCCCACTAATACCAATAATGGGTTACTATTCTTAGCACTGATGTCATTGATGGGGCACTATTCCTCCCACTGAAATAAATGATTGTGCACTATTCCTCACACTGATATAAATGATCGGGCACTATTCCTCCTACTAATGCCAATGATGGGGCACTATACCTACTGACTATAGGTGGCACTATGTATTTTTTTACTGACCACTAAATAACATTGTTATTTCCACTAATGCTAGGGGATTTTTCTACTCCCACTGCCCCCCCCCGCCCCCCCCCCCCCCCAGTCTAAATTCTGTCCCTTTGTTTAAAATGTGAAGTTTAGAGACAATGGACCTACATAAATGTGTGCAGTTATGAATGTGAAATTTTGTTTTCTAAAACCCTAACAAAACTCTAACAAGAATATACAGTATATAACCTTTAATGCCGCGTACACACGATCAAACAAGCGGATGGAAAAGTCCGGCAAACTCAAGTTCGCCGGACAATCCCCCCGTGTGTAGCCTCCGGCATACTTTTTTGACCCGAAAGGACTTAGAAAGTAGTTTTACACTCCAATCTTCTCGCCGGACTCGCATTTCGGCGGACAATCTGGCCGTGTGTGTGCCAGTCCGCCGTACTTTTGAAATGAACAGACTTTTCCCGCCCGGAGAAAAGTCCGCTCATTTCGAGCAGGTCTCCAGGTAGGCGGGCCCGCGAAGGATACGTCGCTGGCCCCCCCGCCTGGTATGGACTTAAAGGGGAACCCCAACACCGAAAAAAATTGGCGTGGGGGTCCCCCCAGGCCCACATCAGACCCTTGTCCGAGCACGCTACCCGGCCGGCCAGGAAAGGGGGGGACGAGCGAGCGGCCCCCTCCTCCTGAGCCGTACCAGGCCGCGTGCCCTCAACATGAGGGATGCCTTGGGGAAGGGGGGGCCGCGCAGCCCCCCCACCCCAAAGCACCTTGTCCCCATGTTGATGAGGACAAGGGCCTCTTCCCGACAACCCTGGCCGTTGGTTGTCGGGGTCTGCGGGCGGGGGGCTTATCGGAATCCGGGAGCCCCCTTTGTGAATGAGTATTGGGTACAATGTACCCCTACCCATTCACCTGTAAAATAAAGTACCAAAAAAAACACAACACACAAGATAAAATAATTTATTGCACAGCTCTGGGGGTCTTCTCGCCGGACTCCTCCGCTATCTTCTTCTAGCTCTTTTGCTAGCGGAGGAGCCCGGCTTTCTTCCTCGCTGCCATCTCTTCTTCCGACTTCCGGGGTCTTGTCCCCCTCTTCGGTTCTTCTGCCGGGCCACCGCGCCTTCTTATAGCTCTTTTACAGGCGGTGGCCCGGTCTTCTGTCGCCGCCGCCTTCCGTTCTTCTTCTTCTCCTTCTTCTCCTGGAGATGTTGACTCGACGCTCTCTCCGGCTGCAATGACAGGGACGCGCTGCGCGGCGACTTATATAGTGACAAGGGGCGGGGTCATCGGTTGATGTCACATGGGTTGATGTCACGTGGGTTGATGTCACACGGCGACAGTCCCAGCATCCTCCGGGACTGTGACATCGTAAGGGGCGGGGTCACCATGTGACATCAACCCATGTGACATCAAACGATGACCCCACCCCTTGTCACTATATAAGTCGCCACGCAGCACGTCCCTGTCATTGCGGCCGGAGAGAGCGTCGAGTCAACATCTCCAGGAGAGGAAGGAGAAGAAGAAGAACGGAAGGCGGCGGCGGTGACAGAAAACCGGGCCACCGCCTGTAAAAGAGCTATAAGAAGGCGCGGTGGCCCGGCAGAAGAACCGAAGAGGGGGACAAGACCCCCGAAGTCGGAAGAAGAGACGGCGTCGAGGAAGAAAGCTGGGCTCCTCCGCTAGCAAAAGAGCTAGAAGAAGATAGCGGAGGAGTCCGGCGAGAATACCCCCGAAGACGGAAGACCCCGGAGCTGTGCAATAAATTATTTTATCTTGTGTGTTGTGTTTTTTTTTTGTACTTTATTTTACAGGTGAATGGGTAGGGGTACATTGTACCCCATACTCATTCACATAGGGTGGGGGGCCGGTATTTGGGGGCCCCCTTATTAAAGGGGGCTCCCGGATTCCGATAAGCCCCCCGCCCGCAGACCCCGACAACCAACGGCCAAGGTTGTCGGGAAGAGGCCGTTGTCCTCATCAACATGGGGACAAGGTGCTTTGGGGTGGGGGGGGCCGCGCGGCCCCCCTTCCCCAAGGCATCCCCCATGTTGAGGGCATGCGGCCTGGTACGGCTCAGGAGGGGGGGGCGCTCGCTCGTCCCCCCCTTTCCTGGCCGGCCGGGTAGCGTGCTCGGACAAGGGTCTGATGTGGACCTGGGGGGACCCCCACGCCGTTTTTTTCGGCGTTGGGGTTCCCCTTGAAGTCCATACCAGGCGGCGGGGCCAGCGACGTATCCTTCGCGGGCCCCGCCTACCTGGAGACGCGCTCGAAATGAGCGGACTTTCCTCCGCGTGTGTGGGCGAGTCCGTTCATTTCAAAAGTAGGGCAGATAGCATGGCGGACTTAGTACGCCGTATTAGTTCGCTGAAAAAGTGCAGTGTGTGGGCAAGTAGCCCGTTCGGAAAGTCCGATGGACAGTCTGGTGGGAAGTCTGCCAGACTAAGTCCGTCGGACAGACGGCTGGCTACGTGTGTACGTGGCTTTAAAGATATTGTCCCTTACAAATAGCCAAACATCTGTGTATGCTTACCATTCTTATGAGGTCACGGAGATAAATGTTCATTTCTGCCGAATAATAAGGTCTGCTGTAAAAGATTCTCATCAGCAAGTCTTCTTTGGTCTTCTGGCCTTTATAGAATGGAGGGTTGCCTACAGCCATCTCATATAATATTAGTCCCAGTGAGAAATAATCAGCCATTTGAAAGTATGGAACGCCTTGAAGGACCTGTAGAAACATAGGGGAGAGGTAGAAGTATGAGAACATTCTCGGGTTAGGCAGAGTACAGAGATGACTCCATGTTGGCATATGTGATGTAAGAAGCCTCACAGAAGTCCCAAAACATGCTCAAAAGACATCACTCAAAGTGTAAATATAATCAAAACTTTGAGTTTTTGGTGTTGGATCAAATACATAAAATAAATTGGCAATTTTATTTATTGGCTCGGTTGGGTTTCGGTCAGGACTGTTCACCCCTGGTCAACAGGACAAACAGAGAGGGTGAATATGCCCTTTATAAAGGTACATTGTCCCAACAGCTCAATGCTCACATGCTTCACTATGTTAAAGTGACTACAGCAAGGGAGCAGGTACTGAAGCTTTTATCATATTTCTATTTCTCAATTGGCTATGTCTCAAAAGCTTACCACTTTTTATAAAGGATACATTTCTGGCCTTGAAACCCACTGAAAACTATTGGGAAATCAGTTGGGGGATGTATTCTTTCATTTATTTATATATCCAAAAATGAAAACTGGTATAGCTGAATAAAGATTACCAACTTTAAGATCAGGCAGGTAACAGGTTACTTACCTCTGGGGCCATGTAACACTTTGTCCCGGCATATCCTGTAATTCTTCTGTGTTCTGAAACACCGATCTTCGACAAGCCCAAATCTGCAATTTTGGCATGCCCATCGCTGTCCAATAGAATGTTAGCTGGCTTTAGGTCTCTATAAAGAAAAGGATGGTTAGCTATTAATATCCAACAAGTTTAATAAAGATGGAAAAATACAAATTTAGGTAGAGATAGATACCGTAGATAGATAGATATCATATTAATGGGTTGATATCAGGTTCTTTTAAATCTGCCTACAGTAAGATCTTTGTTCCTGAGTTCCCAGCTCCACCCACCTGCTGTATTCATTATGAGGAGCTCTCACTCCTCTTGCTGTATTTTTTTTATTAATAAAATGTGGCATACCCACTGAAATATCTGCAGCAGATGGAATGAGACATCATGGAAGGCTAAACAATTGGGAACTCTGGGAAAAAATTGTCCCTGATTCACTAAAAATTTAAATAAGTCAAGGGGTGATTCCTCCAGAATTCTTTACCCATAACTAAAAATAGTTAAGGTGGAGTGATCCATTAAATATCCCATTGTTAATCAGCTGATCCAATCATTACCTGTGGACGATATTCTTCGAATGCAGGAACTCCAGGCCGCATAGTATTTGCGCAGTGAGTCTTCTGATGGAGAAAGAAAGAAAGGTATTAGCATTCAATACCATCACAGACCAATTAAAGATAAAAATGAATAGACTTGAGTTGGAAGTACCTAGATACTTCACTGCTTGTACTCAGTGGTCAGCCACCCCCAACTCTAGCGTGACTCAGTCATTGGTCTTACCTTATGGTTTTCTCATGAAGTGGAGCTTTACACGTTATCATTTTCTTGAGACTCCCTCCGCTCAGATATTCCATGACAAGAATGACTTGGTCCTGTGTAAAAACAAAACAAAACAAAAGAGATACAAGTTACATTACATTTCATCTATATTACATTTGGCTCCCCAAAAAAAGTAACTTTTTTTTTTAGAATTATTTTAGGTGGTCTGGGTCACTAGTGGATTACAATACAGAAAAGAGGTGAAGAAATTAGAAGGTGAAAAGACTTACCTCTGATTGGAATGAACAATATAGATGGGTAATATATGGGTTGTTTCTGACTTCTTTCAGCAGATGACTTTCTCCAAGGGCATTGCTGGGATTACGGTAGATTTTCTTTTCCATTATCTTCACCGCCAACATTCTGCTAGTTTTGGGATGAGAGGCCAACATCACCTTACCGAAGGCCCCCTGTCCAAGTATCTTGTGCAAGTTGAAGCCTTTTTCCACGGCCAGTCTGTATGATCTGCCCCACATGGCACCAGTTGCAGGGGCCACAGAATATGACTGATCCTTCATGGCACGAGGTATGAGGGTCATGTAAAGTGACCGATTCTTCATGGCAACAGTGTATGGCAGCTCTGCAGGTGACCGAATCTTCCTGGTACTGGTGTTTGGCACCACTAGACATGGCGTGTTCTTCATGGCATCAGTCTTTGGCAGCACTGTATGCGAACGGTTCTTCATGGAACCAGTGTTTGACTTCACTGCACATAACTGGTCCTTCATGGCAACAGTGGTTGGCTGCGCTGCTCGTGACCGATCCTTCATGGCACCAGGTATGAGGGTCATGGAACGTGACCGATCCTTCATGGCACCAGTATTTGGCAGCACTGCAGATGACTGATTCTTCATGGTACTGGTGTTTGGCACCACTGCTCGTGACCGGTCCTTCATGGCACCAGTCTTTGGCAGCACTGCACGTGACCGGTTCTTCATGGAACTGGTGCTTGACATCACTGCACGTAATTGATCCTTCATGGCACCAGTGTTTGGCAGCACAGAACGTGACCGATCCTTCATGGCACCAGGTAGGAGGGCCGCAGAACGTGACTGATCCTTCATGGCACCGGTATTTGAAACCACTGCACGGCCCTTCATGGCAACAGTGTTTGGCAGAACTGCAGGTGACCGAACCTTCATGGTACCGGTGTTTGGCACCGCTACACATGACTGGTCCTTCATAGCACTGGTGTTTGGCACCACTGCTCGTGACGGGTCCTTCATGGCACCAGTCTTTGGCAGCACTGCACGTGACCGGTTCTTCATGGTACTGGTGTTTGGCACCACTGCACGTGACCGGTCCTTCATGGCACCTGTGTTTGACACCACTGCACGGCCCCTCGTGGCAACAGTGTATGGCAGCTCTGCAGGTGACCGAATCTTCCTGGTACTGGTGTTTGGCACCACTAGACGTGACTCGTCCTTCATAGCACTGGTGTTTGGCACCGCTGCTTGTGACGGGTTCTTCATGGCACCAGTCTTTGGCAGCACTGCATGCGACCGGTTCTTCATGGAACCAGTGTTTGACTTCACTGCACGTAACTGGTCCTTCATGGCAACAGTGGTTGGCAGCGCTGCTCGTGACCGATCCTTCATGGCACCAGGTATGCGGGTCATGGAACGTGACTGATCCTTCATGGCACCAATATTTGGCAGCACTGCAGATGACTGATTCTTCATGGTACTGGTGTTTGGCACCATTGAACGTGACCGGTCCTTCATGGCACCCGTGTTTGACACCACTGCACGGCCCTTCATGGCAACGGTGTATGGCAGCACTGCAGGTGGCCGAACCTTCATGGTACTGGTATTTGGCACCACTGTACGTGGTTGGTCCTTCATAGCACTGGTGTTTGGCACCACTGCTCGTGACCATTTCTTCATGGCAACAGTCTTTGGCAGCACAGAACGTGACCGATCCTTCATGGCACCGGTATTTGACACCACTGCATAGTCCTTCATGGAAACAGTGTATGGCAGAACTGCAGGTGACCGAACCTTCATGGTACTGGTGTTTGGCACCGCTACACATGACTGGTCCTTCATAGCACTGGTGTTTGGCACCACTGTTCGTGACGGGTCCTTCATGGCACCAGTCTTTGGCAGCACTGCACGTGACCGGTTCTTCATGGTACTGGTGTTTGGTACCACTGCACGTGACCGGTCCTTCATGGCACCCGTGTTTGACACCACTGCACGGCCCCTCGTGGCAACAGTGTATGGCAGCTCTGCAGATGACCGAACCTTCATGGTACTGGTGTTTGGCACCACTACGCATGACTGGTCCTTCATAGCACTGGTGTTTGGCACCACTGCATGTAACCGATCCTTCATGGCACTAAGTATGCGGGCTGCGGAACGTGACCGATCTTTCATGGTACTAGTGTTTGGCACCACTGCACGTGACCGGTCCTTCATGGCACCGGTATTTGACACCACTGCACGGCCCTTCATGGCAACAGTGTATGGCAGGATTGCAGGTGAACGATCCTTCATGGTACTGGTGTTTGGCACCACTAGACCTGACTGGTCCTTCATAGCACTGGTGTTTGGCACCGCTGCTTGTGACGGGTTCTTCATGGCACCAGTCTTTGGCACCACTGCACGTGACCGGTCCTTCATGGCACCCGTGTTTAACACCACTGCACGGCCCCTCATGGCAACAGTGTATGGCAGAACTGCAGATGACCGAACCTTCATGGTACTGGTGTTTGGCACCACTACGCATGACTGGTCCTTCATAGCACTGGTGTTTGGCACCACTGCATGTAACCGATCCTTCATGGCACTAAGTATGCGGGCTGCGGAACGTGACCGATCTTTCATGGTACTGGTGTTTGGCACCACTGCACGTGACCGGTCCTTCATGGCACCGGTATTTGACACCACTGCACGGCCCTTCATGGCAACAGTGTATGGCAGGATTGCAGGTGAATGATCCTTCATGGTACCGGTGTTTGGCACCACTGCACGTGACTGGTCCTTCATAGCACAATTGTTTGACACCACTGCACGTAACCGATCGTTCATGCCCCCAAGTATGAGGGCCACGGAACGGGACCGATCCTTCATGATACTGGTGTTTGGCAACACTACATGTGATCGGTCCTTCATGGTACCTGTGTTGGTGACCACTGCATGTGACAAGTCTTTCTTGGCACTGTTAGATGGGACCAGTGGAGAAGGCTTATGGTTCATGGTGGTCGATGATGCTTTTTTACTCTTGATGTCACTGTTGAATGAGCCATGTGAAGGTCGAGTGGTTGGAGTTTGATTGTTGTCCACGGTGGTAGCTCGTGCAGCTGGCTCTCTGACGCTGGTTGATAGGGCATCATTTACTCCTGGAGAGAGAAAGAAATAGTTTTTAGACCTGCTATTTTTTTCATGTATTCTGTGGACATTTCAATGAATTTTCCTTTACATATATAAGTAAATGTTGTCTGTGTCATTAAAATAATCTTGTGTTCCATGTTTTCCTAAATATATATATAGACAATATGGTTGTTTTTTGCTTGGCAGTACAATCTTTGTACATGCCTTTTTGTGCCAGAACAAGTGTAAGTCAAAGTTGAAAAATAACCTGTGACGTCTCACTGGATAACAAAACGTAAACCTGCAGACCACCAAAAGACAGCAATTATAACCTGATATATCACAGCGTTGAGATTTTGGTGCCACAGTCCACTGATCTTCCACAAGGGGGAAGCAATATTGGCTCATTATACAATGTATGCAGGCATGGGCGTGCACAGAACTTTTTCCAAGGGGGGGCACCATTTTAAGGCCACTCATGCTCCGCCCCTTTTTGACAATCTCATGAAAATCTTTCCACTGGAAATACATATGTGTTATATACGATATAATTCATCTTCACTTTGTATTGGAAGTTACTCTGGCGGCTGTGTTCCATGCCCATATAGCCTAGAGAATGTACATCTTTTTACATTGCAATACATCTGTTGTGGCCATATTTTGATCTCATACTGTCACTGTATAGGCTGTTTTCATCAAGATAAAAATATGGCAACAACAGATGTATTGCAATGTAAAAAGATGTAACATTCTCTAGGCTATATGGGCATGGTACGCAGCCACCTGAGTAACCTTGCGGACGCCCATGCTTTAAAAAACTAGCCCTGGAAAAAATTTCATACCAGCCTCACAGCATTATTATACCAGCCCAACAGCATAATGTCATTATGTTCTTGTTCATGAAAGGGAAAACCATACATTTTAAAGCATATTTGATGAACAGAGTATTATATATAGATGTGAAATCACATAGGTATATATATATATATATATATATATATATATATATACATATATATATCTCAATTACAGCCTCACTGTGCCCACCAAATGCAGCCTCACTGTGCCCACCAAATGCAGCCTCACTGTGCCCATCAAATGCAGCTTTACTGTGCCGTGAATGCAGTCTCACTGTGCCCATCATTGCAGCCCCTCCTGTGCCTCATGTCCCAGTCTGCAGTCCCTGTCTGTGGGAAGGTGTGTTGTTGATGCTCGGTATGGTACCTTGCATGCTAGCAGGATATCCATGACGGCCAGCAACAGGCAGATTCAGCCGTCTTCATTTTCTGGCCCCAGTCAGCCTGTCCTCTGGTCCTGGGGAAGTGGAGAGCACTGGGTGGGATTTGGAGAGAAGGGGGAGCAGAGAGTACTGGCGGGGTTGGAGAACACATGGGTGGGGGCAAAGAGTGAGGGGGAGTGAAGATCATAGGGGTGGGGAGTGGAGAGCGCTGGGGGGGAACTTGAGAGTACTGGGGGGGGCCCAATAAGAACAGGGGTAGAGAGCACGGTAGGCTGAGAGCACTGGGGGGGCTAAGAGTGTGGGATGGTGAAGATCACTGGGGGGACAGAAAAACAGGGGTGGAGAGCATGGGGGCTGGAGAGTACTGGGGGAGTACAAAGAGCAGGGGGGAGTGGAGAGCAATGGGGGGAGCTTGAGAGCACCAGTGGGGGCCAGAAAGAACAGGGATGGAAAGCACAGGGGATTGGAGAGCACTATGGGGGGTGGAGAGCACTGGTGGGGTTGGAGAGCACATGGGTGGGGGGAAAAATGCAGGGGGAGTGGGGAGTACAGGGGTGGGGAGTGGAGAGTGCTGGGGGGAGCCAAAAAGAACAGGGGTGGAGAGCACAGAGGGTAGGGAGCACTGGGGGGCCTGGAGAGCACCAGGGGGCCAGAAAGAACAGGGGTGGGGAGAATGGGGGGCTGGAGAGTGATGGGGAGAGCTGAAGAGCACTGGGGGGGAAAGAATAGGGGGGAGAGCATGGGGGGAGCACAGAGGGGAGAGCACTGGGGGGAGAGGAGAGCACTGGGGGGGAGAAATAACAGGGGGGGGAGAGCACTAGGGGGGAGAAAGAACAGGGGGGAGAGCCCTGGGGGGGGAAGAACAGGGGGGGAGAGCCCTGGGGGGGAAGAACAGGGGGGAGAGCCCTGGGGGGGGAAGAACAGGGGGGAGAGCCCTGGGGGGGGAAGAACAGGGGGGAGAGCCCTGGGGGGAAAGAACAGGGGGGAGAGCCCTGGGGGGGAAGAACGGGGGGAGAGCACTGGGGGGGAAGAACCGTAGGGGAGAGCACTGGGGGGGGAAAGAACGGGGGGAGAGCACTAGGGGGAAGAACAGGGGGGAGAGCACTGGGGGGAGAGCACATGCAGGGGGAAAATAGGGGGGAGAGCACATGCAGGGAGAACAGGGGGGGGAGAGAGCAGGGGGGAGGAGAACAGGGGGAGAGCACTGGGGAGGAGGACTGTGGGGAGTGGAGTGCACTGGGGGGGAACAGGGGGGGAGAGGAGAGCACTGGGGGGCAACAGGGGGGGAGAGCACTGGGGGGAAAGAACGGGGGAGAGCACTAGGGGGAAGAACAGGGGGGAGAGCACTGGGGGGAGAGCACATGCAGGGGGAAAACAGGGGGGAGAGCACATGCGGGGAGAACAGGGGGGGAGAGAGCAGGGGGGAGGAGAACAGGGGGAGAGCACTGGGGAGGAGGACTGTGGGGAGTGGAGTGCACTGGGGGGAGCACTGGGGGGGAACAGGGGGGAAGAGGAGAGCACTGGGGGGCAACAGGGGGGGAGAGCACTGGGGGGGAGAACAGGGGGGAGAGCACTGGGGGGAGTGGAGAGCACTGTGGGGGGGGAATGGGGGGGAGCACTGGGGGGAGAACGGGGGGGAGCACTGGGGGGAGTGGAGAGCACTGGGGGGAGAACAGGGGGGAGAGCACTGGGGGGGAACAGGGGGGAGAACTGGGGGAGAGCACGGGGGGAGTGGAGGGCACTGGGATGGTGGCTAGAGAAGGATGGGGAGAGCTGGAAAGCAGGGGGGCAGCAAGAACAGGGGAGAAGAAAACTGTGGGGGGCAGGAGAGTACTGGGGGGCGGACAAGGGGGAGAGCACTGGGGGGAGTGGAGAGCACTGTGGGGGGGGCAGGGGGGAGAGCACTGCTGGGTGAACGGGAGGAGTGGAGAGCACTGGGATGGTGGTTAGAGAAGGATGGGGAGAGCTGGAGAGCAGGGGGGCAGCAATAACAGGGGAGGAGAGAACTCTGGGGGAGGGGCAGGAGAGTGTGGTGGTGGAGAGCACTGGGGGGGGCAGGAGAGTGTGGTGGTGGAGGAGAGCACTGGGGGGGGGGGGGGCAGGAGAATGTGGTGGTGGAGGAGAACATGGGGGGCAGGGAGCACAAGGTGAACTGGGGACAGTAAAATAGGTTGGATGGGAGAATCGGCAGGGGGGCCCCCTGCAGCTGTCCCCCCCCCCCTTGATCCTCCTATCCAGGCACTGTGGCACACAGGGCGGGCTGTACCTGCAGCATCTCCTCCTCTGGATCACAGCTCTGGCTGGCTCTGTGTTCGGCGGCCGCTCTGTAACATGGCCCCGCCCCCCCAGACCGGCTCATGTGATAGGCGGAACGTTAATTCTCTCTACTATCACACGAGCTGGTCCGGGGGGGGCAGGACTGTTACAGCACGGCCGCCGAACACAGAGCCAGCGCTGTGATCCATAGGAGGGAGCGGAAGATGCAGCCTCCAGCGGACTCAGTAAAAAAAAATGCAGCATGGCGGCGGCTACGGCAGACCCTGCTGGCTCCTGCAACACCTTGGGGATTCCAGGGGGGGGGCACTTGACCCCCCTTGCCCCCTGCTGCGGACGCCCATGTATGCAGGCTGTGCTTCTGGCTTAATAGTGCTTTTGCGTTACTCTTCCTCCTTCCCAATGTAATTCCATTATTCTGCTCATCCTAATTAAAAATTATTCTAAGATTATGTATTGGTGAAGCATGGTCCCAAAGATATTAAAAGTAGAGGTGGGTGTGGCTGCATTGTGCTGAATATTGGGCATGGTTTAGGGGGGTCTGGTTACGAGCCTAAAGGATCAAATGCTTTCAGGATTTAACTGATGGTGGAATTGTAAAGAAAGCAATAGGGGATATTGCGTGTCATAGGTACAAGGCAAACAAGATCAAAGAGTACCCAGATCTCGAACTCGGGTATCGCCCCAAAAGACCTATTCCTCTGACTTCAGAACTTCAAGCATTTTGACCCTTCAGGTTTAAATTGATTATCCACTTGTGGGTCATCATCTTTGCACTTAACTCCTGTGATCTCCTTCCCCAATATGAATTTGTGTTATTTATACTGTATTTATATAAGCTTCCCTGCTTATATAAATACAGTATAGAAGCAGATTGAATATCTGGAAAACACCACATAGAGTTAAAATGGTGTGTTTCTATATGTAAATGATGGTGATTAGGATATACATATATTTCTAGTTGAAGCCCTATGGCCGATATGGATATGAACAACACAGACTTACCATAAGACTTACAACATGAAATGGACTTGAAGGGTGCCCTGGCCTGATGGGCAGTATGCCAAAATAAAGGGGCATACCCAAGATTAGAAATTTATAATAATAATAATAATTAATGTGAACTGAATTTGAGAAATGCCCTGAAAAGGGAAGGAGAGGGATGAAATGGATCCGGTACAAATCGATCTGTCAAATTCGTAGACTGACGGCCATATTGCTACACCCCACTCTCAGCCTTACTAAGCCACCCACCCAATTCTTGGATTTTTTTTAGCACTAAACTGAACTTATATAGTGAAAAAATCCATCACACTGTTTATGTTGAATTTTAAAAGCTGCTTTTAAAATTCAACATCAAAACAGCGTCACAGAATTCTAAATACTATTTTGCACTATATAAGCTGAGTTTACTGTTAAAAATAAGTGTGGAATGCAAGACTTGGGATGTTCGCTGCCGCCTTCAGACTGTAGACTCAGTACGGGCAGTGCGGGGTGTAGCAAGATGGCCGTTGGTCGACGAATTTGACATTCAGTGTCCTGACGTCAGCGATGCTGCGCATGCGCAGATGACGCGGTGTGCATGCGCAGTGTGTGTGGTTTTCTGCAGCAGCTGATTCCATGTCACAGAAAGTGACGTGGGTCAATATTCTGCTGGGTTCGACATTTCGCCAGAACACCGTCTTGCCAATGAATGTAACTGTTTTGAAAAACCGTTAAAGCAATATTAAAACCAAAAGCAAACCTTTATAATATTGCATCTAAGCAATTCTTAGAGGCGATGGCTGCATTGTTTTTTTTTTTTCTTTTATTTTCACCCAGTGATCTGGCCAGTAAGTCTATTTCCTTTCAATAGACCAAGCTGTCCTGCAGATGTAGGAAAAACCATTTAACACTCACAGGGGATCAGCTTGGCTTCAATTTGTGAAGTGTATTTAAATCTGCTAGTCAATCTAACACACCCCTCCCCCCAGACTGACAATGCTGCTGTCTAAAGGTGTCCCCTGTGCTCCTTCATCCAGAGCACGCAAATAAAAAAATGGGTGTTATAGGCAAGATCACCAGGGAAAAAAGCCTAAAAAATTAAAAGTAATGCAGCCACCACATCTAAGGATTGGTAAACTGGAATATATACGATATATTTGGTTTTGGGTTTAATACCGCTTTAAATCGATAAATTTCTACTTTAAATGTCCATAGTCTGGGAAAACAAAAGTAACAGATTTTTTTTCAGCTGAAGCCACTGAGATTTGAAAATGAACGGTCACTTGATAAAAATAACCTTGTGTTTCAGTTAGGTGCAGTGAGCCTAATATGTGTTTATGTATATAGGGGAGGTTCTAGCACAGGTATATAGTGCTGATCTTAGTATGTGTATAAGAATGACAGTACCCTTATATTATAGATGATTATTATCTACACTATAGATCATTATGGCTCCTACCTAACAGAGCTCTTCTTTCCTTTTTGGGTTTGGAAACCACGCTGGCTTTGTGCCCAGCTGCCCTAATACCTCGCACTATTGTGCTACCTGTACCTCTCTGTAAGGCAGTTAAATTGGGCTGTACAGAACGTGGGGAAGCAGGCAGGAGATCTTCTGGGAAGACCCCTTTCTGCTTTGTAGATTCCTCTTTGACCAGAGGATGAAGTTTGTTTTGATTTTGGAAACGCATCATTATAATCTAATGAAAAACGCTAACAATTGTAAGAGCTGCAAAAACTGGTTCTTCTCTCAACAAGAGTCAGTACTGTTCTGGCAGCAGTTGGTCAGCTTCAGCTATTTATCTTCTGGCAAGTGGCAGTTGATGACATCATGAAAGAAAAGTCACATGACCATCCGGGTGCACATGCACAGAGCTTCTGTTTTTTTTCCTAGGCATCAGCATGCAGTTGATGCCATCACAGTCAAAAAAGTCACATGACCATCCAGGTACATCTGTACAGAACCTTTTTTTGCATACATTTCGAAAAACATTATATATTTTACAAAAAAAGAGACCCTATAGAATAGAATGCTGTACCAATTGAAAACAAAGTCTTGTTTTATGAAATGTAAAGAATTATGAAATTATTAGAAAATAATGTCAATAATTAGTAGGAATGCTTCATATCTTTTACAGTTTTTGTAAAAAAGCTGTTTAAGTTTAGTGATCATTTCAGAAAATTTCATTTTAACGGCTTTTGTTGCCATGGTTACCAAAGCTTCTTACACATAGTGATGGGTTGTGTGGGAGAGCACAGACACATCATGTGCTGATTTATAATAGAGGAATATGAATATGATAAGGCAATTTTAACTAGGGACGCACCGAAATCTCGGCCGCTGAAACATATCGTCCGATAATGCCCTTTTCGGCAATTTGCCGAAAGAGAAAAACGGCTGATAATGGAGCCGAAAATGGGGTGTGGCTTGGGTTGCCCCTGGTTCCGCCCCCATCATGGGGGTGTCCTACAGCGCAGGAGAGCCACCTCCGCCGCCTGTTTGATAACAGCGCCGGGAACATCACAGCTTTCATTTCAATAGCTGTGTGTTCCCGGCCTCATTTTTTGGCCGAAATTTCGAAAAAAAATTATATATTTTACAAAAAAAGAGACCCTATAGAATAGAATGCTGTACCAATTGAAAACAGTCTTGTTTTATGAAATGTAAAGAATTAAATGTCCATAGTCTGGGAAAACAAAAGTGACAGGTTTTTTTTCAGCTGAAGCCACTGAGATTTGAAAATGAACGGTCACTTGATAAAAATAGCCTTGCTTTTCAGTTAGGTGCAGTGAGCCTAATATGTGTTTATGTATATAGGGGAGGTTCTAGCACAGGTATATAGCGCTAATCTTAGTATGTGTATAAGAATGACAGTACCCTTATATTATAGAAGATGATTATTATCTACACCAGTGATGGCGAACCTTGGCACCCCAGATGTTTTGGAACTACATTTCCCATGATGCTCCTGAACTCTGCAGTGTAGTTGAGCATCATGAGAAATGTAGTTCCAAAACATCTGGGGTGCCAAGGTTCGCCATCTCTGATCTACACTATAGATCATTATGGCTCCTACCTGACAGAGCTCTTCTTTCCTTTTTGGGGTTGGAAACCACGCTGGCTTTGTGCCCAGCTGCCCTAATACCTCGCACTATTGTACTACCTGTACCTCTCTGTAAGGCAGTTAAATTGGGCTGTACAGAACGTGGGGAAGCAGGCAGGAGATCTTCTGGGAAGACCCCTTTCTGCTTTGTAGATTCCTCTTTGACCAGAGGATGAAGTTTGTTTTGATTTTGGAATTGCATCATTATAATCTAATGAAAAACGCTAACAATTGTAAGAGCTGCAAAAACTGGTTCTTCTCTCAACAAGAGTCAGTACTGCTCTGGCAGCAGTTGGTCAGCTTCAGCTATTTACCTTCTGGCAAGTGGCAGTTGATGACATCATGAAAGAAAAGTCACATGACCATCCGGGTGATCATTTCAGAAAATTTCATTTTAACGGCTCTTGTTGCCATGGTTACCAAAGCTTCTTACACATAGTGGATGGGCTGTGTGGGAGAGCACAGAGACATCATGTACTGATTTATAATAGAGGAATATGAATATGATGAAGCCACTGAGATTTGAAAATGAGCGGTCACTTGATAAAAATAGCCTTCTGTTTCAGTTAGGTGCAGTGAGCCTAATATGTGTTTATGTATATAGGGGAGGTTCTAGCACAGGTATATAGTGCTGATCTTAGTATGTGTATAAGAATGACAGTACCCTTATATTATAGATGATTATTATCTACACTATAGATCATTATGGCTCCTACCTGACAGAGCTCTTCTTTCCTTTTTGGGGTTGGAAACCACACTGGCTTTGTGCCCAGCTGCCCTAATACCTCGCACTATTGTGCTACCTGTACCCCTTTGTAAGGCAGTTAAATTGGGCTGTGCACACTGCTAAAGAAAATTCCTGCCTGCTGCTTACCCTGGTCAGGGAGACCCTGGCTCTCCCACCTCCCCTGTAGCTTTGTTGCTTCCTGTCCCGCAGTGGCTCCTTCAGCTCCTGCACCTGGTGGGTTTGGCTGCGCTACTAGTGCGACATCAATGTGCTTTGGTGGGGACCGCAAATCTGGAAAATGTCAGCAAGGTGAGACCCTTCCATTACTTTTTTTAAATTGGTATATGATCTGATTGAAGCGCTGATCAGAGGCTCTTTTCTGGAGGGTAGAGCTGTCACTTAAGCCCCAATCACACTAGCGGACGGATTGGTTCCGCCTGTCAGTTTTTCAGCTGGACCAGATCGGACCACCCATTGTTCTCTATGGGGTGGCAGATGCAAAAGGACATGTGTCCTTTTACACCAACCTGCATCCCATCCTGGCTGCCAAAAACAGACAGATGTGGATTCATTCCCTATCTGCCTAGTGGATCAGATCAGATGGAATCAGACATTCAGTCTATTTCCATTCAACCACCCTAAAGAGAGCAGCGGGATGTGTCTGTGTTGGATCTGCATAGGAAACAGAACATGGACCTGCCATCAGCTTGACAGAGTTCACCCCATGTGAAAGGAGCCTTAGCAATACTTTATTGTACGGATTTATGATTGTTACATTAAGGCCCCTTTCACATTAGTGTTCAGGTCTGCACATACCGCTCCATACCATACACTCGGCACCCCTGTCATGCATATCCTACCCACCGCCATACACTCCTGTACTACCCCTGCAGTCTCTGATCGTCTCCTGTAGTACACCAGCAGTCTATGACTATCTTCTGTAGCCTCTGACCCTCTCTTGTACTACACCCTGCAGTCTCTGATCCAGTCTTATAGTATGCCTGCAGTCTCTGACCATCTTCTGTAGTACACCCGCAGTCTCTGACCCTCTCTTGTACTACGCCCTGCAGTCTCTGACCCTCTCTTGTACTACACCTGCCATCTCTGACCTTCTCCTGTACTACGCCAGCAGTTTCTAACCCTCTCCTGTACTATGCCTGCAGTCTCTGATCCTCTCCTGTACTACGCCAGCAGTCTCTGTGCCTCTCCGGTACTACACTTACAGTCTCTGACCCTCTTCTGTAGTATGCCTGCAGTCTCTGACCCAGTCTTGTAGTACAGCTGCAGTCTCTGACCCTTTCCTGTAGTACGCCCACAGTCTTTGACCATCTTCTGTAGTACACCCACAGTTAAAAGCAGAAAAAATGGGCATGTTTAAGTGTTGAAGCACCCTGTTTCCACCCCCCCCCCGACTCCTTGCACGTCCCCCATCTCTCACCACCACAAACGTGCGGGAAGCCATGCAGCCCACACCTGGGTGCTCACACACACAATTCGCATTACCCCACAACTTCTGTGTCTGAGGTGCTATGCTGTCAGACCTCATGCTACAGTCTGTGTATTGATCTCCTCACACCAGCTTCAGACTTCTTCGCCTCCTGGCACAAGAGTTTTGTTGGCACAGCAGGCTCTTCTTCCCATGCTGTTCCCCCACTGGAAGAGCTTGCCCCCAGCCACGCGGAAATAAGGCAGAGCCTGCTGCCTGGGTAATCTGATGCTAAGTATCAGATTTCCTTGGTCACGAGATCGTGCCCCATCTCAGGTATAATTACCAGGGCTGGATAAAACCATTCAGAACTCTTTTGCAAGTCCCCCTGAATGTTAGATGTGCCTGTGAGGACCCAAGACTGAGGCCGGGCCTCCAAGAGCTGCCTCTACCTCCCATTGCCAAGCCATCACTCTGCCTGTGCCTCTTGCTCCAGATCCAATGGACACCTGCACAGGGTCCTGCTTTTACAGACAGTTCTGAACCTGCTGTCCAGTGGCGGCCCGCCCATAGGGGGCGCCCGGGCACCGCCCCCCCCCCCCCCCCCCTCCAGGCAGTCACAAAAAATGAAAAAAAAATTTTTTTTTTCAAATGGCCCTTTAAAAAAAAAAAATTTGAAAAAAAGTCCTTAAGTGCACTGTGTACGAGCGCCGGACACAGTGCAGCGCTGGACACAGTGCACTATGCAATCACAAGATTGCAGACGTGGCGCTTCATTTGCGGGGTTTTAACCCGCCTTGTGGCGCAATGAAAAGTGCCGATCTGCATCCGCCTTGCACCCATAGGTTTACTATGCTATGTGCTTTGAGTGACAGACTAGTTAGTCTGTCACTTACGGTTTTCCCCTGTGTCAGACCAGTGCGCCGAGCGGAGCAGCAGAGGAGCGGATGAGTGAACTCCTGCACTTGCCGCTATGAAACAACAACAAGGTAGATGCTGGAAATCCACAGGAGGGGGGCAGAGCTGAATGATTCCACTGACAGCCAAACGAGGCACAGCAACACCAGTGGAGATATTAGAATCACTGATGATCACACAAGGCTGGTCTCCTTATTTCTACAGGATGGATGGATGGGGAGGTTTCACACGGGCTCTGTGTTTATCAAGTGCTGATCGTCACAATGCTTCTATTATCTCCACTGGTGTTGCTGTGTCTCGGTTTGGCAGTGTCAGTGGAGGCTCTTGTGAAACACACAGCCCATATGAAGCCCCCCACCACCCACCCATCCCTCTGTCCCTGATTCATCCCACCCACCAGCTCTCTGTCCCTGATCCATCCCACCCACCCACCATCCCTCTGTCCCTAATTCATCCCACCCACCAGCTCTCTGTCCCTGATCCCTGATCCATCCCACCCACCCACCATCCCTCTGTCCCTGATTCATCCCACCCACCAGCTCTCTGTCCTTGATCCCTGATCCATCCCACCCACCCACCATCCCTCTGTCCCTGATTCATCCCACCCACCAGCTCTCTGTCCTTGATCCCTGATCCATCCCACCCACCCACCATCCCTCTGTCCCTGATTCATCCCACCCACCAGCTCTCTGTCCCTGATCCCTGATCCATCCCACCCACCCACCATCCCTCTGTCCCTGATTCATCCCACCCACCAGCTCTCTGTCCCTGATCCCTGATCCATCCCACCCACCCACCATCCCTCTGTCCCTGATTCATCCCACCCACCAGCTCTCTGTCCCTGATCCCTGATCCATCCCACCCACCCACCATCCCTCTGTCCCTGATTCATCCCACCCACCAGCTCTCTGTCCCTGATTCATCCCACCCACCATCCCTCTGTCCCTGATCCATCCCACCCACCCATACCTCTGTCCATGATCCATCCCACCCACCATCCCCCTGTCCCTGATCCATCCCACCACCCCTCTGTCCCTGATCCATCCCTCTGTCCCTGATCCCATCCCACCCACCACTGATCCAACTCCCCACCCCACCTCCATCCCTCTGTCTCTGATCATCACCATCCCTCTGATCCCACCACCAAAGGCAAACATGTAAGATATTGCATTATTGCAGTCACTAAATGTGATGACTTTATTTGTTTTATTTTATTAGGCTTTCTTGTACTTCATAGTCTGCGGTGACCTCTGCCTATTGCTGTTTCCCGAGCACCTTTTTTGTGTTTCCTGTTTTTTTTTCTCTGGTGAACGAGGAGTGTGGCTGGGCTGTCAGACATATTGATGTGTCATTAGAACCTGGTGTATAATGTAGAGCCTGGTATATGATGTACAGAGCCTTGTCTATAATGTAGAGCCTGGTATTTGAAGTGTAGAGCCTTGTATATGAAGTACTACAGGGGACGGAGTTGGTGGATTCTATAATGGGTGGGGCTTATGAGAAGTGGGATGGGTCAAAAGGGTGGGCGTGGTCTAGCGCCCCCCCCCATCTTAAAACTTCACCAGCCGCCACTGCTGCTGTCCACCACCTAGACCATCTCATTAGCAGCCCAGGGCTGGCCATCCTCTTCAGCATGAGTCCCTAAACTTTCCTGTCTCTCCCCTTGCTGTGCTGTATTATCACCCCAAGGATCACTGTCCCTTGCCCGCCCAGAGGAGTGTTTTCCCTTGCTGTGCCTTGTTGTTACCCCATGGACTGCTTTCCTTTTGCTGTGCCATATTTAAATTCCATGGATGGTTAACCTTTGCTGTGTTGTTCTACTGCCCTGAAAATCACCTTCCTTTGCCATGCCTCATCACTGTCCTGTGATATGTTTCCCCTTTCGCTGTGCCATATTTCCCCCTCAGAGGCCCCTCTGCTACCCCAGGACACATTTAGTTTTTGCTGTGCAGTATTCCTGCACCACAGACTGTAAACCCTGGTTGCACTTATTAACACCCTAAGGATCATACCCCTGGGTCATATAGCTGCCCACAAACTATCCATGCTGAGCCCACTTCTACTGGTAATCTGTGTTGTGCCCCTTGTTGCTTTGTGGACTATCTCTGTGCCAGCCCATGTCCTAACATCACCTCTCCTTAACACCCAAGTTTCCCAATAAACATCCGCACGTTGGGTTCCATGTGATTTGCCTCCGCCTGTTCTCTCTATGCATTCCTAGTCCATAGTTGCAAACTGTCCCGAATTTCCTGGGACATTCCCGGGATTAGGACATTTGTCCCGAATTAATTTTGTCCCGGGAAATTCGGTTTGTCCCGGGAAATTGAATTTCCCGTTTTTTTGCCGCCGGCCGCCATTTTTAAGAAGACCAGAAGTTGGTCTTCAATAGAGAACCTGTGGCGCCGCCCACCCCCGCTGCCAGTGTGTGTGTGTGTGTGTGTGTAAAGTGCAGTGGGCGGCGCCACAGTTCAAAGCCTCCGCGCGGCAACGGCGGCATGTCGGGGGACAGTCTGTCAATGTGGATGTTGGAGCAGGGGCCAGTCAGTCACTGTGGATGTCGAAGCGGGGGCCAGTCAGTCACTGTGGATGTCGGAGCGGGGGCCAGTCTGTCACTGTGGATGTGGGGGCCAGTCGGATGTCGGGGGCCAGTGGTAAGATAAGGTCGGGGGCCAGTCTGTGGATGTGTGGGGGCCAGTCTGTGGATGTCAGGGGCCAGTGGTATGTCGGGGCCGGTCTGTGGAGTATGTGGGGGCCGATCTGTGGAGTATGTGGTGGGGCCGGTCTGTGGAGAATGTGGGGGGGCACCAGATGTAAGGAGGGGGTCCGCTGATGGACACAGATGTGAGGAAGGTACCTCCTGATGGGGCACCTGATGTAAGGACAGACTCCGCTTGGGACACCTGATGGCATCAACGTGGCTAGTGACGCGCTCATGGCTCCCACTGATTCTGCATTAAGGTTAGTTGAATGATTTCATTTCATATTGCAATGTAATAATAGAAATAATGCGATCCTGAAACCATAACAATCATGGCACCGGGATGATTTAAGCGCTAACACCAGGTATTTGGAGTATCTTTATCTGCTGATTGTCAAACTCTGGAAAACATATTGCTATTGTGGTGTAGGATCGGGGGGCTGCTGTCCCTCCTTTCCCTCGACCCCTCCTTTCCCTCCCCCCTCCTTTCCCTCCCCCCTCCTTTCCCTCTCCCCCCCTCCTTTCCCTCTCACCCACCCTCCCTCCTCCTTTCCCTCTCCCCCCCTCTTTCCCTCTTCTCTCCTCCTTTCCCTCTCCCCCCTTCCCTCTCCTCTCCTCCTTTCCCTCTCCTCTCCCCCTTTCCCTCTCAGACTCGAACCACACCCATTTGAGCCACGCCCACTGTTTACGTAAACCACGCCCATAATTTGAAGCTGGCCCTTTAAAAAAAATACAAAAAAAGGCCCTTCAGTGCACTGTTTTGGACGCCGGACACAGTGCGACGCCGAACACAGTGCACTTATGGGAAGCGCCTCATTTGCGGGTGTTTAGCCTGCCTCGCGGGGTCGCGGCACTTTCTGAAGCGCCGAGTAGCTTCCGCCTGGCGCTTGTAGTATGTATTACTATGGCCGGGAGGTTTGATTGACATCTCAGTTTCATGTTACTTCCTGGGGCGCTTGGGACACCTGATGGCATCTGGTGATGGGCGACGTGGCTAGTGACATGCTCAGGGCTCCCACTGATTCTGCATTATGGTGAGTTGAATGATTTCATTTTATATTACAATATAATAATAGAATTAATGCGCTTCAATCACCCTGACACCATAACGACTATGGTGCCGGGATGATTGAAGTGCTAACACCAGGTGTTTGGAATATCTTTATCTGCTAATTGTTAAACTTTCTAGAATACACATATTTCTATTGTTGTATAGGATCTGGGCCTGCTGTCCCTCCATCCCTCCTCTCTCCCTCACCCTCCATCCCTCATTCATCTCAGACGCTAACCATAACACCTTAGAGCCACGCCCACTATTTCACTGAAACCATGCCCATTTTCACCAAGTGGGAGGGGTCAGAAAGGAAGGGCGGGGTCTGGCACCCCCCATCCTAAAACTTCCCCAGCCGCCACTGAAGACTAGGCATGCTCAGAAATTAAAAAACACATACTAAACAATTCAACACATTACGTCACTTCTGACGTTGAATTCTGACATCTGAAAACCCTCTTCACTTTCTATTTGAGACTAGCATCCACCAAAAAAAACGAAAATTTGTCCAATAATCTGATCTTGTGTACAAGGCTTAAACATGAGATCTGAGGTCTTTTTGACCACAGATCTCACATTAAAAAGGCCCTGTCATGCTTTTTTTCTATTACAAGGGATGTTTGCATTCCTTGTAATAGAAATAAAAGTGATCTAAACATTTTTTTTTTAAAGGGACAGTGTAAAATTAAAAAGTAAAATAAATAAGAAAAAAATAATTTAAAGCACCCGTCCCTTTGAGCGCAGAAGCGAACGCATTCGCAAGCTGGGCCCACATATGTAAACGGGGTTCAAACCACACCTGTGAGGTATTGCCATGATCATTAGAGCAAGAGTACTAATTCTTGCCCAATACTTCCTCTGTAACTCAAAACTGGTAACCTGTATAAACTTTTAAACATCACCTATGGAGATTTTTAAGTGCCAAAGTTTGTCGCCATTCCATGAGCGGGTGCAGTTTTGAAGCATGACATGTTAGGTATCAATTTACTTGGTGTAAAATTATCTTTCACATTATTGAAAATAGAAATAGAATTGGAGAAAGTCCAGAGAAGGGCAACAAAGATGATAAAGGGACTGGAGCGAATACGAACATTAAATGTATTCTACCTGGAGAAGAGATGCTTGCCAGGAGATATGATTGCCATATACAAATATCTAAATATCTGAAGACTGTGTTTGCAAGAACTTCTGTAAAGTTCAGCTTGGTCATGTTACACAGATTCTGACACTAACATTAACCTAGATCAAACCCCGATAACTATTTTATCTTTATTATTATTTTTTTGACAGGGTTCTCTTCTACAGAGCCTCCACAAGAATAACATTTATATTTTTTCTCTCCACAGAGCGGAAGGAGATATGGGAGTGGGGTGGCTTCTGAAACCAGTAATTGCTGTGATTGGCTATCACCAGGATCATGTGATTGTGAATGAGGCCTGCTGGCTCCTGATCTTTGCTCTGTGAATAGGAGCCATTGGTGGGCGAGTGATCAAACGCTCTTCCAGTACAAAGAAAGGACCCCCTTTTTTTTGTAGCAGCATGGCTGAAGGCCCAGTCTGTGTTGCCACATACAGTAAGGCCCCTTTCAGACTGAGGTGCTGTGCAGGTGCTAGAGTACTAAAAATAGCGCCTGCAAAGCGCCTTCAAACAGCCGCTGCTGTATCTCCAGTGTGAAAGCCCGAGGGAGCGGTGCGCTTGCAGGACGCTGAAAAATGTCCTGCAAGCCGCATCTTTGGAGCGCTGTAGGAGCGGTATATTTACCACTCCTAAAACACCCCCTACCATTGAAAACAATGGGGCAGCGCTCCAAACTAAAACGCTCCGGTTTTAACCCTTTTTCGGCCGCTAGCGGGGGTAAAACTGCCCCACTGGCGGCCAAAAAGCACCGCTAAAACGACAGTAAAGCACCACTAAATATAACACCAGCACGCCCAGCACCTTAGTGTGAAAGTAGCCTAAGACCCCTTTCACACTGGGGCGCCTATAAAGCACTTGAATGAAGCCACATCTGCGGTCCCATTGTAAAAGCCCAAGTGCCCTTTCACAATGTCAGTGCCTGAAAAACGCTCGTAAAGCGGCGCTTAAACTAACAGTGCTTTACCAGCGTTTTTTGAGTGTTATTGGGGTGCTTTTAACCCCTGCTAGTGGCCAAATAAAGGGTTAAAAGCGCCCACAAAACGCTGCTGCCAATAGCGCTTTTCAGGAGTTTTACAGGTACTTCCCATTGATTTCAATGGGAAGGGGCGCTTTAGGAGCTCCAAAAGCACTGCAAAGAAGCTGCTTGCATGACTTTTTTTGACGCCCTGCCAGCGCAGCGCCTCAGTGTGAAAGCACTCGGGCTTTTACATTGGGATTGCAGTTGCGGCTTCTTTCAGGCGTTTTACAGGCGCTTTTTTTAAAGCTAAATCGCCTGAAAAATGCCCCAGTGTGAAAGGGATCTCGGTGTGAAAGCACTCAGGCTTTTACATTGGGATTGCAGTTGCAGCTTCTTTCAAGCGCTTTACAGGTGCTTTTTTAACGCTAAAGTGCCTGAAAAACGCCAGAAAAAAACGCCCCAGTGTGAAAGGGGTCTAAAAGCTTACTGTCAGACTTATAGAGATACCATTAATTAAGACAGAATTGCAGGCTGGCTGATGCAAGCACATTGAACCGTGGATTTTTTATACATCTTGATGGTTTTTCTGTCCTGTAAGTAGACTACAATAAATACTCATGTGTTTTACTTTTATGGGTTTCACTATTGCTGCTTTTTTTCTTCATTGGGCTTTACATTCTGGTGATGATTGCATAATATATCCATCTTCTGGTGTGAGTCCTGATGCTCTTTCTGATATGGAGGAACCTGGATACTTTTATGATCTGTCTATCAAGTTTGGAGTGTGCCATTCAAGTCCATTATTTACCTCTTGCATCGTATGATTACATGCCCATTTTCATATCATTGTGGTAAGCAGATCGAGAGCACGTGGATGTGGTGTGCTTTTCATATGTACATTGAAACTTGGTGGAGGATCTATGTCATCTTTTATATGGACGATCACATTTAATATTTAATTTATTTTGATTTTCAGATGGACAATCACATTTAATTTTTGATTTATTTGAGCGCTGCACTTTGGACTTTTTATTGTTTATGTTTGATGAATCAGCAAACTGTGCTGGCTGCTGTTGTTGCTTTTTTGTTTGAGTTAGCGCAGATATTCGTTCACCCAACGGGTGAATTCGTTCAACCATTCATTTAACGGGACATTAGGAAAAGTCCTGCAAGCAGCATCTTTGGGACTGTTTGGGAACGCTGTATTTAGCACTACCAAAACGCCCTGCCCATTGAAATGAATGTGCTCTTTAGTGCTAACACGGCCACAGCCCCAGTGTGAAATCGGTTTAAAGGAAAGATTTATATATGTTTCCTTTTACAATATTTTTTATTAACATTTTTTGTTAAATACAGCATCTCACAAAAGTGAGTACACCGCTCACATTTTTTTTTCTAGGCAGCAAGCATACCTCCCAGCTTTCTGAGATGGTAATGAGGGACATCTATCAGCAAAAGTATGCAGGCATAGGACATGCCCCTTGCCACACCCCCTTAAAGGAGAATTGTACAAAAAAAGATCGGTTAAACACACAAGTGTTTTTTTACCACTACTATTCCTTTATATTGGCTTTTGGAATCTACAAATGCAGCAATTTAGAAATCAGCTGAAAGGTTTAGCACTGTAAAACACCTTTTAATAGATAAAAAAGTGATTTTTTTTTATACATCAATATAGATCAGACCAAAATGAGGGAAAAATGAGGAGGAATGAGGGATAAAGGGATATTGCTCCAAATCAGGGATAGTTGGGAGGTATGAGCAAGGGAGAGCCTGCGGTGGCCGAGTGTGGATGCATCCATCATTGGCAGTTTCTGGTTGGGCTGCTGGCAATCGGGAGGCCACCCTCATCGCCTGCATCACAGATCCAGGCTGAGTTACAGTGCTACAGGGTGTGTGGCCAAGGAATGAGGGACAGAGGGACATTGCTCCAAATCAGGGACAGTCCCTCGAAATCATGAACAGTTGAGAGGTTTGAGCAAGGGAGAGCCTCCGGTGGCTGAGTGTGGATGCATCCATCATTGGCAGTTTATGGTTGGTCTGCTGGCAATCGGGAGGCCACCCTCATCGCCTACATCACAGATCCAGGCTGAGTTACAGTGCTATAGGTTGTGCGGCCAAGCACCATTTCCTGAGCACATCATCCGGAGGAGCCTGCTTCAGGGTTTTCCCATCATTCCTTTGAGCCTTGTATCACCCGGATCTGTCAGCGGGCGGTAGCCCACCCTCTTTACACCCCAGACACTGCATGCAGACACCTTTACTTTGCCTTTCTTCCTAAAGCCTTATTAGGGAGACACTTACATTTATTATTGCAACATTGCATGTCATTATCCAGGAATTACACTGGGCCCCTTTGCTTAAGCTAGCTGAAGACACAGGACATCTGCAACACAAGGACTCCTCTGCAGCTGCCCCCCCCCCCCCACCCCGCACTAAAGGAACGTTGGGTAGCGTACCTGTCCATATTACTAAGAAACTCTTTTCTTAGAGAACAGGGTCTTATATCTTCTGTAAAACCTGTTAAACATTATTTAGTATCTGTGTTTTACTGGGGTTGTGGCATCAGGAGGCAAAAGGGAGTAGACTGACATAAAACTGGTCATTCTCCTTCCCTTTTCTGACCTGCAGCCATAGGCTCTAATCAGGTTACTGGTTGCTGCTCTCTTTACTATTAAAGCTCTATAATCATAATTTTCCTGTTTTATATGTGCAAATTACTTGATTACTGGGTCTGTATATTGGATTTGCTATTTCTGAAATGTCCGAACCCAGGTTGTCAGAGGCGTCGGGAGTATTGTAAGGTCAGGGCAATCATTGAAGTCAAGTATCTTTAAGCGGCCCTCACGGAGGTAGAGCTACAGACATAACCAATGATCCAAATTGATTTGGATGTATTCATCTTTATTCTAGTGAACATAACGTGAATATTCTAATAGGATTCTTTTTGTATTAGGGATTAACTTTAGGGAGCTTTCATTCAATTTGAATGTGTGCGGCCCAACAAACAATTAAAGAAATTAATTCAACTTGATAACATAACAAAATAATACATATTCATTCGGATTAATTTGTTTTATTCCGATGAGAGTGGCACAGCACTTTGACCCTTCGATAATCAGACAATTCTTTTTGCATAAACATTTTTCATTATAAAAAAAAAAGAAAAGGAACATATAAAATGGAAACACATAGCAATAAATACAGTAAGGTATAAAAGTGAAATAAGATGATGCACACTTATTGTGATTGGGTTGGATGGAGGTGGATTCATCAGAATCTTAGATTTATAACGTAATGAATGAATCCGAAATTAATTCTGTTCCATTCTTTACTTTCGAATGCACGAGACATCAATCAATATCGTCCAATCAGCCAATTCCATTTCTCTTTGTAGGTTGGACTAGTGTGGATGACTTGGAGTGCATAAGTAAACTCTCTAAATAGCGAATTAACACATTACAACGAATATAGCCAATCTTCCGAATCAACAGAAAATACCAATCAATTCAGAACAACATATTTGCGAAACTGAATATACAAAAGGAATGCCAAAAAGGAACCATACCAACATAACGATTATGATGTAACGAAATTATTAACTTAATGAATGAATCTGAAACTAAATTAAATGATTTTTTCTGTTGTGCACATCTCTACTATGTACCTGAGTGGTCAGTTGCCAAGAATCAGCAGTATCACTTGGAAGGGAAGTGAGTCTACCATACAAGGTATACTACTTTCCTTGCCTGGGAGAATGGAGCAAGGGAGAAAGAAGGTAAGTATAAGTTGTTGTGGGGATTAGCTTTAACCACTTGCCAACCAGCTGCCGTCATTATACTGCGGCAGGTCGGCACGTTCCCGCGAGCAGTCGTAGCTATACGTTGGCTCCTTTAAGCAGGATAGCAGGTGTGCGCGCTGCCCCGCTGCACTGCTGATGCTCATGACCGGCGGTCGCAAAGACCGCCGGCCATGAGCGATCATGGGCACGAGCGACAGAACAGGGACGTGTGTGTGTAAACACATAAATCCCTGTTCTGTTCTGAGAGGAGGTGCAGATCGTGAGTTCCTAATAGCTAGGGACCACGATCTGTCATCTCCTATAGTCAGTCCCTTACCCCTACAGTTAGAACACACAGTCAGGGAACCATGTTAACCCCTTGATCACCCCTAGTGTTAACCCCTTCTCTGCCAGTGATATTTATACAGTAATCAGTGCATTTTTATAGAACTGATCGCTGTATAATTGTCAACCATCCCAAAAATGTGTCAAAAGTGTCTGATGAGTCTGCCATAATGTCGGAGTCATGATAAAATTCGCAGATCACCGCCATTACTAGTAAAAAATAATAATAAAAATGCCATAAATCTATCCCCTTTTGCGCAAACCAATCTATACAGGCTTTTTGCATTTTTTATCACCAAAAATATGTAGAATACATATTATCCTAACCTGAGGAAAAAAATTAGCTTTTTAAAAAAAAAAAAATTGGGGCTATTACTGCAAAAAGTACAAAATATTGTTGCTCTTCCTTTATAGTGTAAAAAATATAAACTGAAGAGATGATCACATACCACCAAAAAAAAGCTCTATTTGTGGAAAAAAAAGGACCTCAAATTTGTTTAGGTACAGCGTCGCACAACCACGCAATTGTCAGTTAAAATGACGCAGTTCCGTATCGCAAAAAATGCTCTGGTCATTGAGCAGCCAAATCTTCCGGGGCTGAAGTGGTTAAGGTGAATTTAAATATAATTGTATAAAAAGGAAGTTCAATTTAATGCAGTGTGACAGTACAGTTCCCTGTCCTAGTGATCGCCCAGGATGATCAAATAAGCAGGCTGAGAGGTACCAGGAGGATTATTTAATTTGGAGGAAACAGTTTTATCAGTTTCCTCTATGGTAGGTAAAATCGAGTTGGGGACCTGGAGCCCTTGAGATTTCATAACGATCTGGGTGGGATGAAATCTCCAATCCTGGGACCAGGATTCAGGGCTAGCCGGCACACTAATTATTCAGGTGTGTGGGTCTGATAGTAGAGTCGGGACCAGTTTTCTGGGCTCCACCCTCCCAAGAAGTCCAGGCATGCAAGGGAGAAGTGTGCCTGTCCACACGGTACAGTCTGTCAGAGCAGACAGAGGGCCCAAGCCTGCGGAATCATGAAAAGAAAGTGCCCACTAGGGACACTGTTAACGGGTCAACAGGACTGAGGCCAAAGCCTGAGCAGCAGTGCTGGCCAGAGAGTCAGATGACTTGGTATTTTTCGTTTATTACTACATTACTGCTGTGAAGTTGAAACCCCTGTGTGGAAATGTGGATGGACATTTTCTTCCTTTAATAAAAGTGTGCCTACAAGCCCTTAAACAGCATATCTGGCGTGGACTCTGCTCACTGGTAGGCTCTACACTAAGCTAAAATAACCCCCAATGTTACAGCATTGATTGATAGAGATGTAGCACAGGCTTAGTATTGCCTCTGTAATATATGCAGAATATTGCTCTCTGAAACAATGCATTGCATTTTCTGGATAAACTGATAGCTGCAGGATTGAAGGCAGATTGGGTCCTGCTGTAGCTAAGAAAGAAGCCCATCCCTAACAACAAAAACAATGAAAGACAGGATTGGATAGATACTCAGGAGAGCTGTGATTGGGGGAGAGAGAGGAGAGACAGACTGGCATGGTGGCAGGAAGACAGAAGAAAGTATCCCATGTGTTTAACTCTTGAACACTTCCAGAGCCTGTGACTCTCCTAAAGGAAGGTGCACACTTGAGAGGGGAGTTTGCAGTGTGTCATTCTGCCTGATTACTGAAGATGTGCTAACAGTGCAGAGAAATCTAGAGACCAATTTCAGTGCTGCAGCAATCATCATCATTATCCTGTTTGGAGGTTTCTGTGGCATGTGTTGCTCACATCATCATCACCATCCAGTCAACTGAGACAGCGATCAATCTACCAATTGCTGGAAGGAAGATATATCAAGTGCATCTAATGGTGAGACATCTTCTGCCATCCTTGTATATGTGGATCTAGCTGCTAGGTCCTATTTACTGTTAACGCCGCTTTATCTGAAGGTGGATCTCCACATCTGTTAATCTTTGTGACAATTTGTGAAGATACCCCTTTCCATTCTGTGGATTACAAATTTACTTCACAAAAGTCTGAGTACTCAAACACAGGATTTAAAGGGCCCCAACGCTGGCAGACTCTGTGTGTGTTTGTGTAAATAGAATTCCCACTGGCCAGTGGTTAGCTAGAACCTACAAGACCTAGGTAGGATCTTATAGTCAGTAATATCACTTTTGGGGAATTGTTGAACATTATTCTTTGTATTGTATTGTACAGTTTGTTCACTACTTGTTCAGTGCATTTCAGGCAAGGCCTCCCACTGGCGGTTAAAGTGAATGAACACAAATCCTGTTTTCCTTTACTGAGAAGTTGTAGTATATTATTGCACTTAATATTTGTATTCTGTTAATCAGTTTATCTCTTTTCAGGGCTTTTTGCTAGTTCTAATAAAGCCCAGCTAAAAGTTTAAACAATGTTTTGGTGTTACTGAGATCCTGGGGAGGGTGAGTCATCACTGGTGTGGGACAGAAGACCCGTATATTACAGTGGCCCTTGCGGGGTGGCGCTACAGAGAGACAGCAAAGAGACTTCCCAGCATGACTTACCTTGGCCAGCAAATCTGTTCAATGACAGGGTCATTAGAAACCTGAATGATTATTTTTCTGGTACCAAATATACTTTATTGAAACAAAAAGTAGCATACAGATTTAGGCACTTATAAATAAAGAAACCAATATAGGTTAAAGATCTTGGTATACCCACCAGGACCTCTAAAGGCTAATCTTTGCACAAGTTAAAAGGCAATGTGTAGATCCATGCACAGTTGGAGATTAAGACAGTGTAAGGATGGATCGTTTAAACTTTGAGTGTCACAAAATGTTGTCCTGTGTATTTCAATAATGAACTATTCAAATCAGTGAGGAGGCTGTTAAGTAGTCTTAAAGAGGAAGTAAACCCTGATGAGTTTACTTCCTCTTTCATTCCCTGCAAAGGCAAAGCATAATGGACTACTATGCATCGCATAGTAGTCCATTATGTGTCACTTACCTGACACAGGAGCCAGTGATGTCACCGCTGTCCCCTGTAGTCCGGAGCATCCATCTTCTCAGTGGGGTCTCGCTGCTCCGCCGCTGTCATTCGGCGAAGCTGCGATGACGTCACTCCCACGCATGTGCACTGGAGCCGACACGCGCGGCATCTTTGTCGCTGACGATGCCGCGCTCAGTGCGCCTGGTGGCAAAGGATCTTCAGTGGAAGAAGAAAAAGAAAGAGAGCAAAAAGAGCAGAGGGAATGGGGTAGGGGAGTCTACCAAAGAGGGTATTCCAACTCCATTCTCAAAACAGGGGAACGGGGTAGTAAATGGTCACCACTCAAAGTTGGGCCAGTCATGTGGTGAATCAGGAAACAGACTAGTAGTGCAGGCAAGGTTTCCATACCGAGAGGAAGGTATCATATGATCATCATCTAAGACTGCTGTTCATTTTTTGTTGATAAAGGTATCTTGAATCCTCAATTTGACTTCATCAAAATTACGAGTTGGCAATCTCCATGCACATGCTATGGTTTGCTTGGTAACCATTAAAATGTAAGAGATCACGATGTTAGAGCATTGTGGTATGCTTTTTATTGGTCTGTGGAGAAGGGCTTTCCAAGGGTTTTTCATTAACGGATTTTTCGATGCAACCAATTTGTCACACCATAAAAAACAAAAAATAAGTAAAGTCAAATATAAAAAAATACATAAACATTTTTAATAACATACAGTCGGGATCGTTTGTGTCAGGCCAAATTTTATCTGCTCTTTAACTATGCTTGTCAATCTCAACCCCTCTTATTAATTCCATTACTTCCATTAGCATAATATTCAATTGCAACCTTTCTTGCTAGTCTACACATACTGCTCACAATGGACCGATGATGTATGTAGACACTTGACTTGACTTTAATGGCCTAAACATTATGTATGTTATATAGTGCACATACCTCACAACTTTTTGAGATGGGAATAAGGGAAATCTATTAGCAAAAGTATGTTGGCATGGGACACCCCCTTAAAGGAGAATTATGAAAAAAAAAAAGTTAGTTAAACCCAGAAGTGTGTTTTGTTTTTTTGACCACCAGTATTGCTTTATATTGGTTTTTGACATTTAAAGATCCAGCAATTTAGAAATTGTCTGAGAGGTTTAGCATTGGAAAATGCTTTTTGAAAGATGAATAGTGCATTTTATATACAACTATATCAATCAGACCAAAATGAGGGACAAATGAGGATGAAAGAGAGGCAGAGGGATTTTGTTCCAAATGAGGGACAGTCCCTTGAAATCAGGGACAGTTGTGAGCTATGAGTGCATGTGTTTGATACTTTATGACAGAAATTGCTAAATCCAAAAACACAAGCATATTACAAGGCAGATTTAGCAAATAGCTGTAGCAAATGACTATCATGTTAGCGAATGAAATAAGGCTGATAATGACTTGCGATCTGATACATACAGTACAGGAATGCAGTATCTCACAAAAGTGAGTACACCCCTCACATTTTCATTTTTCGCAATGTAAAGTAGTGAGTGTACAGCTTGCATGACAGTGTAAATTTGCTGTCCCCTCAAAATAACTCAACACACGCCCATTAATGTCTAAACCCCTGGCAACAAAAGTGAGTACACCTCTAAGTGAAAATGTCCAAATTGGGCCCAAAGTGTCAATATTTTGTGTGGCCACCATTATTTTCCAGCACTGCTTTAACTCTCATGGGCATGGAGTTTACCAGAGATTCAGAGGCTTCCACTGGAGCCCTCTTCCGTTCCTCCATGATGACATCACAGAGTTGGTGGATGTTAGAGACCTTGCTCTCCTCCACCTTTCATTTGAGGATGCCCCACAGATGCTCAATAGGGTTTAGGTCTGGAGACATGCTTGGCCACCTTTACCCTCAGCTTCTTTAGCAAGGCAGTGGTCTTCTTGGGGGTCGTTATGTTGGAATACTGCTCTGCGGCCCAGTCTCCAAAGGGAGGGGATCATGCTCTGCTTCAGTAAGTCACAGTACATTCATGATTCCCTCAATGAACTGTAGCTCCCCAGTGCTGGCACCATGCTTGACTGTAGGCAAGACACACTTGTCTTTGTACTCCTCACCTGGTTGCCGCCACACATGCTTGACACCATCTGAACCAAATAATTGTATATTGTTTTCATCAGACCACAGGACATGGTTCCTGTAATCCACGTCCTTAGTCTGCTTGTCTTCAGCAAACTGTTTGTGGGCTTTCTTGTGCATCATCTTTAAAAGAGGCTTCCTTCTGGGACAACAGCCATGCAGACCAATTTGATATAGCTTGCGGCATATGCTCTGATCACTGACAGGCTAACCCCTAACCCCTTCAACCTCTGCAGCAATGCTGGCAGTACTCATACGTCTATTTCCCAAAGACAACCCCTTGATATGATGCTGAGCACGTGCACTCAACTTCTTTGGTTAACCATGGCGACGGCTGTTTTAAGTGGAACATTGTTAAATCGCTGCATGCTTGGTCTCCATGCTGCAGCTCAGTTTCAGGAACTTGGCAATCTTCTTACAGCCTAGCCCATCTTTATGTAGAGCAACAATTCTTTTTTTTCAGATCCTCCAAATCCTTTTTCAGAGTTCTTTGCCATGAGGTGCCATGTTGAACTTAGTGACCAGTATGAGAGAGTGAGAGCGATAACACCAAATTTAACACACCTGCTCCCCATTTACACCCGAGACCTTGTAACACTAATGAGTCACATGACAGCGGGAAGGGAAAATGGCCAATGGGGCCCAATTTAGACATTTTCACTTGTACTCAATTTTGTTATCAGCAGTTTAGATCTTGTTCCTCTTAAACTTTTGCTACCTGTTCCTGCATAACAGGAACAGCAAGATGATGGTGGGCCTGACCAAGCAATTTTCATGTTACGTGCGAAAGTAGATAAGCATCATCCAGTTTTTGGGCATGTTCACCTTGAAGGACCGAAGTATGAAAAACAGAGATTTTATATAAATAGTAAAAAAAAAAAAATGAAACAAATGTAAAATTAAACTGACCCACATCCCTTGTAATTTATAATCCCCTCTTCAGTCTATCATGAATGCTGCTGCCAGACTTGTCCACCTTACCAACCACTCAGTGTCTGCCAACCCTCTCCTCCAATCCATACACTGGCTCCCAATCACCCAGCGAATTAAGCTCAAAATACTAACCAAAACATACAAAGCCAATCATAACTATGCCCCGAGCAAGATCACCAATCTTGTCTCCAAATATCACCCAAATCGTCCCCTCTGCTCTTCTCAAGACCTTCTACTCTCAAGCTCTCTCGTCTCCTCCTCCCATGCTTGTCTCCTGGATTTATCCAGAGCCTCTCCCATCCTCTGGAACTCACTACCTCCACCTGTCCGGCTTTCCTGTACTCTTGCTACCTTCAGGTGATCCCTGAAAACTCATCTCTTCAGGAAAGCCTATCATGTCTCCAACTAATCTTCTACCACTTCCATCAGCTCATTCCCCACAGTTACAACCTTTTGTACCACCTGCCCCACCCTATTAGATTGTAAGATCTTCTGAGCAGGGCCCTCTTAATCCTCTTGTATTTTATTGTATTATAACTGTATTGTTTCTTTTTTATATTGTAAAGTGCTGCATAAATTGTTGGCGCTATATAAATCCTGTATAATAATAATAATAAAAATCTCCCTTTTAGGAGTGTGTTTTAATATATTGGAGTAATATGGAGAATGAGTACTATTAACACATTCTGTACATCAGAATTGTAAAGTAGGAGATAAAATAGAAGATGAAATCTACTGCAATACAATGAGAAATGCAAAAGGGATTCTACAGCTTGCATAATGTGTAAAAGCAATTTATGAAAACTTTAGTAGAGCTTTGAAGCTGTCACTACATGTCAATTCAATGAACTGGTCCGCTGGAATGCAAATATAAGGCAATCCTTTGTGGTAGATTTTCTTTTCCTCATAAAGGCTGTCTATTATAGCAAGAGCAAGTGAGGTTAATGGGGTGCAGCAGCTTAAGTCACCAAACGATCTCTGTTCCTAAATGTTGCTGTCACAGGCCAGTATAAAAACAGCTTTTCCGCAGCTTTCTCTAAGCCTACATGAAAATCAGTACAAGGAGAGCATCTGCTTCCTGTAACTGTTTGATTTGATGCTTCACTGCAAGAAGCTACAATGCGCTCATACAGTCATTGAATGTCACAAATTGCTATGGGCTGATGTATTGCTCCATGCATGTGCCACCATTCTTTTAGTTTGCATCTTACAATACTTCTGTTTTTATTTATTTCCTTCTGGAAGTATCAAATAGGGATAAGCTCAGGCGTGTTTGCATGCTCCACGTGCAGAGCCCGCCAGGAAGTTGGCGCAGGAGCTTCCATATAACATTCACCTGATTCGATACACCGAAGGAGCAATTGCACGCTGATTGGACACAGGGGATGCCAATCAGTGTCTCCCGTGGACCCAATGTCCTCTGAACCGATGATTATTCTTCAGAAAGGCAGAATGGCAATCTGCATAAGTAAACAAGGCAGAGTGTCGTTCTCACAGGAGAGAAGCTAGAGATCTTGTGTTCCTGCTAAGCAGGAACACCGATCTCGGTCTTCATCCAGTCAGAGCAACCCCCCACACAGTTAGCAAGCACCAGCTAGGCACACAGTTAACCCTTTGATCACCCTTGATGTTAACCCCATCCCTGCCAATGTCATTAGTACAGTAACAGTGCATATTTTTTAGCACTGATAACTGTAATAATGTCACTGGTTCACAAAAAAGACTCAAAAGTGTCAGTTAGGTATCCGATTTGTCTGTCGCAATATTGCAGTCCTGCTAAAAAATCACTGATCATCGCCATTACTAATAGAAAAAAAAAAAGAAAAATGGCTTAAAAATATCCCAGTTTGTAGACCTGATAACTTTTGCGCAAACCAAGCGATATACATTTATTGGGACTTTTTTTTACCAAAATTATGTAGCAGAATACATATTGGCCAAAATCAGGGATATGCAATTAGCGGACCTCCAGCTGTTGCAGAACTACAAGTCCCATGAGGCATAGCAAGACTCTGACAGCCACAAGCATGACACCCAAAGGCAGAGGCATGATGGGACTTGTAGTTTTGCAACAGCTGGAGGTCCACTAATTGCATATTCCTGGCCTAAATTGATAAATACATTTGATTTTTTACATTTTTTATTGGTTGTGTTTTATAGTAGAAAGTAAAAAATATTGCTTGTTTTTTTTTTTTTCAAAATGGTCACTCTTTTTTTGGTTATAGCGCAAATAAATAAAAACCGCAGAGGTGATCAAATGCCACCAAAAGAAAGCTATTTGTGGGGGAAAAAAAGACATACATTTTATTTAGGTACAGTGTCGCACGACCGTGCAATTGTTAATTAGTTAAATAATGCAGTGCGTGTCGAAAAAAATGGCCTGGTCATTTATGGGGTAAAACTTTCCAGAGCTGAAGTGGTTAAACTGGGCTGTTTTACATGCAGAGGTTTTTTTTTTCTTGGTGGCAAGTAAGGGTATGTACTGAATTCTGCGGCAAGCACCTTTAGGCCACTGGTACAAGGGAGTAAAAAAAAAAAAGTAATGTTTTTTACTGATAAGGACATAAATGCATTGTAGTTTATAGAACTATACACACTACACACAGCTACCTAAAGATGAGTAACAAAGTGAGTCAAAGCCGTGAAACAAAAATAGGAAATTTTACATTTGTATACAGTCATTTACATGTGTATACATGTTTATGGGATATATACATGGATTTTGCAATACTGACAATGAAGAATAATTTTACTCTTGTATGCACTTACACGTCTTTACACTCCAGCACTTTTCTTATGTGTGTACAGGATCAAAGTAGCATTTCTCCTCGCATGAAAATATATACGGTGTATATACTGTACATACAAAAATCTATACTTGTGTAGCGCTACCTATTGTGCAGAGTAATGATATAAGCGCTGGAAGCTTCTTGGATGCAGTAATACGACTTTACTTTCATGGAGAAATACATTGATGTGCAGGTAGCGTGGATGAAGCAAGAACAGTCTCCAGACTGCTGCCAGATAGGGCGGCAATGCTGTCCGCAGATGTCCCTCTGCATACCCGCTTGATGACTCTTTCTTGTGTAGGCTGTGATTCGGCCGCAACACACACACAGACACAGAATTCCTGTTGGCAGATCCAGGCCGGGGTCCCAAGAGAGCGCTCTAGGCCTAGTCCTTCCTCTTTTGTATCCTCTCCCAGCAGTCTATTCTTCTCTCCCAGCAGTCTGGTAGTTGTAGTTCAAGCCAGTCCTGCTAGAATTAAAATCCCAGCATTCTGAACTACATATCCCACGATGCTTTGCTCTGCTCAATGCTCTACTTTTAGGAAACAATAATATGGCATCCAGGACAACACTAGAGGGAGACAACTCCAAATCAACAGCACTGCACATTGTCCTTGAATTGCAACCTACAAGAATATATAAAAGAAATGATAAATCTGATGTTGCCTCAATAAATTATACAATGCAGAAAAGAGGAATGGTGCTATATGCAAAAAAGAAACATGTATGTGAAATAAAGTCCAAGTATAAAAAAATATATATTTTAGCAGCTTCAGACACACTTATAATATCTAATAATTTTTCCACTCCAAAAACATTCATATGCAATATGATAACAAAACATGTTGTGCTGCTACAGCAGTCAGTCTTCTGTCTTTTTTTAGTTGTATTTGGTATGTTTCTCTATTCCCCCACTTCTGTTTTTGTGCTAGCTGGTGCAGTGTTTAGCTAGGCATCCTCTCCCTCTGGCTGCTGCTCAGTTGTTGGTTTAATTTCCCAAGCAAAGACATAGCTTAAGAAAGTAAATGTCTTCTTACACTTCAAAAGACTGAAAACATGTACTCTGTACTGCACTTATCTGAAGTAAAATTGTATTAAATTCAACTTCTGGGTCTTATTGAAGAGTAAAGATGCCTGTGGGATTTGCCGAGTCAGCAAGTGGTCATAATGTCTGCAGACTGGGTCTATAGCGGTATGTCTTTGTATATATCGGAAAAAATGCAAATACCAAGTGTGATAAGGTTCCAAGGGGATATGTAGATAACGGCAGTAAGGGTAGCTCCATCTACTTACCTGACCAGCATTGAGACATGAGCCCAAAACAACAAATAAAAGGAGCGCTCCCAGCCCTGTGGAAGTCAATACAGCCACAAACCCAGGAATTAATAAAATCAGAATTCAATTTTATGTAAAGTTAAAAAGCATGACATGCAGGAGTGTCCGGACTGATACATCACCAAGACAGTGGAGAGGAGAAATATTTGATCCCAAAAGCTGAAGGATGACATATTATTCCAGACACAACTGTAGGACACACCACCCAAGATCCTAAGGACAGTGAGGGGGCAACTGATCTGAGGAAGGGGCAATGCCCAGAAACATATTATGGTGATTGGCTTCTCTTCTTTTGGTTTGAGTGCTCTCCAAGACTACCAGTTTTCCCTCGCCAGTCAACGTCCAGGTGCTCTTCCGCCAGGTGTATGACATCACTTCTGGGACACGTGACTTACAGTGGATATGTCATCTCAGTTATCCCTGCGGCCGTAATCCATGCACTTCTCCTACTGTCCTAAGGCTCCTGGGCGGTGTAACCTACTGGGATCTTGTGTTATTCTTCAGCTTTTGGGATTCTGTGTTTCTCCTCTCCACTGGCTTAGCGATGTATCAGTCTGGGCACTCCTGCATGTCATGATTTGTAACTACATTAAAGTGAATTTAGATTTGTATCTATTATTCCTGGGTTTGTGACTCTATTGACTTCCACGGGGCTGGGAGCGTTCCTTTATTTGTTGTTTTGTGCTCTTTGCATATATCAGTATCTGAAAGAGATCTACAATGAGAGATACTTGTGATCTTCTTCCTTAGAAAGGAAATCGCCCAAAATCACCCAAAATCCCAACCACGACACTACCTGCCTGGAGTTTGCATGTTCTCCCTGTGCCTGCGTGGGTTTCCTCCGGGTACTCCGGTTTCCTCCAACACTCCAAAGACATGCAGGTAGGTTAATTGGCTTCTGTCCAAAATTGGCCCTAGTATATGAATGGGGACCTTGGATTGTGGGCTCCTTGAGGGTAGGGACCAATGTGAGTGTGCGATGTACAGGGATAGGAACAATTGTAGACACTCACTCAGGTTGAACTGGATGGACTGGTGTCTTTATTCAACCTTAATAACTATGTATGACCACCCCCACCCAATATAATGGAAAGGTCTCACTCACTTTAGAATACTAGCACAATGCTTCTGGATGATCCAATGAATTCAGCAATGCAGGTACCCAACTGAGATATGATTTTTTCCTTGTGCACAATAAAGAAGGGGTGTACAGTGCAGCTTCATTTTATAAAAGGCCTTAACAACAAAATGCAGTACACTCACAGCACTATCTAAACAACCTTTTGCAGAGAAATTTTCAATATGTGTCTCGGATTGTCTCTGCATATTAGCAATGTTTCCCCATCAAAAGTCCTTCAGCTGCCCTTTTCCATTAGGTTCAGTTCACACTGCCATCAGGGCTGTCTTTAAGGCAGGGCAAAAGGGGCAGCTGCTCTGGGACCTGTCATTGTTGTGGGGCCCAAAGAAGCTGCCCCATACTTGCCAACTATCCCAGTTTAAATTCCCTTGTAGTTTTAGTCCTGTGCTGTGTCCCGATATCTCAGTGTGAAGTGATGGTACTAATGCTGCCCAGCTCTACCCTATTGTTGTGTACAGGTGACTCACCTGCAGACCCTATGTTTACATGTAAATATCCAAAATTCATATGTAAATAACTGCGGCTGGCAACATTGATATGTAAATAAAGGCAGCATTCATATGTATATCATGCTCCCCTGCAGTGAGGAGATGATGTGCTGTAACCTCTAGCAACTAATCAGTGAGCCATAATGTGTTCTGTAACCTCTAGCAACCAGTCAGTAAGCAGTAATGATATGCTTTAACTACTGGCAACCAATCACATTTTCTGCCTAATCTGATACAGTAAACTGATTTTAAGTCTAGCTGCTATTTATTGTATGTCTCAGAGAGCAAAATTCCATAAGGGGGGAGGGGAGGGGGGCCAAGAAAATTTTTGCCCAGGGTCCAGTCAATATTAAAGACGGCCCTGACTGCCATGACCTGAAAGTCGCGCGTCTTACAGTGCTACTTTGCCAGGCAACTTCCTGGCCATTTGCTAGTGACTTTAGTATGACCTGATGCAACTTTGAAGGGACTTTGAAATGCCTGGGTAATCTTTCTGTAATGTTGGATCCAAATCACATCAGTATAGATGAGGATCCAACTTGGAGGAGACTTGCATTAAAGTCTATGGGTACAAGTCAGATAGAAGTCACCTTGAAGTAGTACAGGAACCTTTTTCTAAAGTTGGTGCAACTTCAGTAGTGCTAATTAAAGAGGGAGTCAACCCGAAAAAAAAATTATTAAAAGCCAGCAGCTATAAATACTACGGCTGCTGACTTTTAATAAATGGACACTCACCTGTCCCGGGGTCCAGCTATGTCGGCAGCCGAGGCCGACCGATCGCTCGGCTCTCGGCTGCTGCCGCCGCCATTCTCGGTGAGGGAATCAGGAAGTGAAGCGTTGCAGCTTCACTTCCCGGTTCCCTACTGCGCATGCGCGAGTCGCTCAGTGCAATGGGAATGTTCCGCACTGTCTCTGGGACCAGTGTGTGTCCCAGCAGACAGCGCGGTGCAAAAGGAAGAAGCATAGACTCCTGTGGGAGTCTATGCCCGGAAGTGGGTGCAAATACCTGTCTTAGACAGGTATCTGCACCCCCCTCCCCCCTGAAAGGTGCCAACTGTGGCACCGGAGGGGGGGTTCCAAAGAGCGGAAGTTCCACTTTTGGGGGGAACTCCGCTTTAAGACCACTTTCATTGACTAACATGGGATTTCACATGTCACACGACATGGGGTCTCACAAGTCAGATCCCAAGTCACGGCAGTGTGTACTGAACCTAAGGTTGATAATGTTTTGGATCAAAAACAGTGGACCGGGATAGGAGATGTTGTCACTCAGGGATATTGCAGCTAGGTCCCCAGGTGAAGGAAAATCCTGGGAGTCTTACACTAGAGCTCCCTTGCGCCTACAAACATCAAACATGTACCCTTACACAAAAATAGGCATCAAAAATGACCCACCTTGTCCTGCCAAAAAGTGAACACAACCCTCTGCCCTCATTCAGCAGAACTGCTCCTTTGGAACCAACATTGGCTTTTACATGAGCTCAAGTTCATATAGTGCAGCTTGAAGAACCTGCCCAATGTTTCTTTAGCGTTAAATTGCATAAAGCATAAAGAAAGTTTTATGTTTTCCTAGAACAGTCACTAGATGGCAATGTTTCACAGTTTACATTGTGTTACATTTTATTTTCTCAACAAACGCTGCAAATATACAAATATTTTAACATTTATTTCCCAAACATAAAAATGCCTCAGCTTTGATACATGTCCATGGTATAATGACTGTCAATGGCTGAAGCGCCATCCGTGGGCTGTTGGGAGTGAACCTAAAATTACAGTATGTAGATCAGGGGTGTCCAAGCTTTTGACTTTCCTGAGCCACTTTGGAAGAAGAGGAATTGTATTGGGCCGCACATAAAAAATAAAAGGTTAGCTGATGAGTAGAAAAAGTCAGGCAGATCACAAGTTAACGATCACTGATATAGATAATGTACCTATCTGAGTAATAAAAATATTTTTTTTGTACATTTTTTTTTAATTATAAAAGTAAAAGAGGGCAACATAAAACGAGTGCGATATTTGACACTGTCATTGATAAACAAACACATCGATATCTGGTTTGATGAATGTAGTAGTAATTCCCAATGAATACACAAGGTGCTTATCAGATATTTTTGTTCTAATTTGCCCTTTATGTGCTTCATCCTTGATAATAGTTGCTCATTTATTGGTGCTGTCTAAAACTAATTACATGAATAAGATAAAACGTAAAAAAAAGTCCAGTAAAGAGTCAAATTTTGGATGCCAAATAGCACAATTTTGCTATTTTGAGAGTATTATGCTAATACTCTCTGCTAATACGCAAACACATATTAGTGCTATTGGCATTATAGTAAATGACCCCCGCAGTGTCTAAGGCAGTAAAGGTGTCTCTGGAAGCCTTCATGGGGCTTTGTGCGCAGGAGCCAGGAAGTTTCTAAGGACAGCTATAGTGCCACCCTGGTGGGTGAGAGCGTTCCTGCGAACAGTAATAAGAATGGCTGGCTCTCAATGTATGGCTCCCTAAACGCATTGTATCCTGCACAATGAAAAGTCAAGATCTTTTTTCCTTGTATTGTAAATCTTTAATAAACCTATGGAAGCAAAAAAAGAATGGATGGCTTACTGGTGATGCAAACTACTGTGTTTAAAAATGTGTCATTATAATCTGGTATGATTAAAGAGGAAATGTACAATATATTTACTGTTCAGCCGCTCTGCTCTTATACATCTCCTGGGATAGATGGGTCAGCACTGCAGGGTACGTTTGAAACACAGAAGTATTAGTTTGGGATTGTTTGGAAAAAAGTTTATTACCTGTCACCCAAGAGGTCTCTGTATATAATGGTGTAATGGAGGGGCGGCTTGCTAGCTCGTAAAAGGGTGTGTGCTTGCACCAGGGATTTTTTTCATACAATATGAAAAGGCCGCGTTAGAAAGAGGAACCAACAAAAATTGTGCTTGTGACCGAGGAAAGGGTTGAAAACAAGGAGGTGATGCAAAAAAAAAAAAAAAAAAAAAATAGTTATTAAGACCTTTATTGGCCCTTTTTTTTGTGTGTGTGTGTGTGTGTGGGTGTGTGTGTGGTAACAAATAGCCCTCTCCGAAGAGGATATTGCACCAAGCCTGTAGGTCAGTGGTTCTCAGTCCTCAAGTACCCCCCAACAGACCACGTTTGCTTTAAATCAGAGTCAATGACTTGGTATTTTGGACAGCTATTTTATAAGAGAAATTCCCAAAGCATGGCCTGTTGTGGGTACTTGAGGACTGAGGCTGAGAATCACTGCTGTAGATAAATAAGAAAATGAGAACCCTTGATAATTGGAAGAGTGAGTTTGCTAATAAAGTTGGCAGTGTCTCCATCCAGGACAGGGTCTCTGTGAACAGAGGGAATTCCCTTCCTGGGAAATTAGTCATTAATTTAATCAAATTAATTGGGAGTAAAGGAACTGATGCATCCATAGAACATTAACATATTAACATATAACACACCAGGATAGAAATAATACAAGCTTTATAGGAGTAAAGATTAATAATAGTACATACATCCAAAGTATAACCAAGAGCCCTGGTGGAATTGTTCACATATATCCAGGTATATTTACAGTAGTTATTAACATAGATACATCCATTTCAATGTTGCGGCAAAGCCCAGTTGCAGGGGCCCCTGAGGATGAATACAATACATTGTCTGTATTTGTGTCAGAGACCTGAAGACAAGATCCGTGGTGATGGGAAGATTCTCCTACTATTGCCCAACCAGCCTGGAATGCAAAAGTGGCACTGGAACTTAGAGTCAGTCTGTCTATCTACTCTGCATCTTAGTCCATCCTGAGTAGTTTCTAGTTTGACATGCAACTGGACCTCTAACTGCATACATACAGTGGTACAGACTTTGCTATCTGGCACTGTGCATGTGAGATAATAACTATAGGACAGAGACTTCAGAATTCAGATCAAGAAGTTATGACAGCTACAATTAAACAGCCAGAACACGGGAACAATTACCTAATGTCTCTGCTTCTGGTCTGTGTAAGATACAGTTTTGAAGTAATGCAGCTCCTGTATGTGGATATGTGGTGTCAGCTAATCTCTCTCTCCACCTCCTTGGATTTTTAACCCCTCTCCCGAGACAGAAAGTGCTAATACATAATTGTACATAACACTTTGATATTAGCAGCTAACAGCAGCGGGCAGTAGATCCCTATACTTGGTTGTCTTTAAGTCCATCAGCAGTCAGAGCCGTTGCCAGTGAAGTGTCATGGCCAAGTGGAGTAGGTGTACTCTGAGGTTTCCACAGGAAAAAAACACTTGGTTGTGTGTGTGTGTGTGTCCTCTGCAGACATGGCCCTGGCAAGCATTGACAAACAGGATGGGATGTTTATACTGCTCATAATGATGAAATGCGTAAATGCTGATTCATAGTGAGCTAGTTGCCATGGGTAACAGCAAAGGTGATAGTAAACTTGAAGGTCAGTTTAATGTAATCGCTGAGGCTGACAAAAGCAGAGAGATGGGTGATGATTTTTTTTGTAACTGCAGGAGTAATTATTGTGGAAGTAGGCCCCCTACAAGTACTGGAGTGTGATTTGGAGGAACATTTCCATGGGTTAGGAAGCGCCATGCAATAAAGAGGGATTTATGTTTGGGAAGCGACCCTGTTCAAAGCAACCAGTCATCATATGTAGAAACATACTTTGGAATGATTAGCTTGAATCCAGGACAGGGTAGCAGGGGGGTGCATAGAAAGTCACCTTTTGTGGCATGATTCAGAATTCCCCTTTAAAACAGTATTATTATTAATTGCAGTTTATCAATACTTTTACTGTATGCGTAGCTGCATTCATTTTCTTTTTTAAGGTTTCTTCCCCAATTTTACCTTGTGATCTGGCCAGTAAAGCCCCATACACACTATCAGTTTTTCTGTTGAGTTTTTCCTTCAGGTTTACCAAAACCATGTAGTGCAAGGGCCTGCCTAATTGCATACACATTGAAACTCCTAACGTTTGACCTCATAGTATATGGTTTTGGTAAATCTGAAGGAAAAACTCAGCAGAAAAACTGATAGTTTGTATGGGGCTTAAGTCTGTTGTTGTTCAACTTCCTTTAACAGACCAAGCTGTCCAGCAAAAGTTGACAGAGGGTTGAGACAATCTATTTATCATTGACATGGCTGCTGACAATGGTCAGCAGCCACCATGTTAAAAGACTGGTAAGCTGCAATAAATAATATATATATATATATATATATATATATATATATATATATATATATATATATATATATATATATATATATATCCAGGGCTCAAGTCCTGCGGGAACGCATGGGAACGGAGTTCCTGTACTTTTTCCTCAACAGGAACTCAGTTCCCATTAGCAGCCATGTCCTGCAAGACTTTGAAGTATGCGAGCTGTGGGGCAGGTGCTACACCAGCAGCCGCCAACACAGCTCACAATAGTAAGTGCCGCACACCTGACCATTGCAGGCATTGCCAGCAGGGGGCCCCATGACAGCTTCCGCTTCAATCTACCTGTCAATCACAGCTAGCTGATGGGTAGATCAGGTCCCTGCTGCTAAGAGTTTGTATTTAGTCAGACCTCTCCTGATACATCTCCTAAGCAGGAACACATCACTATCTCCCCAAGCATTCTGTCCAGATAATGTGCACTTAATTTATGACCTTTCCATTTAACCCTGTGTTATCCAAACTCTGTTAACTGAAAAGTATAAACTCACCACATAAACACTCTGTGGCTTTGTAGAGTCTCGGTTGGGATGAAGGCTCTAATCCTAGGTTCACCTTTTGCTCACAACCAACATCTCCTGATTACTAAGGTGCTCACAGGGTTTTTATGAGAGCGGTCTACAGTTCAGGGTTCCAGTAGGCTCTGGAGTCAGGGTGTGGATCAGTGCAGCAGGTAGCTGTGTGATGGTGCACTTGTGCATACAGGGTATGGGTTGTGAGAATTGTCTGCTGGATGGGCAGACAAGGGCCTGATGCCTGTGAGGTCAGAGCAGTGGTGGTCCAAGTGAAAGCCAGAAGGCTGAAAATGAAGTAAAGAATGCTAAGAAACTCCAGAGAGGGTAACCCTTTGTGTGTGACTGGAACTTTCCTTTAAAACCCTCTAAAAAGAAGCCATTTATGCGTCCGTAAAACCTCTACGCTTATAGCTAATTCCAAAAACAAATTACTAGAATGCCATTCCAGTAATTCAGAATGGCCATTCATTGTGTAAACGTCTTTTGATTTTGCACTGTGTAGGAAATGTTACATTCCAGCACATTTTATTGGTATTTATGGGTTAAGCCATCTTTCAATGGCAGGGAACTAACTTATGACTTTCTTGTTAGTTTTGCATTTTTCTGGGTTTGTTTTAAAAAAATAAAATTCCAGCTCATGTTGGTCATTTACTCTAAAGTAGTGTAGCACTGACCCCCGAAGGAGCGGCTGATTATTTTTAGGCTTACCATTACCTTCTTGACCTCATATGCGTCTAGGGGTTTCCCGAGGTAGATGGCCCAATGAACTGCAGAGACTGATACTGGATCCACTCTAGTGATTTTTATTTTCAAAACGTTGAACAGAACACAGTCTCTCAGTAGGGAATAGAGGGTATAGGTAGGAAAGCTCAGGTACTCTTGGAACTGCTGACACTTGAATGTCTCTATGCAATCCAGAGAATAGCCATTCGCAACTGGATATTACAACTATCGGATAAATCCCCTTTTGGTGAATTTAGCAACCGACAGGTGACTCAGATAAAGCAAAGCCTCTCTCACAGACTTGGTTGTAACTGAAGGATGAAATTAGAGAGCTCTCATCTGGTTCCAGTATCTTGCAGCCGGTGCAGCGATACCGTATGAGTGAGGATTCACCTGGTGTCCTTTCCAGCTTAGCTTCCAGGCTCTTGCCGAACAGCCAGCCTTGTGTGTGGCCCTCTTCTGAAGAGTCCTCCCCTGGTTGCGCTTTCAGTTGCTGGGCCTCTCCAAAATCGAGACGGCACCGGACCACCTTGGAACCCTCCTTCCAGTTACTGTGCCTCGGGCTAGCCAGCCCTGAGACTCGGAAATGGATGGATCCGCACCCCAGGCCATGAGGGCCTCTGGGGGCTGATCAGGAGGACCAGGACCATGGAGTCAGAACATACTTCTGGACCGGAACCTCAAACCACGTGACCTCATTACCATAAGTATCCTTTCCCAGAATACACAGCGAGACAAACGCACCCACTGATTGGTTCAGAGAAAGATTGACACCCAATGCGTCCAACCGAACTGCGTTCCAATGCTTGCCAAAGGTGACACCCACACCTATTGCCAGGCAGAACACAATACAGTCCAGCCAAACTGATACTGAGACCATAAATTTACTACAATTAACCCTAAAACCCAACTATGGTCTTAGGAACATTTAAATTGACAAAAACATAGCGCATGCTCTTCAGGAGCCTGGCGCTACAGTAGGATTGTCTCCTATGTTTCTTAATATATGTGATCTGGTTACAAAAAAAATAAAAAGAAAGATAATAACCCATATCCAGACCAGCAACATTTATGAAAATTTGCCGCAGATTTACAGAGAAAAAAGTCCCTACTGTACAATAAGCAGCCACCAACATTTTCCAGGTTTTAAATTCCATTCTTATGTGAAATGTTTTTTTTAAATAAAAAGTATAAGATTTTTTTGTGTGAAATGTCAAAATTAGCATGCACTTTATCATTACATGTCTCTTTTGGTAGGATTCAGGGGGGAGAGACAGATGGGGAAGGTGAGTCCAGGCTCTGCACAATACTTCCCTGATCACTTCTGGACATACCCTGTCACTATATATCAATATGAACTAATTGGATGACTAGTTTGGTTCCTGCAAGGTAAAAAGCCTATCCAGCTGCAGGCACGACAATATAAACAAGTCAAGAAGATTATCTTTAGTCATTGAAAGCACATAATGAACATACTTTTGTCTTAGATGGTTTATCACAGTGTTCAGTGTATTTATTATAGAATAACAAGAAAAACACTATAAATCGAGCATGTCAAACTCAGATGAAACAGTGGACCAAACTGATGCAGTGTACACACGATCGGAATTCTCATCGGAAAAAGCTCTGACGCTCAAACTGTCTTGCCTACACACGGTCACACCAAATTCCGACCGCCAAGAACACAGTGACGTACAACACGTACGACGGGACTAGAAAAAGGAAGTTCAATACCTAGTAGCCAATAGCTTCCATCTTGTAGTTGAATCTGAGCATGCGTGAGTTTTTGCGCATCGGAATTGCATACACACGATCGGAATTTCCGATAGAAAGTTTTTCCATCGGGAAAATTGAGAACATGCTATCAAATTTTTGCTGGCGGAAATTCGGACAGCTAAATTCCGATGGAGCCTACACACGGTCGCATTTTCCGATGAAAAGCTCTCATCGGTCTTTTGCTGGCCGAAATTCCGATCATGTGTACGTGGCATGAGAGGACTAATTCTTCAAGGGGGCTACCCCTACTTTACACTAGAAAAATGTATGACAGTTCAGGAACTTAACATTATAGTAAAAATTGCAATTTATCATATGTAATCCCAGTAACATGAAATACTTTTAATCATAAAATTATGCAAGGAATTGTAACTTATCAACTGGGGAACAGCTGAGGGCACTTTAGTTTTTTTTAATTAATAAACCATTGAGGGTCAGAATGAAGAAGCAAGATGCATGCAACCAATTAAACGCCATGCCTACTTTGAATTATACAGACTTTGCTGTCCAAAATCCTGCTGTGTAGTCAGATCAAGCGAAGAGAGACGCAAATCTTATAACAAATCAGAGGGTGAAGAGGCTTTACTAAAATTGTTTTTGTTTAACCCATACTATGCCTGTGAGCTTTATAAGACCCAATGCAAATCTAATATACAGTTTTTCTTTGGGCAAAGTTAAAAGTTAAACCCTGCTCCTCTCACTATAGCTACTCCTTCCCCTGCTGATGATGTGGACATTGTAATGAAGGGGTGGGCAAATATTTTTTCCAATGGATCACATGAGACGGGACTCTTGTGGAGGGCTGAACCAATGTAGCCTGAACTTAATTCTGCCTTAAGCTGGCCATACATGGATCAAAATTTGGCTGGTACAGCTGGGACCAGCCACATTTCAATCCATGTTTGGGCAGGATGGTGGTACAGAAGCAAAAAAAAAAAAAAAAAGTGATATTATATATATATATATATATATATATATATATATATATATATATATATATATATATATATATATATATATATATATATCTGAGACAGGTGTTCTTCTGATCCCTCTCCATACTATTAGAAACTAAAACAAAAAACATGTTTGCCTTTAGTTATACTTTAAGTCATTATGGTATTTTAAATTCCATATAAACTTTTCTCTCATTTTCAATAAAGAAGGTAATGTGCTATTTTATTATATTTTTATTTAATTCTTATTAATTTTGATTTTGATTTATCTTGATTACAGCGAATTAGTTTAATTAATTTGATTATTTCCTAGCTGCTACAATATTATCGAAGTGGGAAATAAGCAAACATCTACAAGTACAGTAAGTGGAGAAAATAGGAAGATTTCATAAGATAATGGAATAATTAATGGTTTAATTAATTAGCATCATAGTTTTAAAGTATGCTTTGCCAGTTTTTTAAAATGGTTCTGCCATCTAAAAATCTGTTAGTTTCTGATGAAAGAACCCATTTACACTTTGCAATCACTTGACGAAGCTTTGAAAATTTATTGTAGTGTGTATCTTCTGGAGTTGGATACTTGGCACCAGGGGCATTGCTATTTTTTTTTTTTGCAGGCCCGTGGGGGGGGGGGGGGAGTAGGCTACTCTGGTGGACTGGTGGATTTTTTTTCGGGCAAAGGCTGGTGTTGGCGTTTCAATCACCATGGCACCATGGTTGATATGGTGACAGGTGATCGAAGCGCATTGTTTCTATTGTTACATTCTAATATATAATCAAGTAGTTCAACTCACCAAAATGCAGAATCAGTAGGAGTCCTGGGCGTGTCACTTGCCACATCTCCTGTCACCAGATGCATCATGTCACTTGCCTGCACTAGATGTGAATTGTCACTTGCCACATCACCTGCCACCATTTGCAGATTGCCACGTCACCTGCCACCATTTGCAGATTGTCACTTGCCCCGTCACCTGCCATCATTTACAGATTGTCACTTGCCACGTCACTTGCCACCATTTGAAGATTGTCACTTGCCATGTCTCCTGCCACTATTTGCAGATTGTTACTTGCCACCATTTGCAGAATGTCACTTGCCATGTCACCTGCCACCATTTGCAGATTGTCATTTGTCACATCACCTGCCACCATTTTCACACTGTCACTTGCCACATCACCTGCCACTAGATGTGGGTTGTTACTTGCCATGCCAGCCAGTGCCACCAAATGTGCATTGTCGCTGTATTGGTGGCAGGCTGGCAGCACTGGTCCATTTTGTGAGGGCAGGAGAGCGGAGAGTGAAAGATGATGTAATCTCTCTGCCACACCTCCAACATTTAAGAGGCCTGCGCTTTGCGGGTGGAGAGAGATGTCATCTCTGCTCGCTCGTCTCCCTCCTCCTCCTCTAATGCCGTCTGCCTGACGCAGCCGTGACCCGCTGGTTAGGCAGGGATTAAAGAGACTCAAGGCTATGGGCTCCAGATTCGGGGCTCCAGCCTCGATAGCCACCCCCTGGTGAGGCCTATGCTTGGCACGATTATTGTATACCATACTGAATTACAAAGACATTTAAAATACAGTTCTGTACTTATTTCAACAAATGAGAGGAAGAATTATTTACTTTTTAAATATTATTATTATTATTATTATTATTATACAGGATTTATATAGCGCCGACAATTTGCGCAGCGCTTTACAACATTGGGGTAGACAGTACAATGCAATACAATTCAAGACAAGGGGAATCAGAGGGCACTGCTCGTTAGAGCTTACAATCTAGGAGGGAGGGTCAAGTTATACAAAAGGGTAATAGCTGTGGGGGATGAGCTAATGGAGAGAATAGTGAAGTTCTTAGATGGAGGCAGGATAGGCTTCTCTGAAGAGGAAGGTTTTCAGGGATCGCCTGAAAGTGGATAAATTTGGAGACAGTCTGACAGATTGGGGTAGTGAGTTCCAGAGGATGGGCGAGGCTCGGGAGAAGTCCTGTAGGCGGATATGGGAGGAGGTGATGAGGGAGCTAGAGATCAGGAGGTCCTGGGAGGAACGAAGTGGGCGAATAGGTTGGTATTTGGAGACTAGGCTAGAGATGTAGCTGGGGGCAGAGTTGTGGATGGCTTTGTAAGTAAGTGTTAGTACTTTGAATTTAATTTGTTGGGCAAGTGGCAGCCAATGGAGGGATTGGCAGAGAGGGGTAGCAGACACTGTGCGGTTTGTAAGGTGTATGAGTCTGGCAGCAGCATTCATGATGGACTGAAGGGGGGATAGTCTATTTAAAGGTGAACCAATGAGGAGGGAGTTGCAGTAATCAAGGCGAGAGATAACCAGGGAGTGAATCAGGAGCTTTGTGGTTTCATTGGTTAGAAAGGGGCGTAGTTTAGATATATGTAAATATAATTCTTTGTACTGGATTTCATATTTTTGTTGGCAGTGGAGATTCACTAGGACGCATTTCTCAAATTTGATTTTGGCGAGCATTATGTAGCATATATTATTATTCTTCTTCAGGACTTATATAGCACCAGAAATTTACGCAGCTCTTTACAACATAAAAAGGAGACAATACAGTTACAATAAAATAAAATACAAGAAGATTAAGAGGGCCCTGCTCAGAAGAGCTTACAATCTAATATACAGTACATATAAAACAGATAAGCCAAAAGCAGAACTCTGAGTACAAAAACATGAATTAAAATATATTCCACAACATGAGTTGCAGTTGCACATCACATGGTTATAAAAGGTGTGCTTTGGCTCTGAATGTTATCTTGGGTACTTGCGCTGACCAGGGCTTTTTTCTCAGAAAATAGAAATCCCTCTTCTGAGTCACCCTTTGTCTCTGTCCCCTACCCCTCTTTCAAGCACTGTACCTTAGTTCAACCCCCTACCCACCTCCCAGTACTGCCCCTTTTGGAGAGCACAGAACATGTTTTGGTTCTAGGTAACTTGTATGGAATTTGCTAATGATAACAAGAAAAGCAGTAAAATAGAACCCTTGCAACCAGCAACAGTGGACGGGGGCCCCAGCAACAATAGATAATCCCCTGCAACAATAGAAAAACCAATGAAATAGATCCCCTGCAATCAACAGTAACAACAGACCCCCCCCCCACAATAGATCCCCCAGCAACAATAAATCCTCGCCATAAAAAATAAACCCCCCACAAAAAAATGCCCCAAGCAACAATAGATCTCCCAGCAGCCAGCATCAATCGACTCTCCAGCACCCAGCAACATATGATCCCCCAGCAACACAAGATCACCCTCCAGCAACAATAGATCACATAGATCACCCACCAGCAACAACAGACCTCCCAACAATATACACCCAGTAACAATAGACCCCCCCCCCCCAGCAACAATAGATTCCCCCTGTGTTCCCGCTGAAAAAAGCCCTGGTGCTAAAACATACTGTAACATCGGGGGATGTTTAACTCAGTGGCAGATGCCTTTTCAGTAAGTTCACAGCGAACAGGAACTTTCATTTAAGGGCATGGTAGCCCACTTTTATTAAAAAGGAACAGCATAAAGTTCATACATGCACTTGGTTACCCACACAGAGGTTCTTCTGTCAAAAAAAAAATACAATGCCAAGCCACCTGGATCTCTTCAGCAGCACTGCCACCTAGGCTTTACAATTCAGCCCTCTTGGCCTTATAACAGGGTTCCCGTACAACTACTGTACCTCTTTTCAGCTTCCTTGCTGCTTAGGCCTTCCACTTCAGGCTCTCATTTGTCTCAGATGCTCACAGCTTTCACACACACACACACACACACACACACACACACACACACACACACACACACACAGTGTCTCTAGAAAGCAGCCCCTCACTGCTCTGATCCTCAGACTTGAGTCTCTGGCTTTCTCTAGTGCACACCTGGACTCTCTGGACTCTCTGGACTCTCTGGACTCTCTGGACTCTCTGGACTCTCTGGACTCTCTGGACTCTCTGGACTCTCTGGACTCTCTGGACTCTCTGGACTCTCTGGACTCTCTGGACTCTCTGGACTCTCTGGACTCTCTGGAGACCTCCTGTCTCTCTGGGTGGAGCCCAGAACCCTAATCCTGACTCTGCTATAAGCCCAGGACCCACCTGCTCAATCAACCAGCCAGACTCCTGGCTGTTCCAAAAACCCGGTCCCAGGATTAGAGATTCCATCCCACCCATAACGCTATGGAAGCTCCAGGTCCCCAAGTGGATTTTACAAACTTTGGAGGAAACTGATAAAACAGATTCCTCCACATTAAATACCCATGGAGCCCCTCAACCTGCCTATTTGAGAACCCTGGGCGACAATTACTGGGACAGGGAACTGTACTGTCACAATACACACTACGAGGAAGCCCTTGCTTTCTGTTTGGTTTAACAGTGACAAACAAATTAAGGAAAAAAGAGGAACTAACGCTGACATTTTTTATGTTGGATAGAATAAGGAAGGGTTATAATCCCTGTTGTTTTTTTTGCCATCTGTGTCCCATTGGGGAGTTTTCCCTTCACTTCCTGTCCAATAGCCATAACAGGAAGTGAGAAGAAATCCCTCAAAAGTGAAGCGACTACCAAGTGAAGGAGCCACTGTATCTTAGGAAAATGAAAAAATACAGTGACCATTATAATAGGTGTACAATAACAGGTGCTAAATAATACAGCAGACTCAGGAAAAAACAAGCATAACAATATCTCTACCTCTGAGCCCTATACTAAGGTGAGTCCTAACTAATGGGCAATGCAAGAATTAAGGGTCCATTAGTCTCTGTCTACCAGTGCATTGTTACACGTTTGGGCCAAAAAACTGTCATGGGAGTGCTTAAATGTCCTACAAAACCAGGAATAACTGCCCAAATTGTGTCCCAAACTGATGGTACTGACCCCTTAAACAGTGGGCAGAAAGTTGAGCCCAGCAGCCTCTCACCACCAAATTAGTGGAGAACTTACATGTTGTTAGCTAATAGAGGCTATTTTATTAACATCACCTAGTTTTGTAGCAGCGGGGAGGGGAGCAGAGCGGCATTGGTAAGAGCTGACAGGCGGGGGGGGGGGGGGGGGGGGCGACGACAGAGGAGAGCAGAGAGCAGGGCTGCGGGTGAAGGAGGCATGTAAACTGACCACTGTGCCAGAGTTCAGCAGCCATGATAAACCGTGGTCAGTTTAAAGGGGGGGAGGGCAGGATCAGCCAGGTATTTCAGGTGATAGAAGGCACCAAATTACACAGCACAAACACTGTGCTGTATAACATGCTTTAAGGAAACTGAATTAATTTTTTTTTTTTTTTTTTTAGGGTAATAAACTTTTTGGTAAAGCGGTTTTACACAATGAGATTCTTCTATAATTTAACAGCATGGATTAACCAATTGGAATTAACATGAGACACGGAGGAGTGAAGGAAAACTTTGAATCAACAGCACATCCAGTTACCATACAAGGAGGTGTTCCCTAAATGCTCTGTTCCTGATATTTTTGGTGAGTAGGGACTAGCGTCCCACTTTCGCATCAGAAGCCCTCCTTCACATCAGAGTCTCCTTCTTCACATTAGAACATCCCCCCTTCACATCAGAAGCCCCCCTCCCTTCACAACAGAGTCTCCTCCTTCACATTAGAACATCCCCCTTTACATCAGATGCCCCCCCCCTTCATATTAGGGGCCACCCCATCACATCAGAAGTCTCCCATTCACATTAGAAGCCCCTCTTCACAACAGATTCCTCCCTTTACATCAGAGCATCACATCAGAGGTCCCCTTATCACATTATTGTCCCTCTTTTACATCAGAAGTCCTTCAATGACATCAGAGTCCCCCCTTCACTTCAGCAGTCCCCCAGTCACATCAAAAGCCTCCCCATCACATCAGAGTTCCCCTTTCACAATAGAAGCCCGTCTTCATATCAGATCCCTCCCTTCCCATCAAAACAACACATCAGAGTTCTCCCTTCACATCAGATCTCCCCCATCACATCAGAAGCCCCCCCCCCCCCCCCCTCATCACATCAGAGTCCCCCTCTTACATCTGATGCCTCCCCATCAAACCAGAGTCCCTCTTTCACATCGGAAGTCCACAGTCCATCACATGACAAGTTCTCACTTCACATCAGAGTCCCATCTTTATATCAGAATTACCCCAATCGCATCAGAAGTCCTCCCTTCAAATCAGAGGCCTCCCCATTGCATCAGAGTTCCCCTTCCAAGCCCATCTCATTATCATTATTATTATACACGATTTATATAGCGCCAACAGTATACGCAGTGCTTTACAATGTAGAGGGGCAACAGCACAATTACAGTGCAATTCAAAACAGAAGGGACATGAGTGCTCTGCTCATAGAGCTTACAGTCTAAAGGGAGGGGGTGGTGGTACAAAAGATAATAGTTGAGGGGAATGATTTGATGGGGTGGCAGTTGTTAGGTGGGTGTGGGGTAGGCTTCCCTGAATAAGGGAGTATTCAGGGATATCCTAAAGGTGGACAGGTAAGGGGGCTGATCGTATATACCGGGGCAGGGAGATCCAGAGGATGGGAGAGGCTCTGGAGAAGTCCTGAAGGCGAGCATAAAAGGAGGAAACATGGGAGCTAGAGAGCAGGAAGTCCTGGGAGGAGCGGAGGGGACGATATGGGCGATATCTGCAGATGAGGTTGGTGATGTAGATGGAGATGATGTTGTGAATGACCTTGTACTGTATGTTATGGTTAGCATTTTGAATTTTATACAGTGGGGTAGGGGAAGCCAGTGAAGGGATTGGCAGAGAGGGGCAGCAGTCACGGATTGGTTAGGGAGGTGTATTAGTCTAGCAGCAGCATTCATAATAGACTGAAGGGGGGGACAGCCTGCATAAGGGTAGGCCATTAAGGAGAAAGTTGCAGTAGTCAAGGCGGCAAATAATCAAGGAGTGAATAAGTTGCTTTGTGGTGTCATTAGTCAGGAAGGGTCAAATTCTGGAGATGTTGCGGAGGTTAAGGTGGCAGGATTAAGCCAGTGATTGGATGTGGGGGCTGAAGGAGAGGTCAGAGTCAAGGATTACACCCAGCACCCTGGTATGTGTGGAGGTGGTTGTGCTGTTGATCTTAATGGTAAAGTCATGGAAAGGGGGGGGGGGGGGAGAGACGACCGGGAAGAAGGAAATATAGCAAGCTCAGTTTTATAAAAGTTTTGTTTGAGAAAGTGGTGTGACATCCATACCTATATGTCATTCAGTAAGTATGGAGTAATGGCCATTGATTTTAGCAGTTAGTAGGTCATTGATGAGTTTTAGTAGGGCAGTTTCAGTGGAATGTTGTGGATGGAAGCCGGACTGTAGGGGGTCGAGAAGGTTGTTGTCCATGAGGTAGCGACTCATTTGATCATGGACAAGGCGTTCGATGAGCTTGGAGAGCAGGGGAGATGGTTCTTAAACAGGTGGGAGCAGGGAGATGGGTCTTAAACAGGTGGGGTCTAGTGAGGGCTTTTTAAGTATGGGCGTAACCAGTGCATGTTTGAGCAGGGAAGGAAAGGTGCCGGAGGAGAGGCTGTGCGTTAGGGAGTTTAGGATAGAGTGGGAAGGTGATCGCAGTAATTGTGAGGGGACAGGTGGTGAAGTGGGCCATGGAGAGGAGTTTATCAACTTCATCGGCGGTACCACGGCAGAAGGAGGAGAGTATTGAGTGTGGTGTTGGACCTGATGCGTTGGGTAGGGGAGGAAGTTGAATGCTGGATATCGCGAATTGTGTTGATTTTGCTTTTGAAATGGTTGGCAATCTGATGAACAATAAGCAAGTTGGTGGGTGGGGGGCAGTGGGGGGGGGGGTGAAGTAAGGGGCGTGTTCGCAAACAGCACGTGCAGAGCCCGCCAGGAAGTGTACTGCGGAGCGCTATTTACGAGCACCGATACGCGGCTGCAGAGATCGGGAAATGTCTTGCTGCCTGTGATTAAGCGCTGTGCAGTGCCATCTTCCTGGTGGGCTCTGCACATGCTGTTTGCAAACACAAGCTCATCCTTATTGATGAGGTTTAGAAGAGAGGGTTTTGACGAGAGTGTTGTAGTAGGTTTGTTTAGCAGTGTTGAGGCAGGAGTTGTATTTGAGAAGGGCAGATCTGTAGAGGGTAAAGTCTTGCAGGGATTTAGATTTACTCCATGCTCGCTCAAGAGCAACATGGTCCCACCCTCACATCAGAGCCCCTCATATATCAGGATCCCCATCAGAAGTGATTAGCAGCTGATTTGAATCCTCAGTCTGTGCACTCAGGAGTAAGGATGAGCTCAGAGCTGCACGTGCAGAGCCACCAGGAAGTTGGCACTGCACTGCGCTAATCACAGGCAGTGAATCATTTTCTGATCTCTGCAGCCGCACATCAGGGCAATGTCTCACTGCTTGCGATTAGCGCAGTGCCGACTTCCTGGCGGGCTCTGCACGTGGGCTGTGTGAACACGCCGGAGCTCATCCTTACTCAGGAGATCTGAATGTCATCCCTGACCCTAGCTGCAGGCCAGATAAAATCTTGTAGTGGACCACAGGCTGTATTGTGGAGACTAGGGATGAGCTCCGGCGTGTTCCCATACTCCACGTGCAGAGCCCGCCAGGAAGTCGCTAATCACAGGTAGTAAGACATTGCCCGATCTCTGCAGCCGCGCATCGGGGCAATGTCTCACTGCCTGTGATTAGCGCAGCACTGCGCCGACTTCCTTGCGAGCTCTGCACATGGAGTATGCGAACACGCCGGAGCTCATCCTTATTGGAGACCCCTGACTTATGCAGATCTACAGAATTCAAATAATGTGCTATGAATAAGTCCTAAATGCGCTTTTAAAATGCATGAAAACCTAGAAATGCGTGCAGTAATGTGCACAGACGTGGAAAGGCCTTTGGTCACTCAGAGATATCTCCTAATATTCCACATTCTTGGCATATCTCTGTTATCAGGAATCAATGGTGATCTCCAGCCCTCACACATCTCACACTTATACTGGCTTTGCTGTAAAATTATAGCAGCTTGACTGACTGCACTGCTGCAGTCACCACCATACATAGAGGACATCCTATCGTACTATTCTACTCTATGACACATTCAATCCTCTGCTTCCTGAGACACACACACACAGAGTACAGCCGGCCCCGCCCACCCCAGGAGCTGGTCACATGACAGTGACATAGGGAAGGTCCTGGAGCAGAGTTGTAGAGGGAGGTGCAGTCTGCAGAAGGGGAAGTAAGTATGTTATCAGGGGGAACTCTGATCGCTCTGTCATTGATACATATCATCAGCATGTCATGTCTGCCTGTACTTATATTACATCCTCAGTGTCACTCCTCATTCTTCTAGGTCTAGGAGCTGCTGTACAGCCCAGTCCTGGCACTGTCCATACACAGAGGAATGGAATATTATGTGTGCATTTATTATACACATGTGATGTTTATGTTGTTTTTACTGCTCTGTGTCATCTGTACTTATAAGTGATCTGTGTATGTTCTGTATGAGAGAATAGCATGCAACTCTTTGTATGTTACATATAGACACCAGCTAGGCATGTTCACCAGTGTAACTGATAGGAGGGATGGGTTCACTGGAGTGCTGGGCTCAAGTAGGATCCTTGTATGGAACAGTCAGGACATATGTTCTGTCTGTAGTCTAAATGCAAAAATAAATTGCGTGCTTCTAGTAAATCTGCACTTTAAAGCCGTATTAAACCCAAAACAAAGATGTAATATATTGCAGCTTACCAATCCTTAAAGTGTAACTCCACTTTTGTAAAAAAAAAAAAATAAAATCCCTCTGGGTGACAAGGATTTCAACAAACTTTGTTGCAGATTCCTAGCGTTTTGTTATTCTGAAGAAATAGCTGTTTATCTGTGTTCATGTGCAATGTCTATCTGAATTGTAGCGATTTTCTAATGATTAATCAGCTGCTGCACTTGCAAGATTCTAATGAGGAATGTTGCAGGGTCTGCATTAGAGGTGCACCGAATGGAAATTTTGTTGCCGAAAAAACGAAAATGACATTTAAAAAAAAAAAAAAAGTATTATATTTGAATTTTTAATTTAATATTGTGAATGTGAATTTATTTTCGGCCACCTTTTAAATTCTATGTGTGTCTTCACACTGGTCAGTCGCGCTTCCGTTGTGGTGCTAAAAGTCCTGCTTACTGCATTTTTGGTCAGTTAAAGAACCGCAGCAAAATGCACCTCTCCATTGCAAACGCATCAATAATGCACCTGTGTTACATCTTATATATTTATTTATTTTTTGCAGGTTTTTTGAATCATGTGACCTATGAAAAACACTCCATTAAGGCTGGTTCACACCACTAAAACATACTCCAGATCTGTTCCGTATAAGTTTCTGCATGCGCATTTTTGACATGTTCCAGTGCATTATTGATGCGTTTCCAGATGCCTTTTTTCACTGTACTGGGGTCAGGTGGGTTTCAGTGTATTCTGGTGCGTTTTTGATGCGTTTTACTGCATTCCAGTACAATTTAGTGCAGGAAAAATGCAGCACGTTCTACTTTAATTTTCTGGAACTGGAATGCCCTGGAACTGACTGCACTGTTGTGAACTATGCCATTGGAAACCATATAATCTACTATCCATTAGGGTTGCACCAATACCACTTTTTTTTTCCATGTACTTGCCGATACCGATTATCGATACTTTAAAAAAAAATGTTTTTATGTCAAGTGACAGTTTTCAAAGCACAATACAGATACACAATACAATACAGGCAGTGGTGGCTGCCACTGATAGGTGGCACTGATATGCACCACTGATAGGTGGCACCGATATGTGGCACTGACTTGCAGTACCGATAGGTGCACTGACTTATGGGCACTGATGGCTGGCACTTATAGGTGGCATTTATGGGCACTGATAGGTGGCACTGACTGATGGCTGGCACTTATGAGCACTTATAGGTGGCATTTATGGGCACTGATCAGTGGCACTGGTATGTGGCACTGACTGATGGGCACTGATAGGTGGCAATGATAGGTAGGCAGTGGCATGAATAATTGCTGGCAACCTGGCAATAAAAAAATGTAATTGATGCTATAAAGAGAGTAACTATACAAGAGCCCATCTTAATACACCCTGTACTCGGCCTCAGTAAGCCTAGTCAGAATGCAGCAGCGGTCATTTTGTTACACCCAGCCCATATAATTAGTGAACTATATGGGCTGGGTGTAACAAGATGTCCGCCGCTACCTTGTGACTGCAGGCTACTGAGGCTGAGTTCGGGGTTTACCAAGATGGGCGTTGCCGTGTACAGTCTCTGACGGCCCGGACACCGATGTACACGGCTGCAAGTGACGCACACCCCTGCCCACAGGCTTACCTTTGAAGCTCCGCTGCACTGCAAGAACTCTGACTGTGCCATAATCCACCACGCCTTCTCTCACCCACTCTGCCTGCCCACTGACTTCCGGTATCGGGTGAAGCATCGGGAGCATTTGCCCGAGTACAAGTACTCAGGCAAATACTCAGTATCGGTATTGGTGCAACCCTACTATCCATGCCTTTTTGATGCAGAAAAAATGAAAACCGCACTGGACTGCATGTAATGTGAACTGACCCAAATCACGGCAAAATTGCGCAGGTTTCTGCGGCCATTATTGCACCTTTTTTTCTTTATTAGCAAAACGCAGAAAACACCATTTTGGTGCATCTCTAGTCTGCATCCCTTAAAGCAGGGGTGTCAAACTGGCAGTCCTTCAGCTGTTGCAGAGCCACAAGTCCCATCATGCCCTTACCTGTGAGAGTCATGCTTGTAACTGTCAGGCTTGCGATTCCTCATGGGGACTTTTAGTTTCGCAACGCCTGTCCCATAACCGGTTCCCGACCAGCGCAAGACGATGTACGTCGACAGAATGGCACGGGCAGGCATATTGGCGTACAGGTACGTCCAATATTCAATGCCGCCCTGCCATCGGGAGCGCGCTGCCGGCGGCACGCTTCCGCGCTGGTCGGGACCCCGGTCGCGGGACCCGTGGACTCGATCGCCGCGGGCATCCCCGCGATCGTCTCACGGGACGGCTGAATGGAGGAAATGCCGTGTAAACAGCATTTCTCCATTTTGCCTAGCAACTAGTGACGCTGATCTCTGCTCCATGTGATTGGAGCAGAGATCAGTGTTCACTAAATGAAAGCCCAACCCCCCCACAGTTAGTAATACACCCCTAGGAACACTTAACCCCTACACTGCCACCCACTGGTTAACCCCTTCACTGCCAATGTCATTTACACAGGAATCACTGCATTTATATAGCAGTGATTACTGTATAAATGACAGTGGTCCCAAAAATGTGTCAAAAATGTCCGATGGGTCCCCAACAATGTCGCAGTCACAATAAAAATCACTGATCGCCGCCATTACTAGTAAAAAAATAAATAATAAAAAATTATTAATTAAAATGCTATAAAACTATCTCTATTTTGTAAACGCTATAACTTTTGCGCAAACCAATCAATAATCGCTTATTGCGATTTTTTTTTATTTATTTTTTTACCAAAAATATGTAGAAGAATACGTATCGGCCTAAACTGAGGGAAAAAAAATGTTTTTTTATATATTTTTGGGGGATATTTATTATAACAAAAAGTAAAAAATAATGCGTTTTTTTTCAAAATTGTCGCTCTATTTTTGTTTATAGCACAAAAAATAAAAACCGCAGAGGTGATCAAATACCGCCAAAAGAAAGCTCTATTTGTGGGAAAAAAAGGACGTCAATTTTGTTTGGGAGCCACGTCGCACGACCGCGCAATTGTCAGTTAAAGCGACGCAGTGCCGAATCGCAAAAAGTGGTCTGGTCTTTGACCAGCAAAATGGTCCGGTCTGTAAGTGGTTAAAGGGTAACGCCACTTAAGTGGGGGGAAAAAAAATGGCAAATAAAAAAATAAAATAAATAAATAATAATATAGTGAATACAATTGTGACACAAGTCATGTTGTATTTGAATGTTATTAAAAATGATCTTTCTTTTTCAATCTCTTGTAATATTATATAAAACGCAATGCAATATGGTTACTTGGAGGCGTTCTGTACACAGATGGTGTACGGGACGCCCCCCAAATATGTAATTTGCTGCTTGTGTGATTGGCTTACTGATTTTCCCAGAAGTCTGCCCTAAGCCCTCGTTCACATTGACTGCGACTTCATCTGAAAATGCACCGTTTCAAAGCCGCATGCCAGTGTGACTTTGGGTGCGACTTAGAAGACATCTGTGCAGCTTTATGCACAGATGTCTATGCAAGTCGCACCTGAAATTAACAAAAGTAATGCAGAAATCAAATCAAATCAGTGTGGCACCGCAAAGTCAGTGTCGCACTGAGTTGAACAGTGCGATTGCTGGCAATAGGATGTGACTTGTCATGCGATTTGACCTGTCAAATCGCATGACTAGTTGCTCCAGTGTGAATGAGGGCTTTGATACAAATCAGATTTTTTAGCATCCCCTGCAACAAAATTTTTTATTTTTTTTGGTGAGATACTCTAAAAAGGGAAATCACATCTAAAGGGATGCAGACTCTGTAAGTTTCATGTCATGCAGGTGCAGCAGCTGATTGATAATCATAAAATAACTCCCATACAGATTCATTTTGCACATGGACACAGACAAACCGCTATTTCTTCAGAATAACAAAAGGTAGGAATCTGCAACAAAGTTTGTAAAATCCTTGTAATGTACATAGATCACCCAGAGGGGAATGTATGTTTGTTTTTTTTCTCCAAAAAAAGGGAATTACTTATTAAGGCCCCGTTCACATCTGGCGATTTGGGATTGTGAGGAGAATCACCGTAATTCCAAAACACACCATGTGTGTTCGAGTGGCATTCATTTTTAATAGCATCTCAAACGTGGTGTGATTTATTTATTTATTTTTTTCCACGTGAAGCTTGTCACCTAAAAAGGAGCAGGAGCTTCTTTTTGGCGATGCGTGTTGCCACTATTACAGTGCAGTTTGGAATAGCAGTGATTCAGCCTACAATCCCAAATAGCCAGAAGTGAATGGAGCCTTAAGCCTCGTACACACGATCGGACTTTCCACAGAAAAAACTTCAGACTTTTGGCCGGAAGGGTGTTGGCCAGGAACTTGTCTTGCATACAAACGGTACACAATTGTCGGCCAAGGAACATAGTGACGTACTACAAGGGATTTCAGCTCTTAAGCGCCACCCTTTGGATACCTTCTGCTAATGTTATGTTTAGTGAGCATTGATTCCAAGCATGCGTGTTTTGTACTTTGGACTTTTGTCTGATGGACTTGTGTACACACGATCAGAAAATCTGACAGGCCGTTGTCTGGAAAATTTCTAAGCCTGCCATCCAACATTTGTCCATGGAAAATCCGACAACAATTGTCCGATGGAGCATACAAACGGTTGGATTTTAGACCAACTGTCGGAAAATCCGATCACGTGTATGAAGCTTTGGACGTGATTTTTGTTTGAGAGTATCTCACCAAAAATGCAGATTTATGGGAAAATCAGTGAGCCAATCACACAAGCAGGAAATTCCATATCTGGGGGGTGTTATGTTCACCATCTGTGTACAGAACTGCTCTAGGTAGCCATATTGCATTTTACAGAAAATTACAGCGGCTGCAGATTGATAAGGAAATTTAATTTTTATTAACATTCAATTTCAATATGACATGTGTCTCAATTGTATACTCTATATTATTTATTAATTTTATTTTCTATTCCCCCCCCCCCCCTAAAAGTGGAGTTACTCTTTAACTGTGATGGGTGGTATAATCCCTGCTGCAGCCATGGCATGTGCACTCTCCTCTACAGCTAAAGGAGGTAGCAATTGGGAGGGCAACTGTGGGGTTTTACCACCCTTCAACTACTAGTGTGAACAAGTCCTAATGCAGCCACCACTTTAGTAACCTGCACTAGATTAAAATTTGGGTTTTATATTGCTTTAACCACTTGCCATCAAATCACATATGTCATTTGACTACCGGAGTGATGCCTGCAGCTGCAGCACTTATAACGATTGAAAGCGCAATTTAAAAAAAATCAAAAGTATTAAAAAAATGCAGATCTTGGCATTTCTTTGAATGCTTTCAAATGCAATGGAGGAAATTTAGGGTCCATAAAGTGTACCTGTCACATGCCTATTGCTGTCACAAGGATGTTTACATCCCCAGACCCCCCCCCCCCCCCCCATGCTAGCGCACAAAGGGGAGCTTGTGCGTCGGTCACGCACGCAAACCGCGATCGTCCCACACATGTGAGGTATCGCCGCGAACGTCAGATCATGGGCAGTAATTCTAGCATAAGACCTCCTCTCTCTACATCTCAAGTGGTGATCTGTAAAGGCTTTTAAAGAGTTGCCTATGGATAGTTTACAATGTTTTGGCATGCGCAATTTTCAAGTGTGACATGTTTGGTATTTATTTACTTGGTGTGACATCATCTTTTATATTTTATAAAAAAATTGGGATATGTATTTTATTTTATTTATTTTTTTGCACAAAAATTTAAAAAAGTGTATTTTTTTTTACAAAAATTGCGTTTTGAAAAACCACTGAGAAAATACTGTGTAACATAAAAAAAATTGCAAAGCCCAACAATTTATTCTCTAGGACCTCTGCTTTAAAAAAATATATAATGTTTTGGGGTTCTGATTAATTTTCTAGCAAAACAAAAAACAAAAACAGATTTTCAAATGTAAACAAAGTACCAGAAAATGCCCGGTCTTCAAGTGGTTAAATATATACATTTATATATACAGCTATATACATTTCCTTATTTGCTTCTTTTTGGTCTGTTAAATATATTATTGAAAGCATTTTATTCTAGTCAGCAAAAGTAGCTGTTCATCCAGACAGAAATCTGATCACTTCCTATGCTCTCTTCCATCAGTTAGCATTGGTCTCTATCTCTGTGGACAACAAAATGTAGTCCTAACACAGCGTTGTATAGTACTTTGTCCCATCTTCCTAGGTGCCCTAGAACACTAGCTGCGATGTCAGACAATACATGGCCACCTGGCACGGGTTTACTAGGGAGCGCCTGTTTCTGGCTTCCAATGCTTGCGCCATCACCAGGAATGCAGAGGAAGGTGAGGCTGAGACACGTCACCTTCCTCTGCAGGGTGTCACCAGGACCGAACCTGAGGGAAATCTCTCCAGTGATGACACATGCAATCATGAACATCTGATAGCTGCAGAAGGACAGAAAGTATAACAAACCTCCCCAACAGGGATACAGCCAGCAGTAAAAAAAAAAAAACATGCAAAGGTTCTAACACAGAGGTCAGCTATTTTTTTCCACGTTAAAAGTTATTTACAAGCATTAGACAACCAGCATGCCTATGAACAATAGAGCACCATAGACCTCAGATCAACCCCAGTTCCTATGCTGCAGACGTGAGATCACTCCCAATTCGTTCACTATCAGAAACACCGTTTTTTTTCTACTTGGAAGATGAGGGGAGGTGGCTGGGCTTGTCCGCGTTCAGGTCCACAGATGGGCCTACGCTAGTACTGTGAGGAGGGCCAGCACTTGAATATCGGTGAGTTTAGGCAAGTGTATCGGAACCTTCATGGAGGCGGGTGGGCCGCTGGTGCAGAGGGACAGGCCAGGTTTTGTGGTTGACAGCTTTGTGAGCAATCGATTACAGTATTTGTATGGAGCAGGGCTCTTTGGGGGGCCTGCCGTGTTTATGATCTCTTGGGTGCCACTGAAAATAATATTGCATGGCTGCCCTGACACATGAACCTTAGGTTGCCTATCCCGGTTTGAAACCTTCCCTGTCCAAAAAAAAAAAAAAAAAAAAACTTCAGGGAAACCTGGAAGATGAAAAAGATTAAACCCGGATAATTCAGAGTATGAGTTTGAGTAAAAAAAAATATAACTTCAAGAACCAATGTGTGTTGTTTTTTTTTTTTTTTTTTTTCCTTAACCACTTGTCCAGTACGTCGCTGGACTTTGAGTGGTTATACTGGGATGATACTTGCAGCTGCAGGCATCTTCCCAGTATTGTTTTTGCTCAGTTTTTTTTCTCTTGGGCCTCTGCTTTAAAAATTTTTTAAAGCAAAGTTACACCCAAAAGTGGAACTTCCACTTTAAGCACTCCTCGCCCTCTTGCGTCATAAAATGTAAATTTTTTTATGGGGGAGTGGGTACCTTCTTTTTAGAGGCAATTCCTGTTTCACTTCCTCCTTATGCTTTTCAGCCACCTAGGCGACTCCTCCTTTCCCCCTAGGCGGCCCCTCCCTCCCTGCAATCTTCTGGGACACGTCACAGGTCCCAGAAGATTGCCTGGCCAATAGCAGAGCACAGCTCGACTCGCACATGCATGCCTGGCCATGAAGCCGTAAGCTGTCACGGCCGGGTGCCCACCGTTGCTATGATGGCGCCGGGAAGGGGGAGAGGAGCGAGGCTTTCGGCGGCCTCATCGCTGGACATTGGGACAGGTAAGTGTAGCTGCTGACTTTTAAAAAAAACTAAAAAATAGGTGGAACGTCTGCTTTAAATGTTTGGGGCTTCTAAATAATTTTCCAACTAAAATGCTAATCTTTACACGTAAATAAAAAGTGTTAGAAAGTGCTTGGTCTTTTAAGTGGTTATTCAGTTCTGAGGGTAGCCTCTGCTGATTTATTTTTCATCATGCTGTATTTAAAGAGGAATTAAACCCTGTTGGGTTTTACTTTCTCTTTTTCCCCCCCTAAGAAGTAAAAGCATAATGGGCTAGTATGCATTGCATACTAGCCCATTATGTGCCACTTACCTGCAATCGAAGCCCGCGCTGTCCCTGCTGGTGGCTGCATCCATCTTCGCCCCTCTTTCTGGGGCTGGCCAGAGCCGCGCGCAAGTGCCGTCAGTCATGGCACTTGCTAGTGAAGAAACGGCACAGAGGGTCATTTCTTCACAGCACATGCACCAATGACATCATTGGCGCACTACAAGGTAAATCTTTTCTAAACTGCGCACATATAGGACATATTTACAGTACCTATAGTTAAGGCTTACCTATGGGTACAACTTCCGCATTGCGGGTATACAACCACTTTAAATTGAACAGGTTAGTGGCAGGTTTACTTTAGAACTGTGCACTTTATACATTTTGGCTTATTATATGTTGTGCCAGAGTTGTCCTTTAAAAGAGAAGTGCGCGAATGTAAAACAATACATCGAAATACTCACCTAGATGTCTGCATCTGTCCCCCGCCAGCTCTACAAAGAGAACTATGAGATCAAAGATTGCTGATTGCTCAGGACTCTGCTCCAAGCACAGAGCAGTGACTGTCAGTGACCGTCTCTCTGCTCTACCCCTCCAGCACTCACTGGAGTGTTTGGACTGTGGAGAGGGCGGGAGTGGCTGGCTCAGGCTCTCAGTGGCTTGCCGAGAGGCTGAGCCAGCTGCTGGGGGCGGATCCCAACATTTAATGTCAGGATACCTGCAGAGCTTGAACCGGCTCTGTTGTCAGCCGATGGCAGACTTTAGCCTGCTTCCGGGTGAATTTGGTAAACAAGCTTTGGCCATACTTCTCCTTTTTAAAGTGGGAAACTACAAATACTGTTTGTATTGTACCAATTTGGAAAGATTGATTAATATTTTGATGTGTAGACCTTTATGACACAGCAGTGTTATAGCTTTTTTTTTAACTGCAATTTATTTATTCGCAGCCTGACTCTAACAGCAGTTGTCCTTTTTTAATGCACAGATCTCTGCAAAAATGTTAAGAGGCTCTTTCAAAAGTGGGCCTCATTCAGAGCCTGAATTCAAACCATTAGTTGTGATAGAGCTCGCCAAGAATGCCAAACCAGAAGCAAGAGAATGGCTTGTATCAAAAATCTCAGCCCACAAGAGGGATGGAGGTATGTACGTTTATTATCAGTAATATTATGGGGAAATGTAAAAGCCCTTTTTTTTTTTTTTTTTGGCGTATAAGGCCCCTTTCACACGAGACGGATCAGTAATGATCCGCCCCGTGATGATCCGCTTGCTCAGCGGGGATCGCTCCGTTGTCCCCGCTGAGCTAGCGGTGGACAGGGCAGTCTCTACAAACTGTGCAGGGACCGCCCTGTCAGCTCTCCGCTCTCCTCTATGGGGGATCGGATGAGCACGGACCGTCTGTCCGTGTTCATCCACTCTGCAGATGGATAGAAAAATAGGATTTTCCTCCGTCTGCAGAATCGGACCATTGCGGAGGCGGACAATAGCGGGTGTCTGCGGATGTTCATCTGCAGACACCCGCTATCCCATAGGAATGCATGTATGTCCGTATTTCATCCGCAAACGGATGGATGAAATACGGCCATACTGTCCGCATGTGTGAAAGGGGCCTTACAGGTGTTTTTGTGAGTGTATTGAGGTGAGCAGTTCTATAGGAAACCCTCTCCCTTTGAAATCCTATGGGGCCAAAAATGCATGAATATGCACAGAAAAAAAAAAATGTTAATGTACTTTTTTGAGTAGAGCAACCGAGCATACCAGTGTGAACAGGGGCAATTAGAAAGCATGGGATTCTACATGTAGAGCCAAGTCCGGTCTAGGGAAACGAGCAGAAAAATCTGCATGTGCAAAGTATGGATAGTAAGTGGGTGTCGGAGGCGTATTTACTGCACCAAGAAAGGGTTTTCAGTATCTCAAAGAGCACCATTCAACTTTGTGTTGATCGGCCCTCAAAAATCCAATAAAACTGAAAAATTTACCAATATATACCATCTGTAATTGTGTAAACTACATATATACAATGCATCCGGAAAGTATTCACGTCACTTCACTTTTTCCACGTGTTGTGTTATAGCCTTATTCCAAAATGGATTAAATTCATTATTTTCCTCAAAATTGTACAAACAATACACCATAATGACAACATGAAAAATTGGGTTCAAGTCTGGGCTCTGGCTGGGCCACTCAAGGACATTCAGAGTTTTCACATAGCCACTCCTTTTGTTATCTTGGCTGTGTGCTTAGGGTTGTTGTCCTGTTGGAAGATGAACCTTCGCCCCAGTCTGAGGTCCAGAGCGCTCTGGATTAGGTTTTCATCAAGGGTGTCTCTGTACATTGCTGCATTCATCTTTCCCTCGATCCTGACTAGTCTCCCAGTTCCTGCCGCTGAAAAACATCCTCACAGCATGATGCTTCCACCACCATGCTTCACTGTAGGGATGGTATTGGCCAGGTGGTGAGCGGTGCCTGGTTTCTTCCAGACAGACGCCATCCAGGCCAAAGAGTTCAATCTTTGTTTCATCAGATTAGAGAATTTTGTTTCTCATGGTCTGAGAGTCCTTCACGTGCCTTTTGGCAAACTCCAGGCAGGCTGTCATGTGCCTTTTTACTGAGAAGTGGCTTCCATTTGCCCCCTCTACCATACAGGCCTGACTGGTGGAGTGCTGCAGAGATGGTTGTTCTTTTGGAAGGTTCTCCTCTCTCCACAGAGAAATGCTGTTGCTCTGTCAGAGTTACCATCTGTAACTTCCCTGACTAAGGGCCTTCTCCCCAGATCGCTCAATTTGGCCAAGCGGCCTGCTCTAGAAAGAGTCCTGTTCCAAATGTCTTTCATTTACGGATGATACAGGTGGACTCCAATCAAGTTGTAGAAACATTTCAAGGATGATCATTGGAAGTAGGGTGCACCTGAGCTAAATTTTGAGTGTCATGGCAAAGGCTGTGAATACTTATGTACATGGGATTATTTTTAAGACCTCTTTCACATGAACGATCTGTTCAGGTCCGCCTGTCAGTTTTTTTTTAGGCAGACCTGAACGGATGCTCCATAGACCTCTATGGAGCATCGGATGTCATCTGTGACATGTCCTCTGACATCCGACCCGCTCCGATTCGAAAAAGTGTGACGGAGGAAAAACCTACTTTTCCATCCGTGATCGGATCGGGTTCTCTGTGGTCCGTGTGAAAGAGGCCTTATTTATATTTTATAAATTTGCAAAGATTTCAAACAAAATTCTTTCATGTTGTCATTATGGGGTATTTTTTGTAAAATTTTGAGGAAAATAATAAATGTAATCAATTTTCGAATATGGCTGTAACATAACAAAATGTGGAAAAAGTGAAACGCTGTCAATACTTTCCAGATGAGATATATATATATATATATAATTATAGAGTGTGTGTGTGTATATAATAAATACATATGCATACACAGAAATTTATCAACTGTCCAAGTTCATAAATATTCCTGGAATCCTCTCCTTTAGTGAATATTAATATTGCCTTGTGCTCTTTCACAGTGAAAAGATATTTCCGATCGCCGATCTGTGCGTTTATGTGACCTCCCACCGCTCTCCTCCCAGATCTAAGGGCTACAGCAGGAGGGTCTGAGATCCCCTTCTGATGTCAGCTGGGAGGTCATGTGTCTGCTGTGCTGTCCGCTCAGCCCCTCCCGCTGTAGCCTTTAGTTCAGGTGACCTCACAGAGGCATTCTGAAAGAAGGTATTTAGCAGCGTCATTTTAAACAAACATTTACACTGTCGTATACCTTGGTATAACAGAGGGGCTAACAGTAATCCTATTCTGACTTTATTGCCAGCTGCTAATAGCAGCAGGATGGGAGAGGCAGGGAAGAGAACGCTTACACACAGGAGCTGAAAGGCAGGGAGGGAGGGGGAGAGAGGAGAGACTGCGTGATGACTGAGGCAAGTAAACTGACCACAGTATCATGGATCAGCAGCCATGGTTACCGTGGTCAGTTTACAGAGGGGGACACAGGAACGGGCAGGATCAACCAGGTTTTTTACAGCTTAAAAAGGGGCAGATTAGACGGCACAGGCACTATGCTGTTTGACCTGCTTTCAAGTAACGGGACCTCTTTAAACCTGGTTCACACAATGAGAACATGATTTATTTATTTATTTATTTATTTTTTGCATGCTTGTCTCATATCGAAAACCAATAGGTTACTAAAGTTCCAAAAATTCTTGTAAGACAGAATACAACTTCAGAAGTGATATAATCGATTGTATTGTAATGTATTCTTTAGTTTCTGAGCATGTGTGGTCTTGGTCTTCCGATTTTATTTTTTCAGACAAACATTGTACCGCTTAACCACTTAACCGTCAAATGACGGAGGAGCGGTGGGCTCTCGTTCTGGAACAACGCCCGAGAACGGCCGCTCTTGTGCGACCCTGATCTGGTTAAAGAGCTGATGACGCGGCTCTTTAACCATGTGATCGGCTGTGTCCAATCACAGGTGGTCACATGTAAATGCGGAAGTGCCATTTATCGACTCTCCTTGCCTCACACTGACAGAATGTGTGCCGAGGAGAGCCAATCAGCGGCATCTCAGGACAGGTAATCGGGGCACTGATCATCAGTGCTCTGATTACAGTAAAGCCCCAGCAGTGCCCATCAGTGGCACCAATCAGTGCCCTTTAGTGATGCCTCATCAGTGCCATCTCATCAGCACACATCGGGGAAGGAGAAAGTCTACTTATTTACAAAATATACTGACAGACTAAGAAAAAAAACGAACAAAATTTTCGGTCTTTTTTTTTTTTTTTTTATACCCAGCAGTGATTAAATACCACCATGAGAAAGCTCTACTTGTGTGGAAAAAAATTAAAATTTCATTTGGGTAGAATGTTGCATGACCGTGCAATTGTCACTCAAAGTGTGAGAGCGCTGAAAATTGGCCTGGGCAGAAAGGGGGTGAAAGTGCCCAGTAGGCAGGTGGTTAAAAGAAAATGTGTTTGTTCTGGTATCATAGGAGAAATGTTTTCATGTTTGTTCTTTGCGATCGTTCATGCAAAATGATCCAATCGGCTCTCGAAAGCTGTGTACTAATGATCAGATTATCAGACGATTGCTTTGAAAAATAAAAAATGTGCATTTCATTTTTTTTTGTTAAGAAGTGAACTTATACTTTTAACACGATCATACCACTGTTTAAAAAAAGAAAAAGCACACGTCAGGCTTTATACCGTGGCCCACATTTTAATAATGAGTCCCAGTATGGAGTAACTCTGTGGAGTATAACAAAAGTGGACAGCGATATCTATTTTAAATTGGCTGCTTAGTTTGCTGAATTACTGTATGTCCTATTCAACTGCCACTTCAGACAAATAGAATAGATTTCAGGCTTTTTTTCAGGCTTTTTTTTCCCAGTTATTTTTTTTTTTTTTTATAAATTGAAATCAATACAAGAAGAGAAAAACATTATATATGAAGCAATAACAGTTCGCTTTGAATATCATGTTTTCAGGCTTTTTTTTTATCTTGTATTGCATATCAGAACTGCTGATTTATTTATTTATGTTTGGGCAAGTTACCACAACACCATTATCCTGTAGTTAATAAGCTCAAAGATACAACTATGTTGGTGTCCCTTTTTTTACATTGTATTTTTTTAAATGTAACTGCCTGCTCCCAAACTGCCATTTGACGTAAAACACATAGCCAAGTATTATCCTCCACAATTGTTTTTTATTGCATTAAAAAAAGAAAACAAATAACATTAGACATGCTATCTGCCAATAGAACTTAACCAAAAAGTGTATTCTATGCATCCAAAAATATAGAACATATAACAAATCAAATCATTATTATTCAAGCAAAAAATAAAATGAAAGCATCATGCATGTGTCCTGGTTCTGAATATAGAGGGTCAACAATGCCAAGAGTTGGTGAAAGCAGGGGTCCGTCATCCAGAGATAATTCCGAAAAACATCTGGATTATTCTTCTGGAGCTCCCGCAGCAAAGGCATGTGAGATCAATGAATTTTTGTGACTCTACATTTGTGGAAAGGGTCAGGGATTTTTTTTTTTTTTAAAACCCAAAGCGGTGTTTTTTATTTTTTTTGGTTCAAAAGACTTCACTGGAGAAGCTGCAGAAAAGCGTGTAGTGCGTTTTTAGCAGCAATTTGTGTTTTGAAAAAAATCTGCCCAACAATAAATTCCCCCCCCCCCCTTCAAAAATAATATAGCATAAAGCACACAAGACACATATTGTGGTAAAAAAAAAAACGCGGAAAGCACAGCAAAAAGTACTGCAGAAATGCTCAAAAGCAACATACATAGATGTGACTCGCCTATGCATGCGTTCCAGTAATGGCTGTATGGCATTTCTCACGGTGATAACAATTTGACATGTCTATGCTTTGTGCATCAACATGGCCTCTTGCAGTCTCTGGCAGGTGACCGTATGACAGGGTGACCATTCACAAGAACATTTGGGAGACACCGAAAGTGCAGCTCCCCACTGTACATAGCAAACCATAGAGAGCTTCTGTAATAAAAATGTAATGTTTATGTGAAAATAAAAGTAAAAAAAAAATAAAGGGGCCTGGAATTTATTCTTTAGGATATGTGCATACTGTACTGATGTATAAATATTAGACTTTCCTGGCAGAAAGAACATGAGGGTGGGCTGTATGCTTACACACGTGTTATCTTAGCTTTATTTTAATCAAGTGATTGTGGCGTATGCGCTTATGTGTGCGTATTTGCGCATGTGTTTGTAAAAAATACTGACCTTCAACGTCGGTTTCTGTTTTTTATTTTTTTATAATTTTTTTATTTTTTTACTGGTCTACATGCAACGAATGTTTACACACCTTCGTTTACATCAGTAAAGATGCCTGTATACATAAAAATGGTGCTTTTTTCAGGCAGCAGTATGCAAGAGGCAATAAATATTGGAGCTCATTATTCCTCAGTTTATGACCCCATACACACTATTACATTTTCTGCAGATTTCAGTCGTCCGAAAATATGATCTTGTGTACGAGGCCTTGGACCCCATACACACTATTCGTTTTTCTGCAGATTTTTGTCTTCAGATTTACCAAAACCATGTAGTACAAGGGCGTGCCTGATTGCATACAAATCGAAACTCTTAAGGTTTGACTTCCATATATGGTTTTTGTAAATCTGAAGACAAAATTCTGCAGAAAATCGAGTAGTGTATGGGGTCTAAAGCCTCGTACACAAGATCAGATTTTCGGACCAAATGTCAGTTTTTTGCTAGCCTCATGTGGAAAAAGGTTACTCACAATACGAATTTTTTTTCGCATGACAGAATACAACGTCAGACGTGACATAACGTGTTGACTAGTTTTGTATGTATTCTTTCGTATCTGAGCATGCGTAGTCTTGCTCTTATGATTTATTTTTTTCCGGACAAAAAGCGCACTGATGAAACGAAAATTGGACGTTGCGTTCACATCCGACAAAAATTTTTTATTCTGCAGTTCCAGCTTTTGTCGGTAGAAAAAGCGAAACTCGCTGTCGAAAGCACCGTACTAAGGATCCAAAAATTGTCAGACAGCTCGTCGTATGAATTTTTCCATCCGATTTTCGTATTGTGTGTATGGGCCTTTAGTCTGTGTGACGCACACCCAGCACTCTACTGCAGAAGGCCTCCTTTCATTGACGGTGAATGGATACTGTCGTTTTAGTGGTAAACGTCTGTATAGATCTATGTAGCTCAGCATAAACTTCTTCTAGAGTGTATCTAAGAAAATCACACCAAACGCTTCCTTTAGGCACTCATGCATACAAGGCTTTTCTTTGTTACTTGTTTTGTATTTCCCATTGCTGTGTATGCCAGCAAGAACAAATGTCTGAGTTGGCCATTCTCTTCATAATATGTAGAGCTGAATGGGCTGTGTCTAGGGTGTTGTCCTTTTGGTGAAGACAAAAATAGCATAAAAGGAATCTAAAGCTGTTCAGCAGGCTCTGTCTGGGAGGAGTAGTGAAATGTTCTAATTAAACTGTCCTTTTATACTGCTGATACAGATCAGGCCTGTAGATCAGTTTTGGTGATGTCTCTATGTTGCACCCACTATTTATTTCTCATCATAAGGCCCCTTTCACATGGCAGCTTTGTTGTGGCTTATCGATGCCTGCGGTAAGAATCTGGATTCTTGCTGCAGGAATGACCGGGTTATGTGTATTTAGCATTGGCCACTCAGCCCATTTAAAGTGGTTGTAAACCCTTACAAACCACTTTGACCTACAGGTAAGCCTAGATTAAGGCTTACCTGTAGGTCCAAGAAATGTCTCTTAAACCTACATGGTTTAGGAGATATATGCCAAAATACAGGCACCGCTGTCTACGACGCATGCGCCGTAGACAGCGTCGCACTGAGCGCGCCGCTGTCAACGGCGATATGCCGCGAGTGGTGGCTCCCGTGCGCATGCGCGGGAGTGACGTCATTGCGGCTTCGTCGAATGACAGCGGCGGAGCTGCGAGACCCCACTGAGAAGATGGATGCTCCGGACTATAGGGGACAGCGGTGTCTTTGCTGGCTCCTGTGTCAGGTAAGTGACACATAATGGACTACTATGCGATGCATAGTAGTCCATTATGCTTTACCTTTGCAGGGAATGAAAGAGGAAGTAAACTCATAAGGGTTTACTTCCTCTTTAAAGGAATAGGAGGCTGACACGGCAAGCAGCTTGCTATGGGGGCACCCGAGCCGAGCCACAGCTCCCTGTGTCCATTCAGACACGGATCCATGGCCCAGCTCCCATTAGCTCTTCATTGGCTGGCTGACTGACTGGCGCTGTGCTGCTGTCTCAGCCAATGAGGAGGGAGTCCCGGGCAGCCGAGACACTCCTGCAACATTGCTGGATCTAGACTGACTTCAGGTACGTATTAAGGGGGCTGCTGTACACAGAAGGCTTTTTATCTTAACCACATGCCGACCGGGCCATAGCTAAAAGACATCTACAGCACGGTCGGCTTATTCTGGGTGGATGTCTGTGGGATGTCCTCACAGAATCACGCTCCTGCGCGCCCCCTGGGGCACGCACGTGGGAACATCTGTGACCGCCGGGTCTGGGGGAACCCAGCGGATCATGGTAAACAGCCATTGATAGCAGCCGTGACGGAGCGCTCAAATGACTGAGCAATCACTTGTAAACAAACCGGCGTCATGAAGCCGGTTCCTCCCTTTTCTGTACCGATTGGTACAGTGTGAGAGGGGAGAGATCGTTCGCAGCACTGTGGGCACTACAGATCCAGCCCACAGCGCTGCTCTTTGCCCATATTCTGGCAGTACTATGTAATACTCTACAATACATTTTAACAGAAACAAAGAATTATTTATTTATTTTACCGAATTTTCAGTGTTTTTTGATTTATAGCGCAAAAAAAAAAAACCAGCAGTGATTAAATACAACCAAAAGAAAACTCTATTTGTGTGATGAAAAGGACAAACATTTCATAAGGGTAAAGTGTTGCATGACTGAGTAAGTCCTCAAAGTGTGAGGGCACCGAAAGCTGAAAATTGGTCTGGTTAGGAAGGGGGTTTAAGTGCCCAGTGGTCAAGTGGTTAATGCATAGAATGCATTAAGATTAAAAAAAAAACCTTCTGCCTTTTACAAATCACTTTAACATTTGATTTTGGAACAAATAGACTTTACGGAGCGAAAACCACTTTTACTGTTAGAAATTCATGCATTTTAGAAAAAAACTTCCATCCTGCTCCTTCGAATTTTCTCATCACTGTCTCGTCAACGAATGTCAATTTGATACCATTCGTGTTTAGAAAAACACGTTCTTAAAACAAAAAATGTCAAACAAAATTCTAGTAGTGTATAACCACTTAATGACCGTGATTGGTCAAAGTGATTACATGGTAAAGAGGGGTCTAATCACAGCTTATCTGTACCATGTTATAAGCTGTGGCCACTCACAGCTAATCTCAATAGTAAATACTGAATGAATAGTTTTCAATAAGAAAAAATTATTGCTTATAACATCAAAATTCATTGTTATAAGCAATCGTAGTTTGTAGAAAATAAAAATAAAAAATCATGATTACCTCCCCAGAGTAGTTTAGTGTTGCTATGGTAACACTGTATTGTTTTGGTCACAGTATGCAAAGAAAATAAATTTTAAAGTAAGAGAATAATAAATATTTACAAAACCATCAAATGGTTTTTTTTTTTTTTTTTTTTTTTTTTTTTTATACTGTCACCAGTGTCCCTGATCACCGCCACACCAGTTATGGTGACAGTATGTGTGGAAAAAAAAAGCTGCTTTTTTTTTTTTTTTTTTTTTTTTTTTTTATTTCTTTATTTTCCAAAAATTGTCACAAATTACAATTTCCAAAAAGTCACCATGCCTCTTACTAAATACCTTGGACTTTCTACTTTTCAAAAGAGGTCAATTGGGGGATATTTGTACTGCCCTGGCATTTTCTGGTCTCAAGAAATGAGGCCGTCAGTACATCAGGATTGATACATTTTCAGACATATACACCTTAGTCCTGCCGACTAAATAATATACATTAACCACTTCAATACAGGGCTTTTAAACACCCTTCCTGCCTAGGCCAATTTTCAGCTTTCAGCACTGTCGCTGTTTAAATGACAATTGCGCGGCCATGCTACCCTACACCCAAACAGAATTTTTATCATTTTGTTCCCACAGATAGAGCTTTATTTTGGTGGTATTTGATCACCTCTGCGATTTATTTTTTATTTTTTGCTAAACAAATAAAAAAAAAAGACATAAAATTTGGAAATAAAAAAATTGTTTTTGTTATAAAATTTTGTAAATAAGTTTACTCCTTCACTGATGGGCACTGATAAGGTGGCACTGACAGGCACTGATAAGGCGGCACCGATGAGGTGGCACTGATGGGCACTGGTAGGCGGCACTGATGGGTGACACTGATATGCAGCACTGATGGGCATTGATAGGCGGCACTTATGGGTAGCACTGATGGGCACTGATAGGCGACACTGGGCACTGAGGCTGCACTGATGGCTACTCATGGGTGGCACTGATGCATGGCACTGATGGGTACTGATATGCGGCACAGATAGATGGCAATGATGGGTATCCCTGATGGCACTGGCAGGCATTGGGGATGGGCACTGGCAGCTGTCTTGGCATGGATTGGCATTTCCCTGGTGGTCTAGGGGGGCATACCTGGTGGTCCAGTGTGGTGGCATCCCTTGTGGTCCTGGTGGCATCCTGGTGGTCCTGGGTGGGCATCCGAGGGGGGGCTGCGCTGATACACAGCATAGACACCCATGTCCGGAGAGCAGCTGATCGGCTCTCCTTTCACGTCAGATGCGAGTGAGGAAAAGCCGATCAACGGCTCTTCCTTTTTACATTGTGATCAGCCAGGCGCGCAAGAGCGGTCGTTCTGTGGGGCTGTCATATGCCGTCCGCCCAGAACGAGAGCCGCAAGAGGTTAATTTGGGTTATTTTTCACCAAAGAAATGTAGCAGAACACAGTTTGGCCTAAATTTATGTATTAAGATTATTTATTTGCTACGTTTTTATAACAGAAATTAAGAATAACACGCTTCCCCCCCCCCCCCCCCCCCAAGATTTTCAATCCTTTTTGTTTATTTAACAAAACAAAAAAAAACTCAGTGGTGATTAAGTATCACCAAAAGAAAGCTCTATTTGTGTAAAAATGTTTTTATAAAAATGTCATATGGGTACAGTGTTTGTATGACTGCGCAATTTTCATTCGAACTGCGACAGCGCTGTATGCTGAAAATTGGCCTGGGAAGGAAAGGGGTTTAAAGTGCCCGGTATTGAAATGGTTAATAGTAGGACCTCGAGCTACACAGACACTCACAATTGACAAATCTAATTTAGCTAAATGATTGGAGGAGGTACACTGCCCTCTAAAAAAATAAATAAAATAAAATAAATAAAAAAAGACAATAACTACGTGTGTTTCTGAAAATGTACTGTGACTGACTGCAACATGTACATTTCTCTAAAAAACTGGAAGAAGCCAATACTCCTACATGGAATTTGCTGATTCTGTTGTTAGTATGCCAGTATTATGGACCTGGAAAAAGATGGCATCTCCAACCCACAACTAGTTCAGGATGACAATGCATTTTTGTGGCAGTTGGTATTGTAAGCTTCATCTTTTGGTGGATCCTAACCCTTTAATGGGTTCTTTATGGCTAAAAAGTTTATGTAGCTGGGCATTTTCCCATGACTGTGTGCAGTGAGTGAGAGAGGAGTATAAATGCCTTTTACATTATCCTCCAGATGTGAGTGTTGACAGACATCAGAAAAATAGTACTTTGTTTCCAATAAAATCAGTGGCAACTGTATGTACATATTAAATATAGAACTGTATTAATAAGTGTCTTCATGTTTGGAGTCTGTGAATTATGTAGCAGATGTATGAAGGATGGTGTTATGCTTCTTTCAGGCTCACAACTTTTGGTAAAACCAGAGGTAATATCAGAAGAGAAGGGGTACATCTATGTCGTAGGCGCATCTACAAAGCGGCTTCTGATTGGAGCAGAGGCAGCAGGTTTTGTGAAGGAGAGCTTGGATGGCACTATGAGACCTTTTTTGTACACCAACCGGATGGACTTCAAAAATTTTGACAGTAAGATTTGGATTATTGCCTATTTTGAGGTGCATTATGATGATTAACACATTTCTGTTTTCTGTGTTATTACTACAATAAAGATTTGAATTTTGTTTTTCAATGCTGGATTCTGCTTTATTACCAGTAATACTGGGCTTGCTGTGAGGTTTCTGCAAAAGCCCCAAGCAGAATACAGTGCCTCATTGCAGCGTGGATACCCATTCGGCTGTACTCTCATTTAGCCCAGCACCATCTACAGTCTTTCCTTGACCAAGGTAGAAAAGTTGCCACTCAACCCTATCCAGTCTATGTGGTTAAAGGAGAAGTACAGCCCAAGCTTGTTTGGCTGGGCTTCTCCTATGGATCGCAGGAGTGCAGTTTTTGTACTCCTGTGACCCATTTTTAGCAGAGAGCAGGCTGAAGTCCACTCACTGCTGACCTCACGGAAGTCGGTCCAGGCAGGGCTTCATCATGACCACAGATTTGGGTTCTGCCAGATACCTGAGACGTCAACCGGCTCAGCCTCTCAGCGAGCTGCTGGGAGGCTGAGCCGACCACCCCGTCCCCTCCACAGCCCAGAGTTCAATTGAGCGAGGCGGGAGATGAGCAGAGAGCTGTGATTGACAGGCTGCAGATCTCTGCTCACAGAGCTGTGAGAACCGATCGATTGGCGGTGTTCAATCACTTAGCTCTCAGTGTAGAGGTGAGGAAGGAATGATGCTGCATCCACCTATTGATTCTTAAGAAAACAAAACCCAAGCTTCTCTTTTAACATGTATAAATTGGCCTCAGCCTTGCACCACTCCACACACCATCTCTTCTGACATGTTTCGCCCCACCCAATGGGGCTTAGTCATAGAGGTCGTTGGGTGGGGCAAAACATGTCAGAGGACATGACGTGTGTAGTGCAAGGCTAAGGCCAACTTTTATATGTGTTGTAAAGCCTCAAGGTTTTTCACCTTAATGCATTCTATGCATTAAGGTGAAAAACCTTCTGCACTGCAGCTGCCCCCAGACTCACCCTTTTCTTACCTGAGCCTGATCCGATCCAGCAATGTACACGAGCGCTGCAGCTCCAGCAAACGTTTCTCTCCTCATTGGACAGATTGATAGCAGCAGGAGCCATTGGCACCTGCTGCTGTCAATCAAATTCAGTGACATGGAAGCAGGGGATGGAGCCAAGTCCCGCTGTCTGTGTCAATGGACGCACCAGCGGGACTCGGCAGCGAGCCCGTACAGTGCCTCCAGGCAAAGCGGCTTTCCATGGGGGCACCCGATGAAGAGGAGGGGCATGGAGCACCGGCGGGGGGGACCCTAGAAGAAGAGGATCGGGGCTGCTCTTTGCAAAACGATTACAAAGAGCAGCTAAGTATGGCATGTTTGTTATTTTTATGAAAAAATACATTTTACTTTGTAGCGTATAATATCTCAGGGCACTTGTATAAATTCTAAGCCCTTATAACTGCACAGCAAGCAAGTTCTGAATATTGTGGTTTGGTAGTCAGTAAAGTAGTGAAGTAATAATACAACCCCAATTGCAAAAAAAAGTTGTGACACTATGTAAAATCTACATAAAAACAGAATGCAATAATTTGCAAATCTCTTGAACCTATATTTTAGTCACGATAGAAAATAAAAATAGAAAACATGAAATGTTTAAACTGAGAAAATGTACAATTTTAAGAAAAGAAAAAGACCGTTTTGAAATTGGTGGCAGCAACACTTCTCAAAAAAGCTGTGATAGATTCCTTTGCCTCCTTATCTTGCAGTAATAATACTGATTGTTTCCACAGGAACAGTCTAATTTTCTCATGTGTTGTACTATATTGCAAATTCAAAGACATTTTGGCCTTTCTTTCTTTCTTTCTTTCTTTCTTTCTTTCTTTCTTTCTTTCTTTCTAAGGCAGTAAAGTGAAGCTTTTTATCTGTTTAACCACTTGCAGACCGCTTCACACCAATATACATCGGCACAATGGCAGCTTTGTTTTTTCACTTGAATTTCCATAATGTTTATTTTGGAATTTATGATGGTACTTTTTTTTTTTTTTTTTTTAATCTTATTCAACCATGGTGTTCTGCTTGGCAACCTTCTTTGTAGGACAGGTAACCAGTAAAAAAATGTTAGTGTTGTCTATGGGGATTTTTAAGGAACAAATATTGGCACCATTCCACGCAAAAAATTTCTGAGCAAATACTGTGTGAGATAAAAAGTTGCAACAAGGACCAATTTTTTTTTTCCCCTAGGGTCTCTGCTAATATATATATATATATATATATATATATATATATATATATATATATATATATATATATATATATATATAAATGTTTTGGGGTTTCTGAGTAATTTTTTAGTAAAAAAAAAAAAAAAAGATTTTTTTACATGTAGGCGAGAAGTGTCATAACTGGCCTGGGTGGCAAGTGGTTAAACAAAGATTGAAGGTAAACTACAGCACCTTTTATGTTCAATGTTCCGTTCAAATGTATATCGCACATATTTTCTAATCATAAAGTGACTTTTTTTATACAGATGGAGAAGATTTTTTAACAATGGGTGAATGTCAGTACATCATTAAACACGAGCTGGACAATCTTAGAGCTCAAGATGAGACTTCAATTCCAGGTTACTCACAGGCCAAGCTTTACCCTGGGAAATCGATAGGTAAGAGTATTTTTATTAGACTTTTCAGTGTGATGGATCATGAAACCTTAGAAATACTTTGCTGCCTGCAAAAAATAAAATGATTATCTAAAACCCAATTTTTTCATTTTTTATAGACTAGGGGAGGCTTGGAACCGCTGTCAATTTTCAATCCGCTGCGCTGTAATTTTCTGTAAAATGCAATGCAAAATGGTTAAGTGGTAATTCAGTGATTAAGGCTGGGTTCACACTGCTGCGGGGGGAGATCCGGATGTGATTCGCACAGCAAATCACATCCGATCTCCGTAGCACTGCGAGTTCAGCCATACAGATAGTATGGCTGAACTCGCAGCTGTCCCGCAGCAAACTCGCACAGGACCCTTTTTTGGGTCCGCAACGGAATCGGATCGCATGGGGGTTCACACCATGCGATCCGATTCCTGTGCGAGTCGGCAGATCGCACTGCGATATGCCGACGGATCTGGGGGTGTCATTAACATAACATTGACACCCCCAGCCGTCCGCATAGGGCAGTGTGAACTGCCGGCGGGAGGTGAGCGATGCGGGAAAACGCCGCGGATTCGCGGCGTTCCCGCATCGCAATAGTGTGAACCTAGCCTAATAGTGAATATTGAAAAGCGATATATATGAATATAAAATTGGGTAATGGTATTTTATAATAAAAGTATATAAATGTCTCTAGTAGTGAAAAGGTGCAATCTTGAATACATACAAAAGTTCTAAAGTGTAGAAAAGAATTCCAGCAAAATTGAATATTCCAAAGCTTTTTCACTGCCACTAAGGGATTAGAAATCATCCATGTAATGATCACTCTGTAAGTGGGAACTCTTACCAGAAGATGTGGACCGCCTGTAATAGCGAGGTCGTAAGTGCTTACAGATATAGCCTTCTGCGGGGTCAGATGGTTAGCCTCATCTCCAGAGCTCACTGGCAGTCAAGGACAGGCATCAGCGAAATCCAGCTAGTACCCAACTCTCATCCGGAAATCTTGATGGATCAGATGTCTCGGAGCATATGGAAAGTACAAGGCTCCAATACTGTGTTATCATTTAAAAGGTTTCTTTTATTGTTAAAAACAAAAATCTGTAATTACACAGCATAAAAAGTCTTGTGGATAAAAAAATGTTTTGCTGGCAAAACAAAATACAAATCAACCGCACTTCCGGGGTCTCATGGGGCGCTGATGCTTGTGCTTGACTGTCAGTGAACTCTGGAGATGAGGCTAACCATCTGACCCTGCAGAGGGCTATACATGGAAGCGCTTATGACCTTGCTATTACAGGAGGTCCACATCTTCTGGTAAGAGTTCCCACTTACAGAGTGATCATTACACTGATAATTTCTATTCCCTTGGTGCCAGTGGAAAAGCTTTGCAATATTCCATTTTGCTGGAACTTTTTTCTACACTTCAGAACTTTTGTGTGTATTCAAGATTTCACCTTTTCTCTACTAGGAGATATTTATATACTTTTATTATCAATACAATTACCCAGTTTTATATTCATATATCTCACCTTTCAATATTCACTATTAATCACTGAATTACTACTTGGATATGTTTTGTGGTTTATTTTGAGTAAGCGCAGCTTTTTGCATTTTTATTTTCTCTTCACTATGATGATATGTTGTTTTGTCACTGCTGTTCGCATAGTTTCATCATCTAGCGCGGTATACCTTTTTTTTTTTATTGAAATTAACAGACAGCAGCTGATATTTAATAAACGGGTGCTCCCTGACTTTCAATAAACGGGTACTTCCCTGCTTGGGAATCCAGCACTGTCATCACTGGGGCCAGTTCTTCACCTGTCTTCAGGTCCCGCGGCTGCCATCTTGAGTCTGGGTGTGACTTCCTACTGGCTTGAGGGGACCCGCAGCCTCCTGGGACACATCTCTGGTGGTTGTGCGCAGGGCGGGGAGGGGGGAGTCAGACTTTCTGCTATGATTGCCTAGGTGATCCAAACAGAAGTGGGAGCGGGTACCTATCAAAACGAGGCACCCAATTAAATCTTTCCATTAATGGTGGTGGGATGGAGAGAGGAGTACAATGAGCAGAACCTTTGATTTTATGTGAATTTTTGTTGAGCTATAAAAACAGGTGGCAAGAATGTGTTTTCTCTGTAGTGCTAAGAGATTATCTGGAGAACAACCAAATGTCATAGGTGCAGTCAGGCTGGCTAAACTGTTTATGGCTGTGGAACTCCACCGTGTAATATTTGATAGCGTTTATAGTCATGATTGTAAACTGCATCCATCAAGCTTCTCACCCCATAGAAATCCAATTCTAAAATTTTTTTGGGGGAATCTTTGCCTCTAGTTAATTTCTAGTCACAGTGGGGATAATTTGCTAAAGGCAAAAAGGCTTTACAGGCATACCCCACTTTTAAGTACGCAATGGGGTTTATTTACTAAAGCTAGAAAGTGCAAAATCAGGCTCACTTCTGCATAGAAACCAATGAGCTTCCAGGTTATATACCGTAACCAAAGCTTAATTGAACAAGCTGGGGTTAGAAGTTTTTTGGTTTTTATGCAGAAGTGAGTATGATTTTGCTATGATTGCCTAGGCGATCCAAACAGAAGTGGGAGTGGGTACCTATCAAAATGAGGCACCCAATTAAATCTTTCCATTAATGGTGGTGGGATGGAGAGAGGAGTACAATGAGCAGAACCTTTGATTTTATGTGAATTTTTGTTGAGCTATAAAAACAGGTGGCAAGAATGTGTTTTCTCTGTAGTGCTAAGAGATTATCTGGAGAACAACCAAATGTCATAGGTGCAGTCAGGCTGGCTAAACTGTTTATGGCTGTGGAACTCCACCGTGTAATATTTGATAGCGTTTATAGTCATGATTGTAAACTGCATCCATCAAGCTTCTCACCCCATAGAAATCCAATTCTAAAATTTTTTTTGGGGAATCTTTGCCTCTAGTTAATTTCTAGTCACAGTGGGGATAATTTGCTAAAGGCAAAAAGGCTTTACAGGCATACCCCACTTTTAAGTACGCAATGGGGTTTATTTACTAAAGCTAGAAAGTGCAAAATCAGGCTCACTTCTACATAGAAACCAATGAGCTTCCAGGTTATATACCGTAACCAAAGCTTAATTGAACAAGCTGGGGTTAGAAGTTTATTGGTTTTTATGCAGAAGTGAGTCTGATTTTGCACTTTACAGCTTTAGTAAATAAACCCTATTGTGTACTTAAAAGTGGGGTATGCCTGTACAAAGGAATTTTTCTCATTGGAGTACCCAAAAAATAAAAAAACACATGCACATGATTGAAAGACGATAGTCATCAGAAAGTCACCTCATTCACTAAGCTAAGAGAAAATTCCCTTTCAAAGTAAACTGCCTTCAACAAATCTACCCCAGTGTTTGCACTCCAAAATCAAGTAGCTACAGCAAAAGCAAACATGTCAGGAATGGATATATACGATTGTTGTCTCCAGTGCCTCCCTCAACCAATACATCACTGTGACGGACCACATGGCACCCCGCCTGGGTGCTTCCACCAAGATACAGCTTCCTTCACTCTGGAACCAAGAACCAGGTATTATAGCTGAACATTGCACCCAATAATTAGATGACACTAACTTAGGTGCAAACTGGGGCTCTATTAAAAACTCCCACATAATTTATACCACACACACTCAAATAAGAGCTTGATCACATTATCCTAAACACTGCAAACTTTAAAAAGTAATATCCCAGTACATCTAATGAACAGGTAGCAGCTAAAAGTAACCTAATTAACTAGGAAGCTAATTAACATCTAGGCCCCTAGCCACTTACCGACCGCCTCCTGTACATATACGTCGGCACTTTGAAGAGGGATATCTCGGTAACATCAGCAGATGCTGCCACAACCAAGATATCCATCTTTACAGGAGGCGGTCATGTTTACGATAATGGTGGTCTCCGTGGTGGGTTCGCTGCGAGATAAGTTTTCGGCAGCGCTAGAGGTGCCACCCCCCTCCCGCCGCTTACCGGAGCTGTCGGTAGTGGCGGAGGCGATCGGGTCCTTTCAGTGCCTTGGTATGGAGACGATTGAGGCTAAGATGGCCCCCACTCGTCTCTATACCATAGGAGGGCGGAAGTGACGTCAAAACTTCACTTCCGCCCATACCTCTTAAAGGAACTTTTTTTTTTCAATGTCATTTTTTAAAATGACTTAATTTTTTTTATTTTTATTTTTTATTGCATTTAAGTCCAAATATGAGATCTGAGGACTTTTTGACCCCAGATCTCATATTTAAGAGGACCTGTCATGCTTTTTTCTATTACAAGGGATGTTTACATTCCTTGTAATAGGAATAAAAGTGATCCATTTTTTTTTAAACAGTGTAAAAATAAATAAAATCAAGTAAAATAAATTATTATTATTATTATTATTATTCAGGATTTATATAGCACCAGCAATTTACGCAGCGCTTTACAATATAAAAGGGAGACAATACAGTTACAATACAATTAAAGACAAGAGGATTAAGAGGGCCCTGCTCAGAAGAGCTTACAATCTAAAAGGGTGGGGCAGGTGGTACAGAAGGTTATAACTGTCGGGAATGAGTTGATGGAAGTGGTAGGAGATTAGTTTGAGACGTGATAGGCTTCCCTGAATAGATGAGTTTTCAGGGATCGCCTGAAGGTAGCAAGAGTAGGGGATAGCCGGACTGGTGGAGGTAGCGAGTTCCAGAAGATTGGAGAGGCTCTGGAGAAATCCTGGAGACGAGTGTGGGAGGAGGAGACGAGAGAGCTTGAGAGTAGGAGGTCTTGAGAAGAACGGAGGGGACGGTTTGGGTGATATTTGGAGACAAGATTGGTGATGTAGCTCCGGGCAGAGTTGTGAATGGCTTTGTATGTGGTGGTTAGTATTTTGAATTTAATTCGCTGGGTGATTGGGAGCCAGTGTAGGGATTGGAGGAGAGGGTTAGCAGACACTGAGCGGTTGGTAAGGTGGATAAGTCTGGCAGCAGCATTCATGATAGACTGAAGAGGACATAGCCTATGGAGAGGCAGGCCAATGAGAAGGAAGTTGCAATAGTCAAGGCGAGAGATAACAAGGGAGTGAATAAGGAGCTTGGTAGTTTCATTTGTTAAAAAGGGGCGAATTTTAGAGATGTTACGGAGGTGAAGTCTACAAACTTTTGACAACGATTGGACTTGGGGCTGAAATTACAAGTCCGAGTCTAGGGTTACACCTAGTACCCTGGCGTGAGGGGAGGGCCTGATGGTTGCATTGTTGATTTTGATGGAAAAGTCATGGAGGGGGGCATGTGCAGGGGGGATTATTAATAGCTCAGTTTTAGAGAGGTTTAGTTTAAGGAAATTATGTGACATCCATGCTGATATGTCAGTTAGTAGGTTAGTAATGCGAGAGGAGACTGAAGGAGTGAGGTGAGGAGTAGACCGATAGATTTGGGTGTCATCGGCGTATGAGTGGTATTGGAAGCCATGGGCGGTTATCAAGTGACCAAGGGAGGAGGTATAAATAGAGAAGAGAAGGGGTCCAAGAACAGAGCCTTGGGGGACCCCCACAGAAAGAGGCAATGGAGAGGAGGATAAATAATAAAACATTTATTTTTTAAAACGCCCCGTCCTGATGAGCTCACGCGCAGAAGTGAACGCATACGTGAGTCGCGCCCGCATATATAAACGGTAGTCAAACCACATATGTGAGGTATCGCCGCGATCGGTAGAGCGAGAACAATAATTCTAGCCATGTAACGCAAAACATGCAACCTGTAGAATTTTTTTATTGTCGCTTATGGAGATTTTTGAGGGTAAAAGTTTGACGCCATTCCACGAGTGGGCGCAATTTTGAAGCATGACATGTTGGGTATCAATTTACTCGGCGTAACATTATCTTTCACAATATAAAAAAAATTGGGCTAATTTTACTGTTGTCTTATTTTTTATTCAAAAAAAGTGAATTTTTTCCGCAAATACGGTGTGAAAAAAAGTATTGCAATGACTGCCGTTTTATTATCTAGGGCAGTGATGGCGAACCTTGGCACTCCAGATGTTTTGGAACTACATTTCCCATGATGCTCATGCACTCTGCGGTGTAGCGGAGCATCATGGGAAATGTAGTTTCAAAACATCTGGGGTGCCAAGGTTCGCCATCACTGATCTAGGGTGTTAGAAAAAAAACAATATGTAATATTTGGGGGTTCTAAGTAATGTTCTAGGAAAAGAAAAACTGTTTTAAACATGTAAACACAGTCTGAAAAAGAGGCCTGGTCCTTAACCACTTACCTACTGGGCACTTAAACCCCCCTCCTGCCCAGACCAATTTTCAGCTTTCGGTGCTCTCACACTTTGAATGACAATTACTCAGTTGTAACACTGTACCCAAATGAATTTTTTGTCCTTTTTTTTTTTTCATACAAATAGAGATTTCATTTGGTGGTATTTGATCACCTCTGGGTTTTTTATTTTTTGTGCTATAAATGAAAAAAGACTGAAAATTTTGAAAAAAAAAATGCATTTTTCTTTGATAAAATTTAGCAAATTATTAATTTGTCTTCATAAATTTTGGGCACAATTTATACTGCTACATATCTTTGGTGAAAAATAACCCAAATTAGTGGATATTATTTGGTCTTTGTGAAAGTTAGAGTCTACAAGCTGTGGTGCAAATCATAAAAAATTGATCACACCTGATGTACTGGTGGCCTATCTCATTTCTTACGACCCGAACAAGCCAGGAAAGTGGCACTGATGACAGATGACACTGATACGTGGCACTGGGGACAGGTGACACTGGGGATAGGTGGCACTGGGGACACATGACACTGACAGATGGCACTGGGGACGGGTGGCATAGGGGACAGATGGCACTGATGGGTGGCATAGGTGACAGTTCCACTCTCTCTGTGCGAATAGGGGATGACAGCTCCATATTCTGTGTACTTGACATTTGTGCAAATATCATGCTTTCAGAAAAACTAAAGTTGGTAAAGTAAATTTCTAGCAAAAAATGCAGATTTTAATTTGTGTGTTAAAAATGTAAACGTTGCCCTGCATTTTAAATGGTTAAACCATATGAATAAAAAAATAAGCACCTTTGACAGTTTGTCCAAAACCCTGTAGCTGCCAGTTTTGCTGGGCAGCTTGGTCTCTTATAGAAAAAGGAAAATAATGGGCATACTAGCTGGATCAACAGGTAAGAAAACAATTTGACAGTAAAAATTTTGAAGGATTTTAAAAACTGCTGTGTTAATGCTAGAGACAGCTTTTATCAAATATGTAATTTTATATTTGCCTATATTTCCCTTTTAAAGGTAAAACCCAAATTATCCAGCATACATTAGTGTAACTTGTTTGATATATACCTTTTTGTATAATTTAACGTTTTCTCTATTCTTTTGTCTTAATATAATTTTCACTATTCCCCTTTCAGTTCGAAGAATGCAGACCAGTGGTATTCTGCTCCAGATATTTCCATTACATGACAGAGAAAAATTAAAATTGCTTGCTAAAAATTGGTATGGTCGACCAACTATTTCTCAGCAGCCTGTAGGTAAGACCATTCATTACTCTCCACTAATAATGAAACTAATTTATAATCTTCTTCTTTTTGAGCGAGATATGTATCAACCTAATTTCTCTTACGTTCACCGACTGACACAGCTCCTTTCTTAGACCATTGGGTTGTTATAAACATGTTATAATAAAACTAGAACTTTCTAGTTCCGCCCAAGGGCAGGTCCCTTAGGTAACAACCTCTCAGCCTGCTACTGCAACCTCCGGTTTTTTTTTTCTGCCTATTGAAGGAGAAGGACCTAGGTACCCTGCGGGTCCATCAGTCTGTAGATTTTCTGCAGAAGTTTTTGCTTTTTGCACAAGATTAAAGATCCTGTGATCTGCTATCAACAGCCGGCTGGGTGACAGGCTGGATACCCTTATCCTTGTAGTCTCCCCAGCCTGGCCAGCGAGCGTGTGCAGACCAGAGCTCCGTGCTGGGTCGGCCACGACATGCTCCCAGTTCCAGGGGCGACCGGTGGGCGTAATGCCTCGGGGCACACATATGACTGGGCTACTGATGTCTACGTCAGTGTGTCGGGACAGAAGCCACCCTGTACTGATCAGCGAGTGGGTCTGTGATGGAATGTCACCCAGCTCTTCAGGACTGGTAAGTACAGCTCTCCCTGCCTCGTTGGGGCTTAGCAGCTGGGCATTCCCTGGGAGATCGATTCGGGGTCCCTCACCTCCCTCTCTTCTCTCCTGGGCTCTCACCTGGGGGGGACTGCGCTGGATAGCTTTGCCTGGATGTGTGTAGGCCTCTCCCCTGAGGTGTCTGGAGGCTGTGTCTGCTGATCGCTGTAGCGATGTTTTACCGCCATTTCTCTGCCTGTTTTTTTCACTGTCTTCATTGCATACAGTGCTCGGCGGCCATGTTTGGTGTGACTAGGGAGCAGCATGCTCTGTCTCCATTTTCCTGTAGTCCGGCTTCCATTTTCCCTGTGATTATGTCCTTTATACTGGATGCTCGGCTGCAATTTTGTCGAAGCCTGAACACGTTTTTCAGCTTCTGCTCTATTCAGAACAGCTCAGCACATCGCGGTTTGGTCTCCTATGCATCTGGGAGCGGACACATGACACAGGCACACCTAGCTGGACAGCGCAGAACTCAGTCAGGGTGGTGAGTCCTGCGGGAAGAGCCCCTCAGCCAGCAGCAGTTAGGAGGGTGGGACCATCACTGTCCTAAGTCCCCAACAGGTGGCAGACAGGGTAGGGTCAGCATGGCTTCAGAAACTGGTGTTTCTTCCCCCGAAATCCAGGCAATTGCAACCGGTTCACCTGCAGACAGCGCAGTGCCTCTGGACGCTTTATCTGCGGTCCTTAATTCATTCGTTGCCAAGATGGAGGCGGTGTGTGGGCACAAAGTTGGTAAAAAACGGCCCCTGTCCCCCCTGTCCTCCGGGTAGAGCTCTGACACAGACTCTGGGCCTGCTGAGGCTGGTGACCCCTGCTCTGTCGTTTCAGATGCTGCTGATCAGGACCGATCGGACACTGAGGATGAGTCCCCGTCCGGGTCCGTGTGCGACAAAGCGCTTGTTGGAGCACTTATTACAGCTGTGCATGATACCCTGAAAGTTCAGGAGCCAGCAGATCCCTCTGCTGATGTAGCGGTCCATTTTAGGTCCCGTAAGCCAGCCCATACACCAGCCCATACACCTAAGGTGTTCCCGTATCTGACTTATTCTGATAAGTTTATATACAAGGAATGAGGTCAACTGCAACTGACCTTTTCTGTCCCCAAGTACATGGCGGTGCGTTACCCCTTTGAGGAAAGCCTTCTCAAAAAGTGGTCGGCTCCTCCGGCCGTTGACCCCCCAGTATCCAGGTTAAACAAAGTAACCACGATCCCGGCAGAGGGGACTCCTGCTTTTAAGGACCCCACGGACAGGTAGGCCGAGGCAGTGGCTCGTTCCTTGTTTACGGCTGTGGGGTCAGCAATGCGACCAGTACTGGCATCTGCACTTGTGTCACAGACACTTACTGAGTGGGCAAAACGTTTGCACCGTGAATTAGGGGAGCAACAGGCTTCCCCTGTCTGCGTGGAACTAGCAGACCAGTTAGTGCAAGGCCTCAAGTACGTTTGTGACGCGGCCCTGCATACCCTTCCTCTGTTATCCAGGGCTTCAGTGTCAGCAGTGGTCCTGAGGTGCCTGATTTGGCTAAAATGCTGGTCAGCTGACCAGGCATCTAAGAAAGCCCTGATGGATCTACCCTTCCTTGGCGAACGGATCTTTGTAGCCTCATTAGATGACATTATTAAAAATGCCACAGGTGGTAAGAGTACACTTCTCCCACAGGCCAGGAAGGAACTGCTTTTTCGGCCGCCCGGGGCTTCGGCAAAGTGTCCCCAGCCTGATAGGACAACTTCTGAAGGACAAAAGCGTCCCTGGAACTGCAAGCCTAACAAGCCTGTGAGCAAAAGTGCTACTGCATGAAGGTTTGCCCCCGCCCACTACACGGGTGGGGGGTCGCCTTCGGGAGTTTGCAGCCCGGTGGGCTTCTCGGCTGTCCGACCAATTTTGTCCGATCTATTTTGCCTCCTCTGCTGCTCACAGCAGTGAAAAGCTGCATCCCTTTACTCTGGAAGCAGACACAGCCCCCGTCAGTGGCCGTCTGGCTGAAAAAAGTAGCGGAGATCAATGCAATGGAGGACTTGGTGGCCACGGAGAAAGGATTCATCAAGCAATTAATTTCTTCCCTTGTGTACAGCTATCTGTTTTACAGAGGCCAGTCTTGGGACCAGCTTCTGTCGAACGGACAAGCTGGAAAGCCAGCATGCAATCGGCGTTGGCAGCCTATGGCATGGCAGGGGAGATCGCCGCACCAAGATCTCATGTGTTAGTATGTGATTTCTCTTATTTTTTTGTTCAACCCAGTGGGCTGAAAAAAAGAAAAATTCTAGTGTGTACCCCGCTCTAGTATGGCTTGACAACCAGTGTGTGCAGTGAGTTATGTGTGGCCCACTGTCTGCCAAGGACACCTCCCATATGCCATTGCACTCAAAGGTTTAGCACAAGCTCATGGCAATAGCAGGGGTGAGCTTGTTTTAGGTGGATGAAACAGACTCTAGGCTATTAAGTAAGGCTGCTTTCACACTGGGGCGGTATTCAGGGGTTACAGCGCTAAAAATAGCGCCTGTGTAACGCCTGAAAAAAACCGGCCCCTTTAACTCCAGTGTGAAAGCCGGAGGGCTTTCACACTGGAGCGATGCGCTGGCAGGACGGTGAAAAAAGTCCTGCTAGCCGCATCTTTGCAGCGGTGAAGGAGCGGTGTATTCACCGCTCCTAAACCGCTCCTACCCATTGAAATCAATGGGACACCGCGGCAATACCGCCGGCAAAGCGCCGTTGCAGCGGCGCTTTGCGGGCAGGTTTAACCCCTTTTTGCCCGCTAGCGGGGGTTAAAACCACCCCGCTAGCGCCCGCACACCGCCGCTAAAACGACGGTAAAGCGCCGCTAAAAATAGCGGCACTTTACCGCCGACGCCGCTCCCGCTGCAGTGTGAAAGCAGCCTAAAAGTGATTGCTTTTAAATCACGTTTTGTGTGTTTTTAAAAAAAATAAAATGTAACAAAACAAAAGGGCAAAAATCCCACACCTACAAATTTGAACATGTCCTTTAAAATGTGGAAGCAGCTATAACTAGCAGAATATGATAATACTACTATGTTTACATGCTTGGGGAATTGAAAGTTCACTTTGTTCCTGTACTGTTTTCTCTCATAACTGTAGACATCCTTTTAGTGTTACTATAGGCATGAAAAGGACCTTTATGATGCAGGTTTTGTTTTTTCTAAGCGCCCCCCAGTAACATAATATTTACTACCTGTTAATCATGCCGGTATATCCGTAATTTTTCAAATCACCTAATAGGGTGATGGCTAACGCCTAAAACGACTATGGCAGCGTGTTTTTTTTTTTTTTTTTTTTCATTTTGGGAAAAAAAAGTTTTTAAAGCTTAACAATGGGCAAAATAAAAGCATCTTTTTCTGTAATTTTACTTCAGATTACATCCTTTATGTCAAAAGACAGAGAATTTCTGCATATGTTCTTTTTACTTTACAGTCTTTATAATATGCTTACAGTATTCACTTCCATAGATCTCTAATGAATTATACTTTTCCTTTGCAGATGAAATACGGCATTATTTTGGAGATACTATTGGTTTATACTTTGCCTTCCTAGAATACTTTACTTGGGCCTTATTACCAATGGCTAGTGTTGGACTTCTTTATTATGCATTTACATGGGAGAACTATGACAACTATGTGATATTTGCTATGTTCAATCTGATATGGGCGACTGTTATCCTGGAGGTCTGGAAGCGTTACAGTGCAACACTGGCCTACCGATGGGGTTCACTACTTATGAAGAGGCAGTTTGAGGAACCCAGGCCTGGCTTTCATGGTGTATTGGGTACCAATCCTGTCACAGGAAAAAGGGAGCCAACATACTCAAGTTTGAAAAGACGCCTTAGAACATATCTAATTTCTGTGCCTTTTGTGTGCCTCAGCTTATATATGGCCCTTCATGTGATGATGATTTACTTTGATATGGAAGCCTGGGCCTTAAACTACAACCACGAACATCAGACATTTTCTAGCGCAGTATTGACATATGTGCCTAGTACAGTTTATGCCATTGTGATTGAGATCATGAATCGTATTTACAGATATGCAGCAGAGTTCCTGACAAGTTATGGTAAGATTTATTTTGTTCTTTGTATAACACAGTAATGCTAAGCACTGATTGGATTGAGGGCTTTTTATTACTTTGGTCTTTGTTCACTATAACCTAAATCAGGGGTCTCAAACTGCCGGCCCTCCAGCTGTTGCGAAACTACAATTCCCATCATGCTTCTGCCTATGGGAGTCATGTTTGTAACTGCCAGCTTTGCAATGCCTCATGGGACTTGTAGTTTAGCAACAGCTGGAGGGCCACCTGTTTGAGACCCCTGACCTAAATGGTTATACTGTCACTTTTTTCTCTGTTATATCAAATCTAATTAGAAATGTCTCCCTTTAATGCCAGAAGTTCTTAACCTGTTTCCAGTTGTAGACTCCCAAGGGTTTGCCCAATGTGTGCCCATACCCTCTTCATCAGACTGTGTCAAAATTCTCATCATCACCAGTCCGTTTAGATATCAGAATGTATTCAAAAGATGTCAGCAGCTTGGTTTTACTTTACAAGTAGATAGCTAAGAACAGAACATCTGAAAGAATATTATAAATGTTTTTAGAATAATTATGTATGTAAAAATGGTAAATCACAAAAAATAAAAACTGAGTAATATTTTTGGTTCTTTTTAAATAACTAAAATATGAATACATAGTGTAGGTACTGACATCAATATCAAGCTGACTTGATTTGAAGTTCAGTAAAATTCAACATATACAAGCACATGCTGTCAATCTTACAGGAAAAAAATATTGAAGAGACACTGAGTCGCCTTGCATGTGCTGGATAAAGTAACAGTGTCTCTGCAAAGGGCATCCCCTGACATTACCAGCACTCTCTTCCAGATTTCTGCTTCCCCACAGCTGGAAAGAATACATGGCACTTCAAGGCACTGGCCTTGGCACATACATGGCACTGCTCCTCTATGACTATGCCTGGGCTTGTGGCCAGGGGAGTGAAATGTCTGCTTCTCCAATTCACCAACATTGCCCATAGTAGAGCCAGGTGCAGAATAGCAAGGAACTTTGGGGAATTGTTGGTATGGGAGTGGATGGATTACCTTTGCAGAGACACTGGTACCTTTCCATGCATGGGTAAGGTGACAGTGCCTCTTTAAAAATTAGCTGATATTTCTTTTTGTGTGTTAAGGCCCTATTCACACTTGAGCATTTTGTAGCTTGAAGCCTCAAGCTACAAAATGCTGGAGGTGAAAAATATCTATTATTCTCTATTATTCTCAATGGAGATGGTTCACATCTCAACTCCAAGTCGCCTGAGGATCAAACAAGTTCTGGACCCTTTTTTGTCACTCGAATCGGGCAGATTTGGGCGTTTTTCTTCTTACATTGGTGACCTTTTGCCCTGCACAAAATCGTGGCAAAACGTGGTAAAAAAACGCTGCAAGATCACGGTAAAAAACTCAGTAAAATCACGCAATTTTCTGCCTGAAAACGTTATGCTCAGGTGTGAATGGGGCCTAAAAAACTACAGATATTTCTAAACTCGCATAGTAAGGCAGTTTGGGAACATAGTTTAATTGCATAGTTAATTATTAACATTTCTGTATCCCTGCAGTATATACTATTTGTGTTCCTATTGTGTCCAATTTTAAATATTCAGATTTTGCCTTTTGCCATAATGGAAATGTAGATGGTGATCATGCTTTCTCTGTGCTAGAAGTCTGCTTTGAATAGCTCTAGATAACTTTATACATTTGTGTAAACACCCCCCTTTTCCCTGTCAGAAAAACTCAAACGTATATTAGACATGTAAGTTACTGTATTATAATGGATTAATTTAATGTAGGTGACAGAGCTAATGTTTTCACTGGCCTGCCTTAAAGCCAAAGTTTACATGGCCTTGTGTGGTTTCTCTGCCTTTTCTATAGCTCATGGGGTCCCAGAACCTGAAGCCAGATGCTAGCACCAACTATCTCACTTCCTAGATTCTCTTCCCAAGTCTCCATTGAGGAGATTTGCTTAACCACGGGGGGCAATGCGCCATACACTATTACTCTCTAACCAGTTCTTAGCAAATGTCCTTTCCCAAAATGACCCAGGGTTTATGACGGAAATGAGAAAAAGAGTTATGCCTCACATTTATGGAGGATCAGAGTAAATATCAAGAGATCTCTTAAGATTGTGACCAGATGGTATAGGACGCCATCAATCTTGGGCAAATGTTTCCCACAACATAGGGAAGTGTGCTGGTGTTGTGATACATATACTGGATCCTTCTTTCACATCTTCTGGGTGTGCCCTGCTCTACAACCCTTCTGGCAACCAATTATGGAGATCATACAACAACTCACAGGTTTCTCTCTGAGAAACCTGCTGCTGTATTTCTTCACCATACACCAATGCCCTGAAGGAAATACAAGAATCTCATATGTATTGAATGCTACCAAGGCCTGTATCCCTAGCTCCTGGAAAAGCTTGAACCCACCGACTCTTAGCCCTTGTACACATGGTCGGACATTCTGATGGAAAATGTCTGATCGGACGGCGTTTGTGTGTGGGCTCCATCGGACTGTTTCCATCAGAATATCTGACGGACAAAGTTTTAGAGCTGGGCTATAAAACTTTCCGACGACATGATCCGATCGGACTTTGTCCGATTGTGTGTAGAGAATTCCGATCGGACAAAGTGCCACGCATGCTCAGATCAAATTCCTAGACCAAAGCCATTGGCTACTAGCCTGAACGTAGATCCCGTCCTAACGAAATAACGTCATCACGTTACGTACGATCGGATTTTCTGACAACTTTGTTCGACCGTCTGTATGCAACACAAGTTTCGGACAAAATTTGACGAATTTTGTTGTCTGAATGTCCGACCGTGTGTACAAGGACTTAGACAAAATTTGGCCTGAGTGAATGACAAAAGATGGAAAGCCTTACTGTGGCCCTCAAAAAACAAGATCTTGGATCAAAATACAAAATGGCATTAATGGGGTGTCTTTGCTGAACATTGTGGATCTACACATCTACCACACATGTTTATGCCATCCAACATAATAGTATGCCATATATATTTATACTAGGCCCCTGATCAGTGGCCTTTTATTTACTGTTAAAATATGAGGAACACTCTCAATTTTGACTTTGTGAACATTCCAGGTGTTTTGAATTTCGTTCGTTTTTGGATGTGGTGAAACCATAATTTAAAGTGAAACTAAAGCCTCCTTTTTTTTTTCATAAGAAAAAAACAAACATATTATGCTTACCTGATCTGTGCAGTGGTTTTGCATTGAGAAGTCCAGATCCTCCTCTTCTGTTCCCTCTTCGCTTCTCCTGGTCCCTCCTGCCCCCACAGCAAGCAGCTTGCTATGGGGCACCCTAGCCAAGCCGCTGCTCTGTATCTGCCCCCCCCCTCTTTTTCTCATTGGCTCACTGACCTTGATTGACAGCAGTGGGCAACCATAGCGCCTCGTTTCTGTCTCAATGAGGCAATGAGGAGGGAGAGTCCCAGACAGCCGAGAATCTCGTGCAACATCGCTGGATTGAGATGGGGCTCAGGTAAGAATTAGGGTGCTGAGGGGTGGGATACTGGGATACTGGAGTTATGGCAGCTAGCTGCTGCCATAACCACAATATCCGTCCCCAAAGTAGGAACGTACATCGGTGTGCAGTAGTCCAGAAGTGGTTAAATAAAGAATATAAAAGAAAAAAGCATCATAATAAATAGTGATACATGATAACAGCAGACTTATTTGATCCATGTGAGTAAAAAGTAAAGCCATACATCATATTATCAGCATAATACAATATGAATTTGTAAGATGTTCATGTGGTTTAAACACATATTTAGCATCCAGTTGCTTCAGCACGGGACAGGGGGTACAAGGAAAGAAAGTAGTGGAAAGAAACCCACCAAGTCGGAGTCTGGGTAAACAGTGACGAGGTCTGAAGGCCAGCCAGGGCACTCATTAGTCTCGGGAGCTGAGGTGGTATATCCCAAGGCATATGATGACAAACCATTAGGGAACAATTAGTCAGGAAAAATGCGGTCCCATGAAAGTGGGGTGATATAAAATCACCATAAACCTCTCTGGATGGATCAAATGAGTCTGCTATTATCATGTATTACTATTTATTATGCTATGATGCTCTAATGTATTGTATGTATGGAATAAATCAATTTGTTTTATACAAAAATCATGCTTTGTTTACCTTGTTATACTATTATAAGCTACCTGTCAGACATACTTGTTTTCCATGTTATTGCATGCTTCATATAAAGTCCCAAATTTTCCTTTTTTGTGCTAGCCTTGCAATTTAGACATGGAGGTTATGAACTATCAATAATGTCCTACACCTCATTATAAAGTCCCAGATGTTTTTAATCCTTTCACTCGCTAGAAATAGCCTCTAAATAATGGCTGAAAACCGCCTCCTATTCATTTCAGTGTTTTTCACACTGGGGTTGGTGTGTTTGCGGGACATTCTGAAAAGTCCTGAAAGCGGCAACTTTGGGGTGGATTGGGAGCGCCGTATACAGCGCTCTCAAAACGACCTGCCCATTGAAATGAAAAGGTTAAAAGCGCCCCGCTAGCATCCAAAAAGCACCGCTAAAACGAGCGGCACTTTAGCGCTAATGCCCAGCGGCCCCAGTGTGAAAGTAGCCTAAGTTGAAATCCAAAGTCCTCTGCCCCCTCCATACTCCCGAAACTGTAAGCTTTCAGTGCTGGGAGAGTTATTATGATCAACTGGACCACCCATTTAGAGTGCCCACTATGCCTGCCCTTTCCGCCGCTGTCCTCTATTCATAGAAGCTGTATGTCTGTATGTGTGTGTGTGTGTGTGTATATATATATCTATCTATCTATCTATCTATCTATCTATCTATCTATCTATCTATCTATCTATATATATATATCTCTATCTATCTATCTATCTATCTATCTATCTATCTATCTATCTCTTCCATCAATGAAAAGCACTTTGAGTCGTGGAGGTGAACATTTTATTCATCTGCGCATCCTCCATTCATAGAGCACTTTTCATTGATGTAAGCTATAGTACAGCTTCTATGAATGGAAGACAGGGCCAGAAAGGGTGGGCATAGTTGGCACACTTGTATCATCGTATTAACTCTCACAGCAAAGGAAGATTATTGGTATGAGTTCATGTGGGGAGGGGGACAAAAGACTTACATTTCAACTAAGAGAGCAGACAGCAGCATAAGGGACACTTTGAATATAAGTCTGGTCCCTTCTGGCGATGTAAAAACAAAACAAAAACAAATGTAGGCTTTAAAATGTCATATTTGTTAGGTCCTTATTAAAATGCTTTTCAAAGCATGGTTTTATACTATAGCTACTTTTACTTGCACCTTTCTGGGAATTTTGATTTACTTATCAAATGATGAGTGTTAATGCAAATATGTTCTTTGTGCAGAAAATCATAGATTAGAGTCAACGTATCAAAACCACTTGGTGCTCAAGGTGTTGGTGGTAAGTGTCTATTACATTTGTTGTTGATTTGCAATGCGTGGTATGATAGAGTTTAATGTAATCTTCAATAGTGTTTGACTTCTCACCTCCGTTCTTGTTTATCTAGATTAATGCAGTTTTGTAGAGCAGTATTTCCTCTGGTACAAAAGTGAACCTGCTAATTTTATCATCAATAGTGTGAACACAACGCCTAATACTGAGAACATATATTGCTGCCTACTCGTTTGTCTCTCAGTATGTGTCAATATCTCATCTTAAAAGATAACTTGCAGCGAGGTTAGCACTAGGCCTTCATCCTAGTAAACTAGTCTAGACCAGAGGATTCTAAAATTATAACAGGTGTGGCTCACCTGAACTTCCTTGGCTAGAGGAGAAGAGTGCAAATAAAACTTAAAATTAATATGCGCGAGCTGTAAACTGGAAAGCAACAGGAAACGTACAGATAAGTTTGACCAACCTATATAGAATAATACAAGTTACCGAGTTCACCATGCTACAAACAGTTACTTGCAATATGCATCCACTAATGGTGTTTAGAGTGTTATAACTATTTCACTAGGATCCCAAATAAAAACTGATACTCTAGAAATGCATCAGAGGTGTGGCCTGGGTGGAATCAGGCTGAAGCCACCTTGTTGATTCACCTTTCGGCATGGGTTGGTGTGCAGAAGTGTTTCTCTCTTTCCGGTGTATGCTACAGAGTCAATGGACAGGCTCCTTAGCCACCTGCACCCTTGAGTAGGAGTTGAAGATTGATTGTCTGGAGCGGCACCCCAGTTTTCCTAGGGTTACAGAAACGATTTACTGCACTAACAGGTGCGCTTGCTGGACATGCTGCATTACCTATATGTAGCTATATAGAGTATACAGCTCTGTGTTTTGACAGTGGGACAGAATCTTCCCGTCCCACTCCCAGAAGAAAATAGAGTTGGGCTGAGCACTGCTCAGCCATTCACGGAAAGCAACCCCATAGCATTCATTCCTAGAATACAAAGCTACCTGTAAATGGCTGAGCAGCGCTCGGCCCCACTCTCTTTTGACAATAAACAGTGCCCACCAAGTGCACCTGTTAATGCAGTAAACCGCTTGGCCTAAACAATTTAAAGGGACATTAAACGTGGAGTTAGGCTACTTTCTCCATATTTTTGGTGGCTTCCATTCACAGATGTGTTGCTTTCCTCTGCGTAGCAATGAGGTTTTTATTTTAGTGTCAAAGTCCCTCTGCAAGACACCGCACCTCTTCACATTTCTACTGAGCTATTAATCTCTCCCCCAGTAAAAAGTTTAATGCCAATACTAGAGATTGTACAGAACACAATTGTCATTGAAAAAGAATCATCAATTTCTTTATTGGTGTCACAAACAGGAGTCCGAATGGGGTTATAAATCATCCCTTTCTTCAGAGTTGGTTCATTAATGGTTTATGTGATCTTGCAGTTCTGAGGAAGAGGGTTATTTCTTAATCTAGAAACATTCTGGCTCTTGTTTTTTGCCATAAATTGGTACTTCATGAATTGTTGGCAATTCTCACCAACTTTAATTTATGGTACACCCCGGAAGTGCTGCAGTAGAATCCGTCCCTTCACAAGTCAGTACACCGTGCCAGAGAGAATTAAGCAGGCTGCCATTGCTGACGTTTCCCTTTGGGAATGAATGCTCAATTGCTAATTCACTGACTGTCATGCTGATACTAATGCTTCGTTGCTTTCTGCATCACTGATCTGGAACCAGTATGGAAATAAGAAACTCTGCCAGTGATTTATAGCATACTTGTTTTGAGTTTGTGGCTGAAAAGTTTTGAAGCCATACAGCACCAGACAACTAGGGATGAGCTCAGGCGTGTTCTCATGCTTCACGTGCAGAGCCCGCCAGGAAGTCGGCGCAGCGCTGCGCTAATCACAGGCAGTGAGACATTGCCTGATCTTTGCAGCTGCGCATCGGGGCATTGTCTCAATACCTGTGATTAGCGCAGTGCTGCGCCGACTTCCTGGCAGGCTCTGCACGTGGAGCATGAGAACACGCCTGAGCTCATTCTTACAGACAACAAGCATTTTCAGAGGAAAAACAGCAATGGCTGCCAATCAACCTTTTACCCATGGAAAGGTGGTCTTTAGTAATACTCGAGCAACCTACTTTAAGTTCCACAGATCAAAAAAAATCCCTTACAAGAACCCCCTATCCAGCACCACCCATTGCACCCCGAAATATGACTGAATATGACTGAATAAACTACTTCTTATGGTACGCGTGAAAAGGTTCTGATCATGCCATGACTCAGAAATTAAAGTCTGAAAAGGCCCCTTTAAAACTGAGTGGAATGCCTCAAGCGGATCCGTCTGCTCAACGGGGGATCTCTCTGCTGATCCCCGTTGAGCAGGTGGATGACAGGTCCGTGTCCGCTCTGTACAGCCTGCTGTTCTCTTTGGGGTAGATCCAACTGTCATCCGATCCAATCCCCATCCATCTGTTTTTAGCGGACGGGATTGGATGCCAGGGGGTGTCATTGAACACATGTCTACTGACATCCGCCGCTCCATAGAGAACAATGGGTGGTCCAATCTGATCCACCTGAAAAACAGACAGGTGGACCCAATCGGTATGCTGGTGTGAAAGGGGCCTAATTGCTATTACAATCGTGTGACAAACATTACAGTATAATTAGGACTTAGCTACATGTATATGTAGTGATTGGGGTTTTCCTGCACAGGATCAACGCCAGTCACTGAAAGGTTACATAGAAAACAATTGTGCCCTGTTCAAATCACAATGCTGGTGTGATGAGCAGTGTGTAAAAATGCAGACATGCTGACCTGATGGCAGCTCCGGTCACTGCACTGCAGCTCCTTTCTTGTAGTTAGACATTAATGAAATGCTGCTTTGACATTTCAATAAAGTTTCAAAAGAAAAAAAGACAAAACACAGCTGGCGCAGAATGGACACGAACCTGCACAGATGGTTTTAGAATGCTGGCATGTGTGAACAAGCCCTTATAATAAAGCTAACTATAACAACCCCCTATTACATGTAATGACATAATCACTTTTTGTTCAAATATGATGTAATATGCTCTTTTGCATTGGTGTTTACCCATGCAAGTGTGTGTGTGGTAGTTTCACGAATGCGAAATGTACACTATATGCACATGCAGGGGTAAATGCTGATGCAAAAAGCATTGGCATTGACAAACTGTGCATGATACCTGCAGCTCCCCAGATGCAGAAAACTGCTAATTGTTCTAAAGTAAAAGTAATTTGCGCCTGCAGCTGTTTGTGTGCATGTACCTTGATACTAACACAGATGATGAGATGGACTGTAGAAAAACGTAATTTAAGGTCACTTTTTTTTTTTTCTTTTACATCAAACAAATATTAATGTTTTGAATTTGTAAATTATTGATCATTGTATTAATAATTGTTTATCTTTTCTTCCAGTTCTATAGTGTTAACTGCTTCTCATCGCTCTTCTACATTGCCTTTGTTATGTACGATTTGGCGCTGTTAAAACAGGTGAGTGCATTACACAGAGATTTTCCATTTAGGGCCCTTTCACACTTGTGCGACCTGAATTTCCAGCGACTTTGACGTGACTTGAAGCAATGCCTGGGTAATCTTGAGGTCTATGGACCTCAAGTCGCATCAAAGTCAGACCAGAGTAGAGCAGAGACTACTTTGAATTTGCGCTGATTTGAATGGTACTCATTGGAAACCATGGGGTATGACTTGCTATGTGACTTTGCAGTCGCAGGACAAGTCGCACAAGTGTGAAAAGGGCCTTAGCTCTTGGATGATCAGTGAATACACGGTGCATCAGTTATTGACATTCCCAGTGAAAAAAAAAAAAAGTTAGGGGTAGGCAACTTTAAAGAGGTTGAGCTCTACCTGAACAACATGGGAAAAGTCAAAGATCACTAGGCACAGTGTTGCCTCCTCACACCCGTTTTAAACCTGTAATTGCCGTACTATTGGGTTTCAATGCGTGCATTGCACGGCAGTCATGGGTTCAAATCAAGTGGTGAGGAGGCAACATATCTCCTCCTCACCACCTATCAAACACACTCAGATCGCTTTTTAGAGGAGCAGCAGTGCTTGCAGCACTTGTAAATGAGCCCTTAGTTGCATTCAGCAGGGGCACTCTTAGGGCTCGTTCACACACAAAACCCTGCGGATGAGTTTTGGTTTTACTGCCCTAATCCCTACCCACTTTAGCTGCCGAGGCAGCAGCCAACAGTGCACACATGCTGCAGCAGGGATTAAGCCCCCTATGGCTTTTAGTGCATGCTACCGCCTGACAATAATGACACCGTTCAAGTAAATGGGGCCACTCCATGTGGGACAGGAGTCAACACTACAGAGGAGGCATCGGCCTATGGGGCTCTTGCCTCCTACTACAGCTCCATCTTTGCAAGTAGTCCTTCTGCATTTCACTCTTGTTTGATGCTTTGGGATATTTTGTCTTGCCAGAGCAACACTAGAGGGGGCTCTTTACATAGACTTCACACTGCGAGCATGCACACAGCTCAGATCCCAATGGAATGATTTCTTGTCACTGCAGCACTCCTGCTTCTTTATACATTTCCATAGATAGTGTTACAATTCATAATTTCATTACATATACACTCATGCCATCTATGGGTATTGTGTGTTCATATATATAACATAGTAGATGCACATTGTAATCCAGAGAAACCATGAGTATTTTTAATCAGAACTCGCAGCTTCTGCAATTTTTTACCCTGATATTTACAAGCTAAATCCCTATAGCCATCAGTTTCTTTATAATTTGAATGTCCCTGTAATTAAGCCTTTGGACATAGAAACTGGTGTTTGTATTACATTACACCCCTGATGGCCAACCTGCTGTCCAAGGGCCAAATGTGGCCCTTTGATACTTATAGTGACCCTCTCAGGACCCAGCAGCCAGTAATAAGAGCATTGATTTGTAAAAGGGCTGTAATGGCAATGATCTCTAGTAGTCTAAACAAATGGCCACTGCCCTCACCTATAACTGGCCTTTGCAGCAAGGACCACATGGAAGGGCAATGCATTCGTAACAAAACCAATGAAATTCCCAGCTCAACTTACCAACCAGCCTGCAACCAACAAAATTATCCTGTCTAACAGATAAGCTATGTAAGCTGCAGAGTCCCATCAAGGCACCCCATTATTTTCTGTAGTCCTGACTCTAAATTTTGAGAGCCTCCACAGCGGAAGCACATGCATTATAATGGATAGGCAGAGGGCAGGTGAGCCTGAAATTAGCCCACCCCTCCCTAAAGGCACATTGGACACCTAGCACATAGCCTCATGGCAGCAAAAGTGTCAAGTTCATCCCTAGTGTGTTCTTTTGTAACATTCCTCCAGTCTTTAACAGTTTGCTGCAGCATGTCTCCAGCCTTAGGCCACATTCACACTGACGATTAAGGATGGTGCGGATTGCAGCAGCAATCTTTGGTTTACAGCTACAGATGAGAGCAGCTGGGGGTAGTCGCTGGCTCACTATAATGACAGGGTCATCAGTCGCCGCACCAGCTATTTGTGGCTCTACGCACAGCCAGCAATTACTGTGGTGACAGCTGCTGGATGCACAGCACACACCGAAAGTCATAAAAAAAGAAAATTAATGCAGCTATCGCATCTAAGAATTGGTAAGCTGCAATATAATATAATATTTGAACACAAAACCATTTCCAAAATTTTAACAAAACCGAGTTTTATAGAACATTTGTTTAGCTCATCACATCAAACCAAGCTTAATAATATAACTTAGATCACAAAATTTTCAGTTTTACTCAAATTAGTTGGTGCAAAAATGAATGTGCCCCACAACAAAAACTACTACATCTAGTATTTTGTACAACCTCCATGATTTGCAAGGACAGCACCAAGTCTTCTTGGCATGGAATGAACAAGTTGGCAACATATTGCAGCATCTATATTTTTCCATTCTTCAAGAACAACCTCTTTTAGAACCTGAATGCTGGATGGAGAGCAATGCTCAACTTGTATCTTCCCCATAGGTATTCGATTGGGTGCAGATCAGGAGACATACTTGGCCACTGAATCACTTTCACCCTGTTCTTCAGAAATGCAACAGTGGCCTTAGATGGGGTGTTTGGATCATTGTCATGTTGGAAACGTGCACAATGACCAAGGGCATGGAGTAATAGCATATTCTCTTTCAATATAGAGCAGTACATCTGTGAATTCATGATACCATCAATGAAATACAGCTCCCGACACCAGCAGCACTCATGCAGCCCCACAGGACACTGCCACCACCATGCTTCACTGTAGGCAGCATGTATTTTTCTTTGTACTCCTCACCTTTGCGATGCCCAACAGTTTTGAAGCCATCAGTTCCTAAAACATTTATCTTGGTCTCATCACTCCAGAGTACAGAGCTCCAGTAGTCGTTTTCTTTTTCAGCATGGGCCCTGGCAAATTCTAGGCAGGCTTTTTTGTGCATGGGCTTTAGGAGAGGCTTCCTTCGTGGATGACACCCATGCGTGCCATTCCTCTGCAGTGTACGCCTTCTTGTGTCACGGGAAACAGTCACTCCAGTTTGGATTTCTTCTACTTAAGCTAACTGCAGTAAACTTGCATGGCGATTTTCTTCAACCCTTCTCATCAGAAGAAGCTCCTGTTGAGGTGTTAACTTCCATGGATGACTTGGATATCTCTTTTGAGATGGTTGCAGTTCGATCTTTGTTAAATTTTTGTATCACTTTTGCCACAGTATTCTGACTGATAAGTAAAGATTCGCTGATCTTCTTGTAGCCTTCAACTTTCTTGTGTAAAGAAATTAATTTCTTTCTCAGGCCTTGTGACATTTCTCTTCCATTGCTGACACCATAAAATGTAAAGGGGTTTTCTTTGTAAGGAATGCCCTTTTATAATCAACTGTCTGCTGGGCGCCTGTTTAACCACTTGGGTACCGCGCTATTGCCGAATGACGGCATTAGCGCGGACCTAGATTTCCGGGACTACGTCTATTGACGTCGTCCCGGTTACGAGCGGCCTGCGCGCCCCCTGAGGGGCGCGCGCGGCGCGCTCTGTGATCGGCGAGTCCGTGAGACTCGCCTGATCACCGATCCGTGTAAGGGGTCGATCCCGACCCCTTATCACGTGATCAGCTGTCAGCCAATGACAGCTGATCATGTGATAGAACGGAGCCGGTAATCGGCTATTATTCCTCCTCGCGCTGACAGCGCGAGGAGAAAAAAAAAAAGCCGATCACCGGCGGCCGTGATCGGGACATCAGTCCCGATCACGGCCAGCAATGAAAGTCACCACATGCCACCTGCCAGTGCCCACCTGCCTCCCGCAGTGCCATCCTGAAGTTTAACAAAGTAAAAGTAAGTGCCCCCCGTCTGTGCCCATAATGCCCACAGTGCCACCCACAGTGCCACCCCACAGTGCCACCCCACAGTGCCACCCCACAGTGCCACCCACAGTGCCACCCAATCTGCCTCAAAGGTGCTGCACCCCAGTGCCGCCCATCAGTGCCCAGCAGTGCCGCCCATCAGTGCCCAGCAGTGCCGCCCATCAGTGCCCAGCAGTGCCACCTATCAGAGCCACCTATCAGTGCCACCTATCAGTGCCCATCAGTCCCATCTATCTGTGGTACCTATCAGTGCCCATCCGTGCCACCCATCCGTGCCACTTATCCGTGCCACCCATCCGTGCCATCTTATCTGTGCCCATCTTTGCCCATCAGTGCCGCCTTATCTGTGCCCATCGGTGCCGCCTTATCTGTGCCTATTAGTGCCGCCTTAACTATGCCTATCAGTGCCCACCAGTGCAGCCTATCAGTGCCCACCAATGCAGCCCATCAGTGCCCACCAATGCAGCCCATCAGTGCCCACCAATGCAGCCTATCAGTGCCGCCTAATCAGCGCACTTCAATGAAGGAGAAAAATGACCCGTTTGCAAAATTTTATAACAAACTATTAAAACATGATTTTTTTTTTTTTTGCATCTTTTTTTGTTTGTTTAGCAAAAAATAAAACTCCGAGCTGTAACTAAATACCACCAAAAGAAAGCTCTATTTGTGGGAAAAAAATGATAAAAATTTCATTTGGGTACAGTGTTGTATGCCCGCGCAATTGTCATTCAAAGTGCATCAGCGCTGAAAGCTGAAAATTGGTCTGGGACTGAGGGGGGTTTAAGTGCCCAGTAAGCAAGTGGTTAATGAATAATTACTCACCTGTAATTGAATTCTTGTTAATTAAGATTTTGTTGTCTAAAATGTATCTTTGCTCTGAAGACTTTTATTGGGGTATATTCATTTTTGCAACATGGTCTTGAATGAATTTGTTAGGGAAAAAAAAAATTTTGGGTCACATTTGTAGGAGTTTTTGTAAGAGTTTTTTGTGGTATAGTGTCCCATAGAAAATGTTGATTCTGAAAGGTAATTAAAGGTTTTCTGACACATTTGTTGGGGTGTACTCATTTACGCTGATCACTGTATATGAGAGTGCATTACTGTTTATGTAAGTATGAGAATTCTTAAACTAATCGCTAAGCAAAGCTCACAATATATCCTGGTATTGCTGTGTTGCATGTTCAGCCATTACATAACACATGTTAGGGAACCATTACTATAATGTTAGAGACTAATATAAAAACAGTTCAAGTTTCTCCTACAAGCAGAAAAATTGCATTATTTATACATTGTTATAAGTCTGTTTTTATTTATTATTTATTTGTTTTCTCTGCAGAGTCTGGTCTGCTTGCTTCTGGTCTCTCAGTTCTTTAATCAGATTTTTGAGACGTTTCTGCCATACTGGATGCAGAAGAGAACTAACAGACAATTGGCCGAAAAAGCAAAATCACTGAATTCAGCCTCTAAGTACACTTTGTTGGAACAAATTTACCTAGAAAAGGATATGTACACTTATTTGGTGAGTATTAGTATAACCACATGTGGAGCCTCTGGCATGAGAAATAACACCTTAGGGAATGCGGTATAAATACATTGTGATGTAACTCTCTCTCTGAAAGTGTAAAGGGTGCAAAATAAAGCAAGAATATAAAACATACTGATTTATAATTGAATTATGTTGCTCTTTATTGAGAATGCAGTTGACAAGGCTGGTCATAGACGGTTCGAATCTTGGCTGGTTCAGCAGGAACTGGCCAAGATTCGAACTATTAATGAGCAGGCTGAATGTACCAAGTTGATTGATTGATCAGCCTGCCGGACTCTCCTGTGAATATCGCTAGCGGCTGCTATAGCTGATAGTGATAGTCACTCTCTTCTGGCAGGGACAACTTCTGTCTGTATTGATGGGGGAATCAAGCAAATTTCTTTCCTGCAACTCATGATTGCAGCAAAGAAATTTGCTCCATGCGTGGCCGGCCTAAGAGTGGCCGTAACATTTGGCAAATAAAACGAGATAATAATAACCATGTACATTTTGTTAGAACAGCTTGGTGATGAGCAAGCGGCACTGGGTCCAGGGGAGAATATAAATAAGCGTTTGGATGGATGGATGGCGGTTGTCCTTAGTCAATAGATTACAAAACATGTTATGGGTTAACTGGGGGGTAAGCCTCCAATGGGAGGGTCATTGGTTAAGATAGTTTGGTACCACTGGGTGTATTGGAAAAATTGTACTATAGATTGTTGAGTACCTAAGGGCACAGTTTGAATAAAAGATTCCCAAACCTCAAAGAAATTTTGGACCTGTGAGTCCTTAGAGAGGCCTCCACCCATTTCATACAGAAAACCTAAGATAATTTAGCACTGAACAGAGAATTGGTGGGGGTTCGGGGTAAATCCACTGATGAAGAATAGCTTTCCATGTCACAAGTGACATAACAATAGGAAATTGTTTCCATAATCTATAGTCTGTACACCAGCAATATGGTGGCAAAAGTAAGGCAATTACCAATGATTTTCATTTTTGTCTATCTTAATGTTTTTTTAAGATTATACAGCTGACATATTTTCATATGGTTTTCATTTTTATCTAGCCACTGAGTCTCCTATACTTAGATACTTCATTTGGGTGGAAGATGGATGATTGACTTTTTTTCTTCCTGAACGCCATCTGTACTGCATCAAACTGCTGCCAGGACTGGATTGCAGTGTTATGCCCCACAGTTCTGCATCAGATTTTTTTGGCCCTGTACATAAGGCAATAGTATATTGCATTGATGTGCTGTGTGGATTCAATTCAGGTCACTGGAGCTGTGATATGAAATGTGTCCACTGTTGTTCGTGCCTCTTTTATATAAATGCTATTCTCTACATCCTCTTGTAATAAAACATATTTTTCTTGAAATTATACGCTATGTTAATAGTCTGAGTGGATGCAGAAATATAAAATAACTGATGAAAATACTTACTTTTCCTGGTAAAAATACTGTTCCAGCCTATCCTTTGCTACTCACATAACCCCAAAAAAAACAGGCATTTGGCCACGTGATCTCTGAGGATCAGAATATAGATTAGCTAATTCTCTCTTGCAGCAAAAAAAATGACCTTTTTGGCTTTTTTTGTGGGATCAGCACTGGGTGGAGACTCGAGCAGCTTTTACTCCAGAAAATGTAAGTATTTCAGCAGCCCTATTACTCATTATCCATCCCAGGACATCCTTATTTATTAGATGTACAGTATGCACATGTATTTTGCACACTAAAAGCAGCTTTCAGAAGCAACAAAATGCAGCAGGCACTATGTTAAACAAATGCCCTGTGAATGGGACCATAACTTTTCCTCTTGTTTTTTTTATATGTTCTATTAAAAAAAAATGAACCGAGATTAAAGTGGAAGTAAACCCATCGATTTAAACAGTTAAAAAAAAAGGCATGCCGGGAATGCTAACTGCACATTGGCTGTGCTCTCAGCCAAACTATCAAACCATCCAATGGCTGGTGTCATAACGAATCACATGTGCAGCACCATAGCAGTTGAAGATTAAACAGAGGCAAAGATGGCAGCTTCCTTGGCTGAAAACGATAGGGGAGTTTACTTCCACTTTAAAGTAGAACTATAGGCAACATTTTTTTATTTTTTTTTCATTTTGGATAAATCAAGGGAGGATTATAAGCCGTCGCCTTTTTTTTCGCCATCTGTGTCCCGTTGCGGTTTTTTCTCTTCACTTCCTGTCCCATAGCCTAACAGAAAGTGAGCGAAAATCCCTGAAAATTAAAGGAATTTCTTGGGGACCCCCCATTGGAAAATTTCCTCTCTATTACTTTTCTGGAGACAACCGAAAATTTGTGATTTTCGATAATGGTAAACAGGATAAATAGAGAGGGTGAATCTTCTTAACAGGGACACAGACAGCAATAGAAACTGACAAGTGTTCTAATTCCTCTCCACGCAATTCAAAACTAAAACAAAAGTTTTGCTTTTAGTTGTAGTTTTTAAGAAAGGGTAGTCTGATGCCAGGCCAGATTATGTAATGCCTTTGACTTGTGCCAAAAGTGGACTTGACATTATTATGTGCCTGGCCTGTGCACTAGTACCTTTGACAAATGCACACACAGGCATTGGGTGGGGAAAAGGGGCTGCAGAATAATAATTTACACATTTATGGTTGGATTTCTGTTCAGAATGTGTGTAGCTATCATCCCATTTCATCATGTCCTGACATTTTTTACTTTGTTTCCTAGGGAACATTTGATGACTACTTGGAATTATTCTTGCTGTATGGTTATGTCAGCCTCTTCTCATGTGTGTTTCCTGCAGCCGCCATATTAGTTGTCCTGAACAATGTTTCTGAAGTGTACACAGATGCATTAAAAATATGCCGTGTCTTTAAGCGTCCATTTTCAGATCCTTCTTCCAGCATTGGAGTATGGATGGTTCGTATTAATTTTCTTTTATGATGCTTAATAGTATTTTGAGATGAACTTAAACCAGAACTCCAGCTAAAACTTGGGTTGGACATTTAGAACCTTTGTTCTGTTTTAGTAGCTGTCTGAATTTCCATTGTGGACATTTTACTGCACTTCCTGTCCCGAATGCACAACAGGAAGTGAGAGGATATTTCTTATCCTTGGAACAGGCATCCTATTAGGAGAGTTCTTCTTTGCTCTTGTTGTGATGGCAGCTATAACATTTTAGATGTTCCTTGATTTTATTGTGTGGATACCAGGATAGAAAGTAAGAATGAATCTAACTCAATAAAAATAAAGCTTTGAATTAGTAATCCTAAATTCTAAATTGGGAGGTGGAGTTTTACTCTTTCACATTTTATTGAAATTGGACTCTAGATAATTAATTGAAGCGTAGTAGGTGCTCCTACTCGGGAGTCTCTAGGGCTGTGCCTTAGTGCAGCCTTTTGTTGTATGTGGAGGTCCAGGATGGTTCCCTGTTAAGGGTTAATCCTTGTGAGGGCTAAGTCTCACTGTTGACTCTTCCCCTTGATTTAAGGTGGGTAAAGCTGAGCTTATCCATTATATATAAATGTTGCAACTTATGGGCTCAAGTTAGAGCAGATGAAGAGGACATGGCCCTCAAAACGTGTTGGTTGCGCCCCATCTGATGCACATGCGTCTGGTGGTATTTTTCCTATATTAATGCCTGTGTCAATTCTCCTTTTGTTAGTGTATCAGATTTTCTTTTTATAATTTATTAAGAGTTTTACATTTATGAACTAGGCTGGTGCCCCTTGTTATGTTTGTGTTATATCATGCAGATATTTTCATCTAAGACACATTTGATCTCTATGTCCATTTATCTAGATATGAGTCAGTGGGGATTTATACTTAACCTATGAAGGCATGTAAAATAAAATGTACAACCTCCGACTGGAGACGCCACGTCCGCAAACTGTCATTCATAATAGTGATTTCTATACACAATAAAGAGAGCTACGCTGTACATTGTACAGCTCAGTATACATTTAACTATGTTTTCCTTACGCATTAAATGCAAATTTGTTATATTAATCATGGTCCTAGAGTACATTTATGTTAGCCAATAAAAAGTTTTATTCCCAAAACCTTTGAACAGCAGCGCCATCCATAGGCCATTCAAAAAAATTGAAAAACAATTTGTAGCACTGTACATTTAAGTTCTAGAACAAAATCCACAGAATGACCATTTTTGCAAAACCATATGCATATTTCTCACACGACAACACACAGATCAGCTGGTAGGTTGTACAGGCCCCATGCATTGTGTTGTAGGATGAGGCAGGGGACCGTTTTGCTGTCAATATGCATGATAACTGGAAGTAATATTAGACAGTATTTGTCATTTGTTTCCTTTTAGTTGGCGTTTGAAACTATGGGTGTTATCGCAGTAGTCACCAACTGTGCTCTTCTTGGTATGTCTCCACAAGTCCAAGCAATGCTTCAAAATTGGAACCTGGACCCCTTTCTGACAGTCGTTGTTTTAGAGGTACTTCTGAGTTTTCAATTATCTTTATTTTTACATACATATAGTGCATGTTTCATGTTGTGCAGTTGCAGTGTGGTGTGCCTTAGATGTGCATTATTATTATTATGCAGGATTTATATAGTAACAGTTTGCGCAGCACTTTACCACGTTATTATGTTGCACACGTTTAAGGCTTACCACACGTTATGTTCTAATTTGATTGTACAATCTCCTTTAGATCTACCACCAAAGATGTAGTACAAGAGCCTCCCTGATTGGAAACATTCATTGTATAGTGTAGGTAGGACCTCATATTACATAGTTTTGGTAAATCTACAGGTTGATTGTACAGGCAGATTGTAAAGTGTGTATGAGCCTTACACATTTTTACATGGGTTACCAGTCATCCCTTTGGAGGTAGAATTTTGCTAGACACTGCACTAGTGATGCAATAACAGTACCAAGTTGTTGTTTTTTTTGTTATTTTTTTCAGCAGGAACGTGCTGGGGTGTGCTGCAGGGTCTATTGATGCTGGCTGATGGGGGACCTATTTTAGCTGGAGAGGATCTATTTTTGCAGGGGGGGTCTATTGTTGCTGGTGGGCGACCTATTGTTGCCAGGGGTGTGTCTTATATTGCTGGGGGGGGGGGTCAGTTATTGCTGGGAGAGATCTACTGTTGAAGGATGGGTCTATTGCTGGCTGCTGAAGAGTCTATTTATGCTGGCTGTGGGAAGATCTGCTGTGGGGGTGACCTATTGTTGCTAAGGGATTTAGTGTTGCTGGGGGGGGTCAGATGGTCCATTGTTGTTGGGGTGATCTACTGTTGCTGGAGGGGGCACTATTGTTAATGGCTGCAGGGGATCTATTTTACTTATTTTCTTGTTATCAATAACAAAGTCCATACAAATTGCTTATCACCACAAAATAATACTTGGTTCAGTATTCTCTTAAAGGGCAGTAATAGAAGGTGGAACCATGGAACCATGGAATGGCGCTCACAGGGGTGGAGAAAAGGGGTGACTCAGAAAGGGGGAGTTTCTGCACATATTCTCTGAGAAAGGAAAAAACAGTACCACATTAATAACACAAACATGGAAATGGAGTTTAGTTGCCCTAACTACAGGTGTAAATATATAGAAAACTATAAATTATGTCATCGTTGTCTAGATTACTATAGACATCATAATCCTTCTTTCCGGCTATGGTAACCTTACATTCTGGTGCAGTTTCTGTAAAAGATTTCGTACTGCTGTATTGAAAATAGGGGCCATTCTTCTTTTATGATTGCAGGGACATCCAACATGTCTTATTTGCCCAGTGTCCCTACATTCCCATATTGTAGCTCTAAAATTGTTCTTGTTAAATAGTGTGTATAAGAACCTTAGTATGGAACTGGTATGTTTCTTTTTTCACTGTCAGTGTAGATTACACATCATACTGAAGTATGGCGAGAGCAGCATGTAATAATCCTCAGAGGAGAAATGATGGAGTATTCTGTCACAAAGGAAATGTATGTGCCTGCTTCAATTCCCACTAACGCCTGAGCAGCTTTGGATTGGGCATAGTAAGATGGATTCTTTTTAAATGTGTTGTCAATATGGAGCTGCCATGGTCACTTAAACACCGTACACTTGTGTAAGCTAAGCAATGAGCAGGCTAAGAGCTGCTGTATATATGTGTAGAAACCGGCCTTCGTACAGGAACAACATATTTTTTAAGGCTACATTGAACTGGTATATATATATATGAATTATTTCCAATTGTGTGCAGTATCTAATTTTGAGTGTGCTAAAACTAAGTGCTAAATGCACAATTATTTGTATTTATAGACAAATATGTTGTAATATGTTAAAACTGCAATTTTGCGAAAATCACATTTTTAGAGTGGATAGTAAAATACTTTTTGACCTGCAGGCCTCATGCACACTGGATGTTTTTGCAGCTGCTCCTTGGGGCATCTAGAGTTTTTCCTGCCTCTAATCTGCCCTGCATGTTAGAAAGGGAAGACTGGGAGGACTGTCTTGAGCAATGTCCCAAGTTGGTAATCTCCTCTAGAGATAAATTAATACAAATAAAGTTTTTACATTATATTTTTACCCCAGTGAGATTGCAAACAATATACCCAGACAGAGACGCTCATTTGTCATCGCTGCCCGACTGTTGGGTACCTACTTTCACATGTGAGCTCCCTAAGATTTTTCACCTTTTGATATTTGAGACCATTAACCTTAGGCTTGAGTTCTCATCCCTATGACTCCAGAACTGGTCCTGTTGGGGATCCCTGATGATGCTCAGAGGTCCCATCATAGCAAAATATTGATTTCTTATTTATCATTTTATGCCAAGAAGGTCATTCCCTGTAAGTGGTCCTCCCCCCTCTCCTGCTTTGGTGTCCTGGGAAGCAATGATTAATGCTGAGTTGCCTCTTTACAGACTGACTTACATTAGTCGTGGTTGCCCCTGGAAATCCTTCAAGGTTTGACAGCCATGGACATCCCTTTAGAGTGGATTGGATATGCGCCCCTCCCTCCACTTGACAAGTAGGTTGGGGTAACCCCCCCATGTCTCCCCCAGCCCCCCCTCTATTTTTTCCACGCTCCTTTGGGATATTATAATTTTATCTTAATATGTGACTGTTGTGATTGGTCCTATGGGACTGTAGTACATTTTAAATTTTTATTTGTCTCTCTGAGCTACTACTTGATATTTTTTGGATTCTGTCTACTTTTCAATTTTGTACTGATTATACTATGTTACGCCACGTCAAACAGTTTGGGGGTTATTTATCCTGGCCTGTTTAAGAGGGACCTTTTTATATGAGCATTTTAGTGAATGCAATATACAGGGATATGGGAAATGTTTTTGACATGAACATACCCACACAGGTTGGACTGGTGTCTTAATTTAACTTTACTTACTATGTCAATAAATGCCCTGCAACTGATCAAAATAAAGCATTCCTCCCAAAATTTCTGCAGAAAATGATACTTTTGGAGTGTCGATCTCCTGTTTCACCCGCTGTGCTCAATGGTTCCTCCCTCAAACTTCCTTTATCACTAGAGGACACAATAGTTAGATTGGAGTTGTCTGGAGGAACCAATGAGCACAGCAGGGGAAACAGGAGATCAAAATTCCCAGAAATGTTCCACAGAGACTTCAGGGGACAATTTCACCTGAACAAAACTTTGTGTAAAAACCATGCCTTTTTCAAAAAGCAGTGACATACAGTATATATAAAAAGCCTAATCATGCAAGTAGGCATCCATGAATTATTTAATTGGTTATTTAGTAGGAAGAGTTGAGATCCTGACCTTTTTATTGTATCGTGTCTGTGGGCAGTAAGGGCTCATGCATACTTAGTAGTATTGTGCCCCACGACTTCTGTCCATATTTCCTTTATGCCCAGTTACTGTACATCTCGAAGTAACTGCTCATACAGTAAGGGCTTTACCTTTTATTATTTGAATTGTTTCGGTGGCATATAGGCAGTTGTTGTTTTTGAATTTTCTCAGGAAAAATCTGATATGTTGTGCTGAGGTGGGATAAAATGAAAAGCTTTGCTTGTTTTGTTTTTTTTTATATATCGATTTTTATTGAGTTTTACATTTAACAGTAAAATAGGATAAAATTCCAATAAATTCAATTATATTACGTCATAGCATCAACAACTAATAACCGTGGCACACGTATGTATATTCTTTAGAAAACAGGCATTGTAAAAAATATATCACAGATGTGTACCATGAATTAAGCGGGGGCGACGGAAAAGCTTTGCTTATTTTTAATTATTATTTATATACTCTTTATTAGACATTATTCGTAACTTTTATTTTTTCAACACCATTACACATAAACACTTTACAACCACCATCATGTGGCTTACCGCACAACCCCTGCATGTGATTTACAGGATACATTGATGTAAGTGTTTGCTAATAAAGTGTCATTACTGTTTTAATACATACATACTCACCTGGCACCCTCCCTTTGCTGTTCTTCTGTCGGTCTTGAGGAAATCCCCATTTTCCAGCCTGAGGAGCTGGCTGTGAATGATCGTTTTTCTCATCCCCAACCTGTCTGTGGATCCATCTGACCAGGGATTCTTTTTGTAGCTCTTCACGCCCAAGAACTGTATGGACTTTTGTTAGAGCTTATATTCAGATTTATATTGCTGATTCATCTTGTTTGCTGTCAGTGAGTGCTGACTCAAATACTACCCGTTTGTTTGTGATACATTGTAATTGGCTGTCATCAATGCTGTGCACATAAACTTCTTTTGTAGACTTGGGTTTATGTAGGAAGACTACTGTGTTCTCACTCATAAAGTGGGGAGTTGTTTGGTTCATTTTGGCCCACGTCATTATAACATGTCTGGTTAGTCTATGCCATAAGTTCTACTTTAAAGAAAGACTAGCTTTAAGGTTGACCATGAACTTGTCCCATTTAATCTACAGATTAGGGATAAGAGAAACCTATCAAAAGAAAAATAATTTGGCTGCTGTGGTTGACATCTACTCTAATGCCGCGTACACACGACCAGACTTTTCGAGGGACTAGGTCCGACGGACTTTCGGCTGTGTTCCCACGGACTTTCCAAATGAACGGACTTGGCCACACACAATCACACTAAAGTCCAACGGATTCGAACGTGATGACGTACGACCGGACTAGAATAAGGAAGTTCATAGCCAGTAGCCAATAGCTGCCCTAGCGTTGGTTTTTGTGCATCGGACTAGCATACACACAAAGGGATTTCTTGGTCCGGTGGAGTTCCACTGGAAACATTTTAAACGTGTTCTATTTCTAAAGTCCGCTGGATTTTTGGCAAGCAAAGGTCCGATGGAGCCCACACACGATCGAATTGTCCGACGGTCTCTTTCCATCGGACTTTTGCTGTCAAAAAGTCTGGTCGTGTGTACGCAGCATAAGGCTTCATGCACACGAGACGCAGATGCAAACTCTGCTGGACACATGTTTTTAAAAGCTGAAACCGGCGTTTAGAAACGCGCGTTTTGCCGCGATTTTTACCACGATTTAGTGGCGTTTTACCGCGTTTGCGTCTAGAAGCGTTTAGTTAAGCTAACATCATAGACCCTCCCCAGCTCAAAAAACAGTATTATTAACTATTTCAGCAATTTTGTGAGACCAGAGTGAGTAGCAGCAGCTGTGAGAGCTGCAGTGTACTTGTATTTAGCGTGTCACTTGCCACGGCACCTGCCACAAGTTGTGGATTGTCCACTTGCCACGTGACTTGCCACGTGACTTACCACGTCATCTGCCACAAGTTGTGGATTGTCCAACTGCCACGTCACCTGCCACAAGTTGTGGATTGTCCACTTGCCACGTGACTTGCCACATCACCTGCCACGTCACCTGCCACAAGTTTTGGATTGTCCACTTGCCACGTCACTTGCCATGTCACTTGCCACAAGTTGGGGATTGTCCACTTGCCACATCACCTGCCACAAGTTGTGGATTGTCCACTTGCCACGTCACTTGCCACATCACCTGCCACGTCACTTGCCACGAGATGTGGATTGTCCACTTTCCACGTCACCTGCAATGCCATCTGCCACAAGTCGTGGATTGTCCACTTGCCACGTCACCAGCCACATCACCTGCCACAAGTTGTGGATTGTCCACTTGCCACGAGACTTGCCACATCACCTGCCACGTCACTTGCCACATCACCTGCCACAAGTTGTGGATTGTCTACTTGCCACATCACCTGCCACGTCACTTGCCACGTCACCTGCCACAAGTTGTGGATTGTCCACTTGCCACGTCACTTGCCACAAGTTGTGGATTGTCCACTTGCCACGTCACCTGCCACGTCACTTGCCACGTCACCTGACACAAGTTTTGGATTGTCCACTTGCCACATCACTTGCCACGTCACCTGCCACAAGTTGGGGATTGTCCACTTGCCACATCACCTGCCACGTCACTTGCCACATCACCTGCCACAAGTTGTGGATTGTCCACTTGCCACGTCACTTGCCACATCACCTGCCACGTCACTTGCCACAAGATGTGGATTGTCCACTTTCCATGTCACCTGCCATGCCACCTGCCACAAGTTGTGGATTGTCCACTTGCCACGTCACCAGCCACATCACCTGCCACAAGTTGTGGATTTCCACTTGCCACGTGACTTGCCACATCACCTGCCACGTCACTTGCCACGTCACCTGCCACAAGTTGTGGATTGTCCACTTGCCACGTCACCTGCCACGTCACTTGCCACGTCACCTGCCACAAGTTTTGGATTGTCCACTTGCCACGTCAGCTACCACATCACTTGCCACAAGATGTGGATTGTCCACTTGTCACATCACCTGCCACGTCACTTTCCACATCACCTGCCACGTCACCTGCCACAAGATGTGGATTGTCCACTTTCCACGTCACCTGCCATGCCACCTGCCACAAGTTGTGGATTGTCCACTTGCCACGTCACCAGCCACATCACCTGCCACAAGTTGTGGATTGGCCACTTGCCACACCACTTTCCACGTCACCTGCCACAAGTTGTGGATTGTCCACTTGCCACGTCACTAGCCACATCACCTGCCACAAGTTGTGGATTGTCCACTTGCCACATCACTTTCCACGTCACCTGCCATGTCACCTGCCACAAGTTGTGGATTGTCCATTTGCCACGTCACTTGCCACATCCCCTGCCACGTCACCTGCCACAAGTGGATTGTCCACTTGCCACATCACTTGCCACATCACCTGCTACAAGTTGTGGATTGTCCACTTGCCACGTCACTTGCCACGTCACCTGACATAAGTTGTGGATTGTCCACTTGCCACGACACTTGCCACGTCCCCTGCCACAATTGGATTGTCCACTTGCCATGTCACTTGCCACGTCCCCTGCCACAAGTGGATTGTCCACTTGCCACATCACTTGCCACGTCACCTGCAACAAGTTATGGATTGTCCACTTGCCACATCACATGCCAGTCACCTGCCACAAGTTGTGGATTTTCCACTTGCCACGTCACCTGCCAGGTCACTTGCCACGTCACTTGCCACAAGTTGTGGATTGTCCACTTGCCACATCACTTGCAACCTGCCATGTCACTTGCCACAAGTTGTGGATTGTCCACTTGCCACGTCACTTGCCACCTGCCATGTCACTTGCCACAAGTTGTGGATTGTCCACTTGCAATTGCAATTGTTTAAAATATTTTTCTAATGGTTTTTCATCATTTGCAATCATTTTTGAGATTTTTAATGTAAAAAAAGGTCACCTTTAAAAACGCTTATAAACGAAAACGCGGCAAAACGCGGTAGCCGCGTTTTGCCACGTTTTGCGTCTGAAACGTGGAAACTTTTGCGTCTGAACCCATTTTTTTGCTTCTGATAAAATGAGGTTAAACGCAACTGCATAAAAGCGGCAAAAAACGAGACTGTGTGCATGGATACATAGGATAACATTGAATGAGTTCAGGAGCAGTTGAAAAAAGTGTCCAACTGCCTCTGAACACGCGTTTAACTGCATCTCGTGTGCATGAGGCCTAACACTCATTAAGAAGTATTGAGTGGCAGCTCACACATTCCTTGACAAGTGTGCTCTTAGGGCATTAAAGTGTACTATACACAATCTCTTTTTTACCTTTCATATGTTTGAGCTGTGATTTTCAATACATTTTTCTGTAATGTAGTTAAAAAATATTAAAAGAACAGAGAAGGACAATGTTGCATACACTAGTTTGTTTATTATTTTGCTAGGGACCATATCTCAGATGCTGTATTAAAAAAAAGAGGCAAGTTTATGTACCAAAAATAAATACAATGCCTTGAAAAATTATTCATACCCATTTAAATTTTCCAAATTTTTTCACATTACAACCAAAAACCTAAATGTATTCATTGTATTTTTATGTGATAGACCAACACAAAGTGGCACATATTTCTTAGGTGGAAGGAAAAGGATAAATGGTTTGCAAAACTTTTTACAAATAAATAATGCCGCGTACACACGACCAGGACTTAAGTCCGGCAGACTTTCGACGGAGTTCTGACGGACTTTCCAAATGAACGGACTTGGCCACACACAATCACACCAAAGTCTGACGGATTTGAACGTGATGACGTATGACTGGACTGGAATAAGGAAGTTCATAGCCAGTAGCCAATAGCTGCCCTAGCGTCGGTTTTAGTCCGTCAGACTAGCACACACACGAGCGGATTTCTGGGTCCGGCAGAGTTCTGTCGGAAAAATTTGAAACATGTTCCATTTCTAAAGTCTGTCAGACTTTTGCAAATCAAAAGTCCGCTGCAGCCCACACACGTTCGAATAGTCTGCCGGAATCATTCTGTCAGACTTTTGATGTTGAAAAGTCTGGTCGTGTGTACGGGGCATTACTGAAATATGTGGTGTGCATTTGTATTCAGCCGCCCTGAGTCAATACTTTGTAGAACCACCTTTCACTGCAATTACAGCTGCAAGTCTTTTTGGGTATGTCTCTGCCAGCTTTGCACATCTAGAGAGTGAAATTGTAGCTCAAGCTCTGTCAGATTGAATGGAGAATGTCTGTGAACAGCAATTTTCAAGTATTGCCACAGATTCTCAATTGGATTTAGGTCTGTACTTTTGACTGGGTCATTATAACACATAAAAATGCTTTGATCTAAACCATTCCATTGTAGCTCTGGCTTTATGCTTAGGGTCATTGCTCAAAGGTGAACCTTCACCCCAGTCTCAAGTCTTTTGCAGACTCTAATGCCGCATACACATGAGCAGAATATCCCACAGAAAAAGTCAGACAGGAGCTTTTCATCGTATATTCCGATCATGTGTATGCCCCATTGGACTTTTTACGTCGAAAATTCTGATGGACCTAGAAGTGGAACATGTTCTAAATATTTCCGACGAACCAATTCCTATCAGGAAAACCACTCATCTGTATGCTATTCCGACCCGACGTACCAAAGACGACACATGCTCTGAAGCAAGTACGAGATGGAAGCTATTGGCTACTGGCTATTGAACTTCCTTTTTCTAGTCCCGTCCTACGTGTTGTACGTCAGTGCGTTCTTGGTGGTCGGAATTTGTTGTGATCGTGTGTACGCAAGACAGTTTCAGCAGAATTCCGTTGGAAAAATCTTCAGTGTTAATTCCGACGGGAAAACCGGTCGTGTGTACATGCCATTACAGGTTTTCGTCTAAAATTGCCCTTTATTTGGCTCTATTCATCTTCTTATCAACTCTGACCAGCTTCCTTGTCCCTGCTGAAGAAAAGCATCCCCACAACATGATGCTGCCACCACCATGTTTGATGGTGTGTTTAGGGTGATGTACAGTGTTGGTTTTCGGCCACACATAGCCTTTTGCTTTTAGACCAAAAAGTTCAATTTTTGGTCTCATCTGATCAGAGCACCCTCTTCCACATGTTTGCTGTGTCCCCCACATGGCTTCTCGCAAACTGCAAACAGGACTTCTTATGGCTTTCTTTCTTTTAACAATGGCTTTCTTCTTGCCACTCTTTCATAAAGGCCAGATTTGTGGAGTACACAACTATTAGTTGTCCTGTGGACAGATTCTCCCACCTGAGCTGTGAATCTCTGCAGTTTCTACCGAGTTACCATGGGCTTCTTAGCTGCGTCTCTGATTAATGCTCTCATTGCTGGCCTGTCAATTTAGGTGAACGGCCATATCTTGGTAGGCTTGCAGTTGTGCCATACTCTTTCCATTTTCGGATGATGGATTGAACAGTGCTCCGTGAGATGTTTTTAAAGCTTTGGATATTTTTTTTTTTGGTAACCTAACCCTGCTTTAACCAGTTGCCGACCGCCGCACGACGATGTACGTCGACAGCATGGCACGGGCAGGCATATGGGCGTACATACACGTCCCTTGCCTCCCGCGGGTCGGGGGCCCGATCGGGCCCCCGCCCGGTGCCTGCGGCGGTCGGTTTTCGTCCGGGAGCGATCCGGGACGAGGGGGCGGCCATTCATTCATGGCCACCCCCTCGCGATCGCTCCCGACGAATAGGAATCCCCCGTGACATCACTTCCTCTCCTGTAATGTAAACACAGGAGAGGAAGTGATGTATTCTCTCCTCCGTGTCGGTATTTTTCGTTCTGACACGGAGGAGAGCGGATCGGTGAGTTGCACCAACACTCTACACACACAGTAGAACATGCCAGGCACACTCACACCCCCCCGATCACCCCCCCAATTACCCCTGCCCCCCAGTCACAGTGACACCAATGTCATTTTTTTTTTTTTTTTTTTTGCATTGGTGTCATTTGTGACTGTAATAACTGTTAGGGCAGTTAGGGTTAGCCCCCTTTAGTTCTAATGTACCCCCCTAACCCCCCCAATAAAGGTTTAACCCCGTGATCACCCCCCGTCGCCAGTGTCACTAAGGCTGGGTTCACATTGCAGTGGTTTATGAGAACGAATGTGATTCGCACCGCACTGCAGTGCAAATCACATCCGATCTCTGTGCGATTCGAGTTCAGCCATTCGCCGCACCCGCCGCAAATTCGCACGGGACCCTTTTTTTGGCCCGCAGCAGAATCGGATCGCATGGGTGTTCACACCATGCGATCCGAGTTTGCAGATCGCACTGCGATATGCGAACTGATCTGGGGGTGTCAGTAACATTTCACTGACACTCCCAGCAGTCCGCATAGGGCAGTGTGAACTGCCGCCGGGAGGCATGCGATGCGGGAACCCGCCGCGGATTTGCGGCGTTTCCGCATCGCTCCAGTGTGAACCCAGCCTAATAAGCGATCATTTTTCTGATCGCTGTATTAGTGTCACAGGTGACGCTAATTAGGCAGGTAGGTATTTAGGTTCGCCGCAGCTTTTTATAGCGCCAGGGACCCCCATATACTACCGCATAAAGCCCCCTGATTGCCCCCTAGTTAACCCTTTCACCAGTGATCACCATATAACTGTTACAGGTGACGCTGGTTGGTTAGTTATTTTTTTATAGTTTCAGGGCACCCGCCATTTATTACCTAATAAAGGTTTAACCCCCTGATCACCCGGCGGGTGTCATTTGTGACTAATAACTGTTAGGGCAGTTAGGGTTAGCCCCCTTTAGTTCTAAGGTACCCCCCTAACCCCCCCAATAAAGGTTTAACCCCGTGATCACCCCCCGTCGCCAGTGTCACTAAGGCTGGGTTCACATTGCAGCGGTTTATGAGAACGGATGTGATTCGCACCGCACTGCAGTGCAAATCACATCCGATCTCTGTGCGATTCGAGTTCAGCTATACAGATAGTATGGCTGAATTCGTGTCGCACCCGCCGCACCCGCCGCAAACTCGCACGGGACCCTTTTTTTGGTCCGCAGCAGAATCGGATCGCATGGGTGTTCACACCATGCGATCCAAGTTTGCAGATCGCACTGCGATATGCGAACTGATCTGGGGGTGTCATTAACATTTCACTGACACTCCCAGCAGTTCGCATAGGGCAGTGTGAACTGCCGCCGGGAGGCATGCGATGCGGGAACCCGCCGCGCATTCGTGGCGTTCCCGCATCGCTCCAGTGTGAACCCAGCCTAATAAGCGATCGTTTTTCTGATCGCTGTATTAGTGTCACAGGTGACGCTAGTTAGGCAGGTAGGTATTTAGGTTCGCCGCAGCTTTTTATAGCGCCAGGGACCCCCATATACTACCGCATAAAGCCCCCTGATTGCCCCCTAGTTAACCCTTTCACCAGTGATCACCATATAACTGTTACAGGTGACGCTGGTTGGTTAGTTATTTTTTTATAGTTTCAGGGCACCCGCCATTTATTACCTAGTCTCACTAGTGTACCCCTAAATTTAGGGGTGTCTACTTTCCAAAATGGGGTCATTTGGGGGGGGTTTGTGCCATCTTGGCTTTTTGTGGCCTTCAAAACTGTAACGCCCTTAGAAAGCCTGAAGGCGGTGCTTGGTTTTCGGGGCCCCGTACGCGGCTAGGCTCCCAAAAAGTCCCACATATGTGGTATCCCCGTACTCAGGAGAAGCAGCAGAATTTATTTTGGGGTGTCATTTCACATATGCCCATGGCATGCGTGAGCAATATATCATTTAGTGACAACTTTGTGAAAAAACAAAACAAAAAAAAAAGTTTGTAATTTTCCCGCAACTTGTGGCAAAATATAAAATATTCCATGGACTCAACATGCCTCTCAGCAAATAGCTTGGGGTATCTACTTTCTAAAATGGGGTCATTTGTGGGGGTTTTGTGCCATCTTGGCATTTTATGGCCTTCAAAACTGTAATAGGTAGTGAGAAGTGAACTCAAAAATTTACGCCCTTAGAAAGCCTGAAGGCGGTGCTTGGTTTTCGGGGCCCCGTACGCGGCTAGGCTCCCAAAAAGTCCCACATATGGGGTATCCCCGTACTCAGGAGAAGCAGCAGAATTTATTTTGGGGTGTCATTTCACATATGCCCATAGCATGTGTGAGCAATATATCATTTAGTGACAACTTTGTGTAAAAAAAAAAAAAAAAATTTTTTTTGTCATTATTCAATCGCTTGAGGCAAAAAAATAAAATATTCAATGGGCTCAACATGCCTCTTATCAATTTCCTTAGGGGGTCTACTTTCCAAAATGGGGTCATTTGGGGGGGGTTTTGTACTGCCCTGCCATTTTAGCACCTCAAGAAATGAGATAGGCAGTCGTAAACTAAAAGCTGCGTAAATTCCAGAAAACGTACCTTAGTTTGTAGATGTGACAACTTTTGCGCAAACCAATAAATATACAATTATTGACTTTTTTTTTACCAAAGACATGTGGCTGAATACATTTTGGCCTAAATGTATGACTAAAATTGAGTTTATTGGATTTTTCTAATAACAAAATTAGAAAATATCATTTTTTTTCAAAATTTGCGGTCTTTTTACGTTTATATCGCAAAAAATAAAAATCGCAGAGGCAATCAAATACCATCAAAAGAAAGCTCTATTTGTGGGAAGAAATGGACGCAAATTTTGTTTGGGTACAACATTGCATGACCGCGCAATTACCAGTTAAAGCAGCGCAGTGCCAAAGTGTAAAAAGACCTCTGGTCATTTACCAGCAAAATAGTCCGGTCTGAAAGTGGTTAAACTTCTCCACAACTTTATCCCTGACCTGTCTGGTGTGTTCCTTGGGCCTTCACAATTCTGTATGTTCACGAAGGTTCTCTTAACAAACCTGTGAGGCCTTCACAGAACAGCTGTATTTATACTGAGAATAAACTATACACAGGTGGACTTGATTCACAAATTAGGTGACTTCTGAAGGCAATTGGTTCCACTTGATTTTAGTTAGGGGTATCAGAGTAAAGGGGGCTGAATACAAATGCACGCCACGCTTTACAGATATTTATTTGTAAAAAAAAAAAATGAAAACTATTTATCATTTTCCTTACTCTTCACAATTATGTGCCACTTTGTGTTGGTCTATCACATAATACTTTTTTTTTGTTTTTGCTTGTAACTTGACAAAATGTGGAAATTTTTGAGGGGTATGCATACTTTTTTCAAGGCACTATAGATTGAGGCATATAGTATATACATTATATTGAATAATATAGCAAATGTAACCTAATATGTAGCTGCCTATTTCATGTTCTCTGCCTGTACTGGAGTATTCCATTTCGGCATTAGCTTCTGCTTCTTGAAATCCTTTGTCCACATTCACAAATAAGCCTACTACTCTAAACCCTTTGAGGCTGTGGTTGGATATATTTCATATCAAGCTGCTTATCCTGATATGACATTGTCTAAAAAAATAGAAAGATGACAGTGTGAGGACCGTAGCCATGGAGATGGAGCAGATGCTTGGCTTACTAATGGTTGTGTGTGTTAGTTTAGCATGCTTTATAATGAATTTTAAGTCTTCAAGAAGGTTAATCAGCAGCACAAATGATTTCAATTGACCCAATTTTCTTTCTCGGTGCTTACTTAAATTAAAATGACACTTTTACTGTGGTTTAATATTTTATCATGCTCTTGTTATACATACAACTCATGTTATATGTTATTGTTGTTAAAAATATGTCATGCCCAATAGTCTTTTTTTTTTTTTTTTTTTTTTTAACTCTCAGGAAGGATCAGCAATGGCAGTAAATACTGATTGACCGATTGCACTTTTTTGCTTCTCCAAATCCTCTCCCTGCTCCTTTTATTGGCTCACATTGACTACATGAAGAAGCTCAACCAGTGCCCATGTGGCTTAAAGTGGCTGCAAACCTCAGACATTAAATATAAAAAAGCATATCCCTCTATAGTGTGTATCAATTAAGAGCACTGTGTCATTTTTGTCTGGTGCCTTGTTCCTCTGTGATCAGCATGAGTCACTACTAACGCGTTTTCCTGATGCCAAGAGAAAAAAGGAGACACTGGAGGGACCTCCAGCAAATTGACAGGCTCTGCTCTGTTCTTATGTGAAGACAGGTGTAGCCTTCCCCTCCAGTAAGCTCTCAGAGCTCTTCGGACTGTAATTTTAGCTCCCCCCCCATTTCTGACAGCTCAGATAAGCCTTACAAATTCCGGACTTTGGAATTTGAACGAATGTAGAGAAGAGAAGAATGCAGATGAACAGGTGCAACTAAAGTAGGAGAATTTGTTTCATCTCTGTGTATCACTTGAGGCCTGTCACTTCACTGGGTATATGCAAGGATTTACAACCACTTTAATCCATAGTATGACTGGTTTTAAACTGCTCTACAATTAGGGAAAAACCTGGGTAAAGGATGAGAGCAAAGGAGACTGCAGCATCAGGCAATGTTTCTGGAAACGGAAAGCAGCACAAAGTACGACCTCACCTATTCTTCTTCTGGCCAAGAATTTGAGTTGTGTTTGGTAGGCATCATAAATAAACACACAGAGCATACTCTTTTAGGCTTGGTTCATACTGGTGCGATGTGGGAAACCCTGCAATTCCTGTGTGGGTCCCCACATCGCACCTGAATCACAGGTGGTTTACACTGACATCTGAGAACCGTTGCGGGTGTCGATGTAAAGCTAATGACGCCCCCAGATTGGTTCACAGATCGCAGTGTGAACTGTCAAATGGTACAGAAATCTGATCCCGATTCCAGTGCGGACCAAAAAAAAGGGGTCATGTACCATTTTGCTGCGAATGAGATGCGATTTCAGACATACAGTTTGTATGGCTGAATTGACATTGCATATGATGTGCGTAGAAATGCCGTGCGAATTACATGCAATGTCTGTGATCATACCAGAGTGAACCCAGCCTTAATGTCTGTGTATACAAGACCAAAGAGGCTAATGGCTTGTTCCCACCAGGTACATTAACCTCTTTAGCACCGGTTAATGGTAAGGAATTTTACAACTGTATTAACTGTTTAGTGTTTTGTGTAAGGGGGTGTACTAATGAGGGATTTTTTGCCAATCTTGGAGCTCTGCGTTTCGTCCTCATAGACACCCCAGGCGATCTCTATGAGGACGAAACGCATCGGGAGGACTCCACTGCCGCCATTTTTTACTGAAAGCGCTTGATAAACTACTTAAATGTGAGTTTGTTGCCTTTTTTTAATAAATTTATTTTTAAATGGAATTGCGCTATTTGGCCTTTATCTTTCCATTCTATATGTTCACCATTTGGAGTTGTGCCTTTTATGCGATTGGAGAGAACCTGTTTATATCCATTTGTGTTTTGAAGAAATGTCTCTGTTGATCTTGGCATTCCAGCACCTGCGAGTTTAATTTTCCTACAGTTACCATAAAAGCGTGTATGACCCTTGGAATATATATTCTTTTGGGTCAGAAATATCCAGTAAGCCTGCATCTGCTAAGGTGGTGGTATTGGCACACGGGTGTTCGCATGTCATACTTCTAGGATTGGATGGTTCATCTGATATTCAATCGTGCACGTGGGACTTGAATTTCTCTTTTTAAAAAGGACTCTTTATTCACGATTTTCTTTTTTATGCTGATTATTTTCATTTATGTGTATATTTGGACACATATAAGTACACTTTTATATGTTGGCGGTATAACACTTTTTGTTGTCAATCAATGTAACATAAGTTATAGGAATCACGTGAGTCTATGTGGCTATATACGTGGATGTGATATAGTTTTCACAGATTTATGCACAATATTTTCTTTTTAGCGCTACACTTTTCGTAATATGCACACCTGCATGACCTGTGGATTTTGCACTCTTCGGTTTTAGTAAATCAACACCCATGTGTTTCAACACCAGGCAGTGCATACCTAGAGTTATATTTAAGTGTTTCTTTGTGACAACACCCTTAACGGGTGCGCACTGATTTAAACAGGCCTTTAAAATGGTTACCGGTCACTAAAAAAAAATTAGTCCTTTTTGGCAAGATCTTCAAGAATCTTTGTTGCTAGTCAATTGGGAAGCATGTATTTTAATATCCAATTTTCTAATCCACAGCTGAGCTTGGCAGCTTATTAATGGATGTATCAAATTTTCAATGAATGGTGCACAGCAGTCGTTTTTTCTTTGTTGGTTCGGTCAATATATGTGGCAGCTGACAGGTGCTTTGTTTGTAACCGCCTATTTAATAACTGGGGTTGCTGGAAGAAGTTCAGGTTACGTTGGCAGGGGCTACACAGATGATTAATTCTCTGTGCTACTGAAAGATTTAATCACTTGTTGACAGTCAAATTATTTGTTGCGCATTGAAATCGCCCTGATGCTAGCGAGTCAACAAGTGGTTAAAATTCTCAATGGCAAATAACGAAGTGCCTTTTCAAACCTATGCTTTTGCTGCTCTTTTAATAAATGCAAGCAAATAGTAATACATTTAAATCAGCAGTCTTGGCAAGTAGATTTATACTGGATTCAAGCAGTGAGGCTGTCATGCTCATGAAGAATTCTTTTTTGCCAGGGTAGATAATATTGATTTGTTTGCTCATAATTAATCATATTCAGTCATTTATTATTTGCAAGGAATAAGGAATGAAAGGATTTCATTATGCAGACCATGCTGGAAAAATTCATCTCTACTTTTAAAGATCCACTGAAGTCAAAGTTGAAAATTACACTGTTCGAGCTCCTCCAAGGAACACCTTGGGAGCATGCAGTATTCACCTAGAACTCAATACACAACGGTATAGAATAAATTTATGCATGGTGTTCATAGATCACCGCTTTCACACTTTTTCTCGCTGGTGACAGCGGCTTTTCAGGAAGATTGGGCCAATCTGCATTGTCGGATTCCTGCATGAGCACCCGTACATTTACATGGTATTGATCCTGGTTATCATAGGAATATTCTAGACAATACACCCTTAGCCAGGAATACACATGTAATACTTGACACTTGAAACGTGCTGGGATTTGAAGTTCAACACCACCAGGGATTCAGAGTTACATCCTTAAATTTTAAAGAGACTCTGCCACCAGAGTGAAGGCAGTGTGGAAGATCTTGGGCAGCGCAAACAGTAATTAGACTCTACCAGAAGAGGAGAGGGCTATGATGTGTAAGGAGGAAGGGGGCTGTGTTAGGAAAAAGATTAATCACATTTTCTTTTTCAATAATGTTCAGAGATTGCAAAAGTAAACCGATTACAAAAGCATTTACACACACAAAAACATACAAATTCTAATTTTCATAAATGAGTAAGAGGCTACAAGAATAATAACAACATTCCTGATGTACAAAACAGTAAACGGAAGATCCAGGCTATCAGCGTGCCTTGAATGTGCTGATTAAAATCAAAGGCAGACGAGTCAATTTTTTTAGCAAATTCAACACTGTGACATACCTGGTCTGAGACCGATTTGACGGCAGGGCTTCCCTTGCAGCTAAGTGCCAAGCACCCCTGAAGATGGGAACAGGGAGTGCTAGACTCAAAGAAGCATGGGTGCTGTTTAGGTAGATCCACTGGAAGCGGTTTGCAGCGTAGAGGAACTGGGTTGCTGTAAGGTGGTCTGTCAGGTCAGATGGCAGGACCTCAGGTGTGTAGCTGAACCAGGGAAGTGACCACAGGCAAGGTGGCACCCGAGGAAGAAGGAGCAGGCTGGCAGGACAGGACTGAAGAGGCGTAGTCAGGATAAGAGCCAAAGTCATACACAGAAAGGCAAGCCAGGGAGTATGCAGAAGGGTAGTTAGGAGCAAGCCAAGGTCATACACAATAGAGCCAGAGAAGCAAAGTCCTTAGAGCAAGCTGGGGTCAAAACCAGGGAACAGGCGGTAGAGAAGTCCAAAGAAAAGGCCGGGTCTGTAACGGGTAATCCAATAATACAAGAAACATAGGAGTACTGGTGACTGAAGATCATAGTCTAAGTGCAGCCACTGACCTTATATAGGGCATTTAGCAGCAGGTAAGCAAACGAGCGTGACCATGTAAAGTATTGGCAATTATGCCAGGTCTTTTCTTCAGCACTTGCACATCTTTATTCTTCTGACTCCTTTTGAGCACCTTTTTGTTCTGAATAGCACTCTGACAGGCATATTGCAAGTAAAAAGAAAAAATATGGAAGGCAAACTGGCATTTAACTGTGTCTTTATCTACATTTTTTTAAGTTGGTGAGAGGGGCCCTTTTAAAGTATAATTTATCATTTCAGACATGTTTCAGAAATATGGCAAGGCACTTAATGTCAGCCATTTTAAATGTCTAATAGAAAGATCCCTGCCTAAAACCAGACACCAAGCCTGCTATTTATAACATTTCTCTGGGGACCTCTTAGTGTCACTTTGTTACCAAGGGGCATCACTTTACATGGACCTCATGAATAATGCCTACTAACCTACCTGTACTGTGTCCAATAAGAATATTGGGAGTCATTGAAGTGCTCTCACTAGACCGTAGAATGTCATTTGTGCTGTGCTTTGCCCAAAAGTCAGGGTGCTGTATTTTCTTTATTATGCAGTAGTAATGAAGTATTCATACCCAAATTTTCCACATTTTGTCATGTTACAACCAAAAACATAAATGTATTTTATTGGAATTTTATGTGATAGACCATTACAAAGTGACACATAATTGTGAAGTGGAAGGAAAAGGATAAATGGTTTTCAAAATGTTTTACAAATAAATATGTGAAAAGTGTGGTGTGCATTTGTATTCAGCCCCCCTGAGTCAACACTGTGTTAAAACCACCTTTCTCTGCAATTATAGCTGCAAGTCTTTTTAGGGACGTCTCTACCAGCTTTGCACATCTAGAGTGACGTTTTTTGCCCATTCATCTTTGCAAAATAGCTCAAGCTCTGTCAGATTGGATTGAGCGGGTCTGTCAACAGCAATTTTCAAAATCTTGCCACAGATTCTCAATTGGATTTAAGTCTGGACTTTGACTGGGCCGTTCTAACACATGAATATGCTTTGATCTAAAGCATTTCCATTGTATCTGTATGTTTAGGGTTGTTGTCCTGCTGGAAGGTTAACCTCCACCCCAGTCAAATGTTTTGCGGACTCTAACAGGTTTTCTTCTAACATTGCCCTGTATTTGGCTCCATCCATCTTCCCATCAACTCTGACCAGCTTCCCTGTCCCTGCTGAAGAAAAGCATCCCCACGACATGATGACAGCACAATTTTTCACGATGGGGATGGTGTGTTCAGGGTGATGTGCAGTGTTAGTTTTCCACCACACATGGCATTTTGCTATGAGACCAAATAGTTACATTTTTGTCTCATCTTGCAAAGTTACATAGTCAGGATTCAAAAAGAGACACAAGTCCATCTAGTCCAACCAATTAAAAAAAAAAAAAAAAATCATGCAATCTCATAAACACAATCCTTCACCTACAGTTGATCCAGAGGAAGACAAAAGCCCCCAGCAAAGCATGATCCAATTTACTACAGCAGGGGAAATAACTTCCTGATCCCCCGAGAGGCAATCGGATATTCCCCGGATCAACTTTACCTATAAATGTTAGTACCCAGTTATGTACATTAAGGAAAGAATACAGGCCTTTTTTAAAGCGATCTACACAGCTGGCCAAAACCACCTCTGGAGGGAGGCCACATTTTCAGAGCACCTTCATCCATATGTTTGCTGTGTCCCCCACATGGCTTCTCGCAAACTGCAAACTGGACTTTTTATTGCTTTTTGCAACAATGGCTTTCTTCTTGCCACTCTTCCCTAAAGGCCAGATTTGTGGAATGCATGACTAATAGTTGTCTTGTGGACAGATTCTACCACCTGTAGATCTCCGCAGCTCCTCTAGAGTTCCCATGGGCCTCTTGGCTGCTTCTCTGATTAATGCTCTCCTTATCTGGTCTGTCAGTTTAGGTGGACGGCCATGTCTTGGTAGGTTTGCAGTTGTGCCATACTCTTTCCATTTTCAGATGATGGATTGAACAATGCTCCATGAGATGTTCAAAGCTTGAGATTTTTTTTATAACCTAACCCTGACTTAAGCTTCTCCACAACTTTATCCCTTACCAGTCTGGTGTGTTCCATGGCCTTCATCAAGCTGGTTGTTCACTAAGGTTCTCTAAAAAAAAAAAAAAAAAAAAACAACCTCTGAGGGCTTCACAGCACAGCTGTATTTATACTAAGATTAAATTACACACAGGTGGACTCTGTTTACTAATTAGTTGACTCCTGCAGGCAATTGGTTCCACTAGATTTTAGTTGGGTTATCACAGTAAGGCTGGGTTCACACTGCTGCGGGGGGAGATCCGGATGTGATTCGCACAGCAAATCACATCCGATCTCCGTAGCAATGCGAGTTCAGCCATACAGATAGTATGGCTGAATTCGCAGCGCTCCCGCAGCAAACTCGCACGGGACCCTTTTTTGGGTCCGCAACAGAATCGGATCGCATGGGGGTTCACACCATGCGATCCGATTCCTGTGCGAGTCGGCAGATCGCACTGCGATATGCCGACGGATCTGGGGCTGTCATTAACATAACATTGACACTCCCAGCCGTCCGCATAGGGCAGTGTGAACTGCCGGCGGGAGTAATGCGATGCGGGAAAACGCCGCGGATTCGCGGCGTTCCCGCATCGCAGCGGTGTGAACCCGGCCTCAAGGAGACTGAATACAAATGCACGCCACACTTTTCAGATATTTATTTGTAAAAAAAATTCAAAACCTTTTATCATTTTCCTACCACTTCACAATTATGTGCCACTTTGTGTTGGTCTATCACATAAAATCCCAATAATATATATTTACATTTTTGGTTGCAACATGACTAAATGTGGAAAATGTCAAGGGGTATGAATACTTTTTCAAGGCAATGTATAAACAATATGACTTTTTCACAATATAAAAGCATTTGTTAAAGGCACTCACACATATAGAAACCTTGATTCACCTAGAATATTGCATGTTTTCAGTCCTTAACCATTTGCAGACCTGAGGCACCATAGTTATGCAAAGAAAAACCGAAAGTCGTCATCAATCTAACTTGGGCATACCTAATATGCTCTGTTTTTCTGCTCATTGGGTCCACTGTGTTTTCATAAACTTCTGGGACCAGCTGCCAGTCTGTGCCTCAACAGATACAGATATGTTAAAGAGATACTGCCATTAGCATATATATATATTACCCTTATCTTTAGGAAACACGCAATTCCACACCTCCCATGATATTTACTGTATGTCTTTTTTAATGGAACATTTTTAGAAAAAAAAAAATATTCTGTGATAAAATAAGAAAGGAAGCTAACATATCGTATAAGTGTTGTGAATTAAAGGGGTTGTAAAGGTAAAAAAAATGTCACCTTAATGCATACATGCATTAAGGTGAAAAAACATCAGACAATGTCGGCCCCCCCAGCCACCCCGTTTTACTTACCTGACCCCTCGAAAGTCCCGCGCTCGCCCCGACGTCCTCAGCCTGGTGGCTGTTGATTGGTTACAGTGGATGGATTAAAAGCAGCGCAGCCATTGGCTCGTGCTGCTGTCAATCACATCCAATTACGCGGTGCCGGGGCCAAGTGATACAGTGGGCAGCTATGGCAGCTGGCTGTATCATGGGAGCACCCCCGCAAGCGCTCCTCACCATGTGAGGGAGCTTGCATGAATGTGAGAAGTCCTTGCGGGGGAGGGAGCCGAGACAGCCGCCGAGGGACCCCAGAAGAGCAGGTTCGGGGCCACTCTGTGCAAAACAAGCTGCACAGTGGACATGTTTGTTATTTAAAAAAAAATAAAAAATACCTTTACAACCCCTTTAAGCTTTATATGTTAAAGCTGTGGTTTATATATCCTCCATTTTTTTTGTTTTGCCACTGTTACACTGTTGACTCTATGCCACCAGCGAGAGCTGAACTCCAACTACAGCACATATTTTGATGTTTGAATTTGTCTATTTTTTCTGAGATTCTCTGTTGCCATTTGGAATTGTTGGCACAGTGTTGTCTATGGAAAGTTATTTTTATGCTCTGAACACATTCAGTGAACAGTGTTATGTCTGCAGATATCTAATGTCAGTGAGCTAAATATAAATGAGCTGCTATATACATCCGCTGGCAGTAAAATACGAATATAAAAAAAAAAGTTATGATTATACCTGAAAAATATTTCATGGCTAAATAGTCAAGTAGGCCTTTTAGAATAAATGCTCGGACACCTAAGACGGGTAGAAAATAATGGGTTTTAAAGCATTACTGTAGCAGTGAACCTTTTGAAAATATAACCTTACCCTTCTCTTTTTCTTTTCTTGCTTTTGAGAGGTGTAATCACTAGTTCAGGCAAGTATACCCGTTGCATTGTTTACATTCATCTTGTCTGCAGTCTGCAATTTAACTGAAGACCAGGAAAGAAATGATCAAAAAAAGTATGTGCTTCACATTCCGGTATGAAACGACATAATCACCGGGGAAGCAGATCACAGCTGCTAAAAGCAGGCAGATCTTTCTAAATTCAACTGCAGAGTAAAGAGAACATGTCTGCAGAACAAGGGGAAGGATAAGAAAGGCATCAGGGATCCCTGTAGACATGCATCCTACTTTCCACAACTGGCAGGTTAGAATCGCATGCAATGGTGCCATGGCTTGGGTGGCACTAAATGTAGGCAGGTGCTGTAGACACTGGGCTTGATATACTAGGGGCAAATAGGCTTATCATATTGCAAGGACATTTTCCCTTACTGAATGAAGTGAAGCTTTACTGGCTTCCGTTGAGCAATTCTGTGCAAATGTAATACATTTTTTTTGCTTGTACGTGATTGGGTATTCTTCGTAAAGCAAATTTTTACCTCCGTTCACTAAGCAAAGTGAAAATTTCCTTGCAAAGTAAACAGCCTATGTGCCTTTAGTAAATCACCCCCATTGAATCAGGCAGTTATGTGAAGGGATGCCCTCATTGCTGCCCTCAGTCTTGGTCTGCAATTTTAGTGCAGACCACAGAGAAGCTGAATGTAAATAATCAGGTGTTTTCACATTGGACCTGTGACAAGAGCTACTTTTTAAAGATCAACCACTTCAGCTCTGGAAGGTTTACCCCTCTTCAAGACCAGGCCATTTTTTGCGATGCAGCACTGCACTGACAATTACGAGATCGTGCAATGCTGTACCCAAATAAAATGTGTCCTTATTTTTTTCCCCATTATTTTCTTTTGGTGGTATTTGATCACCTCTCTGATTTTTATTTTTTCCACTATAAACAAAATTAAAACTGAAAGTTTGGGGAAAAAAAACTAGATTTTTTACTTTCTGCTATAAAACATATCTAATAAAAAAATCTAATTTGTTTATCAATTTAGGTCAATATATATTCTGCTGCATATTTTTGGTAAAAAAAATACCACTAAGCGTATATTGATTGGTTTTTGAAAAAGTTATACTGTCTACAAACTATGGCATAAATGTTTTTTTTTTTCTTTACTAGTAATGGTGATCATCAGCGACTTACAGCGGAAATGTGGTGGACAAATCGGAAACCTGACTGACACTTGAGACTTTTTGAGGCCAGTGACACTAAAGCCCCATACACACTATCAGATTTTCTGCTGATTTTTGTCTTCAGATTTACCAAAACCGTGTAGTGCAAGGGCCTTGTCTAATTGCATACAAATTGAAACTCCTAAGGTGTGACCTCATATTATATGGTTTTGGTAAATCTGAAGGAAAAAAAATCTGAAAATCTGATGGTGTGTATGAGGCTTAATAGAGTGATCAATGCTAAAAATATGCACTGTCACTGTACTAATGACACTGGCTGGGAAGGGGATAACATCAGGGGCGATCAAAGAGTTAAATGTATGCTAAGTTGTGCTTACTAACTGTGGGCAAGGTGCTTTGACTAAGGGAGAGCAAAGAACAGTGTTCCTGCTTGGCAGAAACACAGGCTCAGTACCTTCCCCTCTGACGGAATGACAATCTGCCTTGTTTACACAGGCAGACCGGCTCCTGTTGTGTCCAATCACAGCGGGAGCAGGTCGCGGGCTCCACGAGCCCCTGACACGGAAGCTTCAGATCACGTTCCAGTTTGTGATTCTGCGTATAACGGCCTACAGAAGATTGCGTAACAGGTTCACGACTGCCTCACCTACATTTACTGTGGTAGACAAGCTTAATTTAGTACAGCAGCTGGATTAGACACTACCCTTCTTGCTTTGTCAGTCTTAAAGCTGACATTCAGCTATGATTTTCTTGTATAGTTACATTGGTCCAGCTTGGATCAATGTAACTATGCATATCTCATATTTGACTCATCCCTGTTTAACCACTTCCCACCCGGCCAATGCATATATACGGCCGGGTGGGAGCTGTCTACTCCTGATAGGACGTTCAGGAACGTCCTTCAGAAGTAGCGGGATCGCACGCGTGCCCGCGCAGCGGCGCGATCCCGATGTGCTTGTGTCACCCGGTCACAGCACATCTCAGATCGGCAGGAGGGCTCTGTGATTGGCCCTCCTGATCACATGACGGCCGTGTCCAATCACGGCCGTCATGTGATGTAAACAAACAGCCAGTTGCTAGGCAATCGGCTCTCCTCTCCTCACACGGAAATCATCGCTGAGGAGAGGAGAGCAGATCGCTGCAGCCAGCTGATGATCAGTGAGTATGAGCTGTTTTTTACAGCTTTTTACTCACTGATCATCAGTCTAGTGTCAACACACAACACACCACACAGTACAAACACAGTCCCCACATATGTCCCCAAAACACACATGTCCCCAAAACATACATGTCCCCAAATAATAAAAACACATGTCCCTAATAATAAAAACATGTCCCCCACATATGTCCCACTAAAATCACATGTCCCAATGCTTATCTGCACACATATGTACGTGATCACCTGCACACATATGTACATGATCATTTGCGTACATATGTCCCTGATCACACAAACCAATTATTATACACTTAACGGAATTTTTTTTACCAAAAACATGTAGCAGAATACATTTTGGCTTAAATTTATGACAAAATTTGATTTTATTGGATTTCTTTTCAAATAGAAAAAAGAAAATATTGTTTTTTTTCCGAATTTCCGCTTTTTTTGCGCTTATATCGCAAAAAATTAAAAACTGAGTCGTGAATAAATAACACCAAAATAAAGCTCTATTTGTGCGAATAAAATGATAAAAATTAAATTTGGGTACAGTGTAGCATGACCGCGCAATTGTCATTGAAAGCGCTAGAGCGATGAAAGCTGAAAATTGGGCTGGGAAGGAAGGGGGTGAAAGTGCCCTGTATTGTAGTGGTTAAGCAGCAAATGACTATGGTAGTCGCTGCTGCTACATTGATAGCAGCATTGTTTCTGGTCCAGTGTCATACACAGAAAGCCTTGTGTGTTTTTTTTTTTTTTTTTTTTTTTTTCATGAATACAAGGCTTTCTCTGATTGGACATGGTGATGAAGCGGGGCAGTGATGTCACGATCTCCACCTCATCCAATCAGAAATTTCAATGAATGTTTTCAGCCTGCACAGGGATAAGTCAGGTATGACAATACTTGCATTGATCCAAGCTGGACTAATGTAACTATGCAAGTAAAATCACACTTAAACATCAGCTTTAATAGTCCATCCCATCTCTGCTAGCCGCCAGGCCTAGCATAGATAGAAGTTAAATGCTGACATGAAAATGTCTTCTATACACGGAGAATGAATAAATACTGTCAGTTTGAGAGATGGTAAATCATTCCTTCCAGAGCATTAGCAGCTCCTCTCCACAACCAAACATCTGTCAGACAGACGCACTTCTGTAAATATAATAAAACTGAAAAGGCGTGTTATGCTTCCATTTTGCCGCTTGAAATGCAGCAATAGGTTTGCCGTAAAATGCTTAATACTGAAAACAGAAAAAAACGTTGGCCATATGCTTGTTTTCATCAATGTATAAATGGTAATGTATCTGTTTGTTATTGTAATTATAACATCATGTATGTGTGTATGTATAATATACGGCATGTATATATGCACCCCCTTTTTTTTTTTTTTTTTTCAAGCGTTCCCCCTTGAACATGTCCAAATGTTATCATTTACAACCTAAAGTTTTTAGACTTTTTTTATTTTTTTTTATTTAATTTATGCAACATATTTAACACTTGTCTAAATATTTTTGTGAACAAAAAAGCAAATGTGTTCACAGCCCATATGCTGCACTGTACATTTATTTATTTATTTATTTATATATATATATATATATATATATATATATATATAATATATGTACTATACTGCTCTGTATACCAGGGCTTGACAAATTTGCTTTGAATCTAGGAGCCAGCTAAAAAAGTTAAGAGCCAGTTTTTTTAATCGGCTGCCTGACTGAAATTGCATGATAGCGGTGTCACCAATAGGAATTGCTCATGTATGGTGCCAAAAGAAAAAAGACCGAAAATTGAATAGTTTGCTATACAGTTTTGCAAATAAGTAAATTTTTCTCCTTCACTGATGGCCGCTGATAGGCTGCACTGATGGACAATAATGAGCTGCACTGATGGGCGGCGCTGATGAGGTGGCACTGATGAGCGGCGCTGATGAGGTGGCACTGATGAGCGGCGCTGATGAGGTGGCACTGATGAGCGGCGCTGATGAGGTGGCACTGATGAGCGGCGCTGATGAGGTGGCACTGATGAGCGGCGCTGATGAGGTGGCACTGATAGGCGGCGCTGATGAGGTGGCGCTGATGAGGTGCCACTGATAGGCGACATCGATGGGCACTGATGGGCTGCACTGATAAGGTGGCACTAATGAGGCTGCACTGATGAGATGGCACTGAAAGGAGGCACTGATGAGGGTGCACTGATAGTCGGGATTGATGGGCACTGATGGGAGGCACTGATGACTGTGCATTGATGGGCACTGATAGGCGGCACTGATGTGAGAGTGTACCTAGAAGAATTGATGCTGTTTTGAAGGCAAAGGGTGGGCACACCAAATATTCATATGATTTGAACTTCTCTTCTGTTCATTTACTTTCCATTTGGTTAATTAATAAAAATAAACTATTAACGCTTCTATTTCTGAAAGCATTCTTAATTTATAGCATTTTTTCACACCTGCCTAAAACTTTTGCACAGTAATGCACGCGCGCACACACAATTTTACTAAAAGTATTAGGACTGAAATGGCATCCCAGTCTCAGTCCGTAGTGTTCAATATTGAGTTGGCCCAACCTTTGCAGCTGTAAGAGCTTCAACTCTGGGAAGGTTCAGGAGTGTGTGTACGGGAATGTTTGACCACTCTTCCAGAAGCGCATTTGAGAGGTCAGGCACTGATGTTGGACGAGAAAGCCTTGCTCGCAGTCTCCGCTCTAATTCATCCTAAAGGTGTTCTATTGGGTTGAGCTCAGGCCGGTCAACTTTCTCCACCGCAAACTCACTCAAGAGACTGTAATTTCATTCAATGAGGAGTGTCCCTTGTGTTGGTGGGTGCTGTCTTAGTTGAAAGCTTTAGTACTCTGTCCCCTTTTGGATTTCACTTCACTTTCTTTCTTGTTGACATTAGTCAATAGTACAAATAGAAGAGTGAAAGTGGGGAAAGAGACCGCAATAAAACCTAAATATGGCTAATATGCAGTATATAGTATAATCAAACTGAACTGATCAGAATTGTTGGGATTTGTACTCCAAATTATGTAGATCCTTGGCATGCAGAGCAATTTGAAGCATAAGTAGGCAAAGTGAATTGTGTTTATGTGTAATGAATTTAATATAGCTTCGATTTTTTTTTTCTAACATGATGACCTGATTGCTCAAGCACTTCTCTTCTCTTGAACTTCAAATTGCTACAAAATGACTCCTCTGTTCTACATCTGCTCTTTCAGAAGTGGATGCTAACATCTGCTACTTTGCTTTTGCTTGCATTACTATGTGCCTGTTCCTGCAGCTATGCTATGTATGAGCTAATCTGCATATATATATATAGAATGAATGTAAAGTTCCAATTTTATGATGATGATTTAAGATTACATGTTGGTCTCTATCAAAGGGGAGATTGCACTAGATATGCTTGCTTAGCTATATACATGATTGTACTTAATTTCAGAGATATATGGACATCAAGCAGTAGTTCGAAGCCGAGTTACATTTTTTTGGACCGCACTAAAAGTGGTTGTAAAGTCAGAAGGTTTTGTATCTTAATATATTCTATGCATTAGGATGAAAAGCCTTCTGTGTGTAGCAGCCCCCTCAGCCCCTGTAATGCTTACCTGAGCCTGATCTTCCTCCAGCGATGTGCTTTACCATCTGGGGCTCTCCCTCCCAAATGGCTGAGACACAGCAGTGGCGCACATGGCACCCACTGCTGTCAATCAGAATCAGATAGCCAATCAGGAGAGAGAAGGGACAGGGCCGAACCATGGTTCCATGTCTGAATGGACACACAGAGCTGAGGTTTGGCTTAGGTGCCCCCAGAGCAAGCTGCTTGCTGTGGGGGCACTCGGCAGGAGGGAGGGACCTGAGAAGGAGGATCTTGGCTGCTCTGTGCAAAACCACTACACAGAGCAGGTAAGTATAAGATGTTTGTTATTTTTAAAGAAAAAAAAAACAAGACTTTAGTATCACGTTAAGGCCTCTTTCACACGGGGCGAATCAGTAATGATCCGCCCCGTGAAGATCCGCTCGCTCAGCGGGGATCGCTCCGTTGTCCCCGCTGAGCCGGCTGCGGACAGGGCGGTCTCCGCACACTGTGCAGGGACCGCCCTGTCAGATCTCCGCTCTCCTCTATGGGGATCGGATGAGCACGGACCGTGTGTCCGTGTTCGTCCGATCTGCTCTGCAGACGGATAGAAAAATAGGATTTTCCTCCGTCTGCAGAATCGGACTGTTGCGGAGGCGGATGAAATTGGGTGTCTGCGGATGCTCATCCGCAGACACCCGCTATCCCATAGGGATGAATGTATGTCCGTATTTCATCCGCAAACGGATGGATGAAATACGGACATACCATCCGCATGTGTGAAAGGAGCCTAAGTTTTTTGTCTTGTTTTATTTTTTTACATGTGTACTGAAATCAAATAGATGCTAGAGAAGGCAAATCTATATAGACATTGATGCTTTCAACAGTCCTTTTAATATTTTAATGGTTTTTAGTAAGGCAGTTCTGGGAAGATTTTGTAAGTTTGCCCACTTACAAAAAAATTAAGGGTCTATAATTTTTATCATAGGTGTATTTTAAATGATAGAGACAATATCAACCAAAAATCAAAAAATAAATAAAACACGATGCAAATGTTATAAATTGAGTTGCAGTTCAGTGAATAAAATAAGTATTTGATTCCCAAGCAAACCATGACTTAGTACTTGGTGGAGAAAGACTTGTTGGCAAGCACAGGGGCTTCTTTTAGTTGGGTACCAGGTTTGCACACATCTCAGGAGGGATTTTGGTTTACTCTTCTTTACAGATCTTCTCTAAATCTTTAAGGTTTCGCTTGGCAACTCGAAGTTTCAGCTCCCTCCATAAATTATCTATAGGATTAAGGTCTGGAGACTGGCTAGGCCACTCCATGACCCTAATGTGCTTCTTCTTGAGCCAGTCCTTTGTTGCCCTGTGTTTTATGTTTTGGGTCATTGTCATGCTGGAAGACCCATCCATGACCCATCTTTAGTGTTTTGGCTCTGGGAAGAAAGTTCTCATCCAAGATTTTACAATACATGGCCCCGTCCATTGGCCTCGCAATGCGGCAGTGTCGGCCTGTACCTTTTAGCAGAGAAACAGCACCAAAGCATAATGTTTCCACCTCCGTGCTTGACTGTAAGGATGGTGTTCTTGACATCATAGTCAACATTTTTCTTCCTCCAAACACGGCGAATTTAGTTAATGAGAAAGTGCTAAATTTTTCTCCCAAATCTTCTCTAAATTATGTGGATGTTCACTGGCAAACTTCAGAAGGGCCTGTACATGTGCCTTCTTGAGGATGGGGGCCTTGCGTGTGCTGCAGGATTTCAATCCCTGGCGGCGTAATGTTTTGTTTGGTGACTGTGGTCCCAACTGCCTTGAGATCATTCACAAGCTCCTCCTGTATAGTTCTGGGCCACTTTTCTCATGATAATCCTAACTGAGGCAAAATCTTGCATTGAGCTTCAGACCAAGGATGATTGATAGTTACTTTGTATTTCATTAATTTGCGAATAATCACAGCAACAGTTGTCTCCTTCTCACCAAGCTTTTTGCTGATGGTCTTCTAGCCCATTCCAGACTTGTGCAGGTCTACAATCTTGTCTCTGACGTCCTTTAACAGCCCTTTGGTGTTGCCCAGGATGGTAAGGTTTGAATGGAAGAAAGATTCTGTGGACAGATGTCGTTAAGAGCACCTTCTTAAATTGAGTACCACATGACCACATATTGTAGCCAGTCTGTGGGAGGGAGACAGAATTTAGTGTTGGTTGGTAGAGAATCAAATACTTATTTTACTCACTGAACTGCAACTCAATTTTCTAACATTTTATATTGTGTTTTTTTCTGGATTTTTGATTGATATTCAGTTTCTATAATTTCAAATACACCTAATAAACATTATAGACCCTTCATTTCTTTGTAAGTGGGCAAACTTACAAAATCTGTAGGGGCTCAAATAATTATTTTCCCCACTAATACAGTATAGGTGGATTTAAAAAGTTTCCACTTTTAAATTTACCTACAGTGCCTTTCAAAAATGATTCACCTCCATTGGCGTTTTACCTATTTTGCTACATTACAGCCTTTAGTTCAATGTTTTTTTTTAATCTGAATTATATGTGATGAATCAGAACACAATAGTCTAAGCTGGTGAAGTAAAATTAGAAAGATCTATACATTTTTTTCAGAAACTATTTTTCAGAAATAAACTGATAATTGGCATGTGCTTATGTATTCACCCTCTTTGTTAATTAAGCCTATATATATATATATATATATATATATATATATATATATATATATATAATTAAAAAAAAAATTAATACAATTCCCTAAGCTTTTAGTGTAAAAAGTGATTTAATTACCATTTAGCTGTCACCTGCAAAGCCCTAGACCAGTGATGGTGAACCTTGGCACCCCAGATGTTTTGGAACTACATTTCCCATGATGCTCCACTACACTGAAGAGTGCACAAGCATCATGGGAAATGTAGTTCCAAAACATCTGGGGTGCCAAGGTTCGCCATCACTGCCCTAGACTAACAGGCCCTCGGACTATGTAGAATTGTCAGTTCTTAGACTACAGAGGTGTCGTGTGTGCCACGCAGCATGGTTCATGTTTGAACACAAACAGAAACTTCTGACACAGGAATTGAAAGATTTACTCTACTATAGACTGTGCATACAAACTCACAAATGAAACGACATGATCAATGCGCAGCTTTTGCAGGTGCAGCTAGGAAGGTTGATAATGCCTTAAAAACATTTATTACCGTTGATGCCAATAGGAAAACCTCATAGTTATATGAATGACATATTGACATTTGCCTTCATTAGTTACTTTTACATCACACTAGAAAAGCTGTCCATTACTCCATATAAAATCATACTTATAAGTAGATGAGAGTTTGTTGGCCATTTAGAATGATCTTTTTATGCTTTTAAATCACAATAGCAAAAAAATGCAAAGCTCAAATAGAGTTGCCAAAATGTTCATTCATTCAAGTTTCATGAAAACAGATAAGTACACTTAATGGAGAGTTTATTGGGCAAAAACACTGTCTGAAATGAAAGTTTTTACTTATGGTGACTTTTTGTATTTCCATTTCACTAGTCCATTGTATTTTATTTAATGGCTTTAGAGGTTTTTAGATTTACAAGGAAGCTACACTAGTGTGACCTTGATGAAGGTTCCTGGAATTAATAAGGGAAGTTAAAATATATTAAAGATAATAAATATGTAAAGTGGAATGCCATGCAGAGTTTTAATTTATTACAGTATGGATAATTTATTCTTCAGTACAATCAAAGTGATTTCTTTAGGTATCATCTATGAAAGAAAATTGTCAATATTACTGTATTTTTTGTATTCCTGTTGTATAGGGTAGATCTATCAGAAGCATCTTTTTTTTTTTTTTTTCAGCTGTCACATTACATGAACGAAATAACCTTGTGCAGCCCTCGCTCGCCATGAGTTATATTCTCAGGTCTGCTGAAATAAACACCATTACCTCCCTTACAGTAATATGCCTTGGCTTTTAAAAGTATTGCTTTGACCTTGAGATGCCAGTTAATAGTCTCCCTCGAATCTGCAGTGTGTTTTATGTACGTGCTACACATCTAATGCCCTGCCCAACTATTGCAAGTTGTGATTGTACTCAATCTTGATCTTGTTAGCTGTTTCTGGGATCGCTATCACTCGATACTGCAGGAGTATGACTATGTTAATCTTTTGCATAAAGAATTTTTATATTGTACTAGATTTAAACAGTTGCTTCATGTCATGTTTTAAATCAAGATGACAGTCGAAGTATGTGCAGATGCCACCAAATTGTCCAAGAAGGGTCAAAGCAGAAATTATGGACAAATCCTAGCTGCAGTCTTTTGTCTCAGTTTTTATTTGCATCATACATTGAGATGGAGCAAATATTTATATAGCACATCAAGATTAGGCAATGCTCACAGAAGAGTCAGTAGACAATTTGAGATCCTGGTGGCCAATGATATTACTTTTAAATTTCTTCAAGTCTTTCTCCCATTTTATTTGCAATTTTTTGATAACTGTACTGACAAATTGATATGTGAATGGCAAGCACTAGATAATGGACAATTGGGACCTGCACCTACATATTTAAAGGCACCAATATTTTTGCTACCTGGAGGTGACTTGTCTGTGCTAGCTAGCAATTTCTGCATCATGTTCATTAGTGTATTGGAGTCAAGGTTAGTTCTCTCTTCCTAAAATTTACAATACTGGAAGGGCATCAGGGCTGCCATGAGTTGGGGATAAGACCCAAGCAAGCTGTGCCTATGCCATTTCCCACAGTACAGTAACATTGTGGCTCAATATTGATTGTAGGCTCTCCGAAGAAGTTGTTTATTGAACGTCTTGCAGTTACCATAAGAGTCCATTCACACAGGGGCAATTTTGGATCCGACTTGAAGTCGTCCCAAGTTGCCTCAAGTCATGCAACATGATAAAATCAATGTACCGTATTTTCCGGCGTATAAGACGACCTTTTACACGTAAAAAAATTGGCCAAAAAGCAGGGGTCGTCTTATATGCCGGGTCAGCTCCTCGGATGCCGGCTGGGTGTTCGGTAATACTGTATGTAGCTTCGGCTACATACAGTATATACCGCTGAGCCAATCCTGGTGAGCGATGTATTCAAATGAATACAAAGCCTGCTCGGATTGGAGTAACGACCTCTGCCAATCCGAGCAGGCTACTCTGTAGCCTGCTCCGATTGGCTTGGAGAGTCAGAGCGGCGCGGGCTGATGATGTTACAGCCTCTGCCAATCCAAGCAGGCTTTGTATTCATTAATAGAATACATTGCTCGCCGTGATTGGCTCCAGCAAATGCAGGAAGAAGGAAGAAATATGAAGCCTCGGAAGCCTCAAAAGCCGGGTCGTCTTATACGGTAAGTACAGATTTAAAAGCATTTTTGTCCTGTAAGATTAGGGGGTCGTCTTATATGCCGGGTCGCCTTATACACCGGCAAATACGGTAAGTGAATGAGAGCCGTCTTAATGCACACTACTGAAGTTGCTCCGACTTCAGAAAAGGTTCCTGTACTACTTCAATCCGACTTCTAGGCAACTTGTACCCATTGGTTTCAATGGAAGATGCCTCTAAGTCGGATCCCTTGTCTTAACTGAAGCAACTTTCCAGGAAGTAAGAAAAAATAGTTTTCTAGGCAAACCCCTCCCTCCCACAGATCTGATTATTTATGTGATTGGCCACTGGCAAAGTCCCCTGTCCTGGAGGCAACTTCAAGTTGCCTTGTAAGTTGCCTCAAGTCGTGCTGTGATTCATACTCAAGTCATGTCCAAGTTGCTTCCCAAAGTCTTGTTGGAAGACGTGTTGCCCCTGTGTGAATGGACTCTTAAAGTTGAATTAGACTATTCTATTCTTTGCAGTAATAAACAAATGCGTTCCTATTTCTACTAAATGGCTGGATGTTCAAAAATGCAAAGAGTTATTTGCTCACGTCAGAAACTTGGGACTTCTCCCACCCACCAAAGATTGTGCCATCTTGGCCTCTATTTAAATCTGCAATTGCCATAGTGCTGGCTAAACTGTAGTGAGAACTAACATGAGCCCACTGACGACTGAAATTTATCACCAGAAGCATGCATTGAATGTAGTATACAGTACACTGCCCATGCACTAGTAGGCAGAATGTAAATGAAAACAACATGGGTACGTTTGATCAAGGGTGTAATAAAATATATTGAACATTACTAATTTAGGCATTCTTTCATAAAATGATTAACTTGGTTAGTTTAGTTTTGCTTTAAAGAGGTTGTAAACCTTTCTGTGGAAGTTCTACCTATAGGTAAGCCTAGAATAAGGCTTACCTATAGGTACCGTAAATATCTCCTAAGCGTGCATAGTTTAGGAGATATTTACTGTGTTTTGCGCCAATGATGTCATTGGTGTGTGCCGTTTCTTCACAAGCGAGTGCCATGACTGTTCACACAAGCATGCACGGGAGTTATATCACACGGGGTCTGGCCAGTCATAAAGTCCGAGTCCGTGGCCCCGGAAAGAAGAGGGGTGAACATGGATGCGGCCTGAAGCGGGGACAGCACAGACTTTGTTTGCAGGTAAGTGTCACATAATGTGCTAGTATGCGATGCATACTAACACATTATGCTTTTACTTTGCAGGGGCAAAAGAAGGAAGTAAAACCCATCAGGGTTTACTTCCTCTTTAAGAAGTGAAGTGTTATTGGGAGTGACTTGTGCAGCCAACCAGTAACCAGTGTATTGATTCCCAATTGGATTCTAATGTTGCCTGTCATTGTCTTGATGCTTTTCTGTAACCAAGGTCACTGTTGTCCTATCCCAAGAAATATTAATTGAAGCATGCCTTCTTGGATCGATGTTTTAATTCATGCCTAAGCCCCTGTACAAACGGTCGGACATTCCGACGTAAAATGTCCGATCGGACCGTGTTGTCGGATAATCCGACCGTGTGTGGGCTCCATCTGACTTTTTCCGTCGGAATGTCCGACCAACAAAGTTTGAGAGCTGGATATAAAATTTTCCGACAACATGATCCGATTGGACTTTGTCCGATCGTTTGTAGAGAATTCCGATCAGACAAAGTGCCACGCATGCTCAGATCAAATTCCTAGACCAAAGCTATTGGCTACTAGCCTGAACGTAGTCCCGTCTTAACGAAATAACGTCATCACGTTACGTACAATTGGATTTTCCGACAGCTTTGTCCGAACGTGTGTATGCAACACAAGTTTCGGACAAAATCCGTCGGACAAAATCTGACGAATTTTGTTGTCAGAATGTCCGACTGTGTACAAGGGCTAAGACATTATTCATTCCCACAGAAGTTTGCATTGCTCTAGTGGGTATATTTTACATGTTGTAATGCATGTGATGAGGGATAATGATAATGGAAATGGCAAGTCATTCTAACAATCTTTCTTTTTCCTGTCCTATAATCAATATTGCACCATGAAGAAAGTTATTTACTGCACCTTAAAGCAGAGTTCCACCCAAGAATGGAACTTCCGCTTTAAGTGAAGGTGACCCCCTAACATGCCACATTTAGCATGTCATTGTTTGGGGGGGGGGGCGGATACTCTCTTTTTTTTAGGGGCATCCAGCTCCCGCTTCCTCCCAGGGTCCTGTGGAGCCGGAAGGAAATTCACCTCTCCCCCTCCCTCCCTGCAATCTGGGACCCGTCACAGGTCCCAGAAGATTGCCCCAGTCTAACAAAAATACTTGCAAATAGATTACTGACATATATCCCAGATTTAATACATCCGGATCAAGTGGGGTTTACTCCTGATAGGGAGGGAAGAGAAAATACGCAAAGGGATATAAATGTGTTAGCTATAGCGCAATACTATCAAAAACCACTAGTGCTTATATCTGTGGATGCAGAGAAAGCATTTGATAGAGTAGACTGGAGATTCCTGAGAGCCACGTTACAGCACATAGGATTAAAAAGTTGAATGCAGAATTGGATTACAAGTTTATTTTCTTGCCTGAAAGCAAGGGTGAAGATTAATGACATAATGTCTGAACCATTCTGCATAAGGAACGGAACCCGTCAGGGATGTCCACTCTCCCCTATCATATTTGTTCTTACATTGGAACTCTTTTTAAGAACAATACAGAAATGAACACAAACTGGCCGCATATGCGGATGATCTGTTATTTTTCATAACCTACCCAGTGATATCTCTACCTTCTCTGTTATTAGAGCTACGCACATATGGGGAGATCTCCAATTTTAATTTAATTACAGTAAATCGGAAGCGACGGGCGTAGAAATGAATACTGTATCGAAATCCCAGCTTGCGGAGCATTTTGCTTTTAGATGGACAGACTCCCACATATGCTACTTAGGAACCAAAATACCAAATAAGTTGAACAGATTGTTTGAACTGAATTTTGCCCCACTAGTACGACAGATCAAGCTAGATCTTCAACGGTGGGATTTTTTTTTTTTTTTTTTTTTTTTTTACGTGGTTTGCGAGAATTAACATTATTAAAATGAATGTAATGCCGAGATTGCTCTACCTGTTTCAGGCTCTGCCTATAAAGCTTTCAGCAGGAATTTTGAGTGACTTGAGATCAAGATTTACCAAGTTCACATGGGCGGGCAAAAAAGCGAGAATACATAGAGATATCCTGACACTACCAAAGGAGAAAGAAGGGGTGGGATTTCCCGACCCAGTGGGTTACTACGAAGCATCACATTTAGCACGGGTAGTGGATTGGTGTGTACTCAAAAAGGAAAAGCCATGGATATATATGGAGCAAGCGTGGCTCTCAGATACAGAAATATCACAGGTGGCATGGAGACACCCCACGGTGGGTGCTACACTCCATACTATTAAAAAGTTATTTAAGAAAACTAAGATGTCGGCACACCCAAGCCTCATGATACCAATCTTAGGCACCCCGAGCTTTGAGCCAGGCCTCACAGACCAGGGTTTTAGGGATCTAAGGTGAAAGGGAATCGGTAGGATTATAAATTTTTCAACTGACAACCAATTGATGAACAAGGGAGAGATTGAACGAGAATTCTCAGGCGATTTGGACCCATTCAGGCGGATACAGCTTAATGCCTTCCTTCAATCGAACAGGCAGCGAGTGCCGGTGGTTAGGACACCATCTGGCTTCGAACAGATATGTTTAAAAGGGGAACCACTAAAACACTCACTTTCATATATGTACGCATTGTTGACTGAACAAGAAGCCCCACAAGAACTGACATTTCTACGAGCATGGGAAAGGGACCTTGGACTTTCTCAGAGACACAGAAAAACAAGATTTTTATGTTCACGCACAAGGTGTCAGTAGCAACCAGATATCAAGAAAGGGGGTATAACATTTTGACTAGATGTTATAGAACCCCAGAAGTATTGCACCGGATATACCCACACGTATCAAATTTGTGCTGCCGCTGTCAGGGTGCAGAGGGCACTATGCTACATATATTCTGGGAATGTCCTGGACTGAAAGAATTTTGGAAGATGGTCTCTGAAATAGTGAAAGAAATGACAGATGTGTCTCTTGGAGAAAACCCAGCAGCGTTTTTATTGCACGACATTCCGTTATCTACTGGAAGATATAAAAATTCCCTCTTAAGGCATCTGCTTACAGCAGCAAAAACGTGTATTCCAGCTCTCTGGAAAAGTACGGTGGCTCCAACCAAATCAGAATGGATGAGCAGGATAGCGGAGATTCAACAAATGGAAAATTTGACTATGATGTTGAGAGAGCAAGAACATAGATATCAGGAAGTGTGGAATCCCTGTATTATATATATATATATATATATATATATATATATATATATATATATATATATAATGACCCCCTTGTGTTTTCTTTTTTTTTTTTCTCTCCTTGATATCTTTGTTTTTCTTAAATGGATAACTAGGGCTATCCCTGGTTAAGGAAAATGCAATAGTGAGTAGAAGGTAATACGGGAATGTAATAGAATAAGGAGGTACGAATAAATGAGTGTTTTGCTTAAAAATAGGATAGTAATTGATAATAATTAAGATATAATTAGAAGTGAAATACAAGATGTAGTTGTTGATGTTCTTATGTAATGTTGTATTACTAGTACTGCAAAAAATAAAGAATTTTATAAAAAAAAAAAAAAAAAAGATTGCCCGGCCAATCACAGCATGGCTCCCACATGCGCAGTTCGTTGCTCGACTGTGAAGGCACAGCCCACATTCACAATGCCAGAGCAGGAAAGGAGCGGGGCTTCGTCCGCCCGCATCGCTGGACTGTAGGACAGACGCGTGTCCGATTATTAAGTCAGCAGCTACACTTTTTGTAGCTGCTGACTTTTATATGGGTGGAACTCCGCTTTAAGTGAATGAATAGGAAACTGTTATGTTTTACTTTACTTATTACACATACAGTCTTTTTACCTTTTCCCTGTGTAGCTTTGAGAATTAAATAATATACATTATAATAAAATACATTCATCAGAATTTTCCAACCTGTTCCTTCGCTTTTTTTTGTTTTTGTTTTTTGGGTTCAAATACGTCACAACCGACTTTCCATTTTTGCCCATTAACTGGCCAAAAAACGAACAAGCTGTCCAAATGATAATTTTTCAAATGTTTTTCGTCTGCTATTAGCCTGCATTTACACCTCTGCATTTTGAATTGCGGACAGATTTGCACCCAGGTGTGAATGACGAATCGCAGAACACACATTTGAGATGCCATTCATTTGAATAGAACCTAAAATCGCTCTGCAGTCACGGCAAACCGCATTGCATGAAGCATGTCACCCAAAAGAAGCTCCTGAACTTCATGTGATATGGTTTGCCGCAATTTATCACATGACAATTGTGGCAGAACCGCACCACGATTTTAGGTGCCATTCAAATGAATGGCATCTCAAATGTGCGTTATGAGATTTGTCACTCACACCTGGGTGCTTTGAAATCGAATTGTGGCAAATCTACCTGTGATTCAAAATACTGAGATGTGAATGCAGCCCCAGTCTTCCCATAGATAAGTGAATGTCTCACCGAGATCAATAAGTGTTGAGACATATGCCATCCATGAGGTGTCAGGACACCCTAAGTCTGAGTGAGGCAGTGGGGTAATGTGGCACCATGCACGGTTTACATTTTATATGAGCTTTAAAGTGGTATTAAACCCAAAAGCAAATATTTATTATACTGCAGCTTACCCATCATTAGATGCGGTAGCTGCATTCGTTTTTTTTTTTTTTGTTAGGCTTTATTTCTTTTATTTTTATCTGGTGATCTTGCCAGTGTGTCTGTTGTTTTTCAACTGGAGGTGTGTTACTGGTAAGGTCACCAAAACAGAGGGGGAAAAAAATCCTAAAAAAAAGAAACTAGCACAGCCCCCACATCTAATGACTGGTAAGCTGCAATGTATTACATTTTTGGTTTTGGTTTTAATACCGCTTTAACTTGTTAGTGTTATTTCAAATACAATTTTCAATATTTTTAATTCTGCAAATTTTTGTTAAAATAATACCAGGTGATCCTACTATGAGCATTCTTGTTCAAGCACCTGCTTTTAAGGGGACCAACACTGTCCTTGTCTCCCAATAATTCTTCTGCATTGTCACTGACTACATTGACCAGATTTCAGTTGGCTTGACCTTGCTTTTGCCTTAAGTCGGCCCTAGGCAGATTGAAACTCTATCGGTTCAGCAGGAAAAAGGCAAATTTCAGTCCATGTATGGGCTGTACTGAAGTCTATCTATCAATCAACTTTAGTGCAACCAGCTTGTGTTTGTTTTTTCATACGATTACTGCTGTGGGCTATAGCCGCCAGCAGTGATAATTGTATCCCGATGGTGGGGAAACCTCTCATAGGGATTCCCCTATGAACGCCAACTAACCCATAGTTAAAAGAAAAAAAAAAAAAGCTTAATCTAGGGTCAACCTTGGAGAGTGATTTATGTTTAGAATGGACCAAATTATCAAATATAACTGGGCAATGAAAACATGTAGAAATTACTCTCAGAAAAAACAGAGTGTCAAAATGATCAATAGATTCAGAAATATAAGTAGCTAAAGCTAAATGCAATTTTGACTTTCCTGAAACAATCAAGTTTTATCTCACCCTTTGAGTCTCCCTATTGGCCTTTAATGTGATTGGTGGGACTGTTGACTAACTAGGAGGATTGAGAGGAGGGATCATGCTGAATGTTTACAAGAAAATCTGAAATTTGCATATAACTTTAGCACCTTCTGTCCTTGGATATTTGGTTTTCACTGAAGGCATCCCCTATTCATACAGACGATGCTTGGTTTTAAGTTTGTCCAAGTTTATGATAGATTTATTTTATTGTACCAAGCCTTTGGAATACAAAAAAACTCCCTGATGGGGTGTGCAGAGTAAAAGATTTATCGGCGTATAACACTCCCTATTTCCCCCTCAAAATAAGGGGAAAATTGTGTGTGCATGTTATACGCTGATATAGGCTGCCACCGAGGGGAAGGAGGGGACGAGCGCTGCCGAAATAGAGCCGGATCTCCTTTGTACTCGGCTCTGCTTGCAGTCACGTTCAGTCCCGCCCCCTGGACGGCTGCTAGCATGGATGTCCCAGCATTGGACCGGCTTTATGTCCATCATAGGATCCGGGTCAAGGGGCGAGACTGGGCGTGACGCCGAGCCGACTACACAGCAGATCCAGCTCTATTTCAGCAGCGCTTGTCCCCACCTATCCCTCAATGGCAGCAAATATAACAGCAAGGCTGCAGATGGACACTGAGCAGACTGTAGGTGGGCACTGATTAGGCTGCAGATGGGCACAGATCAGGCTGCACTGAAGCTGCAGATGGGCACTAATCAGGCTGCATTGATGCTCACTGACAATTTATGTTGCTTCAAAGTGGTTTATTTAAAGAAAAAGAAAAAAAACTTTTTTATCCTGAAACTTCCCTCTTAAATTGGGGTGCGTGTTATATGCTGATAAATGCAATATTTATTTTGCCTGAAGATGGGCTTTTTACCAGTTTCTTACCATAGAAATGTGGTGGGGGGGTTTCCTTTATTTCGTACACACATTCGATTCTGCATTTTTTGTCTTTAAAATCCAAAATGTTATAATTTTTTTCTGAAAGCGTAGGCTCTGTAGAATAAAAAGATGGTAGTTTTAATTTTGTGCAACATTTGTGCAGAATTGTTTGTACCAAATAAAAGATGAGGTCTTGTCAAGTAAAAAGATATATCAAATATGTCAAGCCTCAAAACTTTATGCTCTCTCAAAATGGTGAAAATTACTTTACCCCAAATTATCAATAGGCAATGCTTAAAATGCCTTTACAGCTTATCAGTGTAGACTTGACCATTAATGAGGGACCTGGAATTATTTAACTTACTCTGGTGTGCACAGCAATACCAAATATGTGCTGTGTAATCATTGTTTACATATACCTGCACACTCTACGTACCTGTTTTGCATTCATATGTGTGTGCACAGAGTTATTTTATTTATATAAAATAACTCTGCTCACGCATATGAATATGAATATATATATATATATATATATATATATATATATATATGTATATGTATATGTATATGTATATGTATATATATATATATATATATATATATATATATATATATATATATATATATGTATGTGTGTGTTATTATACATAGTTTTTTTTTCCCCTCAATTTATTATTAATACAAGAGGACGGGAGGGGGGGGGGGGGGTTGATGAGTTAGGAGAACCTGTTAATTATGGGGCTGGGATTCTGGTTACCCTTTGAGTTCCGTTAAAGTAGCAGCTTTACAGCCACCCAGATTTATGGAAACCTTCTCAGATTTCTGAAGAAAATAGAGCCAGGACGTACACCCAAGGTCCTTAAAACTGAACTCCCAAAGTAAAATTCCTCCCTCGCAGTTCTACTGCCCCCGCACTTAAAGTGGAAGTAAACTCCCCTATCGGTTTCAGCCAAGGAAGCTGCCATCTTTGCCTCTGTTTAATCTTCAACTGCTATGGTTCTGCACATGTGATTCGTTATGACACCAACCATTGGATGGTTTGATAGTTTGGCTGAGAGCACAGCCAATGTGCAGTTAGCATTCCCGGCATGCCTTTTTTTTTTTTAACTGTTTAAATCCATGGGTTTACTTCCACTTTAAGACAGTCCTCTGCTACAGCATAGGTGAGCAAAGAAGAGCGCCAACTGCAGGAGGAATGGAGAATCAGAAAAGTCAAACTGCTTTTCCTATTCCCCTAGAAATAAAGGATCATTTAACAGCAGCAAGAGAGGATTTTTACTTTCCCTGAAGATGGGCATTAAGTGTTTTTTTTTTTTTTTTTTCTGCTTCTCCATGCTGTATAATTTTCATACAAAAATGTGAAATGTGGAACTGGCATTACTCATGAAATGTATCGATAACAGGAATATACATTGCATTTCAGCATATAATAGGGAGGTGCATTGGATCATAATTTTTGCATCTGCACCTTTAAATCACTTAATAGGAATTGTGCGCCTCTAAATTCTATTTATTTGAGTTGATAGCCTTCCGATGACTCATTAGTGGAGAACATTAAAGCAGTATTTATGCTAGTGAACCTTGAATTTTTCAATTTGGCACAATTAACTCACCTAAAATTACTTGAAAAGAAATGTTTGTGAAATCTAAAGGATGGGGGAGACTTTTCATGCAACACAATTCTGTGACTAATCTTTACATATGATTAAGTCTTCATACGGCAGTGTATTGGGCTTGTATTTCTTGTTCAAATCTATTTCTGCTTTTCTGACATTAAGCAGAATACAGATAATCATTATTGCTTCTGTTTCCAATCTCATTATGAAACTGACAGATTGTTCAGAGCTGGCAGCCAACAAGTACAGCAACTGGGCTTAAGGCTATAAATAAGAGTTGGTTCACTTAATACTTGACAGACAGGTTTAAGATTTATATGACGTCTTCCTCAGAATTGTAGATTACCCTGAGACCATATGATCAAACTTAACATGGTTGTAAACCTCTTCTATGAAAAGCATATTCCTCTATAATGTGTACTTGTCTCAATTAAGAACACTATGGCTGCTTTCACACTGGATGCACTTGCAGGACAGTAAAAAGAGTCCTGCAAGAAGCATCTTTGCAGCGCTGTAGGAGCGGCGTACACACTGCTCCTAAAGCGCCCCTGTCCATTGAAATCAATGGGCAGCGCCATTGGCAAACACGGTCTTAACCCTTTTTCGACCTCTAGCGGCCAAATAGCTCCGCTAAACCAACGGTAAAGCGACGCTAAGAATAGCGCCGACGCCCAACCGACCCAGTGTGAAAGTAGGGGTTGATATACTAAAACTGGGTAAAATCGGGTGCAACTGGGCATGGTAGCCAATCAGCTTGTAACTTCAGCCTGTTCAATTAAGCTTTAATAAAAAGAAAAAAAAAACCTGGAAGCTTGACAGCTCAGACAAGCTTTACAAATTCTGCACTTTTAATGGATGTAGTGAAGAGATGAATGCAGATGAAAAAAAGTACAACGTATGTCAAAGTTTGTGTCAACTCTGTGTATCATCTGAGGCCAATCAATTCACTGGGTATATGTAAGGGTTTAGAATCTCTTTAAGGTAACTGGTAGAGCTGTCACACTTTTCTGATACCCATATTTCTAATGTGTGTGAAGTTTAGTTGCTAAGTATACGTTGTTTTCTTAAAATCACAGGTTTTATGTGCTGTTGATATTTTGTGTTATTGGGGAATATGCCTTTGTTGGCATTCTGTATGGTAATTGATTATGATGATACCCTCTTAGTCAGCCCATACGTAAGTTGGTGTCTTTCGTTCAGCCAGCGAGTTGAACAAAAAAAGAACCCATATCCCCTATCTACACACTTGATGTTATTGGGGGAATCCTCCTGCTGAGCTTATTTAATGCTGTCTGTGGGGAGACTTCTCCACTGTCAGAATACACTGTTCAGTGTAGCCAGCTATAGCTCACAGCTCTGATCGAGCAGGGAAAACCCAACAGGACAGTTTTACAGAAGTAAATCAGTAGATCGACTTCTGTACAACTACAGTTCCCATACATGGATTGAAATTTGGCCCCTCCCTGCTGATCTGGCCGGATTTTGATCCATGTACTGTATAGCCAGCTTTAGTCAGGATAACCTCAAAGCACTTATCTTTTAATCTTTCAGTGGTATCAAATTATCAGATACCTGTAGGTAGGGAGTTTGGTTGTCCTTTCACTATATAACATACCACAATATATATTTTCTACAATGTTTGTTCTGGTTTTGGTTAAAATGGGTGTTGTTGCAATCTGTGTCCTCATTGAAAAGATTTCTGTTCTTTTCCTGTCCTTAAGAAGCAAAGGGGAAGCTAAAGGAATTTCCCCAAAGTAAGAGGAAATCCAATCCCCATTGTTTTAGTTAATTGTTTTAATGTTAACGACTGTAACATTTTTACATTACCTTGCAGTTTGCTAACCCTTTCCCACTTGACTCAAATGTAGTAGTAGAATGATGGCATGCACAATGAAGATATTTAAGAGTATATACTGGTGACCTGTGACCAATATTAGAAGGATATTTAGAAAATACTAAAACATCCCTTTAAAAATTATGTTCTGCAAAAGCGCTTTAATTTTGAAAGGTTTGGGTTATTAGTCTTTACTGGACTCAGACCTTTATATATGTGGGCTGCCTGATGCAGGTCACTTTCCCTAGTTTGCTCTCTGCTGTTGGAGCCTGCTTGCTGTGTGAAAAGGCTGAATGCTGACAGAACGCTAAAAATGTACAAGTGCTGCCTGTTGTACCACTCTCCATCCCTTCGGCGAACAAACTGCATCCTACTACATCCAAATATTTCAAATTGTGGCTCATCAGTCCAGAGCACATGCTGCCATTTTTCTGCTCCCCAGTTTTTAATGCATAGTTGAGTCCCTTAGCCTTGTTTCCATGTTAGCAATTTGGCTTTCTGGCTGCAATTCTTCCATGAAGACCACTTACGGCCAGACGTCTCTGGATAGTAGAGTGGTGCACTGCTGGCCATCTTCCAAAGTCCAAGGGAAGTAAGCATGATGTTCTTCATCTTCTGCATTGCCTGTTTCTGTGGACGACTCTTGTTGCCTGTTTCTTTGTGCTTCTTCAAAAGTGCTCGAACAGCACATCTTGAAACCCCAGTCTGTTTTGTAATCTTTGCCTGGGAGAGAGCTTGCTGATGCAGTATAACTACCTTGTGTCTTATTGCTGTGCTCAGTCTTGCCATTGTGTAACGCCTTCAAGAACCTAACCTTAGTAGCAGAGTTTGGCTGTTCCTCACCCAGTTTTAAGCCTTCTACACAGCTGTTTCAACCTATATATGAAATTGACGATCATTATCACATGCTTGGTGCATTTGGTTAAACATACATTTGACTCTGATCCTACAAAATCCCTGACTTTGTACAAGTGTACAGAGTGTGCAAGTGTAAGGCCTCATGCACACTGGATGTTTTTGTACATTTTTACAGCTGTTGTTTTTGGCATCAGTCAATAAACACTCCAGCATGTTATCCTATATGTCCATGCACACATAGGCTGTTATCAACTGTTTTTGGCTGGAATAAAAAAAAACAAATGGGTTCTGAGAGGCGTTTTTCAGCTGTAAAAAAGGTTTAGCGCCGATAAACGCTCAAAAACATTTTTTCAAGTTTTTTTCAAGTTTTCAAGTTTTCAAGTTAAAAAACGCGATTTGCAAAAACGTTGAAAAACTCACTGCAAAACTACTGGCGTTTTTATGTTATTATAACATTATAACGTCCAGTGTGCATGAGTCCTAAAAATGTGTGCTGGTTTGAAGCCAAAGGGTAGTCGCACCAAATTCAATGTTAAAATTGAATTCCACCCTTTTCAATGTTAGAATTATAATAATATATATTTATAATATATAATAATTTTGTACCAACTGTCCTCTCCCATTGCTTTCCTAGGACATGTTTAGTATGCCACTGATAGTAATTAATTTGCATTGGTGTTTTACTTTTCTGTACAATGTATTATGACTGGATGTGCAGAACAGAGTTATAGTCAATGTACCACCAATTAGGAATTGCTAAATGGCTGTTCTGTTTCTGGTGTTCTAATGAAAATGCATTTCCTGGAATAGCACTGTTATGCCAGAAGACCTTGGATTTTAATACTCCCATATACCTTGCAAATTAGCAATCTGCTGGTGTGCGGATCTGAACCTCGAGGACAAGCTTTGAGATCCAAATGAAAAATCTATTTAACTACACAAAGCCTTTAATATTTTGGCTCCATAGTCCCAAGAACAACACTGTGTTTGCAGCTTTGATTTAGTACATTTTTATGCCAATGCTAGGGTGCCGTTTGCAACCTATCATTTTAATTAGTAAGAAGATACTGTACGTAAACATCCAGAAACTTTTTGTTGCAGCACAGTAATTCAGTATGACATCCAGTAATTAAAGCAGTATTAAATGCAAAAACAAAAAATGAATATATGACCGCTTACCTTGCATTTTTTTTTTCTTTATCATTACCTAGTGATCCAACCGATAACTCTGTTATTTTTCAGCTTTTTTTTAAAAGACCACGCTGTCCAGGTAATTGACAGTAAGATGATTAGGACAAATCATTTACAGGGTAACTCCACTTTCATGGAAAAAAAATAGCAAATAAAAAAATAATAATATAGCATATACAAATGCGACACAAGTCATATTGTAATTGAATGTTATTAAAAATTAAATTTCCCTTTCAATCTGCAGCTCTGTAATTTTCTGTAAAATGCAATATGGCTACCTGGAAGAGTTCTGTACACAGAATGTGTACAAAACTACACCCCCCCCCAGAAACATCAATCCCTGATTCGCTTACTGATTTTCTCAGATGTCTCCACTAAGATACAAGTCAGATTTTTGGCAGCCCCTGCAACAAAAATTTTGTTTTTGGTAACATACTCCCAATAGGAAATCATGTCTAAAGGGATGCAGCCCCTGGAATTTTCCTCATTCGAGCCTCGCAGGTGCAGCAACTGATAGATAATTATGAAACCACTCCCGTTAGACTCACTTAGCACAGGGGCACAGAGAAACAAACAGTTTTTTTTCCAGAAAAACATAAGGTAGGAATCTGCAACAAAGTTTGTTAAAATCTTTGTAATGTACATAGATCACCCAGAGGGGAATGTTTATGCTCAACAAAAGTGGCGTTACTCTTTAACACGGATAGGGTGCTTTCAACGGTCAATTTTTTTATTCATGTATGTAAAATCTTTATCACAAGGAAAAAAAAAAGAAAAATCCTTTAACTGCTTAAAAAGCATAAGTTTGGCTTTATTTTGGTAATCCAGCTAAATTTGCTAGTGCTTTCAACACTACCCTCCCCCCAGACTTAGCCGCCTGACAAGTAGCGTTCCGTTCTGTACAGAGGAACCATTCTAATCGGAGCGACACAAGTCGCTCCGACTTAGAAAAAGGTACCTGTATGACTTTGGGGGCGACTTGAGGCGACTTGCATTGACTTCTATAGAGAAGTCGTTTTGCAAGTCGCCGCAGCGGTCATGTCCAAGTCGGCTAAGGCAGTCGCGCTGCCTCAGTGTGGACCGGACCTAAAGGTGACTCCTTTTGCTCCCTCACCCAGAGCAGAAATACCCTAAGACAGTGTGTTACAGGCCAGATTATCAGGGGAAAATAGGACAAAATCATAACAAAATAAAATTATTGCAGCCACCACATTTAAGGATTGGTAAACTGCAATACAGTAAAACCTCTAATTGCAAGCGTAATTTGTTCCAGAAACATGCTTGTAATACAAAGCACTTGTAATGGCGCATACACAGGACCAGACTTTTGGAGGGACTAGGTCCGACGGTCTTTCCGACGGACTTTCGGCGGAGTTCCGACGGACTTTCCAAATGAACGGTCTTGGCCACACACAATCACACCAAAGTCCCTTCTCCTACTAAAGCCAGCAATACAGAGACCAAATTTCGACCCATGGGTGGCTCTGTTGGCACTGACCCGCCAGACAAAAGTTTGGTTTTTTTTTTTGGGTTGAGGAGCCAGGTCAAAAATTTTGGGCAGAACAGTGCCTGCATCTAACTTGCCACTGTCAGAATACAATAGTGGCCACCTCAGGTTTGTAAATCCATGTCCCAGCATGAATTGAGAAGTTGATTGATTTTTCTTGTTCAGCCATAAAATGTTTGGCCAGCTTTCCTGTTGTGCCATAAGAAAAGAAGTTAAGGAAAGCAGTGCAGAGGAAAATGCCACCAGCACACTGGATAGTTTAAAACAAGAAGCTTTTAGTGTAGTGTAGTCGCATCAAAAGCAACATTTCGGGGCCTCAGTGGGACTCCTTCATCAAGACAACAATGATGTGCTGTAACTTATTTGCACTTCTTTTTTTAAAATGACACCATATGATGATGTTGCATTGGCATTCAACTTATTTGGTCCATATGCTATAAAAAGTTTGCTGAACTATAATAAGTAAGGGAAAAATCTCCCTAAAAGGACACAGATGGGGACAAAATCTGCCAGGGTTTTTAACCAATGCCTACTAAATCCGAAACAAGAAAAAAAAATTTAATGCAGTCTGTCAGTTCTTTTTTTTTTTTTTTTTTTTTATAAAGTGCCAGTGGAGTCCTCGATATGCCAAATTTTGCTGTTTGAATTGTGTAGACTAGTGTCCTCTGTCCTCAAGTAACCTGGCCAACAAGCCATGTTTTCAGGATCTCCTTCACCTTGCACTGGGCTTTAAATCAAAGTCGGCGTGTAGCATATACGACTGCTGTTTTATGGGTGAAATTCCCAAAATATGGCCTGTCGGATGCACTTTTTTGGAATGAGGTTGGTAAACACTGGCATAGAGACATTTTGAAAAGGTCCTCGTGTATGCTACCAGTCCTGCAACAGTTATAGAATGCTAGATGTAAGCTGGAAGTTTTCTTTTGTATAACAGATTTACAGTTCTTATGGATATTTGTTATCATCCCTGTGGGATATTCTGTGTGTAAAAATTGTTTGGTGAGTCAAGATGTCAGTACATAATGATGTTCTCTTGCGTTGGATCTAATCTATTTCACATATGAATTATTTAAATTTTCCGAAATGTTTTGGATTGGTTTTACATCGCAATAAATTTAAATCAGAGCTGAGCTCCACAAAGATCTATAGTACTAGCTTTCCTGAAAGCAGAAACCAAATAACATATATTTCATAAAATGAAAACTGAAGAATAATTTCGGAACAAGTTAAAACATTGTGAGCTACTTAAGTTTTTCAAGTAAGCGCTGTTTTTGTCCTAAAAGCATAAAGTTCACTTAAATGGAACTTTACCCATAACAACTAGATAGATAGAAATCATGTTCTTTAGCTAGAAACATACATTCCACGTGAATATTTATGCTACCAAAATGAGTGTGCGCTGTAAATTGCCTCCGGCATTGCTCCTGTTTCTTCTTGCTGGAGGCTGCCATTTTGCTGAAGCCCAGAGCCCCTAAACAGCAGTAAATCTTTAGGCTGTGAGCAGATTCGGCCTCTTCGAATTCATCAGTGCCTAAAAATAGTAACTGAACATGAGCAGGGTGAGAGAGTGTATTACTGTTTTTTGTTTTTTAACAGTAAAGGCACTTATTTTTTATTTATTTACATACCTATACCTGAAAAGGGGGCCAGCCTAAAGTGATCCAGCAGCACTTAATTTTCTGACTAAAGTTTCACTTTATCCCCTTGACACCAACAGTATGCAGATATGCAGCCTCATTTGACTGGGCTTTTTTTGGTGCGGCAGCATATCTGCGTATCTGCCTTTGTGTTGTGAGTGTGCCGCACAGCACGCTCCCAGCATGAAAACCAGGGTCTCACCGAGAGCCCCGGGTGCCGTACTTACGATCGGGATCTGAAACTCCTCATTCCAGGTCACCTGATCCCCGTGTTAGCCTCTGATTGGCTTCCACAGTGAATCAGTCACTGTGAATCCTACCTCTGTTTCTCTCTCTCTCTGTGAATAAAGAGGAAAGATATAGTGCCTTGAAAATATATTCATACCCCTTGAAATTTTCCATGTTACAATATTGGGATTTTATGTGATAGAATGATGAATGGCACATAATTGTAAAGTTGAAGGAAAATTATAAATGGTGTTCAATTTATTTTTACAAATAAATCTGTGAAAAGTGTGGTGTGCATTTGTATTCAGCCCTTATAAGTCAATACTTTATAGAACCACCTTTCGCTGCAATTACAGCTGCAAGTCTTTTTGAGTATGTGTCTACCATCTTTGCACTTCTAGACAGTTAAAGTTTTGCCCATTCATTTGCAAGATAGCTCAAGCACTGTCAGATTAGATGGAGAGCATCTGTGAACAGCAATATTTCAAGTCTTCAAGCCACAGATTCTCAATTTGATTTAGGTCTGGACTTTGACTGGGCCATTCTAACACTTAAATATGCTTTGATCGTAACTATTCCATTGTAGCTCTGGCTGTATGTTTTGTCTTCCTGCTGGAAGATGAACCTCTGCCGTCACAAGTCTTTTGCAAGTTTTCTTCTAAGATTTCCCTGTATTTGGCTCCATCCATCTTCTCATCAACTCTGACTAGCTTCCCTGTCCCTGCTGAAGAAAAGCATCCCTACAGCATGATACTGGCCCCACCATGTTTCACAGTGGGGATGGTGTGTTCAGGGTGATGGGCAGTGTTAGTTTTCTGCCACACTCAGCGTTTTGCTTTTAGGCCAAAAAGTTCAATTTTCATCTCATCTGACCAGAGCACCTTCTTCTGCACGTTTGCTGTGGCCCCCACATGGCTTCCTCCAAACTGTAAACAAGACTTCTTATGGATTTTTTTTTCAACAAGGACTTTGTTCTTGCCGCTCTTCCATAAAGAGTGCATGACTAATAGTTGTCCTGTGGACACATTCTCCCATCTGAGCTGTGGATCTCTAAAGCTCCTGCAGAGTTTCCATGGGCCTCTTGGTTGCGTCTCTGATTAATGCTCTCCTTGCCTGGCCTGTTAGTTTAGGCGGATAGCCATGTCTTGGTAGGTTTGCAGTTGTGTCATGCTCTTTTTTTCAATTTTCCGATGATGGATTGAACAATGCTCCACGAGATGTTCAAAGCTTGTGATATTTTTTTCATAACCTATCCCTGCTTTAAATTTCTCCACACCTTTATCACTGACCTTTTTGGTTTGTTCCTTGGCTCACATGATGCTGTTTGTTCACTAAGGTTCTCTAACAAACCTCTGAGGGCTTCACAGAACAGCTGTATTGATACAGAGATTAAATTACACACAGGTGGACTCTAATTATTAGGTGACTCTTGAAGGCAGTTGGTTCCACTAGATTTTAGTTAAGGGTATCAGATTAATGGGGGCTGAATACAAATACACGCCGCACTTTTCAGATATTTTATATGTAAAAGCATTTTAAAAAACATTTATCATTTTCCTTCCACTTTACAATTATGTACCACTTTGTGTTGGTCTATCACATAAAATCCCAATACATTTACATTTTTTTGTTGTAACATGACAAAATGCGGGACATTTCAAGGGGTATGAATACTTTTTCAAGGCACTTTACAATGTATCTTTCTCGCTCCTTGCAGAGACAAAAAAAGTGTGTGTGAAAAAGAATTAATAAAAGAAAAAATAAAGAAAAAAAACCTAGATAAAGCTTTTATCTAGGTCAGTGCCAAGGTTAGTGTTTGGGTCAGGTAAGGGTCGAAGGTTATGGTTAATATATTTTTGACAGCATTTTATATAAAAAAAAAAAAAATAAAAAAAAATCAAATTAGTGTTGAAAACAAAAAAAAGCAAAATGTGCACTATTGTTTCTAGGCTGTACTACAGGTACATACAACAAAGAACATACACCTATGTGGTATCACTGAGATCGTTGACAGCAGAAGAATTTATTTTGGATTGGCCTTTGGTTGTAGGGTTTGAGATATCCATTACCATTTACTATTGAATGTAAGCCCAATCCTGAAAAAAACAAGATATATAATTCACCTGGATGCACAGAGTAGTTGTGGTAATATGTACGGTTTTACTAACACATGTCAAAGTTGTAGAATTGTGCTTGGGCATTAACATTTGTTTTACTCTTAGGCATGAAGGTGTTAAAGTGCCTTTGAGTTCTGTCCAGTCCCCCATGTGCACACTGGCAGGAGGAAGCCTCATACCCAGCAGGTGTGTTCCAGGATCACCAGATTACACACAGAAGGGTATGGGGTGGATTGGTGAAGGCAGTAAACAATTGTCTAGATCAGGATTCCATGGAACTCTAGGGTTCCTCCAGATGCAGGGGTGTTAAACTGGCAGTCCTCCAGCTGTTGCGGAACTACAAATCCTATCATGCCTCTGCCTGGAGGGAGTCATGCTTTTAACTATCAGCCTTGCAATGCCTCATGGGACTTGTAGTTTCGTAACAACTGGAGGGCCGCCAGTTTGACACCTGTGCTCCAGAGGTTGCTGGGGGTTCCTTGAGGAATTGCCAATTTCAAGTTCCCACTGACACCATTGATTGTTTTAGCTATCTGTAAGGGGGTTCTTCCCAATGTCTACAAATGTAAGGAGCATTCTTCCCACTGACCATCACGCTAATGTATCAAGAGTTGTAGATTGGTCATTTTTAGCAGGAAATTTGATTACAAGGGTGTGTTGAAAAGGTTGAGAAAGGCTGGTCTAGATGAAAAGATGATATAACTCAGAAGTAAGGCTGTGCTCCCCATACACATCTTAAGGTTTCAATTTCACTTTTAACTGGAGTGTACTTTTAATACAGTATTGCGTGAATGTGCCTTGATCAATTGTACTTCAGGGATTCATTTTTGTATGCATGTTGATAGAAAAAGCAAGCTGAACTAACAACAATCTCCCTAATGGATGCTTCTTTGTTTTGTGAATAATGAAACAAAATCTACAATGAAGTGCATAAAAGCTGTATTGTTAAAACTAATGGCCCATTGACAATCTGCCAGCTCTATATGAAGATGGTTCATGATTTATTGCAGAGGTTATAAAAATACACCAGACCCTGCTGAGCTATATAAAATCTTGGTATTAACTTTGTTGATATCAAAACACCTACACAGCTTTGTAAATTTACCACTAGGCGCCCACGCTATACCCGAAAGACGGCTACAGCACGGACGCCAATTGCCAGGTGGCCATCCCTGGACATCCTCCTGTTTACGTCTGCGAGCTCACATCGGGGGAAACTCTGTGCTGGCCGTGTCCCTTGGACACAGCCAGTCACAGATCTCTGTAAATGGCCAATCACCGTGGCTGTTTACAGTGCGATCTGAGTGTCCAATGGGAGATGATCTCATATGTAAACATATGAGATCATCTCTCATCGCCGGCTCTCCCTCCTCACACAGAGACAGCGTGTGAGGATGGCGAGACCAGCGGCTGCAGTGGTGAGTGAAAAAAAGAAAGAAAAATAAAGTGCCCACAGTACCTGTCCCCAGTGCCACGTATAAGTGGCACCTGTCATTAGTGCCACATATCAGTGCCATCTGTTATCAGTGCCACCTATCGTTCCATCTGTCATCAGTGTCACGTGTCATCAGTGCCACGTATTAGTGACATTGTCATCAGTGCCACATATTAGTGCAATCTGTCAGTGCCACGTATTGGTGCCATCTGTCATCAGTGTCATCACTGCCACATCAGTGCCATCTGTCATCAGTGCCACGTCAGTGTCGCGTGTCATTGTCCTGGTGCTCCAGGGCCTTCAAAAGTGTAATAGGTAGTCAACAATTTAGATGTGTAATTTATGCTCCTAGAACACGTGATGGCGCTCCCTGCATGTTGGGCCTCTCTGAGTGGCTAGGCTGTGTAAAAGTTTCACACATGTGGTATTGTAATACTCAGGAGGAGTCGCAGAATGTATTTTGGGGCATAATTTGTGGTATACACATGCCATGTGAGAGAAATAACCTATTACAATGACAATATTGTGGGAAAAAAAATCTTCATTTTGCAAAGAATTGTGGGAAAACATGACATCAAAAAGCTCACCATGCCTCTTACTAAATACCTTGGAATGTCTACTTTCAAAAAAGGGGTCATTTGGGGGATATTTGTACTTTCCTGGCTTGTTCTGGTCGCAAGAAATGAGATAGGCCATCAGTACATCAGGTGTGATCAATTTTTTATGATTTGCACCACAGCTTGTAGACTCTATAACTTTCACAAAGACCAAATAATATCCACTAGTTTAGGTTATTTTTACCAAATATATGTAGCAGTATAAATTGTGGCCAAAATTTATGAAGAAAAATTAATAATTTGCAAAATGTTACCACAGAAACTAATAAAAATGCATTTTTCTTCAAAATTTTCGGTCTTTTTTCATTTGTAGAGCAAAAGATAAAAAACCCAGAGGTGATCAAATACCACCAAAAGAAAGCTCTATTTGTATGAAAAAAAGAACAAAAAAAAATCATTTGGGTACAGCATTCTATACATGATGGTAGTGCCAAGTGAGGAAACCCCTGTGGTGCAGAGAGGATTCTCACAAATAACCCAAACAGAACCAGAAATATTACAGCTATCACTGCATTAACATCAACAACAATTCAAACGTGTGCTGTCCCTTTAACCTCCCTGGTGATATGATTAGTTATGGTTTTAGGTGCTGAAAGCGGTACAATTATTTTGCATGGAAATTTGGCGTTTTATATTGTAGTCCTGTAATTCTTAGAGTCCAAATAAGTGAGAAATGTGTAATCCACCACACTGATAAATTTCTGCTCAGAACTATCAAGTGAGTAACACCACCAGAAAAGAAGAGATGTGGCACAGGACCACTCCACCATCCATAATAGGCTTCTCACTGGAACAATAGATCTTACAGTGAGATCAGAAAATACCTTGCTGCTTTGCAGCAACTTAACCACTTTCAGACCGGACCATTTTGCTGGTCAAAGACCAGACCACTTTTTGCGATTCGGCACTGCATCGCTTTAACTGACAATTGCGTGGTCGTGCGACGTGGCTCCCAAACAACAAAATTGACGTCCTTTTTTTCCTACAAATAGAGCTTTCTTTTGGTGGTATCTGATCACCCCTGCGGTTTTTATTTTTTGCGCTATAAACAAAAATAGAGCGACAATTTTGCAAAAAAACGCATTATTTTTTAATTTTTGTTATAATAAATATCCCCCAAAAATATATAAAAAAACATTTTTTTCCCTCAGTTTAGGCCGATACGTATTCTTCTACATATTTTTAGTAAAAAAAAAAAAAATCGCAATAAGCGATTATTGATTGGTTTGCGCAAAAGTTATAGCATTTACAAAATAGGGATAGTTTTACAGCATTTTTATTAATTTTTTATTATTTTTTTTTACTAGTAATGGCGGCGATCAGCGATTTTTATTGTGACTGCGACATTATGGCGGACACATCGGACATTTTTGACACATTTTTGGGACCATTGTCATTTATACAGTAATCACTGCTATATAAATGCAGTGATTCCTGTGTAAATGACACTGGCAGTGAAGGGGTTAACCAGGGGGTGGCAGTGTAGGGGTTAAGTGTTCCTAGGAGTGTGTTACTAACTGTGGGGGGTTGGGCTTTCGTTTTGTGAACACTGATCTCTGCTCCAATCACATGGAGCAGAGATCAGCGTCACTAGTTGCTAGGCAGAATGGAGAAATGCTGTTTACACGGCATTTCCTCCATTCAGCCGTCCCGTGAGGCGATCGAGTCCGCGGGTCCCGCGACCGGACTCACGGGGGTCCCGACCAGCGCGGGAGCGTGCCGGCGGCGGTGTGCTCCCGATGGCAGGGCGACATTGAAGATTGGACGTACCTGTACGCCAATATGCCTGCCCGTGACATTCTGTCCATGTACATCGTCGTGCGCTGGTCGGGAACCGGTTAAGCTCCGCTTCCAGGGATAGCCAACTCTCTGGTCCTAAGTACACTCACTCCATAAATGGGATAAGAGTATGGATTGAACATAGCGTAGTATTTATGGCAACAAGTCTATCAAAATAATAAAAATGCACTTACAAGAGGCTTTTGCATGAGAAACTGGAACTGCTGTGTAAAGAAAGAAGGATAATTATGCTTTCTTTCAGGAAGGTTATATATTTCATATCCTTACAGTTCAATGTAATTGAAGTTCAATCAAACTTGATATTCTTGCTAATAGTAGCACCAGCCTAGCTTCTTTTTTTTTTTTTTTTTTTTATCAACGGCATGTAACAAGCTCTGCAGGAGCGTCCTGTCGGCGTGTGGAATGACGTCATGTGTGGCCTCATCCAACACGTTTCTCCGTAACAAGCATCTTCAGGAGAACAGAGGCTTCCTGTAGGAACAGAAGAGCCTCTGTTCACCTGCCGACACTTGTTACTGAAAAACACATTGGGCGGAGCCACACACATGACATGACACACATGACATCATTCCGCACGCCGTCACTGTTGTATTTCACTTGAATCTGAAGCTTCTTGTACTGATGAATTAGGTGTATGTATCTTTGGTATCTTTTAGTATTGTCAAATGTAAAGGGACAGCGCACCTTTGAATTATTATTGTTTATATTTTTGTCACAGTTGATGCCCAGATAGATAGAAGGGCGCAGCAGTTCTAATTTAATTTATTTATTCCTTAATTGCAAGTTCACATAGCGCAGGGTGATACGATTTTGTTTTTTTAATCACTGTATAATGCCTCCACTACTGCAATGATTTTCAGCTTCCCTGATATTCAGTCGAGTATGAGATATGCATGCTTACATTATGCCAAGCTGGAAGTATGCAATGTATAATTACATTAATTGCCATGACAGCTAAAATATAACAATATATAACATATTTAATTCTTTAGCTACCACAAATGCAGTTTATAAATCATAATTGTCCCTCTCCTACAAAGCCAGTGGCATATAAAATACATCATTGCAATCAAAGTGTTAAAACACAACAGCATGATCATGTTTTGTAGTCCGCCTTCAGCCAAGCTTTTTTAATTTCTAATAGTAATTTATATCAATAAAGTAGGTAAGAGTCAGGATTTTATTGCTCTGTATATATTTTTCCCTCACTTCCAGTCCCTGTGATGCCCATACACAAAATGGTGTAGTCGTTACTAGGGCAGTAGTTAAAAAAAAAAAAAAAATCTGACCATGTTTTAAGCCAAGAATTTCCAGTCCTCATTTGAACATTGCTGATGCGTGATTTTGATAATTATATCCTTTAGCAAATTATTTTAAACATCGAGTGCCAATGGCCGGGATTGTATCAAAAAAATTATAGCCTGCAAATCAAGAGACATTTTATTAGATTTTTTTTTCACAATGTTAGTTATTAGAGTCTTGGCGAAATATGATAATTATGGCACATTTTGTATGAGAAACTGGAAACTGCTGTGTAAAGAAAGAAAGATATTCATGCTTTCTTTCAGGAAGGTTATATATTTCATATCCTTACAGTTCAATATAATTGACGTTTTTAGTCAAACTTGATATTCTTGCTAATAGTAGCACCAGCCTAGTGTCTTTTTTTTGTATTAGAAGTTTAATTTTACATTTGGGGTTTAAAATATATTTCTTACATATTATTGAATTCTGCATTATGTACTGCCATTGGTTGACTGAGCTTGGAGAATTCAAGGTTTTTCCCTTCTGGGTGTCCTGGACAGAGGAATGCAATAACGTTTTTCTTTGGAACATATGCTTTGATCACACTTACACCTCGTGTAACTCCTGAAGAAGTGAATGAAAGTCTCCAAAACACATAGAAAAGCGAATTACAACTCCCTTCACTAACCATACATCCACAGTAATGGTAGAACATGATCATGTGTAGCATGTCATCTTTATTAGTGAATACAGTAATATAAGCTCTTAAGTTTAAGTGGTGTGGATGAAGTTGATTTGTAGAGGTTCTGGGTGTTAGTGTTACTTTAGCCTGTCTTTTCATCGTTTCCCTCAATTTGGTTGTTACTAGAACAAGGATTAGTAATTAACTTACTAAAGGTAAATTGACTCTCCTTTTTGCAAGTGCAGTTGTTCCAGAGCTTAGTAAATGAGGCAAAGCTTCACTATGCAATGAATACCCAATCACATGCAAGGATAATAAAAAAAACAGCATTTTTTTGCCTGCACGTGATTGATGGAAGTCGGAAGAGCTTTCACTTACTAAGCTCTGGAGAAACTGTACCTGCAGATCGCAACTGTACTTGCAAAGTGCAGTCTGTTTGCCTTTACTAAATCAACCTCTATATCTTTTTAAGTATTCTGCAATTTTAATTGTACGAACACATACAATTTTTAACAGTGAAAATAATCTGTGGTTTCCTTAAACATGTGGAAAGTTGCTAGCAAAAAGTCCCGATAGGTTTCCTGGAATACATTCCTTTATTTATTTTTATTTTTTTTAAATATATATTTTATTGAGGGGCGTGGCCTGACCTTGCATGGAGTAGGACGCGTGTCTCCGGAGCTCCGCCGAGGAATCCTGTCTCCCACGCTGATCCTGTGACACCACAGCACCGATACTCACCCAAACACGTCTGGCAGGCGTCCCTCCATTCCGGCACATATGTCTCCCTCGAAATCCCGACAATCGGCGGCGGCGCGATTGTCACAATACCGCCGACATGTGAGTGAGGAGGGGGAGGAAAATGGCGGCGCGGAGGAGCCGGGAGGGCCGCGTGTGGCGGGAGACACGGACAGGCTTCTTGAAGCCATTACATTGTGCCGCACGTCCCTTACATCCCAAATTGAGGAAGTGCAAACGGACATATCTTTATTGAGGCAGGACTTTCAGAAACTGCGTGACCGGGTAAGGGAGACTGAGACCCGTATCAGTAATATGGAAGACGCTCTCCCACCACTGCAAAATGATGCTGACCACATGCAGAAGCAAATAGATCTCCTGATTACTAAACAGGACGAAATGGAAAATCGTATACGCAGATGCAACATCCAATTGATTGGTCTTCCAGAGGGGGCTGAAGGTAAGGACCCCACAACTTTTCTGGAACAATTGCTGATAAGTACCTATGGCCGAGAGTCTTTTTCCCCCATGCTGGCGGTTGAACGCGCGCATCGTATGCCTGCCAGGCCTCCACCCCAGGGTGCACCTCCACGCACCTTTATTGCAAAATTCCTGAACTATAAGGACAGAGACGCGGCCCTCCGCATGGCTCGGGAAAAGGGTAATATTCCTGTGGGCAATATTAAAGTTGCAATCTTCCCTGATTTTTCCGCGGACGTCCAGAAACGCCGACAGTTTCATGGAGGCCAAAAGATTACTACGTGCACAGCAAGTGAAATACTCTATGCTATTCCCAGCACGCCTCAGGGTGGAGGCAGGAGACCGGGCGATCTTCTTTGAACAACCCAGAGAGGTCATAGCATGGCTAGAACGCAGAGGGCCTCAAGATGGAGCTGCCTGAGACCCTTTGGGACGTGTGAGCTAACAACTTTTTTTCGTTTCTCCCCTGGTGTCCTGGAAATGTGGCAGGTCGCCTGATCTCTATTTGCTGCTCTATTATCGCTAGGGTGCTTGCATCTGAGGCGTATGTTACCTTTATTCCCTTTTCTACTTTGAGATCTGTTGAACTTTCCGATTCTGGGACATTTGCGCCGGCTGATGGTGTCAACGTTAATGGATCAACTTTTTTCCCTTTTTTCTTAGTGTCCCTGTTGGGGGACCTTTTCTGCAATACATGCCTGTTTGCTTTATTTCAACAATTTTGGTTTTCCTTTTTTTTTTTTTCTCCCGGAGCAAGGGGAGACATGTTAGGCCTACGGTCTAATTGCACGGTGCAGCGGAACACTGCTCCATTGTCTGCTGGGACTTCTTCTTGTCATGAGGGAGCTGATCACTGGAACTGGACAGCAACCGACACTTTTGCCTATTTACCCGGGTCATCACTGTGTGCTGTTATACAGGGGGCTCTGCTTTGCCTTGCCATCTGGTACCGGTGGCCGCGACCCTCTTCCAGACTTATTGTTCTAAACCTTTTTATTGATTTAATGAAACTGGTTTTCCCAGCCAGACATGTTTGGTTTTTCAGGGAACATAAGGTAAAAATAGTGTAGCGCTTCTATAGTGATAAGTGTAATCAACAAAAATTAAAGGATAATCATGTAACAGAGATCATATGGATAATATAGATGGGTAGAGAAAGTCCAAAAATGGGCACAAGTTTCACAATGCAGCTGGCACGAGGGTGGCCGAACCGTCTCAAAGCAGGAAGAGATCCCACTAAGCGAATGTGTTCATGTGAATCAGCTTGTCTGTAAACATCAAGGAAGGTAGATAAATACTTCTTACCAACTCTGTTGGACTCACACAGTCGTATGACAGTTGAGTCTGAAAGGCTTGAGGTCACAATCTGGGACCAAGGAGTAAATCGAGGGAGGTCCGTTGAACTGGTGGAGGAACTCCAAACGGCTGTATGCCCGATGATGTATTTCACAGATGGAACATCAAGGTAGTTTGTAGTCCAGCTCAGATGCGGCCCATTACACCGATACTCCAATCTCCCCAAGATGGGGAGGAAGATGTTTGGGGGTTTAGACCAAAAAGAAGGGAAAAAAGAAAAAAGGGCTCCACATGGTGCGGGTCAGACGGTATAAAATAATGATTTATTAAAGTCAAAAAGTTATTAATGACTTGGTGATCACAGAAAATGGAATAAAATGAAATTAAAAGCAATGTAGGGTGCCAACAGATAGCCCAACGCGTTTCGACACATATGTCTTCGACAGGGGCAACGCGTTGGGCTAGCTGTTGGCACCCTACATTGCTTTTAATTTCATTTTATTCCATTTTCTGTGATCACCAAGTCATTAATAACTTTTTGACTTTAATAAATCATTATTTTATACCGTCTGACCCGCACCATGTGGAGCCCTTTTTTCTTTTTTCCCTTCTTTTTGGTCTAAACCCCCAAACATCTTCCTCCCCATCTTGGGGAGATTGGAGTATCGGTGTAATGGGCCGCATCTGAGCTGGACTACAAACTACCTTGATGTTCCATCTGTGAAATACATCATCGGGCATACAGCCGTTTGGAGTTCCTCCACCAGTTCAACGGACCTCCCTCGATTTACTCCTTGGTCCCAGATTGTGACCTCAAGCCTTTCAGACTCAACTGTCATACGACTGTGTGAGTCCAACAGAGTTGGTAAGAAGTATTTATCTACCTTCCTTGATGTTTACAGACAAGCTGATTCACATGAACACATTCGCTTAGTGGGATCTCTTCCTGCTTTGAGACGGTTCGGCCACCCTCGTGCCAGCTGCATTGTGAAACTTGTGCCCATTTTTGGACTTTTTCTCTACCCATCTATATTATCCATATGATCTCTGTTACATGATTATCCTTTAATTTTTGTTGATTACACTTATCACTATAGAAGCGCTACACTATTTTTACCTTTTGTTTGTTGAACTTTGTTTGTTTTTGGTGTTGGCTGCTGTTTTGGCTGTTGAGGCCTTTCTTTTGTATATATTTAATTATAGCGCAGTGTTTTCCCCCTATTTCTATTTTTTCAGGGAACATGCCCGCACAAGTTGGGGTTGGTGCAGGGTAGGGTGGGGGGAGGGGGATGGTTTGGTTAGGGTTTCTATGCAGAAGATTACTATAAATATATCGAAGTATGTATCTGAACTAAGTGTTGCTTTTACTGAATGTTTTTTACCACTACTGCCTATGCAGCCCCTGTTTGGGCTTGATCAAACACAACTGTATTGGGGTGCGTTTATAGGAGGACTGTTAGGGGGTAAGCCGACTGCACCTATTGCTTTATATGAATCTTTATGGCATCTATACGGTTTCTTACCTGGAACGTGAGGGGCCTGCGCGATAAAATTAAGCGCGCGGCAGCCTTCACGTTCCTCAAAAAGCAAAGGGCGGAAGTGATGGTGCTAGTTGAGACGCATGTGGAGGGGGGATTGCAGACGGCCCTTAAACGCCCTTGGATTGGGTGGGCATTTCATTCCACCTACACGTCTCATTCGAGGGGGGTTTCGGTACTTGTAGCTAAGTCTGTCCAATTTGAACTCTGTGAAATTCTTACTGACCCACAGGGCAGGTTTATTTTTCTACATGGTAAATTGTATGGGGAACCCTACCTTATTATGGCCTTTTATATCCCCCCTCCATTTACCATGACGCTAGTTGTAGAGGGACTGTCTTTTATGTCCAGGCATCCGGCGGTTCCTGTTATCTGGCTGGGGGATTTCAACACTACGCTTAACCCTTCCCTGGATAGGCTCAAACCCCCCGAGTTGATGATGGGGCAAGCTGGGACCACTAGATTGTCCAGGCTTATAACCACCGTTCATCTTGTGGACACTTGTAGACACAAATTCCCTCACAAGAAGGAGTATTCATGCTTCTCACCCACACATGGTTCTCTCTCCCGTATTGATTTTATACTAATATCTAAGCAACTCACTCCCAGACTCAGGGAAGTATTGTTCTGCCCCAGGCTACTTTCGGACCACAGCCCCTACTCTGTAGTGCTTGACGTACCCCTGGGTAGGCCTCCGCGGGCGTGGCGGCTAAATCCGTTCTGGCTGACATTATTACCCGAAGATGACACTATTGAGGCGGAGTGGATAAAATTTTTTGAGGACAATGACCACACGGCCTCAGTTCCAGGAGTGTGGGATACATTTAAATTACACGCTCGAACAGTGCTGACTGCCCACATCAATAGGCTCAAAGCTGACTCGGCTGCTGTCATTGTGGAGGCTGAGGCAGATTTGAGCTCCAGGGAACGCACCTACGTAGATGACCCGACTACGGCAAACGCTGACGCACTTAGACTACAGTCGAGAGTGGTTTCCCAGCTACACCAAGACAAGGCCAGACAGAAACTTTTTTTTACCAAACAAAAACATTTTGAATCTGGGGAGAGAGCTGGTAAGTTGCTGGCATATCTGGTGCACAGGGAAGACAGGCCCCCGGTTGTTATTTCTTTGCGGGGTCAGGGTGATACAATGATCACGGACCCCTCCGAGGTGACAGCTAGATTTCGAGACTTTTTTGCGGACTTATACACCACTACAGTCTCAGACGACACCGCTCCGATGGACAGCTTTTTGGCGCAGGTTTCTCTCCCCCAAGTTACGGAGGAACAGGTGCAGGCTCTGGAGGCTCCCCTGACCACCGATGAAATAGTGGGGGCTATTGCGGAATTTGCAAAATCCAAGTCACCGGGATCAGATGGACTTCCCATTGAATTTTATTCCCGATACCAAGACGTGCTGGCGCCTAGGCTTCTCGCCCTCTATGGGAATCTTTTTGATACACTGACATTGCCTCCGTCCATGTGAGAGGCAACGATAGTTTTGATTCCCAAACCTGGAAAAGATCCGGGTTTCCCGGAATCATACCGCCCAATCTCCCTATTGCAGGTAGATATTAAGATTTTAGCTAAAATACTCGCTACTAGGTTGAACGGAGTGATCCTTAGCCTGATTCAGGCTGACCAGGCGGGCTTTATGCCGGGGCGGAATACGTCGTTCAATCTACGCAGGCTTTATATAAATCTACAGGCAACACATGAGGCGGTGGGTGAGCGTGTGGTAGTGACACTTGACACAGCTAAGGCATTTGACTCAGTGGAATGGGAGTACTTGTGGAAGTGTCTAGCGGGATACGGCTTTGGCCCGAACTTTATCAGGTGGGTGAGGCTGCTGTATCATCGCCCAACGGCTAGGGTGGTGGCGAATGGGTGGTCCTCCAGGGCGTTTGGCCTTGGTAGGGGTACCAGACAGGGGTGCCCACTGTCCCCGCTACTATATGCCTTGGCTGCTGAACCCTTAGCGGTATCGATTCGTACGGACCCCGCGATTAGGGGACTGACGATGGGTCGACTAACCGAAAAAATCAGTCAATACGCTGATGACACGTTGCTATACCTGGCGGACTCTGGCCCTTCCCTCGCAAAGGCCCTACACATGATAGAGTGGTTTGGTAGCTTTTCCGGTCTCCGTATAAACTGGGAAAAATCCCAAATTTTACCTATTGATAGTTTTCCACAGTCAGAATCTCAGGCCAGCCTGCCTCTTCAGCGAGTTGGCACTATTAAGTATCTGGGGGTATATGTCTCTAGGAATCCAGCAGATTACATTGCACTGAATGTAGAACCATTATTCTCCCTGGTGCGCACCAAGATTCAGGCCTGGTCTCGCCTCCCCCTTGGGGTTTGGGGGCGCGTTAATCTGATTAAAATGGTCCTATTACCTAAACTACTGTATGTGTTGTGGCATGCCCCGGTATATTTGCCACTGAAATATTTTAAATCCCTTGAATGTCTCCTTAGGCCCTTTGTATGGGGGAATAATAGACACAAGCTTGCTTGGCAGGCTTTGAAAAGCCCGACTGACATGGGGGGCATGGCTCTTCCAGATCTAAACCATTACTATGTTGCCTCACAACTGTCTCAACTTTTTCATGTAGACAAGACTGATAAACAACGTTTTCTTACCCTTCTCTGCCCTACTTGGGCACAAATCGCAGATGATCCGATAGCTGCTATCTCAACGGGGGCGGGGAGCTCTGTTGGGGAGCCAGGTAAACACTCTATGCTTTTTCATTACAGAAGGATTTGGGATCTGGCATCCACTAAACTGAATGTTACATCACCAATTGACTATACCCCACTTTGGCATAACAAACAACTGCCGGAACTCCAAAAGATCCGGGGTGTTCAGTTGTGGGTATCGAGGGGAATATACTACCTGCATCACCTGCTTCACCAAGGTACTATTAAAACGTTTCACGCGCTGCAGGAGGAATTTGATATTCCAAACACTATGCTATATCAATACCTACAGATTCAGCATGCACTTGGAGCACAGTTTCCGCGGTCATTGCCTCGGCCTGCCCCCAATCCTATTGTAGCCATAGTGAAGGACACTGATCCCAAAAAGCTCATCTCATGCTTTTATGGTATGCTTGCGGCCCCCATCTCGGCGAGACTAGCGTATGCTTTGAAGTCCCGCTGGGAGGGCGATGTAGGTGAACTGACGGATGAGGAGTGGGAGGAGGCTCTGGAGACGTGCAAGTTGGTGTCCCCTAGGCTCCAAGACAGGCTTTCTCAGATTTACATAGTACATAAAGCATACCTCACCCCCCTCAGGACCGCCAAATATAATACGAATCAATCTGTACTCTGCCCGATGTGTACACTAGAGACTGGGACGTTCTTCCATCTTATATGGTCTTGCCCCAAACTGCAGGAACTTTGAAAACAAGTAGTGTCATTTCTACATGATGTTATGGGCTCGCCCTTGGCTCTCGACCCCAAACCCTGTCTACTAGGGATATTTCCTGACGTATTAGATAAAATTACTAACACTTTCCTGCAGGAAACCTTGTTTTCTGTTCGAAAAGTGATAGCTAGACAGTGGATGAGGCCCCTTCCACCCCGGGTTGAGGACTGGAAACGGGAAGTTAATATTACGCTCCCATACAAAAAATTCTTGTATAAAAATAGGGGTTGCCCAGCAAAATATCATAGAATATGGGATAAATGGCTGCAGGAGGCTGCCACGTGTGATGAGGGAATTTGATGTAATATTACAGTAAATATGTCAATGTTAGGACTTTTCTTGGCAGTGATACATAATGGCTACTGTAATGGAGAAATGTTTCTTATCTATTGTTATGGATATGACGCAACACCTTTTGAATGTTCGGTGTATGCCACTGTGATTGTAATCTCTGCAATGATGTTCAATAAACATTACCTGTTTAAATGAAAAAAATATATATTTTATTTTATATTAAATAGATAATAAACAAGATACAGGTTACACTCCACCCTGTACTGTAATGCAAGGCACGAATACATTACAGTACAGTTCCAATAACACAATGAATACATTCACTCTACAATAGGATACATAAGGCTGGCCATAGACTGAACAATTTTCTTTCCTGCAACGATGGGTTGCAGGAAAGAAAATCTCTCAATTCCTCTATCAACAGAGACAGTGTTGACAGTTGAAGCCCTCCTGTGGAGCAATTGGGTTCTTCCCTGAGGGGAGTCTACCTCCTCCAGGAAAACCCAGTGATTATTGCTAGCGGCTATCACAGACGCTAGCAATAATCGCATGTAAAATCTGTCAGATTGGTTGTACCTAAGTTGATCGAAAGATCAACTTGGGCACATTCGGCCTGCCCATACATGGTGCGAATATCGTCCAGTTCCTCCTGAACCAGCCGATATTCCAACTGTCTATGGCAGGCTTAATTTGTGCGGTGCAAAGCTCCCTGATCCTTCACATCATGTATGATGTCGCTTACCCTGAAACCATTGTATGGCTCCTAATGTACCACCGAAATACCTAGCGGCACAATGTCAGATGTGCAGTGCCTGAGTTGGACTTCTCTCCCGCACGTCCCACATGGCACCCCAACTAAAACAAACCATGCAACTTTTCAATAAGCAACAGGGGTGATGGGGGATAGGAAAAGAGTTCACAGGCTTGAACTTGGTGCTAAACTATCGAAAACCAGGCATCCCTGATGAAGCTTTTTCCTAGGAACAAAACATGCTGGGTTTCTTCTTTTGTGTTGAATGGTTTAGCACATAGTTATCTAGTGTGGCAACAATTACCATATTGCTCTCAGTAAGTGGGTTTCTTTGGTCTCATAGGGGTGATGAGCACAGAGTACTACTTAGCATAGGCTGGAACCGTTGTCATGCTGGGCTTTAAGGAGAATAGATAAGCCCTTCAGTAGTCACTGTATTTATAGATTAGAGCTGAAGCCTTTTTTCAGTACAATTGGGGCACAATTGTATAGCCCCTGTATTTGAATGTAATATTGTTAAGTCAGTCCAGAGGGCTTTATGTGCAGATATAGTAAGGAAAAAAGTTGGCGCTTTACATCAGCCTTGGTGGGGATCCACCTGTCTATTACACACCTTAGTATAAAAAGAAAAGGGGTAATGTTTTTGTAAATTGTGACTAAATACAGTCCATAGAGTCTGTAGTGGAGCACTTGAAGGCAGCTCAGTGAAGATTAGAAGCGGAACTCTGTGAAAGCTGGGAGAAAAAGCACAAAAGCGCCACTCTAAGTGCAGTATTGTAAACAATTTATTCAAGCACATGATCTATTGTACTCACAAAAGTATGTGACAAGTAGGTAAGTCAGAAATGTAAGTCGTCCAGGAGGGAGTCCACCGGGGAGTCAATCGGGGGCAGAGGCGTGGAAGCTGTGGAGTGGGTTGCGCTGGAGGATGCCGGCGTTTCCTGGTCCTCAGTAGCAGGGGATGCTGATGGATGACTCGCTTCCAGGTTGTCAGGCTATATTATGTGCAGATATATACCTATCTTTATCAATGGATTGGGGGTCCTGCAAATGATCTAAAATGGAATGTACTGATTATAAGGCTACGAGACTCACTGCTGAGTTCCCCCTTTCCCCTACCCTTCCCCACCCAACACCCTTGGCCCGCAAGGTCACACGTCCAGTTGACCTACCCCATACCTGTTTGATACCCTTCTAGGCTTGAAAACGAGTCCAGGGAGAAATTATCCCAGGCGGTGTCCATAGATTTCTGAATGGTTTGGACTGGACGAATATCTGTACAAATTGTTAAGATGCTTAGAAGATGCCATGTATACAATGCATTCCCCTCCTTGTTCCCTCTCCCCAACATTCTTTATTCTGTACCCCCCTCCCTGATTTCTTACTGTGTTCAATGTTACCTGAACTTTAACAATAAACAAATATTCAACCTATCTTTATCAATGGATAAAGAGCCCTTAAATCCGGTTACAAGCAATCTTGGAATGTTTATAGTCATTTGGGGTCTCGGTGCCCCCTGTGAGTAAGAACACATTTACAGTTGGTACATTTTTAACAAGAATAATAAAAGTTATGCTTTAGCCTAGTGCCACTGAGTGGAAGTGTGCATCCCTGTTCTTTGGAGTTGTTGGGCTACCACTTTTACCGTCCCAGATGTCAAGCAACCAGATTTACACTGACATCTGATTTATTTTTATTTTTTTAATATAAGATACTCTACATTACATTTCCAACTACTTGTATTTCCTATGCTTCCTTGTAGTCCTGTCAGGAATGTGGACCAGACTATGAGGTGCAGTAATAGTAGATATGCATACAGAGCTCAATAATTAAAATATAGCCATATTACCTGTGTAATAAAGTAGTAAACAGTCAATCTTATGTTTAATTTTTTATCCTGTTTAGAAAATGTTGACAACCACATTTTCTCCTTCCCTCCTGTTTCAGTACATGAGGCTGATTATTTACAGCACATCACCTTGCCAATGGGTCATGGATTTTAGAAGTTGATACAGTTTAATCCTTTTCTCTTTTTTTTGCAGCATGCACTATTAGCTCTGAAGTGTATCTTGGCCTTTGTGATTCCCGACCAGCCATACGACATCCGGATAAAGTTGGCCAGGCTGGAATTTGAGTCCTTGGAAGCTCTTAAAGAGAAACAGGTAAGAGGAAAGAAATACACAAAATGAAAGGCAGGCTAAAGTATCATGAAAAAAAGATGAAGAGTCTGAATCTTTAATGACCTCAAGCCTTGGGCATGCTTTGTCCAGACAATTGGCATGAAAGCCATTTTTCTGTAGACTTCCAGTTATGGTATGTAGTTATGTGTTTTATATATGATTTATAGTGATTTTCAGTCTTTGTTACAATGTGAAATATTCATACTTGCAATTAAAAATGCCAAAGACCAGTTCTAAAGTATCCAGCTCTATACTTTAGCAAAAACACTTTTCTACGCCATTGGGGATCGATCAATCGGGAATGACTTCTAAAGAAAGAGACAGCTGTGAAATTATTTATTAGGCAAAAGGCAAGTCAGATTATCAGTTTATTGGGACATTTAGGATAATTATTAATGTGAGTTACAAAATGGCCACCTCCCAATGAAAAGTCATTTAACCTTCTTGGCTCTGCCACATGTTCAAATCTAGAGGCATTTGTTAAGGTTGGCATCATTTGTTCATGGTATTTTGTATTGGAGTATTGTAATTAGGCACCTGAATATGTTACTGAAAAATGTCAACAGACTCAGCTTGTTGTTCATCTGGGTTGTATATTTTTAGTATTAATATGAACAAACAGAACATAGTCCATATTTTTGAAGATATGAAAATTGGAGGTTCAGGTGAATGCTCCCTACTGTTATAATTATTGTTAGTCAATTATTAGGGGTCCCCAACTTCAATGACACTTTTCAAGTCAATACAATACAGATACATAAAGCTTTTCCGTATTCAAGTTGTCAAGATGAAAGTGCATGTCTACCCAAAACATCTTTGGGTAGGCATTTTTTTAATTTGGATAGAATTAGGAAGGGTTCCTTGTAAGGATGTTAATACAGCGCTCTTTAAGAAGAGAGTAATTTCACCAGATAGAAAGTGAGGGAAAATCTTTAAAGAGGAAGTAAACTTTTTTTTCTTCCCTGCAAAGTAAAGGCATAATGTGCTAGTATGTGCTAGTATGTGTTGTGTTTTTTTTTTCCCCAGGTGAATGGGTAGGGGTACAATGTACCCCATACTCATTCACATAGGGTAGGGGGCCGGAATCTGGGGGCCCTTATTAAAGGGGGCTCCCGGATTCTGATAAGCCCCCCGCCCGCAGACCCCGACAACCAACGGCCAGGGTTGTCGGGAAGAGGCCCTTGTCCTCATCAACATGGGGACAAGGTGCTTTGGGGTTTCCCCCCCTTCCCCAAAGCACCCCCCATGTTGAGGGCACGCGGCCTGGTACGGCTCAGGAGGGGGGGGCGCTCTCTCCTCCCCACCCCCCTTTCCTGACCGGCCGGACTGCGTGCTCAGATAAGGGTCTGCTATGGACTTTGGGGGGACCCCCACGCTGTTTTTTCCGGCGTAGGGCTTCCCCTTTAAATCCATACCAGGTGACGGGGCTAGCGAGGTGTCAATCTCACCGATGGAGGCGGCGACATTCACTTCTTTCGCAAGTTCCGTCTACTCCGTGTGTGGGCAAGACCGTTCATTTCAAAAGTCCGTCGGACCAGCACACAGATGGGTGGATTGTTGTTTTTTGAGTCAAAACTTCTTTCTAAGTCTGCGGAATTTTGGGCTCTGGTTCCACCGGATAATCCGGTCATGTGTACGCGGCATTAGAGTCGACAAAAGGTTCACCTTCCTGCAGGACAACGACCCTAAACATACATCCAGCATTACAATGGAATGGTTTCGATCAAAGTGTATTCATGTGTTAGAATGGCCTAGGCAAAATCCAGACCTAAATCCAATTGAGAATCTGTGGCAAGACTTGAAAATTGCTGTTCACAGATGCTCTCCATCCAATCTGATGGAGCTTGAGCTATTTTGCAAATAATAATGGGCAAAAATGTCACTCTCTAGATGTGCAAAGCTGGTAGAGGCATCCCCAAAAAGACTTGCAGCTGTAATTGCAGTGAAAGGTGGTTCTACTCCTTCAGGGGGGCTGAAGACAAACGCAAAACACACTTTTCAGATATTTATTTGTAAAACATTTTGAAAACCATTTATAATTTTCCTTCCACTTCACAATTATATGCCACTTTGTGTTGGTCTATTACATAAAATCCCAATAAAATACATTTACATTTTTGGTTGTAACATGACAAAATGTGGAGGGCTATGAATACTTTTTCAAGGCAGTGTAGCTGCTGTTAGAGAAAATGTAATTCTTTGTGTCCAGAATCTGATTAGACACTCTAAACGCTTGTAAACCCAATAAATCTGCTTTAAAGCAGGAACATCTAAATGCAGGAAAAGTGATCTGGGAAACCAACAAATGTGTTTATGCTTCCCAAATTACATGCATTTACAACTGTACTAGTGCCAGTATGAATGTGGACACAAAACACAAATGGCGTTCAGTGTTTTAAAGTTAGTTTTATTCCTAGGCCAGCTATGCCGTGAGTAGAAAAGTCTTTCCGCTGCCAGCAGCTGCAGAGTGAAACCCTTGCTGTCTGTAGGGAAGCAGTGATCTCTCTGCACAGGCCCCACACACCTTCTTCTGAGTCAGACATTTAGCTCTGCAATCAGCAAAGCTCATATTCCATGCTGATTATAGAGCTCTGACTCAGGGAATGTATTGTAGGACCTCTCCAGAGATGTAAATACATACTGCAAATATATTGGAGTTTAATGTTGCATGGGACACCCACACCTGACGCCATTTACATCTTCAGTCCTGTCTTCATTCTTGGCAATCTGTCACTATCTTTCAGCTAAGGATACAGTAGATATGTCTGTTTTATATGGGGTCTTCTGACAAATGTGGAGGATTGCAGATGAAGGTCGGGGCAAGGTAGACATTGAAGAACAACGTCTTCCTTCCTCAAAAATATGTGGCTACGCTACAAAAACTAGTGTGGGCAAGGGCATTCAAATTTACAGAGTGTGCATATTGGTACTATTGTCCCTTTACCACTCATCTATTTTTATGGTAGAATATGCATTACATTTCAAAAATCTGTTTTAATTGTACCAACATAATCTAGCGATTTCACTAAAATGACTACTGTTTCATTCTTTTTCTAGCAAGTAAAGCTGTCTTACGAATCACTCAATGAAAGCAGCCCGGAGAAAGACAACCTGTTTATTGACGAAAACTAGAGAAGCAAGAAGATAAAAAACGATTTAACTGTGCAATGCAATACCTGTCCACTGCTGCCTACACCAAAGCGCCACTGGCTTTGCTGGATGAAGCGATTTACTGTATCGCCTCTACATGTAATCTCTTCTGTCTCTGTAACGTAAATGATTATATGCATGGTGACTGTAAGAGATGTCTGCTGTACTTTCCTTTGGTTATAATTTGGATTGTATATAGAAAGTGTATTGGACTCTGATTAAACGGCGGAGAATCTGGGGAACTTTAATCCAGTTAAAGCTGGATTGTAGAAGTGCAATGCAGGTACTTTGTTTTATATAAGGTGATTGTTTACTTGTCCTAAATATTTTATACTGTGTATCATTCAGGTTTAGGTAGATCTTCAGCAGATTTATTCTTACAGAGATATTTAATTGTAAATGCACTATACCCACTTTAGGCCCCTTTCAGACGGGTGTTCCAAACAGGTCCACTTGTCAGTTTTATCAGACAGACCTGATTGGAAGGTTCATGCATCCCTATGGACAGGCGGCTGTAAACGGACTTGTGTCTGTTTACTCCCGCCTACCTCCGGGTCCGATCACACCTGCTAAAAAAACAGGAGAGGACTCCAACCTTTTCCATTTAGGCGGATCGGAGGTAGCTGGGTGTAAACGGACAGCAGGGTCTGTTCACTCTCGGCCACCTATAGAGCAGACCAGGTTCTACCCCGCTCTGCTCTGAACATCAAGGGAATCAGTCCACAGATTCCATGCTGATCACAATGGAATCTGCCCTGTGTGAAAGGCATCTTAAGCCTTGTACACACTGCTAGTTTTTTTTTTTTGTTCAACCCAGCAGGTTGAACCTGACAGCTCAGGTCGGAGCCGCTATACCAGGGATATGCAATTAGCGGACCTCCAGCTGTTTCAAAACTACAAGTCCCATCACGCCTCTGCCTCTGGGTGTCATGCTTGTGTCTGTCAGATTCTTGCTATGCCTCATGGGACTTGTAGTTCTGCAACAGCTGGAGGTCCGCTAATTGCATATCCCTGCGCTATACTAACTATCCAATGTTAATACAGTGATTTCCCCTGCTTGTGTTATTGTGTTCTGACAGGGGGGCGGCCCCTGCCAGAACATTCCGGTCAGCGCTCTCAGCCATTGGCGCTGAGCGAGAGCTGGTCTGCAGACAGTTTTCAAGTCATGACCCTTCAACAGAAGCCGCGGGCCGACCATCTGCAATACACATGGGCAGAGTGTCGGCCAGTTTCTATTGAACTGGCCGATGGCACCTGTCATTCTTTGGAAATGCACTACAAGCGGTTCGCATGGTACTTTTGTACTATGTGATCCAGTGCTGGAAAACGCACTACATTTGTGACTTGAGTTTGGGGTGTCATTAACTTTGCACTGACACCTGCAGAAGTGCCATTGGAGTGTGATGAAGGAAACGGATGTGGAACGTGGGTTTCCTGTACCACATTCTATTGTGAATGGGCACAAAAACCTGTTTTATTGGGTATTTGTTCCTAGGTATGCATACTTTGTGCTTTCCATAAAACAGTAACACAAAGGGGGGGAAAATACTAAAACCTGAAGAGTGCAAAGTCTGGTGCAGCTCTGCACAGAAACCAATCAGCTTCCAGGCGCTTTTTTTTTTGTCAAAGCTTAATTGAACAAGCTGAAGTCAGAAGCCGATTGGTTACCATGCACAGTTGCACCAGATTTTGAACTCTCCTGTTTTAGTAAATCAACCCCAAAGACTCTATTCAAACATGAATTGTATTAAAATAATAACCACTCATAGCTGATACTAGTAATGCTTTCTAAATTGGAGCATAGCTTTGTTTACTTTATGCAAATTAAAACATGGGAGAGGGTTGTATATAAAAATTGTTTGCTACTTGGCTTTGGATTTGTTTGTGTCTATAAAAAAAACGCAGCTTGGTTTCAGATGCATATCACTTGTGTTTGAGACCGGTCTGATATGCTTTTGAGATCATTTAAAGTACATTGACAGGTGCTTCTAAGCGACATCAGCCATTTTTGAGCTGCTTTTGCATTTCTGTAGACTGGGGGGGGGGCAATTCTGACACAAACACAGGCCATGGTGTGTTCAGAATATAAGCCTTGTCTCAACCTTGTGCACGCAATTAAATATTTTACCATCCTTATGATATCCAAATATTTAACCTAAATGCTGCTTGGCTTGATATGTAGCTCAGCTTTTTAAGACGCTCATAAATGAAGGGGATTCTCCAAATTCTCGTTCACTAGCAATTTGGTAAATCATCTTTATTTTTTTTTTTTTTATTTTTTATTTTTTTTTTCATTTCAAAAGTTCCATTAAATTGCATTCATTGCTGTAAAGGGATTGATGCCTTATCTTAAAGTGTTTGTTAACCCAAAAAAAACATGCAGATTCTGGTCCCTTAAAACAGATTACACAGCACAGCGCTTTGTAATCTGCCCTGATCACTGTGGTCAAAGTGCCTCCCTTCCTGCCTGTCGCTCCCCTCTGTGTCTGTCTCCGGCTGGCCCTGCCCCCTGCTGCTATTCTTGTAAAGTAAAATTAAATTTTTTTTCCCTGCCAGCCTCTCTATTAGAAGCTGGCATAGCGCACTGTGTCCCTAGTTTTTAAAAACGATACCTAATTTGAACTGTCTTCAGGCTGGTCACATGATTCGTGGTCACTTTATAGCTACAATGCATGGTTTCTGCGGAGGAGACAAGTGGCCACATGATCTCCCCATCTGACATCAGCGAGATCACGGCCTCTCCCACAGAAGACATCCATCAGAGCTGTAAAGCGTCCGGGAGTGATGTGACCGGCCTGAAAACAGCTCAAATTAGGTATTTACACTGCTCGTTTTTTAAAACTATGGCCATAGTGTGCTATGCCAGCCTCTAATAGAGGGGCTAGCATAGTTTTATATGGATGGGTTAACACAGGGCTCGACAAAACCCAGGCGCCAGGTCGAATTTGCGCCTAGAAATAGCGGCCTGGCGCCTGGGGCATCACAGCTGGGGTATCCTGTCACCGCGGACCCCCCCGGCGTGATCGCGTCGGGCCGTGCCGGCCGGTAATTGAGCCCCCGGCTTTGAGGCCTTCTACGATCCTATGGTTCCTTCTGGAATCTGGCGCCCTCTTGTGGTGGCCGTTGGAATTACAACCAGCAATGCTAATAGGCTGGCAGGCAGGGGAAGTTCCATCTCCTTCCCTTTACTCAGAACCCCCTAAACATTATATATATATTTTATTCTAACACCCTAGAGAATAAAATGGTGGTCGTTGCAATACTGTCTGTCACACTGTATTTGCACAGCGGACTTACAAGCGCACTTTTTTGGGGAAAATGTATTTAATAACAAAAAAAATAAGACAACAGTAAAGTTAGCCCAATTTTTTTTTATATTGTGAAAGATAATGTTACGTCGAGTAAATCGATACCCAACATGACATACTTCAAAATTGCGCCCGCTCATGGAATGGCGACAAACTTTTACCCTTAAAAATCTCCATAGGCGACGTTTAAAAAATTCTACAGGTTGCACGTTTTAAGTTACAGAGGAGGTCTGGGGCTAGAATTATTGCTCTCACTCCACCGATCGCAGCGATACCTCACATGTGTGGTTTGAACACCGCTTTCATATATGCGTTCGCTTCTGCACGCAAGCTTGGCGGGACAGGGCAGGTTTAAAATACATTTTTTTTCCTTATTTTAACTTTTATTTTTATTTTTTTCAATGTTCTTTTAAAAAAAAAAAAAAAAAGTGTGTCACTTTTATTCCTATTACAAGGAATGTAAAAATCCCTTGTAATAGAAAAAAGCATGACAGGTCCTCTTATATATGAGATCTGGGATCAGAGAGACCTCACATCTCATATTTACACTAAAATGCAATTTAAAAAAAATTTGTCATTTGAAAAAAATAAAAAAAATAAAATGTCCCTCTAAGAGCTATGGGCAATGACTTGGAGACAGGTGAGGGGCTGGGGGCTATCTTCCCCTCACTCGTCGTCTCCATGTCAGGCCAGGGACAGGTCCAGATCGCCATCACGGACCTGGCTCCTAACTTTTTTAGCTGGCTCCTAGATTCCAAGCAAATTTGTCAACCCCTGGGTTAACAGACCCTTTAACAGCTGTATGTAAGAAGAGGCTCTTCTTGCTGAGCCACCAAAAATGCTGGAAAGTGCATTGTCTGATTCCTTGGGCAAACATACTTTCTATCTTGATTTTGGTGAACATTGCAATCTTTGCTACTGCCATGAATTTCCTATATAAGCCATGCCTCTGCACTTCCTATTGCCAGATTACTGTACTCTTCTCCAGCCAATTTCTTTCTCCTTACGCACCTGCTGCCCTCTACATCTTCATTACCATTGTTACGAACCTTTGGCTTGTTCCTCGACTATGCTTCTGCTTGATCCCAACCTGCAACCATTTGTTGCAGACCTTTGGCTTATCCTCAACTACGTTTCCTCTTGATCCCAACCTGAAAGCACTTATTACCAACCTTTGTCTTGTTTACTGACTATGCTTCTGCTTGATCCCTACCTGCTACATTTGCTACCACACCTCGGCTTGCTCACCTCCTGGTGGGGCGATACTGAGGACCATGACCCGTCACTAGCAGGCAGCGATACCCATCTCCGCTATCAGGAGCTCTGGTGAACTCCAGTTAGTGCTTAAACCCTGTGACACAGGTGAGCTTGTGTCACCTGCCATGGGAATATGCTTATGTGTTTATCATGCTGGTTTCGGTGTAAGCCTTTCTACTGCTATAGCCACTGGCCTGCCTCCAAGCCTGACCCCTGTTTGTGACAACTGTTATACAAATGTGGTAGCCAAACAGTTTGGGAACCACATTTATATAACATTCCCCTTAAGGGTCATCCAAGAGCTCAGGTACTCCCAAAGAATTTAGCTCAAAATCAATTTTATACTTTGGTCCTTTTTTCTGACTCCATACATATGGATGTACTGAATTAATAATAGTCCAATGAGGGACGCAGGAATGTTGGGAATTCTGTTGCCTACATGAGGGTTGGGACACTGGCAAACAAAACAAATATAAGACAGCCCAGTTCAGGATGAATCTTGGTTTGGACAAATAAAATCTGTCTACAAACATATCATTGGCCATACCTTAATGGAGTACAAAAGGAAACTCCACATTTCTTAATAATTTGATATCACTTACTTTGCTTCCTTGTGGTAGACGGTTTTAACAGTGTCAAATCATTCAACAAATGTTTGCCTGCTGCCATAGTGAAACACTAAGCACAACCAGGGATGCTATCAGGAGGGTACAGCCGTTACAACTGTAAGGGGCCCGCCCAGGCCAGAAGAAGGCAGGACGGGTGAAGGGGATCAGTGCTTGGCAGTTAGAAACAATCTCACAGTTTCTGCAGTTCTCGTGTCATTGATTTTAGACATCAAGCTCTTGACTGCCACCTCTGGCTACTATGTGCATGTGCACCCCTCGTGTGACAGGCCCAAAAATATCTAATGGCTGCCTTGAGCACAACACACTCTTTTTTTCCCTCAGTTCCCTATGATGCAATGATAACATGCACAAAGGGAATACAATTTTTTTTTTTGTATAAATATACTGTATTTCATTTGTATGGTCAGGACTATATATCTATAGATGTATAGTTATATATCTCTATCTCTATCTATAGCTATATATATATATATATATACATTTTTGCTCGGTGAATATAATGTATTGCATATGAATATTTTGCATTGAAAGCTTATTTATGTTTTCCAGCCTAGTCTTAACAATATATTTGTTTACATAGCACAATAGCTCAAACTCCAATTTACACACTAGTTTATTAGAGTAGTGATGGTTCTGTACAGAGTTTTAAGAACCTTATTTAAACAAGGATTAGCAAAAGTGTGTCTGTTCAATGAATAGGAAAAATACAAAAATGCTTGTTAGTGGTGACGACTGCAGGAGTCACACCTACTCTACCAGTGTCAAATCAGTTTTACTGCTAGATCCTGCCCTCCTATGAATAAAGCCTGCAAACAGCCTTACCCAACACTTTTTGGAGCAGAACTGAGCATTTTATAGTGATGGCAAGTACGGCAGTGCACACCAGTGCAGTGGCAGAAAGTTTGAGATAGCCTGCGAGCTAGGGTTGCTGTAAAAATGTGTTGTACTAGGTGTGTCGAAAAGTGTGCCTGCAGGGAAGCAGTGTGAGTTGGTAGAAAGCAGTGAATACAGGAGATGCAGAATGCACAGCGGTTCGCTGCTCCTTGTAGACCTCCTGCACATTTGCTCCATGCAGGCTTTTAATCAGCGCACTGGCCAACAAAGTTGTAGACTCACAATCTCCAGCCCCATGCAGACTTCTGATCAGCTTAGCCCCCAGCCAACATGTACAGGGAAGTATAGAATAATAGTATCAGCATTCCATCCAAAGAAAATGTGGCGCTCCACAAAAAAATATAAAGGGTATTGTAGACACCCAAAGAATTTCCATAGAAGAACTTGCCAAAATGAAGGTGCAAAAATGCTATAGTTTCATCAGCTTCATTCTTTGAGTGCCCACTATGCCTTCAAGTATATAAAACATAGTTTTAAAACATAAGGGTTTTTTATAATGTTGATGTAAAATTTAACTGAAATCATTATGCATCAGCATGTACAAGCAGAACTTGAACGCCTTTAACGAGTATTGTATGATCCATCTAGATTTGTCTTGGTGTCCTGAAATAGTCCAAACATTCACTGACAGGATGATTGGATTCTCATCTGGTTGGCCATTTAATGTGTATGCTTGTATGATTGTGCACGGACTTCAAGCTCCTAGGAGAAAGGACTAATTATTGTGGTTCTATGTGTTTTGTACTGGTACATGTTAAAGTTATGCAAATGGGGGCAATAAATAAAAATGTAAGGTTCTGCCTTACATTGTGAAATTTTTCAAAAAAATAGCATTGAGCTTCAAGTCTTTTTAAAACTTTAATATTTGTGCTATTGCTGAGTGTAAGCTGTTACGTCTGTAAGAATTTAGGGCAACTAGATTGTGTACTTCATTCACTTAAAGGGTAACTCCACTTTTGTAGGAAAAAAAAATCAAATAAAGAAAAAATATAGCCTGTACACTTCTGATACAAGTCATATTGTAATTGAATGTTATTAAAAATTGCCTTTCCTTTTTAATCTGCAGCTGCTGTAATTTTCTATAACTGCATTGCAATATGGCTACACGGAGTTGTTCTGTACACAGAATATGCACTGACCACTCCCCAGAAACATAATTTCCTGCTTGTGTGATTGGCTCATCAATTTTCCCAGAAGTCTGCCTAAGATACAAGTCAGATTTCAGGCATCCCCTGCAACAAAAATGTCATTTCTGGTGAGATATTTCCAATAGGAACACGTCTAAAGGGATGCAGGCACAGCAGCTTTCCTCATTAGAGCTCTGCAGGTGCCATAGCTGACTGATAATTATGAAACCACTCCCATTAGACCCAATGAGCACAGAGGCACAGACAATCCATACATGGATTTCTTCAGAATAACAAAAGGTAGGAATCTGCAATAAAGGTTGTTATAATCCTTGCAATGTACATAGATCACTCAATGTTGTTTGTTTTTTTTCTCAACAAAAGTGGAGTTGCACTTTAAATTGGAATTAAAATAAAAAAAAAAGTTTCAAAGAATGGCCAGCAAATACTGTACTAAATTAAATGTGAAAGAAAAGATTTTCACCTTTTTTTTTTAACCTTGAAATACATTTTAAGTATTGGGGAACTGTGCAAAAATGACAGCATTACATTAGTACAGGGGTGGAAAAATAAGTATGGAATTCAGTCTTTCCAATCTAGGAGCCAGCATGATTCTTTTCTTGTTGACAACTAGAGAAAACCTCAAAAGTTTTGCGCCAGCTGTAATTTTTAAGAAGCATTGGCTACCTGGCTCCTAGGATGTGTCTAGTTGGGCATTGATTTAATCAGTGTGGCTATAAGAATATAGAATGTGGCATATTTGTCATGTTTATTACACCCCCTGCTCTTTACAAAATCATTTTCAATAATCTTAATATCTGGAAAAAAGACAAGAAATACAGTAAAAGTAATAGTGTTTCTTTTCTTTGGTGGTCAAAGGAGAAGTGTTCCAATATGTTGGTGTTCAGTCTAGTGCCCCTTTACACTGTTGGTCAGTTGAAAGAATGCCCTGTTGTTTTGGTTGGTGGGAGAATGGTTCAATTTACACTTTTGGTCAGTAGAAAGAATGCCCTGCCTAGAGTGTTGTGCTGCTATACAATAATGGTGCTTGTTTTCAAGTTACTTGCTCAACCAAGCAACATTGGTATCAGAAATGGTCAGACACTGTCAGATGGTAAATTGATTCACCACTGCCCAACCCTTTGCAACATCTGCAAGAATTACATAAATTGGCATATCTAAACTTCAGCTTTGAATTCCTAAACTTGAATCCAGGCTTTCCTCTCCAGTTAACCACGCCCATAAAGTAAAGAGTGACTTTCAAAATTAAAACTGGGCATATCCTACTGACCAAGCCCACTTTAATTGGGGTGGGGTAGGGGCAGAGCGAGGGGCAGGGATTATAGTGGCATACAAAGCATGCTACATCAAATATTGGATGTGGCTAAATTAAGCTAACACTGAGTTTAAGGGGAATATGGTTTAATAACACCTAAGTCGCCATGGTCCCAAACTACAAATTCAAACACCACTGGTCAGGCCCCGCTCCAACAAAGACTGGTCCCTGACCGGTCTCCTCCCAAATTAAATGAGAGCTCCTTCTACTATCCAAGGATCAACTAAACACCCACTTCAAACAGGAAAACGCCAGAGCCTGCTTCTATTCCAAGTGGAAAACTTGCATGCTCTCAGGACTCCCCTCCAGGAGAACTAGCCAACTTTGATTAATACTTGTTCTCCTATCACGGACCTCCATTATCAAACTCAGAGGAGACAAACCCACAACCAGTGGATTATAGTTCCGATTGGTTACAACCTACACCTCAAGTCCCTCCACAAGTTCTCTACACAACGGATCCATCCTTCTTTACCAACGTCGTAAAGAAACCTACCCCAAACTGACTCAACATCTGCCATGGTGCCCCCCCTCCTCCTATCCCCTTTACCAAAAGGTCGTATTTGCATTATCCATGTCCCCTCCCCTCCCTCTACTTCATCCTAACTTCCCCTTCTACTTCTTGTTGTTTTCTTTTACTCCATCTTGCAACCCTAGGGAATTTTTTGTAGACGGATCCATACAGTTTTCTCCTGTTGTCGATAAATACTGCCTGGTTGTGTTATGTTTATTTGCTTTGGCTATTTCATCCCGGCTTCCATGTCTACAACCCCTAGATCACCTTGTTTTCTTAAAATTACTATGACAAGTGTTCTTACAAATGCTGTTATCAATATTTATGGTTTTTGTATATCTCAATAAAAACTTTTTGAAAAAATAAATAAATAACACCTAAGTCTACTTTGCTCTAGGTTGAGTACATAACACATATAAATGTAAAGGTCAAAAGTAGATTAAACGAAAAGTGCCTTCTAAACACAAATTCCTCCCTCCTCCCAATACAATTCCAACTACCTCCTTGTTCCTTGCATTGTACCCTAGGGTAGTGTTGACCTTACTGACTCAAGGACCAGTTGTGCACTGCAGCTCACCATCACAAAGAAAAGCAAGGCAGCAAATATTTCATATTCTTACCTCATGCAAAAATGTCTACGCAAGCCAAGAGGGAAGGGACTGGGTAGACCATGTCACATCATCAATAACCCTGGAGCAAGCCGGAAGCAGACACACTCCTCCCTTTCCTCTACCTTGTCCAGGCCAATGACAGAACTGTTGCTAAAATGGATTACCCTGCAGTGATCCTGCCCTAGGACACCATTTATAAACCTGGAAAGAAATCAGGACTGTATTCAATCGTGGACAATATTGAGAACACTATTTTCCTGGGGACAGCCCCCTAAAATTGGGGATTGTCTCCTGAAAAGAGGGAAATTTGGTCACCCTGCACTAGACTAGATTCCCCACACACATACATGTATTTTTCTTTTAAATACTTCCCTTCTCTAGATGTTTGCAGGCTGGTCATGTGATATGCAGGGACCTCCTTTTTGCCAGTTTTCAGTGTTGCTGTTCCTTGATGTAGAGAGTGGTGGCGACCCCTCAGGGTTCTTGGATTTGGATACACCTTAAGTGTTTTAGGATTAAATAGTGATTAATATTACTGTTCTGTATTCTTCCATCATTCCATCTTGGTGCTATACAAGTGATAAATAGAGGATTACAAATGTATACTGAAACCTTTGACCAGAATATACAGATTTTTTAGCAAAACCAGTATGAAAATAGCAAGATACAATAGAAGAGAGGTCTCAACGTGTACAAATGTACTTTCATGAGTGATAATGGTAGGGTAGGGCACAGAGGTGGCTCGTAATTCCCATTCAAGACACTAGTTCATCCTTTAGCCATGTCAAGGAAGGCTTAGTAGCTATTTGGCTTAAGTGTCAACTGTGCCCCTGCTAGGAGCAGCTCATCCTGGGTAAAGTTAAATTAGTAAACCACTTCTTAGATTGGCTGTCATGAGGAGAGCGATTACTGGTTTACTCTGTGGGTAGACTGGACTAGAACAACATGTAGCAGTAGGGCCTTATTTGTTTTGTATCCTATTAGGGAGGAAGTCTAGAGTAGTGGAAGGATCACATGTATTTTATGGGACTCCTTGTATCTCCCTGTTTTGGAATGCTGGACTCTGAGCTCCTTTGAGCAATGGGTCTCTTGTCTCTCCTCTAATGACAAATATCTCTTAAAAAAAACTGTTGTTTCTTTTCCACCTCTAGATGAGAATGTCTTCTGGAAATAGTGGGTCTGTTGATGCAAGACCTAAAGCATGTTGCATAGGGCTGGAACTGGTATTGGTTAAACCAGGATATGTCTCCCTACAGGGAGGGGAACCCTGTTCCTATGGTATGCTGTTAAGACAAGTTGATGCATTTGTGTCTAGGGATGGTTAAAGAGTGGAGGTGCTCTTACACTACATAACAATAAATCCCTCATATGTCAGGGGTGCCAAACCAGATGCTAACTTCTTTTGGAATAAAGTTATACCTCTTATCTGTGCTGTGGCACTTCAGTTTCCATTTTTGTTACATTACACTACAAGCCAAGAAGACCTTGGAGATCCTTTGGTGTGTAGAAACTGCCTGCCAGGGATCCAGATCTTTTACATCAAAACTTTAAGATATCAATACCTATGGGTTCAGCGCTATTTTTCCACTTTCCTCAATTACATATTCTAAGGACCTTGGCAACTATACTGTCAGTAGCATAATATCAGGAGGGCCACAGTGCTAAAAAAAAGATCTTTCACAATGACCCAGACAAAAATGGTACTGTATGTTTTTCCTGCAGGTTCCGAGTTTGGTAAGGAATAACAACCTAATTTTATTTATTTAAAAAATGTATATGTGGAAAATATTTGCTTTTACATAGAAGCAAAGATAGAGAAATAAAAAAAACATGAAATAAATGTCAAAATGCATATTTAAAATAGATTTTGCTTTTAGATTCATGAAACTGGCAAAATAAATCAGTCTGACCCCTGTATTACCTCAAGCAGATCAAAGATAAATAGCAGTAAACACATCAATGAATATTTAAGTCACCTGTATTACTTCCTCATTCAGCAGAAAATGCTCCATAAACTCCTTATCTTGGCATACAGTCTTGTTTTTTTTAATTGTTACTGGCTTAGTTGAAAATATCGAAGTGAACTTCTAAAAAGTTTGCTCAGTTGTGGTTTGGCAAAACTATTTAAAACCTTGCATACCTCCAAAATTCGAAAATACTGAACTGGTAGTCACAATGAAGCAAAAACTGTTAGCCCTTGTACACACAGTCGGACATTCTGACAACCAAATCCGTTGGATTTTGTCCGAAACTGTTGCATACACGCGGTCGGACAAAGTTGTCGGAAAATCCGATTGTACATAATGCGATGACGTTATTTCGTTACCACGGGACTACGTTCAGGCTAGTAGCCAATAGCTTTGGTCTAGGAATTTGATCTGAGCATGCGTGGCACTTTGTCCGTCTGAGTAGGCTACACATGATCGGAGTATGTCCGATCGGAGCATTTTGTCTGAAAATTTTACGGACAAGTTGGAAAACTTGGTCCCACAGAAACAGTCCGATGGAGACCACACACAGTCGGATTATCCGACAAAACGGTCCGATAGGACACATTCCGTCGGAATCTCCGACCGTGTGTACAAGGGCTTAGAAAAAACTAAATGTAGCTCAACCTTTCCTATGAAGCAGGTGATAACTCGCTGGACCAATAAAAAAGTATTTATTTGTATCAAAAATGAGGAAAAAATACATGTACAATGGTACCATACTAGACAAACTACACATAATAAAGTCCAATCCACCTCACAACTCCACATATAATCAACATCAATATCAATATTGTATAAGACCACAATGTGTGGGTATTGGATGCAAGAAAAATGGTCCTTGCTAATTCAA